>NW_025999822.1:265000-1465000 GCF_019419815.1 Pyrus x bretschneideri | reverse complement strand
TTCAACATCTTAGAATTTTTGGTTGCTCTTGTTACCCGCAACTTAAACCTTATAACAGTACCAAACTCCAACCTAGAACTACAAAGTGTATTTTCTTGGGGTATGCTTCTAAGTTTAAAGGGTACATATGTTTTGAGGTTACTAAGAAAAGGGTTTATATATCAAGGCATGTGATCCTTGATGAATTTGACTTTCCTTATTCCAACCTAGTGTCTTCTGTTTAACCAGTCACTTTTCCAGTAATTACCTCAATAGTTTATCATCCTGTTTTGGTGCCAAACAATGATAATGTGATGGTTATGCCTTCTGCTTCTTCTCTTAGTCTTGTTCAGTCTAGTTCCTCACAGTTTGATTCAAATAGTTCAACGGACTGTTGAAATGTGCCCTAAAACCAATCATATGATGATACTTTACGGACATTTCACATGTTAAACTAATCTAGTTTAATATAAAGGCAAAGATTATTGTTTTAAGCCGTCTCATATAAATGTTATATACTTAAACAATAAGTCCAAGGAATATGTAATTGGAAGAATGTGATCTAAATAAGTTAGATTCATGAGACCATTCTCTTTTGTGTACATATCCTAAACGTTCCTGATCATAGGATTGCCAATTGGGCATTAACAGTTTGTTAAGATCAGTACGTGTTATGTCTTCTCTTAGGGAGAGTGATTGGTCTCAAGTCATTGGTATTATTGACACCAAGACAAGCATGTAGGTGCTTAATAGAGAATAAGTCCACTGAACATGATTAACAAGGAGTTCTCATATTCATGTCACATGAGAACTCATGGTTGGGATAATGCAAAGTAGTCATTTGACTTGAGGCATCATAGTTGTCTTGTGGTTAGGTCCTTGATCTTTGACTATGTCAAAGTCACTCCGTCAGAGGATGTCCACGACATAGTTGGGGTTAAGCCACTTAACCATGGAGGCAAGTGAATGCGCAACAAGGGATCTTTAACATTCAAACCGTTTGAGGGAGAATACTCTATGATATGATTGAGAATCTATGGCCAGAGTATGAATGAGATTTAGGAAGTTGTTCCAAATCACATTCAAGGTAATCATATAAGTAAGAGAATCACATTGGATAGTAGACATGAATAAACTATCAAACCAAACAATGTGGTCAAGAGTATTGTATTAGAGAAATATCGTATTGCATTATAATCCTAAAATGAATAGGTTCTCCACCTCTTCTGATTAGCTTGGGTAGCCATAACATACTACTAGGTGTTACTCATGGTTTGTAGAAGCCCTAAAGGTGTATAATCACTAAAGGGAGAATTGAAAGTAATTTTCAATTCACAATCAATTTGAAGAGTTCTAATCGCTCACTGCCTCACTAAAAGGAACTTAATGGATCGTACACCAAGTAAGGTAAAGATTGAAGAAACAACAGAGATGAGTAAGGATAATTAAATGATTTAATTATTTATGGCTAGGATTAATTAATATGTTAATTAATCAAACGAATATGTTCGTTATAGACCTTGGGTTAGTTTTGGGCCACAAGGCCCAATGGGATTTGAATGTCAAGCCCATTAACTCAAGTTGTATGACAACCTGAAACACAAAAGGTCTCAAAGCCCAAAAAACCCAATATGGCCGGCCATAAGAGTGAGGGATAGTAAACTTGGCTTAATTGCAAGTTTGCCACTTGATTGTGAGGTGGTATAAAGGCAAATTTATAGCCATTTCATCCTTAAGGTTTTCTTTAGGAGAAAAAGATGAGAACACGAGCTGTCATTTTCTCTCTAGGAGGCCGGCCACCTTGGAGAAATTACTAGCATCTATTTCATCCAAGATCACTCATCTCTTCATCAATGCTCTCCTTGGTGTGAAGACTTAAAGGTTCTCCATTTAGGGAACTTGGAGAATCCATTCTACCATCCTCCTTCAAGAAATCCATGGAGATAAGAAGAAAGGAATGAAGACCCTCTCTCTTGGGTGATTAGCTTTGCTTATGCAAAGAGGAATCAACAAAGGTATAAGATTTCTGAACTCATTTTGTTTTGAGTTGAGTCTTGGTTCACCAAAACTACTAGGTTTTGAATTTCATGGGTTAAGTTTTGTTTTTTAGTGCATACAAGCATGATTCCACCTTTTAATTGTTAATAACATGCATAGATATTGCTCAAATGAACTTATTTTCACAAATATTTCCTTCATGGACACTAGGAGTCACCCTATACCTACAAACAACCTGTCAAATGAATCTAGTATGTCTATGCCATCTGCCACATCAGTTAGCAATTACCTCACTGGTGATCTCAATGAAGCTACAACCATTACTGGCACTGCAAATCAGTCCTTATGCTATTCTATCTTTGTGGTACCTAAATTCCAGCCTGACTAACTCCAAGTAGTCATACCTGTTCCAACATTCAATTTGCATCCCATGCAAACTAAATTGAAGAGTGGCATTTCTAAGAAAATTGCATTCATGTCTGTGATACATGAACATGGAGGGCTAATCTCACCAAAATGGAACCTGTTACCTATAAATCTGCTTTAAAATCTAATGTGTGGTGTGATGCATTGAAAAAATAACTCACAGCACTGCATAATCAAGGTATTTGGTCCTTGGTACCTCTTCCTCCTCACAAAAACTTAGTGGGGGTGCAAATGGGTGTTCAAAATAAAGAAAAATGTTGATGGATCTATAGGAAGATATAAGGCCAGATTAGTTGTAAAGGGATTCAATCAAGAAGAAGGAATAGACTATGGGGAGAATTCCGATCCAATGGTAAAACCAACAACTGTGAGACAAGTTATTGCTTTGGCTGCACACTATGGCTGGTCTTTAAGACAATTGGATGTGAAAAATGCTTTTTTACATGACATTCTTCAAGAAGAGGTATATATGTCCTAACCTCCTGGATTCCTTGATTCTAAACATGGTGATTATGTTTGCAAGCTTCATAAGTCATTATATGGTTTGAAACAAGCCTCTAGGGCATGGAATGAAAGATTTACCAAGTTTCTACCATCATTGGGGTTTCAGTCCACTTACTATGATTCTTCCCTATTTGTCAAGCATGGTGGTGGTTCTATTGTGATCCTTTTATTGTATGTTGATGATATCATCATCACAGGCAGTGCAAGTCAATGTGTTAGTGAGGTTATTCATGCCTTGGCAAATGAGTTTGATATCAAGGATTTAGGACCATTGCATTACTTTCTAGGCATACAGATTGTACAGCAACCAAATGGGATATTTTTGTCTCAAGATAAGTATGTCACAGATCTTCTCACCAAGTCTGACATGTTGTCTTCCAAGCTGTGTGCCACTTCCTGTTTACCTTACAATAGGTCATTGAAGGATGATGGGAAACCGTATAACAATCCAGCATTGTATAGAAGTTTAGTGGGTGCTCTTTGTTATCTCACTTTCACATGGCCTAATATTGCTTTTGCAGTACATCAAGTGAGTCAATTCATGCAGGCACCAATGGAATCTCATTTTCTGGTAGTCAAGAGAATTCTTAGATACCTTCGGGCAACATAGGGCTGCGGTATTCAATATGTTAAGGGAGACTTGGATCTCAAAGCTTTTAGTGATGTAGATTGGGTAGAGGATCCTAATGATAGGCGATCCACCACTAGTTTGGTTGTTTTCTAGGGTTGAATATGATATCATGGTCCTCCAAGAAACAGCAAACAGTCTCTCGATCATCCACAAAGGCCGAGTATAGGGCATTATCTTCTACTGCAACTGAGATTGACTAGATTAAACAGTTATTGAATTTTCTGCAGGTTTCAGTTTCTGATACGCCAACTTTGTACTGTGACAATCTTTCAGCTATAGTCTTAACATTGAATCCTGTTCAACATCAACGAACAAAACATATAGAGTTTGACATACATTTTGTGAGAGAAAGGGTTGCCAATTAATTACTCATGTCATGCATGTCCTAATTTACTACCTAAGCTGACACTTGTGGACAAGTCTGTAATGAAGTGGCTCCTCATCGCATGCATAATATGTAAAACAAACTCTTAAGAAGTATATCGAAAATCAACTAAAAAAACACATTTTTAGGGCCTTACGATTTAGTGGTATTAATTTCTTCTCATGTGTATGTGAGAAGTTCAATTTTAGTCTAAAGCGAATCAAATCAAATTCAATATATGCCTTAAGTTTTTTAAGGCCCGGATCAAAATTTCAAATGATGCCCCATTGTAGATAGAAGAATTGATATTTTTTTCAGCAAATTGATATTTACTTTGCAAAACAGAAATTTCTAGTCCATGTAGTTGTAATCCTTGGAATCCTCATTGTTATCGTAAATCCTATTGCTTTTGGGAGAATACATAAGGGATTAAAGGGGCGAGTCAAGGCTCGGTCCATCTTGTCACGGGCCGGCCCGAACAAGCTCAAAAAGCCCTGGCTCGTGTGGACCGGTTGAGTCGAGAAAAACGGCAAGTCGTCTCGATAGTCCAAAGGTATCAAAGCAGAAGTGCAGAAGCATGAGCAGTGGCATTCCCCCCCTCTCTCTCTCTCGAGCAACAAAGATGTTGAAGGTGTTGCGCGTCTTGTCCTCTTCCACCGCGAAATTCAGGTACCATTTCTCTTCCCGTTTTTTCTTGTACTAATTTCTGTTTTACTTTGAAAGAAAAAGGAAAAACCCTTACAATTTATCTGTTTTTAAAACCCTGAAAAATGTAAGCATGATTGATCGAATCTGGCTGCCAAGAAATGAAAATTTGGTTCCTTTTTGCAAATCGATAGGTGTATTGGATGTGAAGGCTGAAACTTTGAGTGGCAATGTTTTGTTAATTTCAAAATCTAATTTAATCTGGTATCATTAAATTCTGCCAGTTTATTTGTGTTGATACTAGATACTATCTACTTCCAGTTATTTCTGGTTCCCATTGGTAAATCCGTAAAACCCAATTCTTGTAATAGAAGAACATCTCCATCCTTTTTGCTATTGTTTTAATTTAAGGTGAAAATCATGCGATAATTCTTTCTTAAGAATGTAAGTTTTTGAATGGTTCTTCCATTGAATCCCGTTCCTAAGATTACGCTCCATTCTTCCGTCTCTCTTATTATTGTTCTGATTTTCTTTGTGGAAACCAGGAGCCATTTCTGCACTAGAGATGCTTTATCAATGTATGCTTTTACTCATATCACCAGATTTTCAACTGCCACTCAGAAATTTTCTGTTAAAGGTAATTAGTTTATGCAGTTAGTATTTCTAGTTTTACCTCTTATATGGTTTTCTCCTCACAGATCAAGTTTTACCTTTTGATCCTGAACCTTCAGGTCCCAGTTCTCATCAAGTATATGCTTCTTTTGATATCTTCAAAGGCAAAGCTGCCCTCTCTTTGACTCCTGTTCTTCCAACATTCACTAAATTGGAAGTACGCACGTCTCTTTTCATTCGTAATTTCATTGATCTCATGTCTTTTGAAGGGAGACAATACCATATCTCCTCATTCGTCTCCTTTTGTATTGCATAGTCTGGAAGTCTTGTAGTTGATCGACGTGGTTCTGTCATGTTGAAGTTCACTCCTGCCATTGGTGAACGTAAGTATGACTGGGAAAAGAGACAGGTAACTTCTGTACCTCTTCTTATTTACATTATGTAGATTTATATATTGTTTACTTCCCGAACTTCTCTCTCTTCATGCTGCTTGACTTATAATTTCAATGACATTTGCTTCCAGATGTTTGCTTTATCAGCTACAGAGGTTGGCGCTCTGATAAGCTTGGGTCCCAATGATTCTTGTGAACTATTTCATGATCCCTCAATGAAATCAAGGTTGATTTTCCTCCCACTATTGTGGAAACATATGTAACAAGGGTTTATTTCTTTTTTCATACGTCATGGAAAGAACTGGATTTTGATCAAAGTTCAAACCAATTTTCAGATGGCATAATATCGATCATGGTGCTTTAATATGAAAGTGTCACTTTTTTATCCTTTCTTTTTTTCCTAAAATTGTTATTATTTTTGGAAATAGATAGTTAGACTTTAATGAGCAATCCGTGCTACAGTAATGCTGGTCAAGTGAGGAAGAGCTTATCAATTAAGCCTCATGCGGATGGCAGTGGCTACTTTGTTTCCTTAAGTAAGCGTGTTATATCTTCTCATATTCTCTTGTGTACTTAATGAATGTGAAGTCCCTAATAAGTGGATTATCTTCTCGTATTTGTTACTTTGTACGTGCTTTATATATAATAAGAATAATATTTGAAGTTGCGATATATCCAGGCATCGACTTAAAATCTGACCAAGTGACTTGGAAGTTTTGATGTATTGATTATCACATACGTGTGCTTTTTGGTTACTGAAACTTAATATAAAATTAAGTTTTTGAGTCATTTGCTGATGTGGGGATTGCTGCTATCTGAGTTGACGTTTTCCTCCCGTTTTCATTGGCAGCTGTTGTCAACAACCTGCTAAAGACCAGAGAGAGTTTCTCAGTTCCTGTCACGACTGCTGAATTTGCTGTTATGAAGACTGCTTGCAGTGTATGACATGACTATAAATTTGAAGTTTTCTATAACTGGAAAAACAATGATTGATATGCACTTTAATATTTCAATAAAATTGTAATGCTTGTAAGAAAATGAATATTTCTCATGCAGTTTGCATTGCCCCACATCATGGGTTGGGATAGATTGACGAACAAGATGCCAGCAGGTGGTGGTGGTGGAGGAGGGCAAGAATCAAAGGCGGTTCCACAGCTTTTGGAGGAGTGGGATAGATGAAGTCCACCTCTCGAATCTCATCTTTATGACAAGCTAAAGGAACTTGGACTTGCAAATTTGGGTTCCTACTAGGATGGACTTGTTATGGACTTATGGTGGTGTATGGTGTATTTTGCTGTGTTGCCAAAAGCTTATTTGACCTGGTGTAGGCTTTTCTTTTGGCTTAGAACGCTTAAGTGATTATTTTCAGCATGATATATATGTAACTTTAAAGCTAAAAGTAGGGGGTTTAAAGTGAGTTAATAGATTCGGTTGGTATCTAATTATATGATATTATGTACTTGTTGAATTTTGATAGTTCAAGTGCCACCAATTGTTGTTATATATCCGACAACAGGAAGCAAGGAAGTGATGGAGTGAATTCTTGTGAGTCAATTGAGCTCGCAATGCATTAAGCAATCGAAAGAAAACAACAAAACTGCTAATATGTTTCAACGATTTTAGTTTGAGTGACCCGTCGGATAACCCACCAATCCCAATCCCTCCTGACCAACAGCCTACGGTGGATGCCATTGCTTCAGTCATACACCCTAACTTTGCCAACAGTCTCGTTTGGTAAGCTTGGTTTCCTTTGCTGCCGGCAGGCTATGTCCCAATTCTTTACATTCTTTCTTACTATTGTTTGAACCAAATAGCGCCGCAGGAAAATCTCCGACACCTCAAGCAGAGTGCACAAGAAATTTGTTTAAGGAGCTCTCTCTCTCTCTCTCTCTCTCTCTCTCTCTTAAACCCTCAACCCCCTTTTATGAGAATTAATTCCTTTCCAATTCAATTTTTACAAACAACAAAAACAAGAAACCAATTCAGTATAGTTGATGCATTGAGCATCTTTTTACTGCTAATTGTGTTTTTCGGTCTATACCAGATGCGGTTTATTCTGTGGTTCATTAAGTATTCATTTTATTCACTGCAACTTTTTTAATGATTTTGAATAAAACTGATAAATCTTAAATTTATGCTAGTTAGTTATTAAAATGTTATGTTTGAGTGTGACCTGGACTCGATTAAAAAGGGTTCATCGGTAGCAAATCGGAGATGTTCATATTCTTAACCAATGAACAAGATTTTCTTCATTGCATTTCATTGGTCAGACAAAAGATTATTTACTGAGGGAAGGGCCGCAGAAGATTGCCTAACCACGAGGCTCAAAGCAATTAGTCAAACAAAACTACACCTCTCTATGGTGGATTGGGGCGTTATGTCCTAAGTTACCTTTAATATCCTTGCAAACGTGTCTATCAGAACACAATAATCATCAGCTTGACCAAATGGGGTATGAATCTCTTGTTATCCTAGCATATCTACAAAAATCTGTCCAACAATTGTGCACATTTCCAACTCCTACTTGATATTGCCCTGATGTGGGGGGTCATGGTGACCACATTGTTCTTATTATCTTATCTTTGGGGTGTATCAAATACACCGTTGACTATCAGTTTACTTTACAGGAGAAACTCAGTCGTCTGTGATCTTATGTCTAGCTTCTCAGAATGGTAATCAGTTGGACAGCATTCCGAATGATGTACGGGAGCTGATGAATTCCTACCAGTTTGAGTCCCTTTATCACAAAAGTGTGTCTTCCTTTTCCTCTTTCAATCATGTTTAATTACTACTTTTTTTTTTTCTCAAAGTAATAAAAGCACAAATAACAAATAATCTAAACAAATGTATCGTCCATTCTTATTATCGAAGTGTAATATTTTTATAATGACTAATTAATTAGCTCTTTAAGTTTGATTATCTACTGTATCGTCCATTCTTATTATCTAGTGCAATATTTTAGACATTATAATGACCCCACTTAGTGGGATAAGACTTTGTATTGTTGCTGTTGTTTTATTTCAGAATGTAAACTTCAATGTTTCAATTTTAAAAATATTGCACAATCAATAAATTTACATTACAAGTTAATTAGCTCGTTGTCAAACTATATGACTTATAAATCATCTATTAATTTGTTTACTTGCTTATGTTTTCTTTATGGAAGTTAGGCCTCCTGTTAATTTACATTAGGTATGGCTACTTGATTACTTGAGGAACTTTTCTTTTCTTTCTCAAGATGCTTAGAAAGAATTTGCTCGTTCTTGATGATGGACTGGTAGTTTTATGGCTTTAGTTGCTGTTAAGCAATGGATAAGCAGTTAGTGGGCTTTGGGGATGTATGATCAAAGTGTTCCCCTAAGGTAGTCATAAGAGACAAATCCGTGGATTTGTAAGATATTAATTAGGACCATCGGTATAATCTCAGAATTGAATGGAATCATTCTAATTCCACTTTACTGAGTTCCACTTTGTGGGATGAGGATTTGTTGTTGTTGTTGTTATTCTAATTGCATTTTACTGAATTCCAATCTGGTCTTAGCATTTTTTTTACTTAATACTTCACTTTTGCGCAATTCCTCGTAGACCTTGTCTTGTATATACAATGATTTGGATCCCATCCGCATGAACTTACTATCCCATTTTGGATATTGAATCTGATTTGCTTGAGTGTTTATTATTAATAATAGTATCTGAAAACTACTATTCTTCTGGTAGTCTCCAAATTTATCGTTAAACAAGAATATGGCAAACATCTAAATCCACTAAATTTAGGTCTGCAAGTATGCAGCATCATCAAAAGAAGAGTGGGAAGAACAGTGCAAGGTATGGCACAAGTATAAGGCATTATATGGGATAGTTAGATAAAAGTTCTTTTTTATCTGCACCTCTGCAGTGTGGGTTTGTTACTTCCTTTTTCAGCTGGGGGCTCCTCGTTCTGCATTCCCAGAACACAAATGCCAAGTCATATTTGTTTAATATTGTCCTGACTCGTTTTTTTGTTTGTCCTTTACCTTTTAAATACAGTAATATCGAAGGCATTACTGGATTCAGTGAAGAGGACTCACATTCGGTCTTCAGCTTCATGAAGTATGCTATTCAGTTGGCAAAGTCTGGTGATATTTCGGTAAAGTATTACTCTCTCTCTCTCACACACACACACACAATTATATTTGCTCGATCTCATATCAGCAATGTGCTTTCAGTAGTATTTATGTCATGCTTTTCTGATATGCTTTTAAATATTCAAAATGACGCTACTATTTTAAAAATTCCTAAATGAAATGGAAGGGTTAGGATGAATTTATTTTTGTTCTCTCTTGCAGTCTTGTTATTTACTTATTTTTCAGCCAGTACCCTGTTGTAGTCTTAGTGCTACTGCTGTTCGACATGCATGGATCAGAATCAGTTTGAGGACAATAATAGCATACAATTGAGGAGATATTTACTTTTCCATTTAACAATAATGATAAAAGATAAATGACCTTAAAGGAGTTGATCATAATCTTGATTCTTAGTTTATTCTACGCTATGAAACTAAGTTTTATACTAAACTTGTAAAAGTTGATGTAACGCTTTACAACAAAATGTTGACCGACTAAGTCTGATAATTCCTGATACGATCCAATAATCCGACACGACACAACACAAAATGAAAAAGTGTTCGGGTCGACACGATTATTAAAATGTTATGTTTGAGTGTGACCTGGACTCGATTAAAAGGGGTTCATCGGTAGCAAATCGGAGATGTTCATATTCTTAACCAATGAACAAGATTTTCTTCATTGCATTTCATTGGTCAGACAAAAGATTATTTACTGAGGGAAGGGCCGCAGAAGATTGCCTAACCACGAGGCTCAAAGCAATTAGTCAAACAAAACTACACCTCTCTATGGTGGATTGGGGCGTTATGTCCTAAGTTACCTTTAATATCCTTGCAAACGTGTCTATCAGAACACAATAATCATCAGCTTGACCAAATGGGGTATGAATCTCTTGTTATCCTAGCATATCTACAAAAATCTGTCCAACAATTGTGCACATTTCCAACTCCTACTTGATATTGCCCTGATGTGGGGGGTCATGGTGACCACATTGTTCTTATTATCTTATCTTTGGGGTGTATCAAATACACCGTTGACTATCAGTTTACTTTACAGGAGAAACTCAGTTGTCTGTGATCTTATGTCTAGCTTCTCAGAATGGTAATCAGTTGGACAGCATTCAGAATGATGTACGGGAGCTGATGAATTCCTACCAGTTTGAGTCCCTTTATCACAAAAGTGTGTCTTCCTTTTCCTCTTTCAATCATGTTTAATTACTACTTTTTTTTTCTCAAAGTAATAAAAGCACAAATAACAAATAATCTAAACAAATATATCGTCCATTCTTATTATCGAAGTGTAATATTTTTTTATTCTTTCATGATCAAATACATTATAATGACTAATTAATTAGCTCTTTAAGTTTGATTATCTACTGTATCGTCCATTCTTATTATCTAGTGTAATATTTTAGACATTATAATGACCCCACTTAGTGGGATAAGACTTTGTTATTGTTGTTGTTGTTTTATTTCAGAATGTAAACTTCAATGTTTCAATTTTAAAAATATTGCGCAATCAATAAATTTACATTACAAGTTAATTAGCTCGTTGTCAAACTATATGACTTATAAATCATCTATTAATTTGTTTACTTGCTTATGTTTTCTTTATGGAAGTTAGGCCTCCTGTTAATTTACATTAGGTATGGCTACTTGATTACTTGAGGAACTTTTCTTTTCTTTCTCAAGATGCTTAGAAAGAATTTGCTCGTTCTTGATGATGGACTGGTAGTTGTATGGCTTTAGTTGCTGTTAAGCAATGGATAAGCAGTTAGTGGGCTTTGGGGATGTATGATCAAAGTGTTCCCCTAAGGTAGTCATAAGAGACAAATCCGTGGATTTGTAAGATATTAATTAGGACCATCGGTATAATCTCAGAATTGAATGGAATCATTCTAATTCCACTTTACTGAGTTCCACTTTGTGGGATGAGGATTTGTTGTTGTTGTTATTCTAATTGCATTTTACTGAATTCCAATCTGGTCTTAGCATTTTTTTTACTTAATACTTCACTTTTGTGCAATTCCTCGTAGACCTTGTCTTGTATATACAATGATTTGGATCCCATCCGCATGAACTTACTATCCCATTTTGGATATTGAATCTGATTTGCTTGAGTGTTTATTATTAATAATAGTATCTGAAAACTACTATTCTTCTGGTAGTCTCCAAATTTATCGTTAAACAAGAATATGGCAAACATCTAAATCCACTAAATTTAGGTCTGCAAGTATGCAGCATCATCAAAAGAAGAGTGGGAAGAACAGTGCAAGGTATGGCACAAGTATAAGGCATTATATGGGATAGTTAGATAAAAGTTCTTTTTTATCTGCACCTCTGCAGTGTGGGTTTGTTACTTCCTTTTTCTGCTGGGGGCTCCTCGTTCTGCCTTCCCAGAACACAAATGCCAAGTCATATTTGTTTAATATTGTCCTGACTCGTTTTTTTGTTTGTCCTTTACCTTTTAAATACAGTAATATCGAAGGCATTACTGGATTCAGTGAAGAGGACTCACATTCGGTCTTCAGCTTCATGAAGTATGCTATTCAGTTGGCAAAGTCTGGTGATATTTCGGTAAAGTATTACTCTCTCTCTCACACACACACACACACACAATTATATTTGCTCGATCTCATATCAGCAATTTGCTTTCAGTAGTATTTATGTCATGCTTTTCTGATATGCTTTTAAATATTCAAAATGACGCTACTATTTTAAAAATTCCTAAATGAAATGGAAGGGTTAGGATGAATTTATTTTTGTTCTCTCTTGCAGTCTTGTTATTTACTTATTTTTCAGCCAGTACCCTGTTGTAGTCTTAGTGCTACTGCTGTTCGACATGCATGGATCAGAATCAGTTTGAGGACAATAATAGCATACAATTGAGGAGATATTTACTTTTCCATTTAAGAATAATGATAAAAGATAAATGACCTTAAAGGAGTTGATCATAATCTTGATTCTTAGTTTATTCTACGCTATGAAACTAAGTTTTATACTAAACTTGTAAAAGTTGATGTAACGCTTTACAACAAAATGTTGACCGACTAAGTCTGGTAATTCCTGACACGATCCAATAATCCGACACGACACAACACAAAATGAAAAAGTGTTCGGGTCGACACGATTACAAATCGGATCGTTATCGGATAAACCCGATAAACACCTGTTAAGATAACGGGTTGTTTGGGTATATATGTGGATAACACGATACACGATAAGCAAAATATTAATTTTATAATTTTATACCCCTAAAAAAGTACTATAATAATTATATATATATATATATATATATATATATTAATTTAACAATTTTATACCCCTAAAAACTATAATAATTATATATATAATTAAATTTAAAAATTTGGTGACCATTAGATCGGCTGAGATTTAATCTCAGTCGTCCATTGTGCATTAGGTCGGAGGCTATCCTTCTCTTCTCTCTCATTCACTCTAATCTCTCTAGTCCAGACTTACTCATGCGCCGTCTACTTAATCCGCATCTCTCTCGCATCCTCCTCCGTTCACTTCCTTCAACTCGACTCCGGCAGCCACAAGAGAACCACACACAAGCAAGCACATGCTAAAGGTATGAATTTTGTATTTTTGGGGATATGTTATCAGTGGATTGGGAAGGTTAGAATTCAGGTGGCCTGTGAGGCAGGTAATGACAGAGTAGTGACGCCCCACCTATTTTTGTTTTGCTGTAGTAGATGCAATGTCTTAATTATTTGTATGGAATTATTTATCCCAAGTATTGACAATTGGTAGGCAGGTCCTTTTTTTTATTGTGAATGCCGCGAGTTTATTTGTATCTATGTTTCATTTGGGGTCTATTTACTTGAAATTAATAAGTGGGGTCTATATTTGTTTTCCAGATTTAGAGATTTGGAACAAGCAAAGCAATTAAGCAAGGCTGCAACCTGCAAGTGCAAGGTATTTTTAATTGAATTGTGAATTTGAAACTAAATTTGAATTGAATTGTGATTTGTGGATATGTGAATTGGATTTTGAAATTGAATTGGACATGTGAATTTGAAATGGATATAGATAGGTGAAATTGAATTGGATATGTAAAATTGAAATTGAAATGGATATGTGAATTTGAATGGATATGGATATGGATATGGTTTTTAATGTTTGGTTTAGTTTATGCGGAAGAGAGTTTTGACGTGGAAAACCTTACTGAAAACATCATCAACATAACTCTTGAAGGTAATAGATCAAGCCAAAGTTTCAATACAATTTCCTCATAATGATCGATGAAAATTGAGGATTTTGTAAAAGGAATAACATGCAAGCTTTGAATTTCATTGGCAAGATTTAAACTTTTGAGAAAGGCGTCACAACCTTGAAAATAAAAACTATTTCATTTTGCATATCCTTGCACATTTAATATTTTGTAATAGACTAGTAGTGTATGGATGTTTTTTTATTAGGCTCTTATTTTCGAGTGTAGATGTAGTACTTAAACGACAAATGTGTTTTAATATTTTGAAGTAATATTTATGTGGCAATGTGTGGTATGTGCAAATTTAAGAAAACAAATATTTTTTCATAACAGGTCGGGTCCCGACCTGTTAAGCACCCATTAAGATAATATGTGTTATACGAACACGATAAACACAACCCGTTTGTTAGGCCTATTACCGACGCATCCATTCCCAAGCGGTTTCCCTAAGCAAAACACGTGGATTGGGTGATGTAAAACATGTGTGACCAAACTGGTCTTAGCACGTGGATGGATTACCTGATATCATATCTTGTGAAAGTTAAGCAATCCAACCTAAAACTAAACAGCAATGGGTAGAGGGTCCAAGGAGTTCATTTTGTGCAATGCAAGGCCTTAAATTTTCGATATAAGATTTAACATTAATTGAAACTTGTTTTAAATTCTCCCAGGCAGAGGCACCCCCTCTCTCCCCCACTCCCCCAACGCACACAGAATGCCACCTCGTGTAGTTTTTCTTTTTCTTATTGACTTTTTAAGTGTCCTTTTAGGAGTTTTTAGAAGAGTATTCATTTCCAGATACCCCTTCTGGCTTTGGATTGGACATATAAGCAGGTTTTCCTGAATGGTTTTTTGGTTCAATCTTACACTGAAACTTAAGTCTGGGGTTGCAGGGGATGTCTCTACTTTTTCTTGATATTAAATGAAAAACAATGTCGTCGGAACATTTGAACAGGTTTTTATGTTTCAATTTCGTCTAGCTGACCTACATTTGAGTCCTCATCTGGTGTATCACTTGTATTGTTGACTGCCAAGTGTTCATTAGGTTGAGTGATAGGGAAGGAGACTAAGAATTCATTATTAGCACACCACTGAGTCTTTGCTCGGTGCTTGTGTCATAACTGTTGAGGTCAATGCTGCAGTTATAAACAGGTAATCGCTAAAGCATATGATCAAACTTGTTCTTGTTATAATCCCAAAAACGAGATCACCCTTGACACCAGCTGCAGTGGAAAGCGGGAAACTTGTGTTTGTCATAGCAATACGAACGGTGTATTGAGCCGTGAAGAGCATTCAAATGGCTTTCCAGATAAATCAGAACAATTGTACAGTGAGGTTTCTTGTTTGAATCCTTGAGGATGGTCTCAGCAAGAATCAGACACGAGTTTGCATTATTGCCACCCTTTGCGTCACACTGCATTGTTGCTATTGAATCTTCTGCTGCCAGGGACAGACTTCTTTTCCCCAGCAGTCTTCTTCGGCAGGCTCTCTGGCAAAAAGACAAAAGGTCTACTGTACTAATGTGAGTCGTTTCATTCTTCTTCACATAATTTAATTTCTTATGTCCCTGATATTGCTACCTCACAGTAGTTATTCTTAAAGAGTCGTCTTATCACATATTCATCAGGTTAATGGAGACGACAATCTGGATGTAGATAGCGAAGGTTGTAGCAGGTCATTATCAGCGAGGCCTTGCCTGTGCACAGGTTTCGACATGTCCCTAGTTTGGGAGCCATGCATATTGTAAGTTATTGAAACTGATCGAGCCCTGAGTTTAGATTCCTTTGTCTATATGGTTCAGTAATAATGATGATGATGATGATGATGATGATGATGCTGTGATTGTGAATGTATGAAGGTGTGAAATGGCACTTGTACACCAGAGGATCATGTGGATATTCTTCGCATGCCGAAATGCAAAAGTGGGAGCAACGGGGAGTGTCCACGGACTACAAGGCCGAAGAAGGTTGAATCATCACTTTGCTGTTTTCAGGGTCTCATTAGGGACGGACGGTTGAAACTTCAACTCCCCCATTTTAGCACTACTACAAACCACTGACTCTCAGCAGACTGGACTGAACTGGATTGGATCGGATCGGATCGGATCACCCGGCTCGGCTCTTATCTAAAATATTCAGTTCATGGTTTGATGGGTTCATGTTACTTTACATTCCTCTCCATTGAAAATATGTCGTAAAAAATCCGATTCCCTCTTAACAACTCCTTTAATTTATTTGCAATATTATCGATGCCGCATCATCATTATAGTAAGCAAATGTTCCCTTTGAAACGGTTTGCTCGAACGGTTGTGCATGCCAGCCACCCTTCTCGGGGAGAGGAACATGACCGGTTAATGCAATGGTCGGAATGCAAAGATTATAAGTATTTGCCTTGTTGCTTGGAAGCCATCCATTCTTCCCTGACGGTTAGGTCAAGGAAGAAACCAAGAAATAGGAAACATAGATGGCTTTAAAATGAACAAATATTAAACAAGAAAAAGGTTAAGCAAACGACTTTCCAACAGAATGCTTCATTCATTGCACGATGATGATGATACGATACACAAAGCACTACCAAAAATCCCAGCAGCAAGTACAAGAGAATATTATGAAATTGCATAAAGGCATCCAAACGCTCCCGACTGACTCACGAGTTTATAATTTTCTAAATCTGCATATGCACAAGAAGCACAGAAACTGTAGAACCAACTATACAATAAATTCCTCCACCATCTGTACCTTCAAATCAAATAGACGCAGAAACATCATTCAGAAGGTTAACATGTGACTCCCGTAGACTTCTCTGCGACAACTGTTTCTTGATGACATGATTTTCCACCTCTCCAGTCACGATCTCAAGCTCCACTTTAGACACCGATCACAACATATTCAACGGATGCACTCGATACCATGACAAATAAATAACCAAATCACAAACAGTATAACACAAACAGCTGCATCGACGGCAAGGACAATTCGCACTTGGCGGCACCACTTCTTTCGAATGCTTTGAGAACCTGACCTAATCCTCATTGATCCCAAATCCTTTTGTAATGCAATTGAAGAACCTGCTCCATCTTGGTTATTGCAACCCAAATTAGCTGAGTCAATACTGACTCCTCTATCCGTAGATTTCCTATGTTCCTCCAACTCGATGTCTCTCATTGCAATCACATGCTCTTTAGCCTTCTTCTTGTCTTGCTTGCTGGACTTCCCCAACAGAGGGGCTTTTGTAGAATTGGCAACTTCAATTTGACCATTTGCGCTACTTGGTGATGGAGAAAGACCAGCATGAAGTGACGGAGAAGCTTCAGCTGTCCAATTACTACCACCATGAGAAACATTCTCCAAGGAGGTGATCAAGCGGTGGATGACAGGAACTAGCTGTTCTTGTATGCCAACAGAACTCATAACACTTGACAAACTTCCCCTTGAACCCTTCCTGGCTACCTTCTTGAATTCGTCTCTCAAATGCTCTAAAAACTGAAGAACCCCGGTATTGCCCAGACTATCATCAACAATTGTGAAATAAACATAGGCATCTTCAATTAAGAAACCATAAGTCCTTTTACCCACCGTCTCAAAATACCACCTATGAAAAGGAGGAGTCTTTTCCAAACACAAGGAAGCCAAGATCTCAATTTCACCATCTCCGCCACTATACACGTAGAGGATCCGGTCACCCCTTGACACACAACAGTAGTAAACTGTATTTTGAACGGAACCCATCACTAGTACACCGTTAGAGTTGATACTCAATTCCACTTGTGGTCTGCAAGCAAGAATAGTAGAACCTCATGCTCAGCATCACCAAAACCGCCCTGGTCTTTCATTCTTTTTACCTAGTGTCAGACGATGATTTGAAAATTTGATTCCTTAAAGGGGGCAAGATATGATTTTATGTTGAACTCAAACTCAAGGATCCGAAGACCATAAGCTATTTTCGTCATCAAAGAAGCAGGACCAAATGAAATGCAAACAACACATCCGCTACAGAATCAAAAGCATATCCAGAAAAATGCAACAAGGGTTGTTGTTCAGCTAAGTAGTTGACGTCGGGAATGAAGTTCAGGGTGCGTCGTTGTAGGCTTGTCTGACTCTCAGGAGCAAGATGAGAAACTAGTCTCCGAAGGTACTAATCCTAATCCGTGAGTACAAGGAAGAGAGAGAGAGCAATAGACAATCACTAATGAAATCAAAACAGGACCCTAAAGTCTAATTGAACTTATCAGTACATTGGAAGGAAAACCAAATTAAGTAAGGTTTCAAATTAAACAAAGACATCACTAATGAAATCAAAGACAGGACATTGGAAGGACGGTTTCAAATTAAACAAAGACATCAGGTTCGGGGTTTTCCACAAGTCTAAACCCCAAATTAAGTAAGGGCATGATACGAAATCGAATCCAATGCTAAATTCAAATTGGTTATTGGTTGAGAACAATATAGCAAGATGGCAGTCAATGAGTGTTTGGTAATTGGTACGGAGAAATAGTACAAACACAGGGCGGTGTGAGTTTACAAGATTAGAAGCAGATTTCTCATCGACCAACCAAACAGATCGAAAAAAGGTTCTAACAACACAGAGATTCAGATTTACCTCCCAAAAAGACAAGCCTTGAGGATACGGTGATACGTGACGGCTGACTGAGGAGACAGACACCTCGTGCCTCCTCCTGCGGCTGCTGCTGCTGGTGTTCAAACTTCAAACGCCAAACTCCAAAGTTCAAACTGAGAGGATTATAACATGCGATGCGATGCGATGCGTTGCGATCCGAGTTACAGAAGAAGTGAAGTTATGTAGTATGCTACGCGTTCTCTCCGGTTGACATTTGACCTGTCTTGCTTTCGTTCGTCTTCTTTGGGTTTGGCGACTTTGGTTGGGTCTTGTTACTAACCCCAATACAATACGGACGCGTAACTACGAATTGAAAATGACATGATAAATGCTAGCCCTTCACATTCAATATATCCGTTGTTTTTTGTTTGATTTTCGCTATTCTCTGTAAAAATTATTTTCATGATTTAAAGAACAAATAAAAGAAAGATAAAGGAACGGAATGACCATATTCACATTTTGTTAATTACAATTTGAGATGAAATTGTTCGTTTGGAAGATTTAAATGGTCTTATTTGGGTGTCTAATCTAATCTATGCTTAATGCTCATGAGTCTGAGAGAAACATATATCTTCTGATTGTCGATTGGAAGATTTAAATAAGACAATATTCTCAATCAGTGAGGCTACGTAATCCTTGCAAAATACCATACAATGCTCGCTCTCAGTGCACAGTAAACCCTTGTTCAAATCACGTCTTTATTCTCATACGCCAAACCACTGACAATCACATAACAGTGGATGTCGCTTATACTGTTCATTCAGCAAATGAGAATCGTACCCGCTCACAATGTTCTTGGGCACGGGGATAAACTTACCTACAACCAAACCAAATTTGTTAACTACGTTCCCACCCAAGCAAGACCAATGCCAGATCAATTTGGAATCTCCGCAACGAAGATGTGGTTTCCTGTCTGAAAGCATCGATATACTTGATTGTTCCTGCATTCATCAGTTGTCCTTGGTACTTCCCTCCATGCTGATGCAGACGTCTAGGATGTCAACATCAAAAGAAACAACATCTTCTTGTTTGTTTTACTTTACCTGCTTCTTGGCTTCTATCTACAGAAGCATATGGCCAAATATTCTCTCAACATATGGCATGTTTGGAAGCTTTTATACTCACCGCGGCATCTCACTTGGATACTAGCATGCAGAATGCAGCAATTGAATTCTTGATGCTACCATCAGCTCTAATGCCTCAATTCAAGTCCATCTGCATGGATAGACAGACAACCAGATGTCATTAGCTGAAAATTTATCATAAGGAATAAAATTAGTATACTGGCAGGGAAGGAGACAATTTGGACAATGTTCCTGACAACTGGTTTGGGAAATGACTAAAACCAGATTTTATTATCTGGCGATCTACCCAGACAAACAATCAGCAGTGGAGGCCGATGCTCAATTAGATAAACTCACTCGACTTGGGGGATACAACAGATTAATTACTTTATTACTTTCTGTACTACTTGCAAGTGCAAATGACAGGCATTTGTTAAACATATTCACAAATGAGAGTTAGTACAAGAAGTTGTGTCTCATAATCTTAAAGTTAAAGACAAAAAATAAGAAAAAGGCACAATGCGCATCACCATACGACGTTCAGTGGAAATGTAATAATCAAATTATGCTAATTGCATTTAAATAATAACAGAAAAACCTTTTTTTTAGCAAACTGTTCTGAAAAGGGGGGGCAAGAAGGCAGGAAAAAGAAAATCAGTTAAGCTAATCTTCAGCAAATCACAAATTACCAGATGATCCACCAGTATGCTGATGCACTTGAGTTGCATTTCCTGCATCCCTCAATCCTCTCTTGCAATCAACCCACTCAGAACTTGCATCTTCTTTGGAACTGTTTTGGGCACTTGTTGGTTCTCCATTCCTCAACCCAGAAAACTCTCTAGCTTTTGTTTCTTCACAAGCCTGAGGCATCTGTCGAAGAGATGTTACACTACTATTCACTGCAACAGAAGATTCATGACTTGGTTCCACTGGTACATCAGGCAATTCATTTTGATATTTATGGGCAGAAAGGAGGGATGAGCGGCACAGTGGACAAGTGCTGTGGGTAGAAAGCCAGCTGTCAATGCAATCAATGTGAAATGTATGGCCACAGGATGGTATCTGTTGAAGTCTATCCTCCGCTACATAGTCACCCAGGCATACTGAGCATCTGCAAAAAAATACAAAAGGTGCCTCATTTGTTGAGAGAAAGCTAAGATTTAAAGGCACTATTTTCATCTAAAAATAGCACACTATACTGGAAGTAAATTTGAAGCTATTGTAAACTACTGCAAACACATCATGCTAAATATAAAATTATGGACAATAAGCGTTCTAGTTTAAATATGATAAATTATTCCAAAGTCTAAACAACCAAAAGATGTCACCATCACCGTTACTTTCCTATTTTGTTTTGTTTTATAGTAATATCCTGAAAATATAATTCCTTATCATCAAGTTTCAGTACCGATGAGAAATCAAGGTAGGGGTGAGGGGTTGGCTGGTTGGTATAATTGCATCGCAGGAAAATGATTCAGAGAAATTAAATCATACTTATTTGGAAACTAAAGCCTGTGCCTCAAACAATTATTGATTTTGCACAAACAATCATTCACATAAGTCATTACTATAGCATTGTTTGTTTCAATATTCCTTCTTATGGATTTTCATACAGCCAACCCCACTTGGTGGGATAAGGCTTGGTTTTTGTTGTATGAAGTACCTATACGCTCATTGTTTCACAACTCTTGTGATGTAGGACAATAAGAAGGGATAGAGAAATAGAACAGAACTCACTCAAGCCTGTGGCATCACACCAAAGGTGTATTGAATCACTCCAATACAGAAGTTAGAAAAATTCCAGCATCACATCAGCCTTCAACTTCACACGGAAGGTGCCTTGGAATCACTCCAAGGTTGTTGTGCTTCACACACAAGCAGGAAACCTAGAATTTCCGTTCTCTAACACTTATTTCAAAAGCTTGCAAAGTAGCCCCTTTTATAGGCTAATTGGTACATGAATCTGGAAAGATTCGCATTATTATCCTTAGGAATTCTGAAGACTAATTTGTGGATAGTCATCTTGTCAACTAACTATATCACTCTTGGTCTCTTTCTGTGGCATAATATGAGATTACTTAGAATAACATAATGACTAGTGATCTCACTACTGGAGTCAAATCTCCACACACGAAAAAATGTCAATAACTCATTGCTATCATATTGAAATCAATGAAATGTAAAAACAGTAGCTTTTAAAATGTTATAATCAACTGAAAACTAAAAGATGAGAAAATATAAAAAGAAGTAGCTCCATATGATTCTTTCTATGAATTACACAAGACAAATTGTTAATGCTCATCAGGAAACATCCAAATATGGACCCTTTGCTTCAGTAAAGTTCTTCCAAGCTTGAAGAATGAGATTTACACTATGAATCTATGATATTCCTTTTTGGCGACTACCAAACATAGCATATGTCAAGAAGGATGAACCGATACGCAAGCTATAACTTTCTATTATCCCCACACCAAAAACTGTACTTAAAATACCAAACTTAACCTCATCTATATTGCTTTTACCACGTTCAATGAAAAGCATTTCTGTCAATTTCAAATTCTAATCATATTAGAACTCATCATCTATATTGCTCTTACTGATTATATCATGTTGAAAGCCAAGCTGATAATTTTCTTATCAGCTTGGCCTACAATTCAGTTACCTTATCATAAAAATGATAATTCCATTGATTCATTCCATGTTTCCAGGATACTGAAACAATCAATTGCATTCCGATTCCTCCAAGTTAAATAATAAAAAATAAAAAACAATATTAACTAAGAATTAAGGAAGGAAAAAGAAACCCCACTCACTGTGTATCTCTGACGGAGAAGCTCTCCTTATATACAATAATGGGCAGCATCTCCCTGAGCTCTTTCTTCAAACCCAACTCAACCTGACAGTTGCAGGCAGGAAGCCAATTTAAGAAACATATATAAATAGATGAATGAATGAATGAAAGAATGAGGTAACACTTACAGTGGCAAATATGTGAGTGTGATTCCCTGGAGGCGGAAGAGATGTTGTCGTTCGGTGGGAGGACCAATGGAGGCGTCGAGGGCGAAAATAGAACAAGTAGAAGACGAAAAGGAGGATGAAAGTGAACAGGATGGGGACGCAAAACACCAAGAATTGGTACATCTTGAACCAACTTTCCTCCTTTGATGATGATGACTTACTGTCGTTGCAAGATTCTGAATTAGCAGAAGAAGACCTCGGTTATACATGATTATAACACATCCCTCCTTCTTCTTCACTACAAATTTAATCTAATCGAATCCAATCTAATTATTACTAATATCTTGAGAAATGTTTGTTGAAAAGCAGAATGAACGCATATATACAAGTGGGACCAAGATGTCTAATGGAAGTGTACACAGACAGTCTACAGATTCACAGGGAAAGAAGCAAAGAAAGGAAGGCAGGCAAGTGGGAAGTGAGAAGTAGCAAGTGAATAGGCAGGCAGGCAGGCAGGCAGATCTCATCTACGGATACGATACGATGGTGGTCAAAACTCAAAATATTCAAGACACAAAGAGTGTATCAAAAAAAAAAAAAAAAAAAAAGAATGAGAGGGGGCGGGGTGGTGGTTGGTTGTGGGGATAGTGCTCCTGTACAAGCAACTCCACTTAAGGGCGGTAATTGCTCAGGTTATCATGCAATCGGCAATTATTGTCTTTAGTGAACCTTAATCGTCAAAAGGTATTTTTACTCTGTAAATGAATTATCCGAACAATTGGCATAAAAAAAAAAAAAAAATTTAATTTGAGAAAGATTAATGTTATATATAATTTCAAACTCTCTTAAGTTTAGATATTTTCTCATCGCTCTTTTTTAATTTTTTTTTTCTAAATGAATAACATAGACCGTTGGATTATAAGTTTTTGCAATCCAACGCCCCAGGTTGTGCCACGTGGGCTCAACCCTTTTTTAGATTTTTTTTTTCCAAATTAAAAAAGGTAGATTAACATGGACCATCAGATCTAAGAAATCCAACAGCCCACGTGAAACACAGATTAATGTGGCCTGCAATGTAAGCCCCGTAGGCACTTTTTGGTCAATCACTCTCCCCTAATCACACGAGCAGGCCATGCGCCTAGCACAAAATAAAATAAAGCGTGTCTAATGCCAGCATAACATTAGATCGCCTCAAGCCATTTTACCCCGAATGTTTGGTCCATGGGAGTTAGGCCCATCCAATAGGTGGGCAATTGGCATACTTAAGTGTTCATCAATTTTGATGGGACTAGGATTCTCTCCCTTCCTCTTTCCATCTCCTTCTATCCCCTCCTCTGTCACATCTCGGCCCGGTCCCCCACCACATCCTAAGCTTGACTCCACCGTAGCACGATATTGTTCGCTTTGGCCTTGACCACGCCCTCACGGTTTTGTTTCTGGGAACTCACGCGAGCAGAACTTCCCGGTGGGTCACCCATCCTGGGAATGCTCTAGCCCCTTTCTTGCTTAACTTCGGAGTTCCGATGGAACCTGAAGCCAGTGAGCTCCCAAAAGGCCTCGTGCTAGGTAAAGATGAGAATATACATTTAAGACTTACAGGATCCACTCCTTTGGGCGATGTGGGATGTTACAAACTCTCACACTCTTTATTTTGTCTTTCTCTTTCTATAAAAAAATTAATATAAAATGTTAAAGTGGCTTAATCGTGGCCGTTCAAATAGAAGGGGACAAAAAAAAAAAAAAAAAAAAAAAAAAGAGAATCCTTCTCCAGTTTTGATTCAACCTCTCCCTCCCTAGCCTAGTTACCTAACCCAAGGTGATCATTATCACCCCCTTCATGTCATTGTCATGTGTCAATTTAACTATCCATAATTGCCTATGCATTTAATTAAATATTTTATGAAAAAGAAAAACAATTGAATGACTTAAAAATAAAACTTACCATTTATTCTTTCATCTATATCTCGCCTACTTCATTTGATTTTTTTTTTTTAACAAGCAATATTATGGTAGGGGAGTTGACTAAGACCTGGTTTGGTACTGAGGTGATTATGAAAAAAGCTGCTATCAAAAAAAGCTGGGAGCTGTTTTTGTGTTTGGTAAACACTTAGCTTCAGCTTTTTTTCACAGTTTTGGGTGAAAAAAAGCCAAAAACAAGAAGCTGCAAAACCCAGCTTTGAAAAACCGGCTTTTTTTCACATCTGTTTTACATAAAAGTTTACCAAACACTTTAATACTGCTTTTTTTTTTTTTTTCAAAAGCACTTTTACAAAAAAGTTTACCAAACACTCTGCTACTTTATTTCACAGCTGCTTATTCTCACAGCACAGCAGAAGCAGCTTTTTTTCAAAGCACAGCAATACCAAACCAGCCCTAAGCCTCACAATAAGCGAGCCATAATAATGTGATTCAAATTTGCCTTTTGCGAGAATCAAACTTAAGATCTCTCACTTATAAGTAATGAGGAATACTACTAGACCGTAGTACTAAATAATATCTATTTCATTTGATTTGATTTGCTTAGTTTAATTAATTTAGATTTATGTCCAAATTGTTGGTTTTGATAACCAGAACTGAAGAACCCTAGCAATGCCCTTAAGTATGAAAATTCACGTAAATTATTGAACTGTTCTTCTCATTAATTTGTTGAAGGAAGTTACAATTTTAAAGGGAAAATACTAAAAACAAATAACAACTTCTCTCCCACGATCACATGCTGATTTCGTGGAGATCTCAACCCTAAGCAACGCAAGCAAACCTAGTTGTGGCACGACTCCTAAAAACTAGGAGTTGTGCTTGACTAAGTCTCTACATAATTAGTCAACATTATTTAATTAAAAAACTTAATTAAAACTTAACTAAAACTCTTAACACCTTCCCTTAAACTGATTTCTATTGAAAACAGTTTAGGGTTTAGACACCATCATGAAATCTTCATCAGCTTCTTCAACAATCACATATCTTGCCAGGTTTTCAACCCACTCCTTCTCAAGATGTTTGAGTGAATGCACATCAAGTAGCTTCCTCAATTTCTTGGAAAGGGTTGCTTGAGTGACTTTGTGAGTATATTAGCCAATTGATTTCCACTCTTGCAATACTCGAGCTCAACTACACCATCATTGCATAGATTTCTCAGAAAATGAAAGCGAACATCAATGTGCTTACTCCTTCCATGCATTACAGGATTTCCTGATAACTTTATGGCAAAAATGTTATCACGGAAAATGATTGTTGAACCCTCTTGCTTGTCACCAAGTGCTTTTAGCATCCTTCTCAGCCAAATAGCTTGACATGCACATGAGGCTGTTGCCACAAACTCAGCCTCAATAGTGGATAGGGTCACGATTTGCTGCTTCTTTGAAGACCATGTAATTGCTCCATAATTTAGCATGAAAACATGTCCTGAAGTACTCTTCCTATCATCAATGTCCCCAGCGTAGTCACTGTCAATGAAGCCAACAAAATCTGAACCTCTTTGACTATTATATAACACTCTATAATCGATTGTTCCCTTTACATATCTTAGAATTCGTTTTGCTGCATTCAAATGCATTTTAGTTGGTATATCCATGTACCTACTGATGACACTTACACCATACATTAAATCATGTCGTGTGAAAGTCAAATACATAAGACTTCCCAAGAGTTGCTTGTAGAATGAACTATCCACTGTTACTCCATTGATATCTTTACATAACTTCATTCCAGGCTCTAATGTTGTTCCAATCTCTTTGCAATCAGCCATTTTAAACTTTTCAAGGATTTCCTGTGCATATTTCTTCTGAAAAATAAAATTCCCAGCAGCCTTTTGAATGACTTCAACTTCTAGAAAATAATTCATAAGCCCGAGATCAGTCATCTCAAATTCCTCCATCATAGACTTCTTGTTCCATCATCTTAACATTGTTACCAGTATAAATCAAATCATCAACATATAAGCAAAGAATTAACATTTTACCTCCAATTTCACTCTTAACATGGAGTGAGTGATCATAGGGACATTTCTGAAACCCTAGCCTTCCAAAATGATCATCAATTCAACTGTACCAAGCACGGTGTGCTTGTTTCAGTCCATAAAGTGCATTCTTCAGTTTATATACTTATATACTTTTTCTTCTTCTCCCTTCTTCTCATATCCTTGTGGTTGATCGATGTATAATTCCTCATGCAGTTCTTCATGCAAGAACATTGATTTTACGTCCAATTGATAAATCAACCATGAATATTAAGCTGCAAGTGAGATTACCAACCTTATTGAGTCTTGTTTAGCCACGGAAGCAAACACTTCTTTGTAATCAATGCCATGATTTTGCTTGTATCCCTTTGCCACCAAACGAGCCTTGTGCTTGTTTATTTCTCCTTTCTCATTGACTTTGGTTCTGAAGACCCATTTCACGCCAATAGTCTTGTGTCCCTTAGGCAAATGTGTTAGCTCCCATATATTGTTCCTTTCAATAGACCTTATTTCACTTTCCGTCGCATCTTTCCACTTCACCTCCTTTGAAGCCTCTTCAATAGTGATCGGATCACTGTTTACAAACAGTGCAAAATGAGCATTGTCATCATCTGAGCTTATGTAGCTTGTATCGTAATCCATCATCCAAGCTGACCTCTTTCTCAAACATTTACCCCTTAGATTGTATCTCTATTCTTCAACTTGTTATGGTACTTCTTCAATTTGAGGTAAGGTTTGAGCCGTGGTGTTTTCACCATCAAAGTCATCATCAACTTGTATATGTTGCATGGTTGTTTTGTTTGTGGACCAACTCCATTTTGCATTCTCATCAAGCACCACATCTAGACTAATAATGATCCTCAGTTTCACGATTGCATAACTTATAAGCTTTGGATAAATCACTTACACCAAGAAACACACACTTTTCACCTTTGTTGTGCAGTTTCTTCCTTTTCTCATCAGGAATGTGTGCATATGTTATGCACCCAAACACCTTGAAATGCTTTACGGAGGCCTCTCTCCCATTCCAAGCCTCTTGGGGTGTCATTTTTAACAAAAAATGTGGGACTTCTATTAAGAACATGAACTGCCCAAAGAACTGCTTTAGCCCAAAACTGTTTTGGAACATCTCCTTTTGCTAGCAAGGTTTGAACCATGTTGATATGGTTCTATTTTTCCTCTCCGAGACCCCGTTTTGTTGCAGTGTGTAGGTTGTAGTAAGCTACCTTTTTATTCCACTTTCATCACACAAGGCTTCAAATTCTTTTGAACAAAACTCTCTTCCACGGTCAATACGCAAGCACTTGATTTTCTTCTCAGATTCATTCTCGACAAGAGCCTTAAAGCTCTTAAATGCATCAAATGCCTATGACTTCTCATGCAAGAAATACACCCATGTTTTTCTGCTGAAATCATCAATAAACGAGATAAAATACCTTTTGCTTCCATTTGAACGTGGATTGATTGGTTCACATAGGTCCGAGTGAACCAATTCCAAAACTAAGCGAGCTCTTGTTGCTTTCTTACTTGGAAATGTTTTTCTTGGCTACTTTGCTATGACCCTCACAGACCTTAGTTTGGTTTGTGATTTTGGGCAAACCAGTCACCATTTTCTTTTGATAGAGTGTTCTTAGTCCATTGAAGTGCAAGTGACCAAACATGTGATGCCACAACCATGTTTTCATCATTTTCCTTTGCAACCATACAAGTATTTACACTCTTAAGCTTCAACAGGAACAGCCTATTTGGTAACATCTTCACCACAGTGATGAAGCTTCTCTTTGTATCATATATTTCACATTCTCCTTGAAATATGGTGATCTTATACCCTTTATCTTGAAGCTGTCCATCACTTAGAAGGTTTGTTTTCAAATTAGGAATGAAAAAGACATTTGTCAATGAAATCATTTTTTATCCTGATTTGAACCTTTCATTTTCTCATCACGTTCACTGTTGACTTGTCTCCAAAGCTTACAGTTGTATGAAAACTTTCATCCAAATTCACAAAGATGTTTTACACCCACTCATGTGATTGTTGCAACCAATGTCCACATACCAAGTCTCCTGGTCAAAGTTCTCCATAACATGAAATGCCATCAACGGTGTTTCTTCCTCCTTTTTCTCAATAATATTTGACATCTCTCCCTTCTCCTTAGGAAGCTTGGTGTAGCACTCATTTTTGTAGTGCCTATAGTTACCACATATGTAACATTCAACTTGTGATTTGTCAAACTACTCTTTGCCTTTGCCTTGACGATCATCTTCTTTCTTGGAAACATAAGATGATTTGCTATCATCTATATTCCCAAACCGTCAACCATCTCAATTTCCTCGACCTCCTATTCCACGACCACGTCCTCTTTCTCCTCTTGAACTTGAAGATTTAGTGAAGGTGGAAGCCTTCAAAGCTTGCTCTTGGGAGCCTTCACGATTGAGCTTCTGCTCATAAACAAGCAAGAAGCTTTGTAACTCATCAATTGACATATCCTCTATGTCATTTGACTTCTTAATGGAGCAAACCACGTAGTCGAACTTGGGAGCCATTGATCTTAAGATTTTCTCCAGGACTTCATTGTCTTCAATCTTGTGACCATGGATTCTCATCTTGTTAACCATTAACATAGCTTTTCCAATATACTCATTCACAAATTCTCCATTCTTCATTTGAAGAGTCACAAAGTCTCTTCTTATGGCTTGAAGTTATGCTCGCTTCACCTTTCTCGATCCTTGGTACTTCTTCTTCATTGACTCCCATATTTGGTGGGAGGTGTTCTTCTCAAGAATGGTTTCAAGAATGGATCTATCAATCACCTGGAATCGGTAATTTTTTACCTTTAAATCTTTCAGTTTTAGTTCATCAACCTTCTTTTGTTGTGCCATTGTCAAGATATCTTCAGGTATGTCAATTCCCGTTTCCACAAGGTCAAAGTACTATATAGACCTTAGGAAATTTTCCATCAGCATGCTCCAATGGTCATAATGACCATCGAACTTAGGAATGACTGGCTGCACGAAGCTTTCAGTTGCCTTCTCACTTGACATTGTTTCTTGCTTTGCAAGTTCACTTTCTCACTTTGTTTCTTTCTGAGATCCTAAAAACTGGCTCTGATACCAAATGTTGGTTTTGATAACCAGAACTTAAGAACCCTAGCAATGCTCTTAAGTATGAAAACTCACGTAAATATTGAACTGTTCTTCTCATTAATTTGTTGAAGGAAGATTACAATTTTAAAGGGAAAATACTGAAAACAAATAACAACTTCTCTCCCCCAATCACAGGTTGATTTCGTGGAGATCTCAACCCTAAGCAACGAAAGCAAACCTAATCGTGGTGAACATCCTCATCCACGACTCCTACAAACTAGGACTTGTGATTGACTAAGTCTCTACATAATTAGTCAGCATTATTTAATTAAAACTTAACTAAAACTCTTAACACAAATCATAAAAGTTTGGTATATGCTTATGAATTTTGTGAATGTCCAAATCATTGAGGGACCATTGCTCCAATTGAGTTAAAGTTGAAGAACGATTTCTCTAGTTGGATTAAAGTTTAGGGACCAATGGTAATGAATTTTTAGTTGAGGGACCATGATTGCACATTTTGATGAGTTGAGGGACCAATGGTAATGATTTTTTAGTTGAAGGACCATTGCTCTAATTGAGTTAAAGTTAAGGGACCATTGGTACGATTTTGGGTTTTTTTATTTTTTTATTTTTATTATTTAGAAATCTGAATTTGTCTCTTATACTAGAAATTTATTTAAAACATAATATTTATTTAATTTAACATAATTTTACTATTGTATTCTCTCTTTTTATTCATATTGTGCTACTATTTGCTATTAAAATGTTGGCTTTTTAGCGAAAATGATCCTTGAAATTTGCATAACACAACACCTTGGTCCATGAGATTGAAAATCAATAGAAATGGTCATTGACATTGTCCACCATCCATTATTTTGGTCATTTCCATTAAGTGTCCCAGAGCTCTTGGTCGAAAGTTTGGGCAATTTTCAAAGCTTCGTAACTCAACTGTTTTTTAACCAAATTCGATTCATAATATATCAAAAAGAAGATAAGAAAGTGTAGAACAAAATTATACCTATTTGGAGGCCCAATGGTTGCCGGAGATGGCCAAAAAATAACCTGAAAGGTGACTGGTCGAAGGAAAACTGAATACTCGCCAGAAATTGGGTAAACTTTAAACGTTCATAACTTCTTCAATACTCAACGAAATTGAGTGATTCAAGAACGAAAATCATACTTCTTGACGAGACGAAGAGAATGGTACATTTCTCAACGGCTAAATCGTCTTGGTTTGGCCAAAAAAGGCTTGAAAGTGGCTGTCTTGGTCTTAAGTTAGCCACTTTCGAGCCGTTTTGCAGCCAAACCACATGCGAATTAGCCGTCCAGAAAGGTACAATTCTCTTTGTGTGGTTGAAAAGTATGATTTTCATTTTTGAATCACTCAATTTCATTGAGTATAGAAAAAGTTATGAACGTTGTAAATTTACCTAGTTTCAACGAGTTTTTTAGTTTTCCCTCGCGGACCAATCACCTTTGAGGCTATTTTCTGACCATCTTCAGCAACCATTGGCTTCCAAATAGATATAATCTTGTTGTACACTTTCCTATCTTCATTTTGATATATTATGGGTCGAATTTGATTGAAAAACGATTGAGTTACAAAGATTTAAAAATTACCCAAATTTTCAACCAAGAGTTCCGGGACACTTCAAGAAGTTTTTAACAAAATGACCAAAATAATAATGGTGGACAATCTTAGGGATAATTTCTATTGATTTTCAATCTTAGGGACCAAAGTGATGTGTTGTGCAAATCTCAAAAACCATTTTGGATAAAAAGCCTAATACGTTTTGATGACATTTTTTGGTGTTAATTAAACTTAAGCTTAGCGCAGGAAGGATTTTAAGAGATTATAGAAATGGATGAGTTTTGGCTCGGTGGTTGGGGCTACTTGGTCATGTCACAAGCAGCATATATTATTCAGCAAAATCTAACATGTTTGACAATATAATAAAACAGATGTCCCCTTCTACTTATCCATTGCCATCTCCTTCTCCTCCTCCTTGCAAGCAACACTGTAGATAGCCAAACAGTCTCGTATTTACTTATTTGTTCCCCACAGTAATTTGTCAACGTTGATAAAAAAAAACAAAGGTTAACAGACTACAAAACGGGCAGTATTGTGAAGTTCGGAAGTAATCAACTAAACTTTCACTTGCAAAAAAAAATATATATATATATATATATTCATCCATATTCCATTATTGTGCGCCCAACGCTGAAAACCCCTCTCCCTCTCTCTGTGATTATACATTAATACCCATTCCGTGAATGAGATGTCTTGCACCGCAATATATCCGGTGATGCAGAGCAATAGAGAGAAATGCATCAGTTTCCCTGTCAAATTAGTTAATCACATCGTCAGACTTTGATGGACTTCTGCTGTCCAGAAGCCACCTTGGTTAAAATATGAAACAGCAACATCATAAAGCATACGTATACGAGCAGAGAGCAAAGTAAGCATAGTGCCATCAGTGCTGGTCTATGTACATGGGGTACTATAAATGTCAGAAACATGTGAACACAGTAGCCTGTTTATGCCACGATAAATAACTGTATGGTTATTACAATGTTAATCAGGCGTCTCTTACCTTAAGCCTGACTTCTGTGGGTGAAATTGATTTCTTTGGGCTCAAAGGAACAGCACTGAACTTGGGAACCAGCACCTTAAAACATGGTAAAAAGACTATGTACAGAGCTGCAAAAATTAAGGGAGCTGCAACAAGCCATCCCAACAACTGCAAAGATTGACACGAGTTAGACGTGATGGTTTAATAAACATAAATAGAGAGAGAGGTTATGACTACAAGGTGTTATGTTGGCAACCTACCGCATGCGCAATACTTATTAAGACCTCATGTGAAGCTTGGCCAGTTAACACTTTCTTGAAAGCGTCAGAAGTTAAAGGAAAATGAGCTCCACCAGAGATAAGTTCACCAAAGCGCAAGAAAGGTACAACCAAACTTGAGAGCAAAACAACAACAAAAAAAAAAAAAAAAAACCAATAAGATAACAATTGTATATGTAGCATAAAATGTAACAGGCATGGTACAAGAGCAACCGAAAGCTTCAAGACAAGTTCTTTTGTATATGCTGTTTCTATTCTCTAAGGCTTCTATCAACATAGAGACGAATTGGTGTACCAAGTCCGAGACCAATCCACAATCAATGATTGTTTAAACATTTTATGAAGGACGCACTAACACAATTGGTCGCATGCACAGCCATTACATAAACGTAAGAATATTACAAGATGCTAGGATAAAAACACAAGTACCTCAGCTCTATTGGTGTAGCAAGGACATTAGCCAGCATGACAGTTGGAGCATGGCAATGCGATCCCAGCAATGCAATTACCATTCCACACAGAACCACAGTTGTCCCTATAAATGAAACATCAGTTAATATGAGCTACTTACGAACATTTCGAGAAGCCAACACTAGTTCTGAAAAAAAACTCCAGAAATACCAGATCCATAACAACAACTACAAAGGGGGAATCATATCAACATCAGCCGAGTTATATCCAGCCTACAATTTCCTACGCGAACCTTCCACTCTCAGATAGCAATTCCTTTCTGTTCTCTGAAGTGATAAAAGGCGGCAACTACTGCTGGTAGGTTTTATTTAAGGAGGGTCCTATATTGCATATTATTGCCACACTGCTGAGCCACGTAAATATTCACTAATGAATGATGTAATGAACAACTAACAATGAGATATGTTGGGCATTTAGAAGTGAAGTGTGTGACACGATAAAATTGTGAAATTGTTTTTGTTGGGGGCTAAATATATCTGTTCGGATGAGTGTAGGAATAAGAGAAAAATCTGTTCTAGTGGGGAATCAACCTGTGTTAAACTAAAATAAGAATAATGGTATGCAGAATTACTAGATTGTATTGAAAGAGGCAGCGCAGCATGGGATTTGAGAAGATGAATGATGCATACGTACCGCATATTGGAAACAATCCAATGGTAAGGCCAAGAGCTGCAGAGAAGGCCAACAGCTTAGGTTCTGCACCCCTTCAAAATCCAAATCAATTTTTACAACTTTCTTTCTTTCTCAGCAACCGCCAAACCAAAAAAAAAAAAAAAAAACACAAAGTGCGAATCTGAAAATCAGAGAGAGCGCGTAAAGGCCAGGGTACCTGCGGAGGATTTCGAGGAGGGGATCGACCACCTTGTTCTTGAACCAAATCGACACCCCATTACCAGCTGCCGCCATCACAACCCCTTTACAAATGGAATGGATTCAGGGTTTGAAATTGAATGGATTCAGGGTTTGCTCAGGAAAAGAAAACCTCTAGTCTGTCTGGCAGATCTAGTACAAGCCAACGAAAGAAACACAAAAACAAAACAAGAGATTTAAAAAATAATTCAGAATTCAGATTGATTCTTTCTCCCACGTTAGATATTTTTGCTTTTGTTTTAATCAAAACGGAAATTTTGAAAATGCTGGTTCGGTTCGGTTCTGAATTTCAGAAAACCAGAGAGATATTTTCTGCTCTAGGCTTGCCTTTTCCTTCCTTCTTTGTCCTTGTGTTGACAATTGAGAGGTCGGTACTTGGGTATGAATTTGAATTACAAGTCAAAGAGACTTTTATCCAATGCGGATAACACTAGATGTGCCCCAGAACCAGAGGATAATCACCTGCAAAGCAACGTGGACGTTGGAATGCCGCTAAAATTAACCAACGTCAAGTTGATGCTCTATGCTTCACTTTTTTCTTTATGGATTTTTTTGTTACCTTATGTTTTTTACATAATTTTCATACCAATATTATAAATTATTTCAAAAACATAAGTGGTAGAGAGTTTTGAGAGTCCTATTTTGACGGAGTCCCATTAGTAATTCTATGGAGTTAGATTATCACCCACATTAAAAGAAGTTTACTAGGATATTTAATAAAAGAGGAAGTTTATTATGTTTGGAAGATGAGACACGTGGTAGTTAATAAGATCTCAAGGAGAAATATTTAGTGTGCCAGAAATATATATATCAAGTATTATAATATAAGTAATTATAAAAAAAATTCAAATATTCAACCACTTATATTATAACACATGATGTATGAAGTCATATTCCCAGCATGAGCAAAATTGCACCTTTCTTTAGTATGACTTTTTAACAAATGGGTACAAATCATTCCTGTTATCTATTGTCGTTTCTAATGGAGACGTCAAATTTCATTTTTACTTGAGGGGGCTGAGAAAGAGAGAGAGAGAGAGAGGTTGCTGGAGAAAAAAGATCAAGAGAAAGAAGGCGTGGAGGTTTCATTTTTTATTTCTTTCTTAAGTATTTGCCAGCCGTTTGATTGACTCCCATCAATCCTCACATTTCATTTTGCGTACGTGTCACTAATGATTTTTCAAAAATTCATAGCATTACAAAGAGTAAGTTGTAGGAGCATCGTATTCAGTCATCAAAAAAGGAGACGGTAAATTGTTTTTAGTTTAGGTAGTACATTGTATAAATCTATGCCATGCATTGTTCAAATGAAGGGCAAGATTTAAACATTTAAACGAAATCATCATATTTGCCTGTCTAAACAAAACGATTCCAAACCACAATGTATGACAATGAAATACATTGGCGTATTGAACAACTTTCTAGGGACGGACGTACAGGTGATATCTTGAGATTTTCAAAACAGTCCAACACCAATTTCCCTTTTTGTTTTTGGCCCAAATGTTCCGCTACTTGAAATAAACGGGTGCTATTCTGATAAGGAAAAACCGTGCTCCAGACACTCTCTTTTGATATCTTGCATTAGACCTTGAAGTACAGTTGGGTTGCTCGTTACGACGGCATCAATGTGCTCAGACAACATTTCTTGCATGGAATCCACATCATCGACAGTCCACGCATACACTTTCTTCTTTCTCCTGTAGAAACCCGGACGTAAAGCATGAAATCTCATTAACATGCATCTATACACTCTAGGTATCTTACAATGCTAAAGCGTCTAAGTTGAAGTCATACCCATGCAGAATTCTCACAAGCTTCTCATCAATCAATGCGTGGTACACACCAACAACACCAGCACCTGTCATCCTCAGTAAGTTGCTTCTGGCCCCGGTCGACGGATCCATCATAACAATGTACCCGACCTGCAGTAATATCACCAAATGCTCATTCAAAACATAACATAACTGCCTTTTGAACTGAAACATCTGGTACTAGTATCAATATTTTTTCCCACTACCCTAGTGCGTGACCACAAACAATTTCATTGACTAAGCCCTGCCGGGACATGCAACAACAAACTGAAATAAAATATACTTAAATCTATAAAGGTGTTCATAGACTAGCATTTGCACTGGACAAAAGAAGGTTTTGGGCCAGGATAGTGCTGTACATCAGGTTTGTTTTTGAAGATCCAGAAACAGTAAGCAAGTTGTTTTGCCACTCAGATGTGCACAATCGGCAAATTTTTTTAATTTTCGTTCTTTTAATACTCAAAAACAGTTCAAAGAGTACGAAAAGGCTTTCAAATGGCAACCTACAAACCAACTAATATACAATTATTAACATCAATCTGTGTAAGAGAAAGGCCATTCTATCGCTAAGAAAACAAAAATAGAATGGACCTGGTTAGTAAGAAAAAGGCTGGTTCAGAGTACTTGATAGGTCCAGAAGCTTAGAGACCTCATCAAATCCAAATACCGGAAAGGAGAAACAAAGATAGAAGAATCACTTCCTTGTGCCAGCAAGTATTAAAACATTTATCAACATCAGCTCAAACTCTTGCAACAAGAGTTTACATTTGACAGCATAAGTGGTGACTTGCTGTGGGCAATGACAATCAATCCCAACTCTTGGTAGTAGTGTTACTATTGTCGTTACTATTTACTGTTTTGAGAAACAAAACTATCCAACTTACAAAGTAAATAAAATATGATATTTTAGTAAACCACGCCTAGCATATTTCAGCAATATTTCATATCATGGTTAGCGTGCTTTCTTCCTAGCTCACAAATCACACACCAACTTATACTTTGTTGGTTAGTTTAACTCACTCAATGCAGGTCTCCCCACGCTCAAAAGGCCACATGGCGCAGTGATGACCCTAACTGTACACCTGACGAGTTGAAATAATGCAGAAAAATAAATGAACAGAGAAATAAACCTTCTAGCTCTTAAACAAACATGTTTACAAGAAACTTTATTTAACATGTAGACCCCTGGCACTCAAGATATGCGATGATTGCAGTTAAATGGGAACCTACAACTTGACCACAATTATGCACGTAAATAAACCACTCTCTTGAGATAAAATTCCCCAACTAATCCAGTTAGCAAATTCAGAAACGAACACAAACCAATAATATCCTTTAATTCAAATGTGTTTCTGCAGAAATTATGCAAGAGACCAGAAAAAGAAAAATCGCATGTTGCTGGTTACCGTGACATCTGATGAGAGTCTGATTACATCCCTTGCTAAATTGTCACTTTTAGCCCATACAAGGCAGTTCTTACACTGCACCCTCTTAACCTGGAAAAAGTTTTAGGGAAGCTTGAGGTTACTTGGATAATAATGTTAACTGAAATTACAAATGTACCTGAATAATAACAACAATAACAATAATTATAAAAGTAATGAAAAATATTTCACATGACTTCAGTAAACATGAAGATGTTGACTACTTTGGGGATTTTAAGTGTAAATTGTGATTGTAACATTTTAAAAATAAAGAATAACAAGGGCAGAAGATGAAGCAGACAAACTTACAACAGAAAGTACATCCTTAGCAAGCCCTTTTTCAAATGAGGGAGGCCCGACCTTTACATCTAGAATCACCTGCTGAACTGAACCTGAAACTAACTGAAACAATAATCAGAACCAGAGTCAAAGAACAATTCGAGGGAGGGGGTTGCTAAGGCACACCAAAAGGATCATTTACATTGATGTAAAAGCAGATCATGAAAGATACCTCCAAAGCCTCTTCAATTGTAAGAATATTTTTATCAGGGACCTTTCCAGACTGATCCATGGAACCAAGATCTTTTATCTACAATCACAAACCAAAAGTATATTCTCAATCAACGTTATTGCAACTACCTAACAGTATAATTAAAAATGACGACAAGATGGTGTTCTCAAGAAATCCAGGATAGAGATATTTATTAACGTAGTTCAAACAAAAGCTTGATAGCAAACTCACCTCTTTCATACTTAAGTACCCAACCTTAGAAGTATTGTTTCCAGTTATCCTCTGCAAATCCCTGCCTGTGGCATTTGAGAATCAAATCTTTCAAATAAAATTCTAACAATGCAAGGCATAGTGATAGTTCAGAACTTGAAATCAAACTTTTAGTTGACATAGTATTTCAACGTCGCATCAGAGATCCAATAACACCTAGTCCACATAATTCAAGTTTGGTTGGGACCATTTAAAGCCAAACTTCAATGTTTGTTTAGTTACAATTACGTCTAGACTTCTGATATGATGAATGATGAGGATTTGACTAGTAAGAGGTATTCCAAGGATGCAAATGCCTGTATTGCTGGAAATACCATACGGATAAAATATGAAACTTTTTGTATATGCCAAATCAATTAATAATGTCTCGATTGAACATGTAAAATTTATACAATAGCATATCTTTGATAAATCATGTCCCACAAAGGGCAAAAACTGTGCTCATTACTGAAGCACGTCTTATTAATATAATTTTTCTTATGTTTATGAAATCACATAGAATAATATTTTGGTGAGGTTTTGGACAGTAGGATGGTCATCTAGTGTCTTAATATAGTAAAGTAATAAAGGGAAGTTCATCGCAGACTTTTTGTTGTTAGAAAAAGAAAAGCTCAGTGAAAATCATTGTTAATATTAAGGTGGTGCATGATGACAACAATCAGATATGGAGTCAAACTAGGAAAATTATGTGAAGTTTGTGACCCACTGTACCTGTCATGGAGCGCAAGCAAAACTCCATCTAAAGAACGAGAAACATCAATCTCAATGCAGTCGACTTGAGAGTGAAGAGCAAAACGATATGCAGCCATCTGTGAAGTAGTGAACAAAAGGATAAAAGTGTGTGAGAGAGACAGGGATAGCCGGATAGGAAACTCAATAGTCAGAGCTTTAAGTTAATATAAAAGTTCCAACGAAACTAATTAATTAAGATTGGGAGCTTACCGTGTTAGGAAAGGCCTTACTAGAGTCACCTCCGTGCGCACATACAAGAGGAGGCTCATTTAGCCAACCACACTTTCTCGACTGCATCTGTAGAAAGATTAAAAACTTCGACGGTAAATTATCTGAGCCTCCGGAATGAAAAATGTTACGTCCTTTGTAAATACCGAATTACGAGCATACACAACTTGCATATTGATGGGGAAAATATGCATCAGTCAGTTTGTCGCTGGCGTCAGATTCTATGTAGCTACAATCAAACTGTTAACACTTGATAATCTAAGCAGTTGGCAGCCAAACTAAAAGCACCCATGCCGTACAATAAAGCCTAAATTACACAATTCCTTGTCTTTTGTAAAACCTTGAGTAACTTTAAGAATTCTCCCAAATCAAGTTAAACCTAATGAGATATTACGGTTTGTTGTCTGGTGGCACTCAGCCCTACGATTCAATTCCGGCATTCTAAATTTATAATATGAATAAAAAATGTCAAAATTAAGATATTGATGGGTATTTTGTGTTAGTAGATAAAAGAAGAGGAAGGAGGTGGAAAATGTAAAAGGAAAGAGTACCTGATGAAAGAGTTTGAGTCTGAAGAGGAAGAAAATGGGAGGGACAAAAGCGATGAAGGCCACGCTTACGAGAATCGCGCGAAACAAGACTCTCTTTGAAGAAAATCTCCACTGCTGCCGTCTCTGAAGACTCTGATGCAGCAACGCTTGCCTCCTCCCAACTCTCGTTGAGATCGCCATTCTGGGCATACGACTCGTACTCACCTGAAACATCCACATATATGATATACGATAGGAGAATAGGCTATTTCAATTTTTAATTTCCCAATTTCTAATTTTTATTTGATAAATTAATTCCATTTTCATTTTTCATTTTCTTGAAAACTAAAAACTAGTTTGTTTTCAACGTTTAAAACTTTGAAAGTTGAAAGTTTAAATTAAAAGAATAAAAGTCAAGTGTGAGATAAATTCTCAATTATTTTGTTTTTCTTTTAATTTTACATTTTAAAAATTGAAAGTTGAACTTGTTTTTTTGGTTGACAAGGGGGCATAAGCATGAAAGGAAAGAAATATTATATAAGAATATCACCAGGTCACAATATTCCAGCTATATCTGCAGTTGGCAACCGATAATAAAAAGGAGGACCTTGCTCAAAAAAGACTAGACCCAAACTGACAAACCCAAACGAGCCAAATCATCACCAACAAAATTCTTTTGATGATAGATATGATGAATTTCACAAGACCAACTTTGGTGTATAAGGGCACGACAACTTAGTACCAAACTTCCTAGAGGGTGATTATCCACTTTTGCATTTGAAATCAATAATTTCATGCAAGTTGCAGTCTAATAAAAACACCTCGAACTTCAACGCATAGAATCTCACCTCAACCAAGATTAGCACAAAAATCAGAAACCCATGCCCCCATCCTGAGGACACCACCAACACCAATGAAAACTAAAAACGAAAAAAGTTGAACTTTTTAAAAAAGTTAAAACTAAAAATAAAAAACAAAATAGTCATCATAAGGCTCCAATAAATTTATCTTACAGTTCAATTTTATTGTTTAGAAAATTAATAATAACAAGTGAAAACACAAAACGAAATTTTGAAAATTAGAGAAACTAGTTGTTGGTTTTGGTTTTTAGTTTTTACCATTTTGAAAGAGGTATTTGTCGATTTTTGGAAACTTGGCTATTTATAAAGTTAAGAGGGTTATTGGCTAAAATCAAAGTCCAAAGAAAAAAGGGTCAACTTTATACAAGTTCGGTGGACAAATAAATAAATAAGTATTTTCGAACTAAAAATTAAAACTAGTTACCAAATGATATTTTCAGTTCTCCCTGCAATACTTACCGGCCTTTTAGCTTGAAACCATAAGGTTCAGTGCTAATGCACTTTTCCACAAGCCCGAGAAGAAGACCGGTTTTGTGTGAGGTGAATGAGGTGTGTCAAACCACGACGCTATGTATAATTATATACAAAGTTATCAAATCATTAAAAGAGAGTTGTAACGAAACATTTATAGTACTGTTCACTTTTAACGTTAATGACATTTTTACTCTAAAAAGTCACTTATGGTACTATTCACTTACAACACATTTTTGTTATTTTCATTTAAATTCAAAATTTTCAAGTCATTTTCATTAATTTTCCTTTATTAAAAATGTATGTGACATAAAATGAGGTTTGTAAAAATCACCACCTAAAATAAATTGTGAGCGATCAATTGTGTTTGGGCCAGTAAAAATCAGCAAAATTTGTTTGGGCCCAATAAAAATCAGCAATGTCTGTTTGGGCTGGGTTATGTATGGGGATGTATCAGGCGACCAGAACCTCGATCTTCTCCTCAACTTTCCCTCCAAAAATCGGCGATTCCTAAATCCCAATCTTCACTTCACAGTTGATGGTTGACACTCTCGCTCTCTGTGAGCTAAAGCTGTGAAGAGAGAAAGAAAGTAAAGAAGAAGAAGAAGAAGAAGAAGAAGAAGAAAATGGAGGAATACTTGCAGTACATGAAGACGTTGCGCTCTCAGATGAACGGTGCATTTCCATTTCGAATCCCTCTCTTTTCAATTTGTTAATATTTTCCTTTTTTTTTTTCTGAATTAATTACGCAAATTTCGACCGATTGATCTTTTCCTTTTTAATTCGAAAAATGTATAGATGTGGAAGATCAAGCTGCAAAGGTCTCAGTGGAAGAGCAAATGCAGTTGACCACCATTCAGACATTGGAGAACGATCTCAATTCTGGTTCTTCTCTTCTTCTTCGGATTTACATTTCGTGCTTAGTTTGACTCAATTTTTGTATGTGTGCAGGCAGTTTGCTCATTCTTTTAATCTGTGTTTAAAATTAATGAGTGCAAAATTTTGATTCGTTTCCTTCAATCTAATACCCGTATTTTCTCAAATGTTGGAACATCGAATTTTGTTCCTAGCTTCCTCGTACAGTAGACTCGTTTTAAATGTAAATTTAATGCTAATTATATGACCAAAATGCCATCAATTTATAAAGGACAGCCTTCAAACTGTTGAATCAAGTCTATCTTGACTCTTTGCTGCTACCCTATGGTTCTCAGACCCGCGAGAAGTGAGATTGAGGCACGAGATGCATTCAATTGGATTGGATCTGCGTTCAACTTGTTTGAATATTCTAGTTATTCAAGGATTTCTGTTGATTATAAGTCCTTTACAACATTTCGAGCAATTTAATGTATTCAGGTCCAGATGTTTTGGTCATTAAGGTTTCCTTTTAATTTGTAGTTAGTTGGGAAAGTAAAATCCAGCATCTTCCATTTGAACATTTCGAGCAGTTTAATGCATTGAGTTCCAGATATGAAACTACTTTCTATTTGCCATTTGTTCTTCAGTTAGTTGCCTTTTACACTTTTGAATTGTGACTCTTTTCTGTTGCAGCAATATCAGAAACAAAACGATTCATGGAAGACATTGAGCAGATGAAAAATGCGAAAGGTCAAGTATGCTCGCTAATTTTGGAAAAGCAGAGAAAGATGGCTTCTTTGGAGTCTGATTCGTCCACACTGATCCAGGTAGCCATTGTGTGTTTGTGTGTGGCTCTGCTGGTGTATGCTAATCAAGATGAGGTTAAAACTTAAGGCAATCAACTTGGCAACATGTAGTATCTACAAATGGAAGTTGTGAGGTGTGCAAATTATTGTAATAATCATCAATTTTCATAAAGTAAAACAGTGAAAAATGTAGAAACATTTTAGATCCAAGTGGACAGCTGCATCATCTTCCTCATTTCTTTGGTTTTAACTTTTGAAAAAGTCATTTTCTTCCTTATGTCTTCTGTTTCAGATGGAATTTCTAATTGCCCACCAAAGTTCCAAACACATGGCTTAAACTTTACTTGAAATAAAAAACATTGACCTGTTCTGAGTAGCTTCACGTCAATGGTATAACTATCTTCTATCCAATAGAAGCCTGTTTGATATTACACTTGTGTTGGTGTTCCATTTTCAGGTCAATACTTGGACTTGGGTCAGTTATTTTGCTTTAGTTTTCTTTATAACTCATAATCAGAAGCCCTTTCTTCTCTATAATGTGCGGTAGCCTTGCTTATATTCAAGTTCGTATAAGCCATGCTTTTGTTAATACCATGTTGATAAGTTTTTTAGTTCTATTTTCCGGCCATGCATGTCTGATTGTAAGAAGTTAAGAACGCAGGGACTATCTAACAAGTTAAAAAATTCAAAGTTCTGATATACATTACTATTTTGCTGAGTACACTTCATTTGGGAGTCTGGGTTTATCTGTTTCGTATAAGACAAAATTTATTTCATAAAAATATTTCGTTTGACTCTTTAATGGAATAGTAAAGGCGAGTTGAATTATGCATTTAGTGTTTATCATTTCACATCCCTGACTAGTATCCATTTTACTTTCAAAGAGAAATGAATAAGTTTATAATATGTTCAATTGCTCATGAGTCATGACAATAAATATTTTGGTACCTATGTAGACTCTGGAGCTTATCGAACAAGAAAGAATCAACTTATCTTCCAAGCTTATAGAAAAGAGGTATTTCAATACGCAAGCTAAATTGTTTAACATGAAGCTGATATTATATATCAAATTATTCCCAGCGAGGACACACATAAATCGAGAAAAAAAATACTTATCGACTTTCCATGTTTGTCATAACAGCACTCACTACGTGAAGGTTAGAGAGGATGTCAATGCCAAATTGCAGCAGCAACAGGTTTGGCTTTGGAGTCACCTTCATTTATATTGTGCTCTTTGTTCATTGCATTTATTGTTCCCTTTTTCAATATTGGTTAGGAATGGGTCTATTCTCACTGCACTCACATGGAACTGGGAGAGCATGGAATGGTACAACTTCATTCTTTTTTGTCTTTCTTTATTTACACATGTGATAGCTTCTTAAATGCTGTTGGCTATCTTTCTAGTTTACTGTAATACATATGCGTACAATTTCCTCACTTCTTTGACTTGATGTCTTGACTCTTGATTGAAGAAAGAGTAATTTTTATGCTATGGAGGTGGGACTCCTGTGGGTAATGAGAAGCTTAAATATTGAAGCCCATTTCTTTAAAATCCCACTACAGTAATGAAATAGATTTTAAGGGTGAGCCAGTACTCAACTGGAGCCCCAGAATAACCCATGAATCTATGTTTCCAACTGTGGCAAGTCCTTTTCCCCCTTCCTTCATAAAAACCGCTTATTTCTTCAGACTTGGACTAAATAAAAAATTTGGATTTTTGGAGATATGAAACTCATGCGTAATTATGTATTGCTGGGTCTTTTTTATCTTTCTTGCTTGTGCTTCTGACATAAAGTTTAAAGTAATGCAGATAGAAGTTAATTGTGTCACAGGACTAATTAGATTTTATGCAGGTTAAGGATAGCTTTGATGAGAAAAGAGGCGAGTTTCAAGGTATGGCCCTAGACTACTTAACTAGATGCTCTTCTGAGTTTGGGGTCTCTATCATCAACTTTCTGTTGTGCATATAATAAAATGGCAATGAGAGCAAATAAAATGTGATCTGTTAGTGAAGTTATTTATGCCTTCTAAGGTGAAGTCCTGAAAGAAAGCTGGTGATTTTGAAATTATTGCATTCAAATTGTTAATATTTTGCAACACAGTTGAACTAAAAGCATCATGCTGGAGCTGATGAAACCTCTTTACGCGTGCTGCCTTTGCAGTTTGCACCCTACCTTCCAAATGAAAATATGTAATAATCATTCTGTTTAAGAAAGAAGCAAGGCCTTCCTTGCCAAAACAAATTTGCCAATCATAATTGATGATCTGTTTCTTTATTTTAAATTGGCATATAAACTGCAGTCTATAAAATGGGTTATGAACAAGCTGTACCACTACCAAATTAGGTCTTGTAAGAGCAACTTGCCTCAGTTATACACCAGTGATAGGGAAAATATATCATGCTCCATATGATGCTAACAAGGTGTCTTTAATCCAAGACATGCCTCTGATACATGGTGATTTTACTCGTAATATTATTATTTTTACTTGTCTTATACAGGGAAGGCTAGTTTTGATAACCACCTCATCATGGACAACCAGGTATGGAACTACTTTGGTTGATCCTTAAGATGTATGGAGTTTTATGTAGTGGCAACCTTTCGATTTATTTTGTAATAACAGGGCAATGATGCAAGGAAGAACCTAATGAACATGTTGGATTCTGCTAAAGCCAAGCTTGATGAGATTTTACAAATGAACTCTGAACTTGTTATCGAGAACTGCAAGGTTGCCTCCACAGGATTTTTTTGGTTCCAACTTCCATTAAATTAGTATATATTGATTCTTTCTTTTAGGTGGGGTTACATAAAGTATATGTTGCCAGAAAGTTTGACGTGCTACATTCTTAGACAGTCAATTGAGGTGATATTTAGACAACCTAAACAACAGTCTAGGCTTGCGGGTTGGCAACATCACATGTCAGAGTCTGACAAGTGAAATTTCTCTCTCTCTACATGTATATGTAGGAAACATTCTCTGGAAGGCAGTATGATATACTTTGTCGCCAGATTGTTTGAACCTTTATTTAGATGGATTCTCGTTCTATGTATGATTCTGATTGACACTCTGAAAACAGAATATTTTGTACTCTTTGCTCAGAGATTATGACCGGTTTGGCCGTTTATATACATGAGTTGATTAGAGTGGATCTTGTTTGGACAAAGTTTTGTTGGTTTTCTGTTTTTGTCTTTTTATTTGGTATGTTCAGGCTTACATATTTAGCTAAAACTGACAATGTATTTTCATGAGAACCTACTGATATGATAAACAATTTGACTTGAAAGGAATCATATTAAGTTTATTCTGCTTTTCACATCACATCCTGTAGAACAACTTCCTTTATTAAATTAATATTGCAACTATTCGACTTCTCTTTGAGATCTGCTTCACAGTTTGAGTTGTGATTGTTTCTTATGCTGCTTTCTTGTACCGATTCAGATGAAGCAGGCTATTGAGCAAGTAAATTTGAGGGAAAACGATTTTACGGTCAGTTGTTTGCTAATACAAATAGGTTGATGTCTTTGTGGATGTATACATGCCTGTGTGGGTGCTTTCAGAAGCATAGGATTTAAAATTCGAAGCTAAGATATGCTCTGGGAAGTTGCTCTCACATGATTACTTTATTTTCTGCTAGTGTGTGTCCTTGGTTTTACTGTCCGGAATATGGAGTTTTGGTGGATTTTGAATTGAGTGAACTAATTTTTCATTTCTCTTCTCGTTATGGGTGATTCCAGCCAGAGCTAAGGGCAATGATATAAAGACCCTGGAAGAAGAATACAATGCTCTTCTATCAGACAAAGCTGGAGAAACTGAGTACTTGAATACTCTGCAGGACCAAATTGAGAAACTGAGGGTAAACTGTTTATCGGGTTTTTCTTTGGTGTTTAAAGATTTACAGAAATTTGTAACCATGTGACCATTTGGTGATATGGCCAATAAAAGTTCCAAAGCTGGGTTTGTTGGAGAGAGGGTTCTCACTTAAATAGACATGAAAAGGAATCATCTGGCTTTTGGTGCCTTCGTTTCCATGGAAATTTGATGGTTTTGAAATGTAGGATAATTGAAGTCTATCTTCACTGAATATTTTCTGGAAAGAAGATGATTTTATTTGAATAAGAAAAAATTATGTGTCCTTCCTTTCATTGAAATGTGCTTTTGACAGGGAATATCTCATGTGGTTAAATGTGCTTGCGGAGAGGAATACAAAGTGGAAGTGGGCATCTGTGCATAAAAAAAACTTGAAACACATGCATGAATTGCGGAAGATGGAAGTCTGAGAATGAAATCATCAGTTGGCTAATGGCTAGAGCCTAGAATACTTGGCTTGCTTTTCAGGTAACTGTTCAAACAAGAACTGAAACCAAATCTAGTTCCTTTCTTGCAACAGGGACATAATGATATTTGCTTTAGTTGAAATTAATTTGTCTTTTTGTGCATTGGCGTTGGTTAAAATTGTACAAATTTCCGTCACAAACACTATACAATAAGTGAAAATGCCTTTGTGTAAGTGAGAAATTAGTTCTCTTAGATATACACTAACGGAAAAATGTCTTTGACATTCACCTAGCTAACTTGGCTTTGGATAGCAGTCTATCTGCCACTAACTCACCACATATACATGGGTTAGTTCTGTAACCTTAGGTAGTTCTTATGTTCCATGCTAACATGGGCTAACGAATGCTTAAACAAGGCACTTTAAGGTGCGTTTGAATGTCCAGTAGACATCATTCATGAACGGGAGGGTGCCCTTTTTGTAGTAGTCAGTAATGAAATTAAAAGATATATAGGGAAGGGCGGAAACTGAAAATTCAGTTATTTTATATGTATATGCTTGCTTGCACAAAGAGAAATTACTTACAGGTAGTTGAGATGTATATTCCCTTATATGTGGCACTCAGACTTTTGCTTGAGTTGTCGAAATATATTCCCCATATAAACAAGTAAAGGAGAGATAATGGAAAAAACTAAAAGCACTTGATCCCAAGTGCTTCAAGTGCTGCTGAGATTTCATGGGCTTGGTAGCTCTCCACGAGGGCAATGTTAGGGCTATCCTGTGGGACTACATCTTCTCTTTTGAGACTATCTTTACCGTGAATAAGCTTCTCACTGCCATACTCAACAGAGCCTCTTGGAACTAGGGTCTTGTGGAGGCCGGTCAGCAAGTCTTCATTGTCTGTATCTCCTTCTTCCCCGACAAATACAACCACTTTCAAAAGATCAATGGCCCACCTGACGGAAAGATATCTACATAGGAGAATAGAAGAGCAACTTAGTAATACCTAAATATTCTGATGCTTTCATCAGTGTAGTGTTGGATAATAACAATATAGTAAGCAAATGAAACCCAACCTTAGTGCTTGTACTCTTGATGCAACTAGGGGTACAACAGTTAACCTTTAAGCTACACGAGTGTAGACAAGGTTGCATCGGAAGCCCCTCATCGCAGCAATTGGCGCAGGTCGTCAACCCGTCGAGTCTACAATTGTTACAGTAGAACATAGATATTTTTTATTATGAAACTACAAATATGTCTTAAGGAACCACTTTCCATTGAGGTTGGTAGTTTCTCTACAGTATACAAGTTTCTCACCTTGGCTCCTAGTTTCACACTATAAGAGTAGCACCTAGAGCTACTTGATCTGGCATACTCCACGACATCATCCTCAGCTCCAACTTCTAGCCTGGCTAGCCTTGGAACCATGGACCTCACATTCTCCCCAGGCCATCTGTACTCGATATGGGTTTCATAATCTGCATCAGCTGCTAGATCCCTCCACGGGTAGTACATTTCACTCCCACTTTTGCAGACCAACACGTCAAAATCTTCTATGTTTACTTGGCACCCTTTAAACGCTTTCATGATATCTTGTAAGCTGGAACCAGTTAACAGCACAATGCCTACTCGACCCTGGCCATAGCCTAAGCCTGCTGCTTTCTTTACATTCACTAGAATTTCTTGAAATACCTGGGTGCCGTCTCCATTCTGGTCATAACAGTCGATGGCAATTACAAATAGACTCTGCCTTCTGCCAGGACCATAAGTAGCACCTACATTGCTAGTGGACGAAGACATTCTAGTTATGGCTTCAATCAGTTCCCTCTGTCTAGTTGCTGCATCGAGCTCTCCATTATGCTTGAAGTCTCCTTCCACAGAGAATCTCAAAGAAAGGTCTTCCACATCTTTTAGAGACTCATTCAATGGCTCTTCAGTAATTGGCGTGATCTGAAGACGGGTAGTGCGATGACGGTTTCTGGAATGTTCAACATGGGAGAGGTAGTTTTGGCAGTGTTCTGGCCACGAAAAGCGGTGGATGTTCTTCAGGCCGTTATTTCTGCATTCAAGCAGAGGTTTTTTTCTCCGACATGCTTTGAGCAGTGCCTCTTCTATGGCTTTCTGGTCATGTGGGTCAACTAGGAGGCCGTTGTTTAGTGCCTGGTAATACAGAGTCAACTATCCGTTAGTTCATTAGACACAAAGCAACAATAAAGTATTCCACGTCTCTGATAGTCGTGAGAACCATTAATACAAGTGAGCTTCACCTCTGTTTGTGGAAATAATGTGGTAACTAAATGCGGTATAAATAATATAATTACCTTCAGAATATCCACAGGCCCTCCATTTTTGGTGGCGACCACCGGTAAACCATAAGCAGCTGCCTGGAAACAAAACCACAAGAACATTATATACACTGTTTGCAGTGAGGAATTTATGACAAATAATTACCGTTTCATAAGATTATCTGCACTAGAGCCTAGAAGTGAAACAGATGATCATGAAAAGCTCACCTCTATAATTGTGAGCCCGAAAGGTTCCACGAGAGCTGGGTTGATGAAAACTCCCTTCAATGGAAATCACTGTAATTTGTTACTCTCAGAAATTGAAGTGTTGAAAATAAATGACCAGCAGGTAACATAGTACGAAAACAGATTATTTGGGGACGATGATACAAGGGTCATCTGACCTTGTGAAGCCAACCAAGGCTCATTTTTAAAGAAATAATTGAAGCCCTATATGATACAGTGTGTGTACCTTTGTTTTTGCAACTAGACGATAAATGTCTGGCACATCTAATTGCTTGTGATGCTTAGGATAGGCCACTTGCCCATACAGATCATACTTGTCAATGAGCCTGAGTACAGTTGTAAGAACAACCGAGCTACTATTTGACATTTCTTCAATGTCATCTCTGTTACCAAGTATTAGTGTCTGCATAAGCAACAGGTGTAACCCAGCATTAGTGTCTGGTTTAAGAATACATGATCCAGTTATCGGAAATCAAAGTATGAACTTTACCTAGTTAGCTAGCTCCCGAAGAGCTCGGCATTCCCCAAAGGCCTTGAGCAAGGTAGTAACATTTTTCTTGGGGTCAGGACGAGACAATGCAAGTATAGTGGGCTTGTGAGGGTTGGTAAAAAATCGCATTACCTGCATTGCAACAAACGAAATCAGCCTCAGCATGCAATAACATGCCTATTGTAAGTCAGTCTAAGCCTAGTTTATTTATAGGAAGATCTCCATTCACTCTTTCTGTGGAGGATCGGAAATGCTATGGAGGAGATGGGAGATTGTTTTATTTCCGGTGGACAAAATGCATATATACCTGTATAACCAATTGAAGGGAATGGGAATATGTAAAAGGGAAACAGGTGGAAGAATATGCAACCTCAGACCAGATTGGAGGCAGATGCCTTTTGCTTTGACCTCTATCAGAGCCAATCAAGGATTTGAGATCTCCATCTCCTTCGGAATCATGGGCAGTAACATAGCTGAAGTCCATGCCTGGCGGTATAACCTAAATGTCGGCACCACGTAGTGATTAGTCTGTACAAGACTTTGGGAAGAAAAGAATGAAATATGAGACATGACGTTAAGTCATTAATCTTTCATTTGGAAATCCACAATCACTGACAGTGAGAAGGAGAAGAGAATGTGAAGTGTTGCTTACCACCATTCTTGGCATGTATCGTCCAAGGCAACTGACTCCACGACGTCTCCTAACCCTAAGTTTCCTCTCCAACTTGAGGTCAAAGCCATCATAGAGTCCCCATTGCTCTTCGATTTCTTGCCTAGTGCTGGTGACCACCATTTCAGCAGAATCCAACCCCAGCTCCTCACCCTCAATCCTCCTCATGATTTTGTAGGTTGCGTTGATGTCCTCCTTTGTCAACCTCCCTTGTTTGAGCAATTGTTCAAACTTGTTTCGGCTTAAGGAATGCCCAGTTAGCACCATTGGCACATTCAAAGCCCCGGACAAGTGAGCAGCCACCTCCCCAGCATCGGCATAGTGGCCATGGATCACATAAGGCCATGTGGGTTTTCCCCCGTTGACTTCTTCACCAAGAGCTCTTGCCATGTTCGCAATGTGGCCGAGAGCCCCATCAACGAATTCAGGTATGTGAGGCCAAAGTGACTCTTTGGGTATATACCTGCAGGCAGCATGCCTCAATCAAAATCATGTTCACATCTGGAGTTGGACTAGGTCACTAGACACATACTAGGGCAGTAGGATCAAGAAAAAAAGGATTGAAGAGTTACTTATAGCAGGGTCCACAGGGGAGGCGGACAATGTAGGCTCCGCAGCTGCCACTTCCATCAGGTGGACATATGAGCATCTCATTGGGTTCACCGTAGCTGGAGTCTACCTCCGATGAAGTAATTTGTCTCGTTAGCAGATCAACTCGGTAGACTCCCTTTGTATTAGCCAGAGCACGAGCAAGTTCAATCACATACTTGACCTGAAAATCGCAGGCACCATGCATACGTAAATCCATATACATTCCATTAGTATTAATTTCATACAAGATATTACTTCTTGATGAATATATTATCATTCTGAATCAACAGATCATTGTTCTTACCTGGCCGCCTGTATCAGAATCTCTTCCGAGTTCCATGTTTTCTCCACGCACCAACCCATGCATACTACAACATGTCATTGATGTCAAGAACAAGAAACGCACTATGAGTGATCAAATTGTACGACACACTTTGACTTTCAACTGCATATGCAAAAATATATACGTACCTGATCAGGACAATGTAAAGATGCCTAGACTTGTTAACATCATCGGACCACACAGGCATGTCGGATTTACTTCTTAAAATATCCTTCACGGTTGGTTCTGCAGAACTCACGTCCCCCTTTTCCTTCTCGCCTTCAGACAGCTCGGAAAGGTCATCCTCCGCGTCATGGCGCCCTTGTTCCCTGTCCAGACGTCGTTTGACAAGCCTTCGAGCGTCATCCCATGCTATCTGCACTCACTCACCCACACACCAAGTTCGAACCAGATTCCTTCTTTTTCTTCGTTAAATAGCTAGTTTTAGTTGAGCACTTGATTCACTCACCTGTTTCTTTTTACGGGCGAGATGCCAAATGCGCCAGCACATATTCTCAAGCCTATTGCTGCGTTCTCGGGTATTCCTTGTAGCTATTACCTGCACCACCATACCCATTAATTTAATACCTCTCACATTAATTTAACTTTTAAAACATGAGTTTTATTAGCTAGTTAGTTTTTTATCAACACTAAACAAATACAGAATATTGCTTCCACCTTTCATGAGATCAGAGTTTTAGGATTGGACCAAAAAAATGGGAACATACATGTACATGAGAAATGCTTTAGTGTGCCGAGAAGACGGCCTGGTACACCAAGTGTATCAATACAATTATTTGAATTTTTTTTTTCAAGTTTCTAACCAATTATATTATTATACTTGGTTGAAAATATATAGAGTTAATGTATCGGACCATGTTTCCGGCACTTTAAAAAAATTCTCATATTTACGTGCATGTGTGGGCCCCAAATAGTATACAAAAACCATTTGTTAACATGGGGTCTACTAAACTTTGGAGAAAATCAGTGTAAACCCATCTGTGGCCCCCACAAATCTCAAATATATGCTCATCACTCATGGCTCATCACATCCCCCATCCCATATTGAAACCATTTTCGTGAATCAGATTCTCTCCGTTTTATATGTCACTCAATTCACTAAATCCTTACAATTATATATACATCGAGTGAAATAATCAATTCACTGCCTTTCTTCATTTCTTTGTGGAAACGCATTGTTCATGAATTCAGATTAAAAAAAAAAAAACCTGAAGTTTTGCAGGAGATGTGAGACTTTTTTTTTTTTTTTTTGAAAACCAAATACCATATCATAACAAGGCCTACAAAGAGGCAAACATAAAAACAATACCAAGCAGTGTCAAGGGATAAACCACAACGACCCCTCCACCAAGTAGAGGCGTCACCCCCAGCACCACCATAACCCATTAATGAGGGCAAGGTAATCCGTCATTGTTCAATACATAGACCAACGAAGCTGGGGGCCTAACGACCCAAACAACATCACTCATCTCCGAAAAACCAATCGATGCAATCTTGTGAGCCACGCCATTAGCAGACCGTGGCACCCAAGACCATCGGCAATCAATGAAATCCCCAGCACTAGGTATGCCTCCCAACTACCCATAGACAACGAGCTAGAAAGACATTTAATCGCATCCAAGGAGTCCGATTCCAGAATTACATACCTTACACCCAGCTCTGCACCTAGCCTGCACTCGTGCAACAACGCAGAAGCCTCCGCTGCTGCAGCAGAAGGAGCAGTAATAGGATGCCGCGCAGCAGCCACGAACTTGCTCTCCATGTCCCTCACAATCACTCCAACAAAACCCATTTTTGATGCCTTGGACCAGCTAGCATCCACATTAATCTTCACAAAAGGGTAGGTCGGAGCACACCATCTCGTAACCTGAAAGTTCCTCCTTCCGTCACCCCCTCCTCTATCCCCATCCTTTGCCTTTGCACTAATAAACGATCTCACCGCCGTAGAGATAGCAGCCAGGACCTTTAACGGGTTAATGGGCACCTCTTTGAAAACAAAATCACAGCGAGCCTTCCACATGCACCAACAGGTAAAAACAATATAAGATTGTCTCCACATTATATCTCCAGAGTTGCATAAATTCGGAGAGAAAACCCCCTGAATCCAGTCCGACCAAGAAGGGAGAGAAAGACAATCCATTTTATAACCCAATGCCCCTCCAAACCAAATTGGCTCAACCCAAGAGCAGGAAAGGAAAATGTGCTCAATGGTTTCATCATGGCAGCAGCAAATAGGACAAGTAGAGGTTTGAGAGGACCTTCGTCGGAACAATGCATCCCGAGTAGGAAGACAATTGTGAACAGTAAGCCACAAGAAATGCCGTAACTTGGGGGGCACCTCCAGCTTCCAAATCCCCTTCCAAAACGCTTTGGGAACCCCACGAACAGAAGGCCGACGCAAATCCCTTCTCGCTAGCGATCTTCCTTGCAGCTATCTGTATCCCGACTTGACCGAATAAGCACCGTTCTTACTCGTATCCCATATAAGCCTATCTTTACGACTTAAATCTCCAAGAGGCGTCTCCTCTATAGCCTGCATAGCCTCCCCCGATATGAAGGGTTGTAAAAAGTTAATATTCCACCGCCCCGACTCCGGACAGATAAGTGCACTGACCCTTAAACTGGGAGTAACCGCAACCTGGCCAACCGGCTCCGGGTGTCCAAGGGGCAAGGATGGAAGCCACCTATCCTGCCACACCCGCACCTCCTGACCACCCAAAATCTGCCAATGGGAGCCCTCCCTAATCAAGTCCCTGCCACAGATGAGGCTGCTCCACGCCCAAGAGGCCCGCCCACCCTTCTTCGGATCCCAAATCGAGCTATGTGGAAAATACCGAGCCTTAATCACCTTAGCCCACAGCGAATCCGGTTCCGTGATTAAACGCCAGCACTGTTTAGCAAGCAGAGCTTCATTAAATTCCTGAAAGTTTCTGAAGCCTAAACCACCTATGTCTTTTGGCAAACCCAAAACCTCCTTTGAAACCCAGTGAATCTTGTGGGCTCCCTCCTTGCATCCCCACCAAAACCCAGCCACCAACGCATCCAATTCCTTACAAACAGCGGCTGGGAATTTGAAAATGCACATTGGGTATGCCGGGATAGCTTGGATAACAGCCTTAATTAAAACCTCTTTACCGGCACGGGAAAGAGTATTTTGTTTCCACCCTTGTAGCTTTTCCATTACTCTTCCTTTCACATAAGCAAGACCACGCTTTTTCGACTGACCCCATATGGTAGGGACCCCTAAATATGTTCCCGGATTGATTACTACCTTCATACCAAGGGCGTTCCCCATCTGCTCAGCATTCACCTTCGGAACGTTAGCCCCAAAAAATACACTGGATTTCTCCAAATTTACCTTCTGCCCCGACGCCACACAAAAATTGTCCAGCAGATGTCTTAAATTCCCGCAGTTTTTCATATCAGCCTGCAAAAATAGAAGGGTATCATCTGCAAAGAAGAGGTGAGAAATCACGGGTCCGGATCCACCTATCTTGACACCCTCCAACCTCCCTTGGTCAACCGCACCCTGAATCAGTTTGGATAGAACTTCCCCCACCAAAATAAATAAATAAGGAGAAAGAGGATCCCCCTGACGGAGACCCCTCGAGGGAGCAAAAGACTTTCCAGCCTGTCCATTTAGGAGAACAGCAAACTTCACAGACGAAACACAACCACTAATTAACGATCTCCAGCTACTGCAAAAACCCATTCTTTCCATTACCGCATCCAAAAAATCCCATTCAACCCTATCATACGCCTTCTGCATATCAAGTTTAATCCCCATTTCAAATCTATTCTGAGCTTTCCTTCCCTTCAGATAATGAAACATCTCATGGGCTATGCCAATACAATCCTGAATTTGTCTACCTGCCACAAAAGCATTCTGAGAAGGAGAGATGATTTTAGGTAATAGTACCTTCAACCGGTTAGCAAGAATCTTTGACAGAATTTTGTACGAGTAGTTGCACAGGCTGATCGGCCTGAATTGCGACACAACTTCCGGATTCGGGACTTTAGGAATCAGCACCACATGAGTCTGATTTATCAAACTCGAACCCGCAGCATCCTGAATCAAATCTCTAACCAAAGCAGAAACACCCTCCCTCACAATCTCCCAGTATGTCTGATAAAAGATCCCCTGGAAACCATCGGGGCTAGGAACCTTAAGCCCTCCCATATTCCCAGCCGCCGCCTTTATCTCCTCCTCCGTGACTGGTGCAATTAGTGCCTCATTCATTTCTGGCGAGACCGAGGGATTAATGCAATCTAGGAGCGACCCCCAGTTACGATCCCCTGCCAAGCTAAAAACTGAAGTGAAGTGATTATCCACCAAATGGCGCACCTGAGCCGGACTCTCCACCCAGTTCCCATTTTCATCCCTAAGCTTCACTATCTTATTTCTCCTTCGCCTCTGAAGGGTTGAAGAGTGAAAAAACTGAGTGTTAGCATCCCCCTCCCTCAACCATTTTACCCTCGATCGCTGGCACCAATAACTCTCCTCTTGGAGTCTTAACTCATCAATCCGCCGAGATATCTCCCTTATCTCATCATAGTTTGGACCCCAGTCCCGCTGGAGCAAATCTAACTGGGAAAAAAGATCATGGATCCTGCTACCTCGCCCCATAAACTTAGTGCGATTCCACCTGCTTAAACGATAACGGCAATCGTTTAAAGATCTCACCCACCTATTTACAGGGCTGCCATTATGCCGCCGATCCCAGCACTTTTCCACCAAATTCTTACACTCTTCCTCCGAGACCCAATACGCCTCAAACCTGAACATCTTCCTTCCTTTCTGCCCTTCAATATTAGAAATAAGAGTAACTGGGCAGTGGTCCGATGCTAAAACCGTTTCATGCATAACTTGGGAGTTCGGCCAGAGTTGCTGCCACTTCTCATTCGCCATGACCCTGTCTAACCTCTCCTCCACCCAATCCCTTTTTCTCATCCCTCTCCACGTAAAGGCCGGCCCATTGAAACCCAAGTCCATCAACTGAGAGGAAGACAGAAACTCTTCTAAAAACCTTGGCCTGTTGTACAAAACCTCAACTCCACCAGACTTCTCATGATCCCACAGGAATTCGTTAAAGTCCCCGCCACAAATCCAAGGAATGTCCGTGGGGGTAAAGTGGTTAACCATCCATTCCCAAAACAGATTTTTCTCAACTCTATACGGCGTTCCATACACACCCGTAATCCGACTCCAATGCGTTTGCCCTTTAATTCTCATCACAGCATCAATAATATGCTTGGACGAAAAGATAATATTAACCTCCAGATTGTCCTCCCACCACAAGCTCAATCCTCCAGCACTTCCAACTGGCGAAACATCAAAGCCATGAACATAACCCAATCTCCTCCTCACCCCTAGAATTCTATGATCTTTCATCTTAGTCTCCGATAAAAAGATCATAGAGGGTCTCTTTTTGCGAATAAGCCCATGAAGAGCCCTGACTGTCGTGTTCGACCCTAGCCCACGACAGTTCCAGAAGATATAACTCATGGCTGGCCTGCGGCTGTTGAAGGCCAGCCGCCACCGCCCCGAGCCCACTTGCCCGCCTTCCGTGTCACCATCCTACCTTTATCAAAGTCCGACCCCCCTTCCATTACATCCCGTCTTCCAGTATTTTCACTTATTTCTTCCTTATTTTCCTCCGCCGTACGGTTCGCGCTTTCCATCGTTAGCCCACCATCCTTGCTATTTAACCTCCTTCCTATCTCTGCCTCCCTACCTTGGCAGTTCTCCTCCGTAACCGGGCCCTTGAGTTTCTTCTGTGAGGCTTGAGTGAGCACCAAATCCTGTGCTTCCCCACTTCTTTTACTGCCCCAGAGTGAGACCTCACCCTGGGCAGACAGAGTGTCATTGCCCCCCTGGACATCGCCCGATTGTCCTTCACCCACTGTTTTGATGCTTTCCATTTCAGAGCAGGAAGACGAATCCTCTCCCTCCCCCCGCATTCTTCTACGCCATTTTTTTTGACCTGTGCCACGACTCTTAGATGCTCCCCCAATCTCAATAGTTTGATTACGCTCCATTCTTTGTAAGTTTGACATCCGTAATCTACCTTGATTCTGTGCAGACGTGAAGCCCGTTCCGCGCACCGCCCCAGCCTGCCGACGTTCCCCCCTGCCCACACACTCCACTCTCGTTGGTATCACCACCTTTCTTATCGGCGGCGCCTTAATCCACTCTCCATACGCTACCTCCCCTTCTCCAGACATCTCAGCGGAGCATTCTGTATTGATATGCCCAATCCGTCCACACTTGTAGCAGAAATCTTGAAGCCGTTCATACCGAAATTCCACCCAGGTTTCCTTATTTGACTCCCTTCGAATCCAACATCCTTTAAATAAGGGCTTCTCCGTATCAACTAAGATTCTTACTCGTACAAATCCACGAGCGTGTCCAGGATCCTCCATGGCTATAAATTCCCCAGCCTCTTTGATTACACGCTGAACATTCTCAACAGAGGCTAAGCCCAGTGGCATTCCCCTTATTTGAGTCCAAAATGGAACAGCATTCAACTCCAACTCCTCTAAGGCGAGCTCCGGAGGCCATTTCACGACCGAGAACACCTTCTTCATCACTGCCCAGGGGACCTGCTCAATGATCTTTGAAGCCACATTTTCATCTTTGACCGAAATAATAAATACATTCTCCCTTACCCATTTTATTTCCACCTCACCCAATTCTTTCCAAGCCGCTCTAAGAATATTCCTGACTCCCCATTTGTTCACTGGTTTCTGCGTAAAGACTTTCCCAACCAATTTAACTCCCTGCTCCATAGTTGATAACTCCAGTGTTTGGTTCAGTTGAACCACCAGTTCATCCACCCCACTAGTCGCCATCACACTGTAACACCTCTGCCCCACTCGCCCAGCCTGAGACGTAGAGAAACCTTTACTTTCTGTAAACAACCTCAGACCACACTTATAAGCCACCCAGTATACCAGCTGATTTCTATCTTCAACTCGGCCAATTAGTCAACACATAGTTAGTATCCTCAGCAATGCACCCAATCGACCAACCTTAATGCTGTACACCACTCCTCCCAATCGCTGAAACCCCCACCCCCCAACCAAAGTGGATCGGAATTATCACCCCTGCTATAATCAAAGGTCTCAAAAGATCGATGGCATCAAAAGTCTCAAAGGCATTGTATGACCATTCTGCCGAACCTACTCATCCATCGGCCTCATTCTTCTCCCAGAGGCTTAGACCTCATCCATACGCCCAAAAATCCAGCACTCTTTTTAGTCCCCAAAATCAAAAACCACCAACGCATACACCCACACACACATACACCTTCAAATGGATCACCCAAGACATTCCTCTCACGGATCACCCCAGTAATCCCCACCACTCTCTATACTGAAATTGTCAAAATATGAAACCCCACCCCTTTCCACCTACAGACCCAGCCTCCGCAACCCAGACTGACATAGTTTATAATCCCCAACCCAATCACAGCGCCCACCCCAGTACCCCCCGAAGAGAGAGTCACCCTGAATTGATAAACCCCAACCCACCCCAGTCCCCCTCGAAGATAGAGTCACCCTAAAATTGAGAAGCCCCACCCCCTTACCGTCACCATACACCCTTACAGCATCCCCCCTACTACCTACCAGTATGATAGCAGGCCACCGCCCCAGATAAGAAACACTACAGCTGAAGCCCCAAAACGCACAGATCCCACAAATCCAAATTGACAGAAACAAACCCCCTAATTAGATCATCGCAACATCCCCTGCAGCCCTCGTGGGGTAGGTCGACCTAGGTTGAAAGATCCCAATCCCGATCCGTCACCCTAGGCCTTCTCTCCACCAACCTTCCTGCTTCCAGAGACTCAGTTGCCCACCACCCAGTAGATCAATACCCAAAAGCTTGACCTGAAAAGCATATAACACAGATCGAACACTAACCTGTTCTCACACCAGGAACCGAATCAAGAGGCTGCGAAGGCTTAACGGCTGCTGCTGCCGATATTGTTGGGAATTTCTTGCCAGTTTTGGTTCCCTGTGTTGCTGGGAACGTGGAGATCCTTAGCCTTGGGCTTTGTGTGAAATATGCTCACAGAGGAGGGCTCTCACGGCGGAGAGAAGGCTCTCACGGCGGAGTTCAGACTCATCAAAGCTATTGACAACTTCTTCCACAAAGTACTTGGTCGGATTGAACAACTTGTCGGCCTTTACTTGCTCTTCAAACTTTGAAATTTTCTGCCTCCCGTCGCCTCATGTTATTTCCCGCATCCAAAATTGCTTCCAAATAACCGTTTAACCAGTCGTTTCCGGCCATCTCCCTCCCTCGCTTCTCCCTCTTTGCTTTGAGACGGTGGAAGACTACTATTGATTCAAGCTTCTGGTATGTGAATTAAGAGATGTTTGATTATGTGTGCGTGTGTGTGTGTGTGTGTATATATATATATTTGAGTAGATTTTACTAAAAGTAGTGACAACTGAGAATACTATACTTGTAAAGTTTAATTCTTGGAACCTTGCAACTGTGCAATAAGAGAAAATAAAATAGTGTAAATACTGGATTTACAATATATATGTATGTATGATACTATCGAATATATGTAGTTTGATGTTGTTTAAAATATATATATATATATATATATCTGCTTTAGAGTCCCCGAGAGAGAGAGAGAGAGAGAGAGAGAGAGAGAGAGAGAGAGAGAGAAGGATGGTTTCAAAGAAACTAAAACTTTGAAACCATCTTGGGTAAAGAAGCAAGGCTCCTTATATAAGGGCTTCAACTGTCAAATTGGCACTAATTAATTTTTTAGAAAGCATATACCTACAAATATGTCAAATGTGGATTGGGTGGGTTTTCGTTCTCTCATTTGCTTGCAGAGGGTTTACTCAAACATCCACATTTTATTATTATTATTTTTTCCTAAATACTCAAAAAACTTTATCCCAAAAAATGTTATTTAAATTTACTAGAGAATCCAGTTCCATTTATATACAATATAACAGATTTCCATTCTCCAATCCAATTTGAATTCAAGATAGGGCCAAAATTAAATCCAAGGAAAATAATTTAAGGTCCTTAAGGGTGGGGATAGTTTATTGGGCGATTTCTTTATCATTGAGAAGACCAATATTATGATCTCAATAACTAGGTAGTCAAAGATCAATAGTCTATGTATGCAATTTACTATTTGATGCTGGCAAGTTTTTGTAGATACACTCAAAACCAAATGTCCATATGTTAAGTGTTTAGAGGATGTGAAGTTAAAGTTCCATATTGGAGGATTAAGAAACCTTGCATAAAGTTATTGTTGAATATTTATATTTAAGGCTAGTGAGTCATGGCTATGTGGTGGATTGTCATGGTAGTTTGGCCATTCCTTTTTAACTCATTGAATCCCGAGTTCAAACCCTCTCCCTCCTTCTCAGTGTAGATTAGTATAGAATACCGTTTGTACTTAAAATGGCTTATGCTATTTGTAGACAATTCACCCCCACAGCATGTGTGCCAAAGGAAGTTACGAATTTTTGTGGATCCAAAGCTTAGTTAAGGTTGTGCACACTCCTAATACAAAACCCGGACCAAAAATAACAAGATCATCAAGGTTAAACAAGAACAAAAGTTGCAAAATTTTGTTGGTGCTTTTGGATATCAATGAAATGTTGGAGAGAATTAAAAGCTTTTTCTTGTAGCACTTGTATATGATTTATAGGGTAGTAAATGAATTCATCCTCTATTTATAGAGGTTTAAGTGTCTATTTCTGAAATGGTTCGACAATCATGCCAAGCCATATACCTCTTGGTTTGCAGCTACACCCATTTAATAAGAGGCACGTCAGGTGGAACATGTCTATATATATGAATCGAACTATAGCTTGTCGAATATGTTTCTGAAGTGTTTCATATTAAATAAGGGGTTACAAAGTTTAAAATCGAATGAACGCCTCTTTACTTTCAAAAGGGTATACGAAGAATTTTGAATTGCAGAGCAGAACCCACCGGTTGTTCGACACCTCCGACTGATCGATTAGATCAAAGAGCTACTTGTGAATTTTGTGTTGTTTTACTGGTCGTTCGAGGTAGCTCTTGTTACTTTTCTCAAAATCTAATTTCTGCTTTACTCATTTCAAATTGGTTTTGGTGTGGAATCTCATCTTTTATGATAATAGAGCAAGTTTGTCCATATATGAAGCCAACAACCACATATACTCCACGCGATTAGTTAAAATTGTTCACGTGTTAGAAAAAGCGGATGCATTGAGGAGCAGGGGGGTCAGCTAACCCCCGAACATCAGTGAATGTCCATAGATAACTCGAGTGCTGACTCCTCGAACTTCGATGAATTTCTATTGATAACTTTGGTGGTGCCCCTTTGAAGATTGGAGTTGGCTTCATACATGCCCTCCAATTGTAAGAGTGGCTTATTATTATTATTTTTTAATAAATATTACTTTGTCAAAACGACATAGTTTTGGACCCTTAGTTTAATAAAAAATAAATAAACACCAAGAGCCAATAAAATAAACGCATGGATGATGGATATGTTACCCAAGGAAGATCACGACGTGGAGCTCAAAGAATCATAACCTTCCATCATTATCATGTGGAGCTCTTTGTTGCTATCGTTGATAAGCAACTTGTGGAATTAAATAGTCGTTTTGATGAGGTAATTACAGAGTTGCTTCTTTGTTTGGCAAGTTTGAGCCCGGATGATTCATTCTCGGCTTTTGATGAACAAAAGCTAATATGTTTTGTGCAATTTTATCCGAATGAATTTACTACTTGTCAACTCTTGGCACTTGAAGATCAAATTAGGCATTATATTCTTGATATGCATTCGAGTAGTGAATTTTCTCAATTGAAAGGAATTGGTTGCCTTGCAAAAAAATGGTGGACATGGGAGGAATAGAGTATATAATCATGTGTATTTGCTAATTACATTGGCTTTGGTTCTACCAGTTGCTACTGCTTCAATGGAGAGAGCTTTTTCCGCTATGAATATTGTGAAGACTCCATTGCGTAACTGAATGGGAGATCAATGGTTGAGTGATAACATGGTGGTTTATATTGAGAGCAATGTTTTTTCTTCTATTGACAATGAATCTATAATGCAATGTTTGTAAAATATGAAAACGCGTCGGGGACTATTATAACTTGTAGTGTTATTTGTTCTATAAGTTACTAGCAGAGAGAACACACTTTGTGTGTGTGAATAATTTCTCTTAATAAGTGAATATTTCTTTTAATATTACATAATTACTGTTTTGTCCTTCTCATGTAAATATTGTATATCAAAAGTAAGGGTAAAATTGGAAAAATAAGTATAAAAAGAGGGTAAAATAGGAAAAATAGGGATATGATCGTCATTTTGTCAAAAGGTACAAAATTACTATTTTGCCCTCCTTTTGTCAATAGTGTGTATCAAAAGTGAGGGCAAAATAGGAAAAAAATGGCAAAAAGTTGACAAGGAGGGTTCTCTTAATAATAGTATAGATGAATGATGGAATTATAGTTTAATTTTTAAGGTTATTATATGTCTAAAAAATATTTGTAAACTTTTATATGTGACACCCGAAATATTTTTCCTGGATCCGCCACTGCATGTTAGGCTAAAAATTTGTCATACGTAAAAGGGTGTGTGAGAATGTCAAGTTAAAGTCCACATGGGGAATTAAGAAACTTTGCAAGGACTTAGAATGAGTTGGACTGTTCCCTAATTGGGATTGTGTGAAAATGTTAAGTTAAAGTCCCACTACATCAAAGATTAAAATACCTTGCATCAACTTATAATGAATTGACTACTCCTCTATTACCAAATAACTATGAACTTTGAATTTATGTATCGTGGTAAGATTTATTGTATTTGTGTCACATAACATGTTTAATAAGCATCTTAAGTCCGTAAAGAAATTGACACAATCAAGTGATCATGTCTTAATCGAATTACTTAAAAAAATAAAAAAGTAAAAATAACGAAGAGAAGTGCACAAGGGCAAAATAGACTGACTGATATATCATAGCAAGAGTGAATAATTTCAAAGTAGAATTTGCTCTACTCGCATAATTATGCATTGTCCGTCTCTGTCAATATTTTATGGCATGAGAAGACAAAAGAAACATACACGACACACCCTCGTTAGTTTGTTTTTGTCTTAATCCGCACAATAGGACAGACGTTTAGTTGTTTCCAAATCCGCTCTCTATTATTTGTCACGTTCTAATACCATATGCATTGCATTCCATCCCTTCGTTTTGCAATCACGGCACTAACTAATCGAACGTTACACTGCAGAGTGCAGAACATTCGTTTAGTTGCAGGCTTTTGCAACTGCCCACTAACTAGCTAGCTAGTGTTATTTTTGAAGTCATCACACAGCAATATATATTATGCATGTGAAACTAGTCTTCCTTCGTCTTGTCTTTCTATTGGGCATGCGCGATTTCTTCTTTTTTATACGAATTTCTTTTGGGTTGACTCACGTCCATCATGCATGAGTAGTCATGACTAGCAGTCCTCCACCTCACAACTTACTTTCAGGAATTACAACTTTTGAGTGAAGTAGGTATTCTCGTTAGGCATCAGATACCGTGAAGCAGGCAATGGCCATCAGAGGCATGCACCCTCCACTTACTAATGTCGAGGAGCCTAGCTAGGCTGGACCCTCTTGCAGAAAAAAAATCAAGTGAGTTTTAATTGTAGGCAAAAGAAGAAACAAATCTATTGTTTATTTTTTTAGACTTCGGACACATGTAATATTATTTTGTTATCTCTTAGACCTCCGTAAAAAATTGAATTAAATGCAGAAATGAGAGAGTTTAACATTCACAAAAGATTAAATTAACATTAAACCTCTCACATATGAACGGTATATTATTTTGCTATATCTCTAAGGTAGTACTTTATTTTCCTACGTTTAAGGATCACCATAACCTTGTTAAGAGGAAAAGAAAAAGAAAAGGAATGTGATTATATTAGGCTGATTGAAGGAAAGAAACAAAAGAAAGTTAGAAACCATGGAAAGAGTTGTATAGTGTATGAAGATGGGAGTTGAGAAAGTTACATCAAAACGATAAAGAGATGATAGAAGTGCGCAAATAGATGAAATGAGGTGATGAGAGTATACATTGTCCACATGTGATTATGGGGCTCAAAACCAATGGAAAGGAAAAACCCCCTTTTGAATTTTGAATTTTTGGATATTTCAAGGAATGTCCAATGACCTTACGACTCTATCATATTTCTGTCCATTCAGGTCTTTCCCTTCTTTTGTTATCTTTCTTCCCATCCCATGACAACATCTAACCAACTTGCACTTATTGACAATAACATCCGTTTAATAATTAGGCTTCAGTTCAGTATGATTTCTTGTTTTCTTCTTGTTAGTGTAGAACAAGAGATCCGAGTTTTGAAACTTAGATTGAGATCATCCTGTAAATTTCGTGACCGTCATTATCCACAATCTGAAATTGCATAAATAATTTGCTCGGCTATCGCCCCGATTTAACTGGAGCATCAAAAAGCAAAGAGAAAATAACATAATTAACTCAACAACTGCCTTAAACTCTCAGAATCCACATGTAACAACATAACCAACTTTAATAAACTAAATTTCAACAAAAAGGGACTTGTGCCATAACCATCCAACAGTAAAAGTAACTCTTCCATATAACTAAACTACACTAAACTAACGGGGCTGGTCAAACGCACTTTTGCAATTCTTAACCGGCCTCTCATTGGTAGGAGTCCACCGGGAAAATCGGCTTGACATACTCCAGTCCAACCAAGGAAACATATAAGACTTCCTATCACCACCCCGTTCGGGCTTTGGTGCGGGGCAATAGACCCAGAGATGGAGACTAAGATCCCAGCAGGTATTGACCTCTTATATAACTGCTAGTAGCGATTAAGTTCAACCCGCTTGCCCAAATATGCTTCAAAGACTTCGCGCAAACTTGGCAATTAATATGAACCTTGATCGCTCCACTCCCTCTGGACAATGGATTTCTTCAATATGTGCGTATCCTACTTACATCTTTGAATTTCATAACTTGGAACCGCTTATTTTTTGTCTTCATTTAAAAATCATATCTGCAGAAATCATTTAATTTTGAGATCGTTTAGTCATTCATATGTATTTAGCCAGTCAACAATTTTAGTAATAAGTAGCATCTTCATGATGAACTACCTTTTGTTTTAGGGAGTTTTGATGAAAAGAGTTTTTCAAAACTTTTAATTAACAAAAAACTATCTACTAACTTTATTTAATAAAAATGGCTTAAACTTTAATACAAAATGTTCAAATTTTAATGAAAAAGACAAAAAATTTACATAATAACAAAACAAAGAAAAAAAGCCAACAACTACTGACGTGCAGTCTCGCGCGTCACATCACGCAAATATACACATTCTCCCTCACTCAACCGTTCAACCTCTTTCTGTCTCTCCCTCTTTCACATATTCTCATCAATTTCTCTCTCTCTTTTCACCTCACCCATCTACATCAACTTTTTCTTAAACTAAACACTGACTATATCTTAAACGAAACACTAATACTATCACTACTTCTTAAACTAAACATTGACTATTTCTTAAATTGAACACTACTACTGTTACTTTTTTGTAAATTAAACACTGAATATTTCTTCAATTGAACATCTTGTAAACTAAACACTGATTATTTCTGAAACCTAACACTAGTACTATCACTATTTTGTAAACTAAATAGACTATTTATTAAGCCAAGTAATAGTACTATCACTATTTCATAAACTAAGCACTGACTATTTCTTAAACTAAACACTAGTATTACCACTATTTCGTAAACTAGTACTGTCACTGTTTCGTAAACTAAACAATGATTATTTCTTAAACCAAAAACTAACTATTTCGTAAACTAAACACTGATTATTTCTTAAACCAAAAACTAACCATTTCGTAAATTAAACACTGACTATTTCTTAAAATCGAACACTAGCACTATCACTTTTTTTTTAAACTATACACTGACTATTTTATAAACTGAACACTCAAAGGTTCAAAATTTTGAGCTCTCTTCTCATTATCATATGAATCACTGACAATAATATTTATATTCTTACAGAGTTAGAATAATGATGTTAAAGATCAACACCAGCCCATTAAGATCAGTCGGTACAAAGGAACTAGATTATTCTAGTTCAAACATGCATGAAATTGTTCTAGAAAATTCTAGCATATAATATTGAAGATGGCTGGTGCATGCTTGAATATGCTAGAATATTCTAGCAAGCTAATGTCGGTGGGCAGTTGCAAATGAACTAGATTTTTCTAGTTCAAGTTTGCATGTTAAGTCGGCATGCATGCACATTAAGCTAGAAAGTTCTAACAACTTTTGTGGCTATTATGCAAAGCCATATGTCGGTGGAAAAGTGTGTGTGCATGATCAATGCGATAGAAAACTCTAGTGATGGCATAAGTTGGCAACCATGCCTATAAATATGTATGCATGTGTATTGTTAACCAATCAAGTAACAATTAACCAAGCAATAAGAAGAAGTAGTAGGCAGGCAAGTGAGAGTGAAAAGCAAGAATAGTCTTGTAGGAGTGTGAGTGATCTAGAGTATGTCTCTAGAAAGAGTGAGTGTCATAGCTTCTAAAGAGTATCCTTAAGAGTTTGTGTGTTGTAATATTTTGTGAGTTAATACAAGTAATTTGTTTACTTGTGTTGTCTCTCCAACACTTGTGTTAGAGTTGTGTACTCTAAGTTTTTCCCCAACAATTGGTATCAAAGTGTTACGATTGGGGACCGTCTCTAGTGAAGTTTTTAAGAATCGTGAGAAGTTTAGTACTTTGCAAGATTATTCGTTAATCTTGTTTGGCTTATCGAAGCTGTGCTGACACAATGTGAGATCTTCAAGTTGTTGGAGGAATCAAGAAGTTGAACAACAAAAATTACAACACATGGGCAACGTATATGGAGTCTTACCTACAAGGTCAAGATCTTTGGGATGTCATCGGAGGTAATGAAGTTACGCAGCTGGATGAAGACACCAGCGGCACTTTACGGAAATGGAAGATCAAGGCAGGTAAGGCAATGTTCGTCTTAAAAACTACAGTTGAAGATGACATGTTAGAGCACATACGGAAGGCCAAGACACAAAAAGAAGCGTGGGACACCTTTGCCACACTCTTTTCAAAGAGGAACGATACAAGACTGCAGCTTCTCGATAATGAGTTGTTAGCGGTGGCCCAACGAGACATGACGATTGCTGAATATTTCCACAAGGTAAAGTCTATTTGTCGTGAAATTTCTGAATTAGATCCTAGTGCTGCCATTGTAGAATCTAGGATAAAAAAAATAATTATCCATGGATTGAGACCCGAATATTGAGGCTTCATTGCCGCTGTACAAGGATGGCCGACCCAACCATCACTTGTTGAGTTTGAGAATTTGCTTGCCGATCAAGAAGCTTTGGCAAAGCAATTGGGAAGGATCTCGTTAAAAGGTGAAGAGGAAGTGCTCTACACCAAAAGTAGAGGCAGCTTGAAGTAGCGTGATGGTGAAGGATCTAAAAGGAATGGTGACAAGGAGAAACGTCATCAGAAGGAGGGGAGTTCTCGACGAATGGGAGCTCCAACATATCACGACAATCGTGGTCAGTCCCAGAATAATAAAAGGTTTGAGAGAAAATGTTACAAATGTGGTAAGAAGGGTCACATGGTGAAGGATTACTGGTTCAAAAAGCTCGCAGACAGTAAGATGACTGGGACACCGTAGCATATCTAGCTATGGAGGAAGAATGAGATGCTGAAGTATCTTCTTGGTGGTGCTTAGAAAATGAAGTGTTGCCTGACTCGAGAGAGATTGAAGATATGTTGCAGGAGAAAATGGAAAACCAAGCTACCCAAGTTTAATCGAGTCCATATGAGCTCAAGAAATTGCTTGATGGTGACAATTTCAAGCAAGAAGTACCTAAGAGTCTTTGGCAAAGTGGTGTGTATCAACCACCAAGAGAAAGTTAGACCTAGTGAAGTGGAAGTATTGTTTCCATGATCACAACTAAGGAGGTCAACTGGAATACCGAAGCCAAATCCCAAATACGTGAACGTAGCTATAGTAGAAGAAGCAGTTAAAGCTGAGATGCGTACAAAAACATCACATAATTCTGAATGGCGTAAGCTAGGAGAAGAGGTCGATGCATTAAAGAAATATCAAACTTGGGCTCCAGTGGCAAGGCTAAGAGATGTGAAACCCATATCATGCAAATGGGTGTTCAAGATAAAGCGTCGACTCAGTGAGAAGAAAAGAAGAAGCTGGTGTTGATGGGGAGTGTTAAAGATCAACACCAGCCCATTAAGATTAGTCGGTACAAAGGAACTAGATTATTCTAGTTCAAACATGCATGAATTTGTTCTAGAAGATTCTAGCATATAATATTGAAGAGGGCTGGTGCATGCTTGAATATGCTAGAATATTCTAGCAAGCTAATGTCGGTGGGCAACTGCAAATAAACTAGATTTTTCTAGTTCAAGTCTGCATGTTAAGTTGGCTTGCATGCACATTAAGCTAGAAAGTTCTAGCAACTTTTGTGGCTATTATGCAAAGCCATATGTTGGTGGAAAAGTGTGTGTGCATGATCAATGTGCTAGAAAACTCTAGTGATGGCATAAGTCGGCAACCATGCCTACAAATATGTAAGCATGTGTGTTGTTAACCAATCAAGTAAAAATAAATCAAGCAAGAAGAAGAAGTAGTAGGCAACCAAGTGAGAGTGAGAAGCAAGAGTAGTCTTGTAGGAGTGTGAGTGATCTAGAGTGTGTCTCTAGAAAGAGTGAGTGTCATAGCTTCTAAAGAGTATCCTTAAGAGTTTGTGTGTTGTAATATTTTGTGAGTTAATATAAGTAATTTGTTTACTTGTGTTATCTCTTCAACACTTGTGTTAGAGTTGTGTACTCTAAGTTTTTCCCCAACAAATGATTTTCACATTCCTATTTGTTCTTTAACATTACTTCAAACAATTTATTTTACTTTCCTTTAATTTATTCAATACAAAATTAACAACAAAAGCATAAATGAAAGATTAGAAAAGCTAATGTGCTTTCATTGAGGATCATAATTTAATATTTTTTTTTAATTTTTAGGTTTTAGTTGGTTAGGGTTAAAATTAATAAAGAATTCCATAATTTGAACATGGGGTGATGATGAGAGGTTGCCCCACATGTAGGGCTAAGTGGTAGTCATGTATTGATATCAGCAATATATTTTTTTATTTCAAATTTCTCTCTCTCTCTCTCTCTAAATTTTTTTGGGGTTTGTTGATGTCAGTTTGAATGGAATTGGTTGGCATTCTCTTCTCTCTACCCTCCAGTCGCGCGCACACACACACACACACACATACACACACACACACACACACACACACACACTCTCTCTCTCTCTCTCTCTCTCTCTGAACCTTTTCCTTCCCGATGAAATATTTAAAAAGTAATTTGTGTGCTGCTTGTGGATGCAAATTTTCGCCTTCTATTTCTTTGACAAAATTGCACCTACAAAACAATCAACACATTTGGTTAAAGCCAAGAGCCTCACGCGCCCACGATGAATGGGAGGGGGGCTTTGGCCGAAGAACCTCCGACGCCAAAGTTAGAATTTAGAGAGAAAAGTGTTTAGAGAGTTTTTGAGAGTTTTGCAAGAGTGTGGAACTAGCTTTTTAGAGAAAAAATGGGGTTCAATATATAGAGCATGGCCGGTTCCCTTTGGAGAAAAGGTGGTCGGCCCTTTGCGGTATTTTCGGCGTGTAATGGGTGATAATTTGTGTAATGGGTGATTAATTAGGTGATTAATGGATTAATTAGCCTAATTAATTTAATTTATAAGGAAGGTTTTGAAGGTTATGGAATGATTTCCTTGTAGAGGATATGGAGTAAAGATGGATGAGATAAATTTGAATTTGTTACCTATTTTGTGCATTATTGACTCGGTTGATGGATGAATCTCCACTGCTTGCATGTAAGAAACCTGGTGTGTCTCGAAGGTAATTTTGTCCTCTTCACCTAAAAATTCACGTGTCGCCTCTTGATTATTTTTGGCTCCACAAATGCCCCTACACATGCTGGGCTGCTTGTAGGAAAGGGCAGCAGGTGTAGAGATCTTGTTGCTCTAGGATTGCTTCCTATTTTGATGTAGATTCCCTCTTTAATATGAAATTAGATCTTTCTAGGAAAGGAAAATAAATTCCTCTCAAAGTCTATTTAAGTCCACCTTAAGTGGGTAGTTAAATCAACTTTGGAGAGCGATTTATTCTACCCTACAAGAGAGAGAAAGCCTAGAAGATATTTGTTCCCCCTCCTCTAGCAATCTTCTACATCTTGCCCGTGCAAAAGATCATCTTTCGTTGCTTGCTTCGTCTCTGGGCTGCACCGATGTAAAAAATTTAATTCTCCTTGTCTTCTTCTTGGATAGTGCTATCGTGATGCAGCCGTCGGGGTGGTGCGACACGTCGGCTGACAGGGGCTAGGAGTCGGCTTGGCATGGGCCAAGAAGGTGCTATGGCAGGGCCATTGCTTGTGCTGCTCGACTTAATTGAAGCCAAGGATTGGCTCGGCATGGGTTGAGGAAATGGCGTGGCATGGGTTACGGTTTGGGCTACCTGTCGGAAATGAGGAAACTGCTTGAGTTTGATTTCTCAGCTGCCATAGATGGAGCAGTCAATGATGGAATTGCCAAGATCGAAGCTGCTGAAGATGAAGTGTTGGATGAGTGAATTGTTGAGTGCAAAAAGTGGTTGTTGCCCTTAACCATTTTGCTTTTAACTCGATCTTCAAGCATTCGATCCTTTGAGCCATGTGACTTTGTCGCACTGGAGAGCTTACCCAGATGGGTGTCGGGGAATTAGTTTACTCTTTCGCACTAGAGAACAATTTATTTACCCTCTCGCACTAGAGAGCAATTAGTTTATCTTCTCGCACTGGAGAGCAGACCCATATGGGTGTTGAGGAATTAGTTTACCTTCTCACACTAGAGAGTAATTAGTTTATCCTCTTGCACTGGAGAGCAGACCCATATAGGTGTCAATGAATTAGTTTACCCTTTTGTACTGGAGATTAATTAGTTTATCCTCTTGCACTGGAGGGCAATTAGTTTATCCTCTCGCGCTGGAGAGCAAACCCTATTGGGTGTCGGGGAATTAGTTTACCCTTTCACATTTAAGAGCATGGAAATCATTATCGTGAGTACAGCTGAGGAAAACTAGACTACTGGGACAACCGAAATAATCCTTAGGCTGCCCCCGGTTCTTGGTAGTTGGGCTAGTGTGTCATTTTGGTATTTGTCTGCCCCCGGCATGCCATTAGGCTAAGCTGCTACATTTGTCGAACAAAAGTAGTCTTTATATCCAGCAATTTATGTGGGGTAGTCCCATTTGCTCGATCTTGTCATTGAAATATGACTCGTTTATGTTGGTCATGTCTCATCGGAGTGCCTTATCAATATCTTCGTTGCGCGAAAAATTACGCAATTGCTCGGTCAAGAGCCTTTCTATGTCTTCTTGAATTTGCCTTTGTTGGGGGTGGCATAGCTCTCGGCTACCCCCGGTCGTGACCTGCTGGTCTAGGTTGTTCTTTCATGTGTTCGACTCGTCTATGCCATAACTGTTGTGGGTGTGGTATGTTCCAAGCAGGCGAACAGGTAACTCGCAGGCTGCTGGTTGAACTTGAGTCGAATTGAGTAACTGCTTCTTTCCGTCCACTGTGCTGCTTACTCCGATGTGAGGTGGATGATGTTCCTTGCGGGCCTTCTCGCGAATGAACATTTTGCCTGGAAAGTTGCTCATGTTGATTATCGGAGTGTGGCCCTAACCGTGAGGTGTATGTTTTTGTGGGCCTAATTGAGATTGCATGCTCCTCCATGCACTAAGACAGGAGAATACGTTATCTCGGGGGTCTAGTCGGGAGTGTACTCTGTTAGAACGCTCAGTTCGTGACTGGCCAAGTGGCTGCTTGTCGGGATGCTGGTGGAGAAGTTCATCTGCCCTTGTTCTTCTTCGGGACACCTCATCCGGGGCACGTTGGATCTCGGTGTGTTGCAAGAGTTGATTCACCAAGGTTGTCTATTGTGCTAGGGTGCTCGTCAACTCTATGACTTGTCGAGACAAGTGTTGTTCGCCATTTGGATTGGAAGAGCTTGGAAGTAATATGCCTCCTTGAGCAGTAGAAGTATGGTAGGCTTTGGGCATAAGATTTGAATTGGAAAATGTCAAATCCGCGGAGAAACATGGTGAAAATACCCCCGGCTCGATGGTTGGTCTAGATGGTTGAGATAGTCTTAGGCCGATTTAGGCTACTTAGAATGTCACAGGAACAGGCTGGGCCATGAGAGTGGGCTACTCAGCAGGAGCAGGCTGGGCCACAAAAATGTGCTGCTTGGCTGGAGCAAGCTGGGCCACAAGAGTGGGTTGCTTGGCGGAAGCAGGTTAGGCAGCAATAGTGGGCTGCTCGATGCGTGATGCATGCGAGTGCAAGGCTTGGGCTCGGCTTGGCAACGCATTGGGCTTGCTTTAGTGGCACGGCTCGGGTCGTGGTAGTGGTGACACCATGGACCTCGCCACGGGTGGCTATCGTGGTGGTGGTGCCGCTCCACCTTTTGTCATATTTAGCCTTGTGGATCGCCGTGGTCCCATCTCTTCAATGTTGGAATTTTCACTTGTTGAATTTTCTAAATTTCTAGCCTTTGTACTTCTCTTTCACGTTTTATCAAAGAATCTTTGCAAATGAAAAATTCTAATAATAAGAACGTACGAAAACATACAAGTAGAACATAAATTAGAAAATAGAGAAGAAAAACCTTTTATGCGAGAGTCTTCTACGAGTGTGCATTTCTCCTCTCAATGAAAGCACCAATTTGTGGATGCAAATTTTCGCCTTCTCCTTCTTTGACAAAATTGCACCTACAAAACAATCAATATTTTTGGTCAAGGCCAAGAGCCCCACACGCCCACGATGAATGGGGGGGGGCTTTGGCCGAAGAACCTGCTATGACAAAGTTAGAATTTAAAGAGAAAAGTGTTTGGAGAGTTTTTGGGAGTTTTGCAAGAGTGTGGAACTAGCTTTTTAGAGAAAAAATGGGGTTCAATATATAGAGCATGGCCAGTCCCCTTTGGAGAAAAGGTGGCCGGCCCTTTGGGGTATTTTTGGTGTGTAATGGGTGATTAATGGATTAATTAAGAATAAATCCATTAATTAGCCTAATTAATTTAATTTATAAGGAAGGTTTTGAAGGTTATGGAATGATTTCCTTCTAGAGGATATGGAGTAAAGATGGATGAGATAAATTTGAACTTGTTACCTATTTTGGGCACTCTTGACTCGGTTGATGGGTGATTCTCCACTGCTTGCGTGTAGGAAACCCGGTGTGTCTCGAGGGTAATTTTGTCTTCTTCACCTAAAAATCCACGTGTCGCCTCTTGATTATTTTCGGCTCCACACTGCTTTTGCACTGTTGATTTTCTGTTGAATTGGTTGATGCTTGCTTTTGCACTGCTCACTTGCCCACATGCTTTGGGTAGAATAAGTTTTTATTTTTATTTTTCTCTTTTATCTCTTGTCCTTATCATTAAATAAAGTTATTAGGTGACTTTTGGTTAAAACTCAAAGTTTTGAAACCATTTTCATTAGTTTTCCTTTTGTTTTATGGATATATGGTCTTTAAATGATGATAAAGAGAATGAACGGTTTTGATTATAATGTTCAAACTGTAAAGATTTGTTAATCGTAAGTTGGGAGACAAAGTAGGTTCCATTATTGGAAGAACACAAGCATTATCGGTCTAATAAGCTAGTCTCCTAGATTGCAAATATTGTGGAAGTTAATGAACAAAAGAAATTTAGGGTATGCATAGAGCGACCAAGAAGTTTTTTGACCCAGATATTATCTAGTACTTCATGTAGATTGGCTACACTCATATGCGTTTAATTATTAGCATTTTCATGCAATGATTGAGGAAAATTAAATTAAATTTCAATTAAAGTTTCCTAATATTAAAGCCTAGCCGAAAAGTAAAACTCACTCTCGATTCATCCATTGAAAAAGTTATTTACATATTCGTTACAAAATTGTTAAAGAAAAAAAGAAATGATTTAGGCACTCTCTTTTTGTTTTTCTGTACACCCTATTTATTTATATCCCTTGAGATTTTAACTTACATCAACATGTTAGAAATGAATGAAGTGTGCACGAAGAGAAAATTAACTAAAATGAGATGTTCAAAATGTTAGGCCAAGCATGGCCATGAGACTCAAAATGGTTGCACAAACCACGGCCAGGAGGCCTGTCTCTTTGACGATAATCCGGAACAAGTAGATTGCTACGTCGTAGGCGATCAGCCTTCCACGTCGCACCAAAACCCAACGACGATTTCCGGCAAAGGTGAGCATCACGAGCACCGTGATCCACGCCATCATGGTGGCACGTGCCACGACCACAACCAATGCGGATACTAGAAAAACTTCGAAAACTGGCATGAGAGAGAAGGATGCGACCTGGTCGTTGTAGATGTAGAAAGGGAGGAGGATCCACAAAGATGCCAAGAACAACAGGAATATGAATGTGGTAATGGCTGCTGCTGCTTTTGTTATAGACAAAATCATCATGGCTAAGGCTTTCAGAATCTGAGATGGGAGGAGGAGGGGATCACGATTGATGGGAACAAGGAGAAGAAATGGAAGTCTGTTAATCTGTGATTTGAGGAGTCTGGTTTTTGTTAATTATTTGTTGATGTATAATTTTGAGGCAACAATTACAGGAAATAGGAATTGGCAACCATGTGCGCACATGGATAGGTTGTTTGGAGACCGACCGACCGACCCTCCTACATTACAGTAGTTGGTGCATGCACCCACCCTACTAGAATAACTTGAAAAGGAAAAACTCGAATAGTTTGAAAAAACAAAATAATAATACTACATCTCTACTTTTTGAGAACGAGGATTCACTTTTCTTTTGCTCACTGAGAAGACATTATTTTACTCTAGAATAATGATTAAAAAAAAAAAACAATACTCAACAACTCAAAGTTTTGAAGGAAGTCTTCTTCAAAACACTTGGTTACTGAATCATAGAGAATGATAAGTCAATGAATTTATGAGTCCCTTTTTTGAAGGATGTGGGATTAAACCTGGTATGGATCATCTCCTGGTCATGACTCATGAGAAGTGTTTGGTATTTATTAACTTCCATCAAGACCATACCAAGATAATTAATGCAATTGCAACTCAGCCGACAAATTACAAAATTTGACTCGTTAATTACAAAGTTTTAGATCAGATTATATATAAATATAGCCATCTTTATTGTGTAGTATGTATGCATGTATTTCATTTCAATCATTGCTTTTCCAGTAACTAGTAAGAGTGTCAAAGCTAGAAGCTAGAGAAATAGTACTTCCATGGCCCTAAACCCCTATCGCCGCTCAAACGGCACCATCACCGCCGTTTCATGAACCTCATAGACTTCAAATCCCCTCCTTTGAAAACACATCTCGAAAGATCTGACATAATAATTGTCGACTCTTCCTGCAACCTTTGGTTCCACCTCTACACTTCCCCCGCTGTCATTCCCTGCCACTCTTCTTCCATAGGGCGAGTTTGCGTTCATAGCTGCCAACTGAAAGAACTACGACGAATTCTTCCATCGGCTCGCCCATGATCTTCTCGTCGTCGTATCCGTTAACTACCGCCTCGCACCCGAGCATCGGTATCCAAGCCAATACGAAGACACTTTTGATACCTTTGAATTTGTGGATGACCACACTCAAGACTTTGAGGGCGTTGATCTAAAGCAGTGCTTTCTCACGGGAGACAGCGCTGGAGCAAACATAGCGCACCTTAGAGCGAGTGAACACATGTTTGAAAGTCCGAAGGTGATTGGGATGTTATCGATACAACCGTTTTGCGGGGGAGAAGAACAAACAGAACCCAACGGGGATGCCAGTGGTGAATGTGGAGTGTTCGGGCTGGATGTGGAGGGTGTTTTTGCCTATGGGATGGCATCATGACCAGCCCGCGACAATAGTTTTCGGTGGAGGATTTGATCTGTTGCAAAAGTGGCAGAAGAGGTACTACGAGGGGTTGAAGAAAAGTGGGAAAGAAGCTGAGTTGCTGTTTTATTTATCCAAATGCCATTCACACATTCTACGCCCATCCGGAGTTGGAAAAGTGTTTCGCGTTGACTGAGCAACTCAGGGATTAATTTCGTGCAGTTGCAATTGATTAAGCAGCAGTTGTCAAGGATCCTTGGAGAGAGCCGAGAGAGCTATCTTGATTAAGCAGCAGTAGTCATGCAAACATGTAGAGTAAGTTAATAACAGAAAACCGTCTCACCTTCTATATTTTAATTCCAACACCTGATAAAAGTGCAAACATATGATATGAGAGATGAAATTATCAAAAATTATAGCTTTCTTCTATTGGTTCGTTTTTGGAGGGTATATACAACTCCATTGGTCGTTTTCGAAACACTATGCTACAGTTATTAAGCTAAAAATATGTGCTCTCAAGTCTCGACAACAAGAAAACAAGTAACTTTAGTATTGCATAAGGTTGTCAAAGTTGAAAGTTGGACGATACCTCCTCCTATCTTTCCACATATAACTTCGATAAAGAAATTAAACCCTCAGGTAACTGGTTATCATCTATGGGATGGGACACTGCCGTGCACAAGGCTTCCAATCTGAATCCCCTTCCCTTCAGAATAGTACCTGAAAGAGCAAGATTTGAGTACAATTCCTAGTGCTACTTCTCCTAGGTTCTTTTAGAAAAGAAAAAGATAACTACAACAACTACTACTTTGATTGCTGAATTAAATTTCGAAATTTACAACTCATTGAATCTTGGATAATAAATCACATCTGTAATTTCAAAAACAGCTTTGAACTTGGTTTTTCTTAAACACAAACTTCAGAAAAGTATAACATATGCAGTGGCTCAGTTTTGAACTTAACTGAATAGGACAAAAATGAAATTTTCGATCAAACGTCTTCTGTTGAAGTTTTTTTTTTTTTTGGGAAAACCTGGACGGAATGAGGGAAATTTTATTGATAACCAAAAAATTTGTTACACCTCGTTAAGGGGGGACATAAACCTTACCCCTAAAAAAACAAAGACGATAAAAAGGAATACATGAAAAAGAAGAGGAGACATAGACCTTACCCTTCTAGAAACAAAAAACGAGAATGAAATAAAGAAAAAAGGGGGGGGGGGGGGTGGACATGAAACAAAGCTAAAGGTCTAAACCTGCAAAACAAGTCAAACAACCCCATAAAGTTCGGAGAAAAAAAAGAAATTGAGACAAAACTGGATGCCGACATGTACATTAATTTGAGAAGCGGTAACCAGACAAGCCAATATAGTTTATGAGTTCATTCAAAGCCTACGACAATTGATAGCTGACCAGTACCAATACAAATCATTGTCAACAGTTTTTGGTTCGTGTAATAACAAGGATCGCTGATTGAGCACTTCATCATTATCGTAGGATAATGCATATCAAATTTATACGTGTACTAAACCGTAGGTGGCATCACATTTAGATCGACAACACATACTCCAAATAATCATACAATAGAAAATCAAAAGACCAAATCACACATCACCTATAATATATAGGTTATACCAACAAAGCAATAAAGGCAAGGGGGAGATGGGTCTACCGATCACAATTCAAAGGCCGCATCGATAAATTACTTATTAATCAAGAGGAAACGTGAGAAAGATGAAAGTAGACACAAAGAAGTGAGGACGAAAGGGGAGGAAAATAGATAAAATGAGAAGGAAGAAGAATAGATAATATTAAATTTAAAATCTACAATTCCTTTTTATTTTTTTACATTAAAAACTACTTTTTTGTATTATTATTCTTATTTTCTCCTCTTTTTGTTACCATCTCCGTTTTCCTTTCCCACTATCTCCTAACTAGAACAAAAGCACGTTTTCAAAAAAAAAAAAAAAGATCAAAAGCACAAGCATAACTAACAGCTTCTAGAGACTGAATCACGACATTAATAAGAATGCTTTGCCCTATATCTCTTACTACCATCAAGAAGAATCAAGTATAACTAACCTCTCTCAACCTCTCGTCTCCTGGTTTTATCAAGAACCTCTATGTATTTCTTTGGGATCTCATATTGTTCATTCATACGCTATGCGAGATCAACAATCACGCCACCTTGAACTAGAACTTCATGCCCCTTCTTACCGGAAAAGAGAAACATTCGTTCATAAGAAAACCTAGGAAAGAATTCTTGAAACATCACAAACTATTTCCAGACAACAAAAATTGGCAACGTGAATTTATCACTATTGAAGAAAGTTTGTCAAAACGTGATGGGCATGCATCCTGTTTACAAATGCTGCTCCAAAGTCTCTCTTATGAATTTATGTTGGGTACATTGTACCTTTTTTTTATGGCTCCCTTGAATAGTACATCACAAAATATTGGATCCAACATCACAATGATTTATCTATCGGCTTAACCAGGTTCTCTTTTTCAACATATGTAAACACAATATCGTGGCATCTAAAGCACAATAAAGTTTTCCTATGTTGACCCCAACAAAAGCTATTATATGAGATTGACATGTGCACTTGATTTATAGATCTCAGCCACTTCAAGCATTTGTAGTGACCAACTTTCACTGACAGTTGCAACAGTTTCCTCCACTTGTCGTTTCTCAGGCTTAAAAGATGAGTAATCTGAATGCTTGCGGTTAACCGATAACAATATAGACTCCTTTTTGTATTTATCTTCTTTCATTGAAATCTGCATGTTTTGGAGCCAACATAGTGCAAGCAAAAGAGAATGCAGATTAATCTCATAAAGTTGAAGTGTTAAAAAGTAAAGAGTACAAGAACATCAAAATTCAAGCACTCGGTTGTTTTAAATTTCCTACAAACAAGGTTATATCGTATTTCCGAATGAACCAAAGTTTCTGTTTTTTTTTCATAAGTAGAATTTTCTATTTTTTTTTTTTCACACACCAAGGGAGTATATTGCCCACGTACACACTGTATGCAACATTGAAATAGAAACAAAACAAAACTGAGAGCAATCACCATACAATATGACTGATTTCTTGAAACTCTGGTTTTTCTTCTATCCTAATTATGTATTGATTTTGCCGAGAGCTCGTAGAAACCTAGGACCAAAATATAAGCCTCTCTTCCAAGTTCTAATAAAAGTTCCTACTAAAACAAAAATGTTGTTTGTACCATACTTAACCAATCCCAAAACTACCAAGCACCAGTCAACTTCATACCTTCAAGGACCTACTGAAGAATTCATGTCGAGGCATCCTGCCGAAGCACAAGAGTTTCCCTCCACCCAGGAGGTCAATCACAATATGTCATATGTCAACGTCAGAATAAAGCTCCTAGAGTCCCACATCAACCACGGACGAAAGTCGAAGACTCTCCTTAACTATAAAAGAAGATCATTCTCCTACAATTAAGGAAAAATATCACTATTGTACTTAAACTAGTCATCAGAACTCACTAATGATGATTATGCTTGAATCTATGTATTTGTGTAAACTCTTTTCTATTAATGAAAACTCTTCTACTCCATGGACGTAGCCAAACTTAGGGTGAACCATGTACATCTTGTGTTTGCTTCTCTATCTTTATCTCTTTACATATTTATCCTCACTAGTGACCCGAGCAACCGAGCAAAGGTCACAAACTTGACACTTTATGTTGTTCTAAAGTCTTCATTGATTTTGTGCATCAACATTTGGCGCTTTCTGTGGGAATGACACTTATTCCTACTCTCGCCAGCTTTGTCAAGCTGGTTTCCATCGTTCATACACTCTCTTTTGATCATGCATCCCTCTCCAACATGGGAAGCTAAGGAAGGGACATCACACAGAATGACACCCCTCTCGTGCCTAGTGTGAGATAGCGAAGGAAGGAAAGAAAGAAGTTTGCTTTTCAGGCTAAGGTCGAAGAACTTGAGGCTCGGAACAACAAGATAGCAATGAAGAATGAGATTTTCCAAGAACAGTATGAGAAACTCTTCAAGATGCTCCATGAGGCTAGGTAGACTCAATTTCACAAGCCCATCACCCATGTGGATGGTAACCATCACTTGTGTGCCCCCCAACATGGAGAGTCACGGGTCTTCAACATGGATACTCCTAATGAGGAATGAACTAGCCATTAATGTGTTGATCAACGCGAGACTTCTCTTAACCCAAATGCTTCCACCCAAAGCATGAGAAGTGGAGAGAGGCACCTCCTCACAAAAGGAGTGGAAGGATCGAAGGCTATTTATGGCAATTGTCGAGATTTCTTGAGGTAGCGTCAACAAAACCCCATCCACATAAGCTTAAGGATCGAAGACCCAAAGGTCATCAAAGGGCTTAGTCTCCTACCACAACGTGGGCTAGCCCTCATTCCAGGAAAGGAATGGTAAGCCTTGGAGGGATAAGAAGATGTAGGAGATTCAAAGGATTTCCAATGGGCATGTCCCAGAAATGAGTATGGTGAATCCAAAGAAAGGCCACATGCCTTTAACCAAACTTCCCTACTTCCAAATGATGAGGAAAACTTATGAAGAAGTGTTCTAATGGTGCCTGACTCCACTCAAGACCCTTTTATCTTGTAGTTTCTCGAAGAAGTGAACATGTTGAAGGCCAAGCGTAAAGCCAAAATACCTGACTGGAATCAGCCAAGGCCATATCTTCTAACAAGGAGGATCCTTTGCACCCCTCTACAAGGAAAAACTAAATATAAACTTGGCTTACAATCGTATATTGGGAGGAAAAATCCAATTGAGCATGTCCACGTCTTTGAATTTACCATGGCATACTGAAGACCCAATGATGAGGAACAATGTCTTATATTCCCCTTAACTCTTTCTTGTGGAGCTCTCAATTGGTATTATCGTCTTCAACCTAATATTATGGACTCCTTCGCTGAGCTAAGAAGACTCTTCATGGCTCAATACATCTTCCAAGTTGATCGCTTACACTCCGCTGATGAGTTATACACCATTTGTCAAAAGTCGGACTAGTCATTATGTGAATATGATGGTCGCTTCAGGATTACTCTCGTTGCACTAAAGCAGATGATAAAACAGCACTCAGAGCCTTCACGATAGGCATGCGTGAATGCTTTTTCAAGTACATGATCAATGTTAACACTTGGAAGACTTACTTTGGGGTGATGATACAAGTTTACAATCATGCCTTTGCCCAGGCAAAAACATACCAAGGGAACCCTCCTATGATTTAACGTCTATCAACAAGTAGGGAATGGAAGTCAAGTTCTACTAAGTGAAAAGGTTTTGACCATCCTAGACACCCATTGCGTCTCATGCCTCACTTAGCTACCTGCTAAGTCACCAAACTTATTCGTCTCTTGGCAAGAGAAAGGATTTTTACTCTTACAACAAGAGGGGTAAAGGTTCATATCAAGACAACCAGGAGTGAATGTACCTTTAACTATTATAACAATGGGGTCAAGCCTCCCTCTTTCAAAATGGGGGACTAGGTGCTAAAGGAAATGCTTTTACAAGAAGGCATACGCATTACAAATGTTTTGACCTTTAATCGTTTGAGATCCATTGTAACACAAGCCATTTGATAAATATTTAATGAAGAGGGAATTTAGGCAACTTTGTCTGGGTCTTTTACATTCCTAGCATTGGAACACTTGATCTACATTGACCTACCTCTATACTTTAACTCAGAGCTTAAGCATTACGCATTTGACATAAAGTAAGTGAAACTAAGTGTTACAACCAGCATGGTTCACATATCCAAACAATGGATTCCTTCATGCATAGCAAAACATTCATAAGCATCACTCATGTCAATCAACATAAACATCATACATTTCAACACATTCATACATAAACTAATTGAGCTTCAAAGGGGTGTCAACATGCAGTTTCCATTCGACACTTGCTACAATGTGCCTTGGCAACTTACCTTTATTCTCATCAACCAAGTGATGAAGGAACTCACCTTCATATCACCAACCAAGTGATGAAGAGTACAACCCGTACCCTAATATCCTTCGACAACTTGCCACTCTTTTTACCAATCAGGTCATGAAGGAACTCATCTTCATATCACCAACTAGGTGATGAAAAACGCATCCAATACTCTAATAAACAATTTTGAGTTTCGACAACTTGGTACTTTTCTTATCAACCATATTATGAAGGAACTCACCTTCGTATCACCAACTAAGTGATGAAGAGCACAACCAGTACTCTAATAAACAATGTTGAGATTCGGTAACTTGCCACTCTTCTTACCAACTAGGTGATGAAGGAACTCACCTTCATATCACCAACCAGATGGTGGAAGATACAACTAGTACTTTAATAAACATTTTTGCCCCAACAACTCACCTCTCTTCTCACTAATAGGATGATGAAATAACTTACCTTCTTTTCACCAACTAGGGAAGAACAATACATCCTACACCTGTGGATTCTTAGCATTCATAAACAGTCGAAAATTTTTCAAGCCTTACAACTCGGAAAAGGCATATACAAACTTAACAAAGCCTTCCACACTCTTTCTCAAAAGTGTGGAAGCAAAATCGTATTATATTGTTCAACAAACCTTCAACAGCTACAACACGTAGATTGTCTTATACACTCTTACTCAAAAGTGTGGAAGCAGAATCCTATTATATGGTTCAACAAACCTTTAACAGCTACAACACGTAGATTGTCTTCTACACTCTTGCTAAATAGTGTGGAAGCAAAATCGTATTATATGGTTTAACAAACCTCCAACAACTACAACATGTAGAATACTTCCACACTTTTTCTCAAGAGTTAGGAAGCAAAATCTATTTATATGGTTCCTCTGAACTTTCAATTACTACAATATGTAGATTGCCTTCCACACTCTTGCTCAAGAGTGTGGAAGCAAAATCAATTTATGGAGTCCTATAAAATGCTTCTCACACTTTGAAGGGTAGAGCTTCCCACATCCTTGAAGGGAGGAATCTTCCTACACCCTTGAAGGGACGAAGTTTCCCACACTTTAAAAGGTTGAGCTGAGCTTCCTATACCCTTGAAGGGAGGGAGCTTCCCACATTTTGAGGGAAGGAAGCTTCCCATAATTTGAAGGGAGAGATTCCCACACCCTTGAAGGGAGAGAGCGACCCTCACCCAAGGAAGAGAGCTTCCCATATCCTTGAAAGGAAAAAGCATTCATATACTTCGAGTTTCCTGACGTCCAATTTCTTCCAAAATACTTCTCCAAGCTTTGTGAGAGTGTCTTAAAGCTCACTATAACCTTAGAATCCTTTGAAACCCTTGTATTTACGTATGCATGAACAACACCTCGAACTGGGATCTCGGGTTCTAGGGTTTTCGAGGGTTTCAAGTTCTAAAAATGGTATGGATGTACTCAGGAGCTTGCCAAGAACTCAAAGACACCAATTAAAGCCTCCATCCGTGAGTGGTTTATGGTGTTCGAAGGTTGTCCATACGGTTTGACGGAAATAGAAGAAAGTCCGAGAGAGAAGAGAAAGAGAAAGGTCCACAGGTGTGTGTGTGTGAGTGTGTGGTCCTGAATGAGTCAACAACCAAAAAGAAACAACTAAACAACACCCCACAATGGCAACTAACAACCAAGGGTAAAATCGTCATTTCACACTTACAGTACAAATAATTCGGGACGGGTTGTCACACATGTTGTCCATATTTTGCTTTGCTTCATATATTAGGAGTTCATCCTTAGCTAGCCTATAACTTTGACTGAAAACTTATGAATCTGAAAATTTTGTTTTAAGGACTTGGGTAGATATTTGACATTTTGCATGAGAGAGAGAGGAAGAGAGATTTATTATGTTCTCCATTTTGTGTTTTTCCTTTAATTTTCACTTATTGGGTCTAACCTTCATGTTGTTCATACCCTGAATTGCATCATTTAGTAGTGAATGGGGGCAATGTGGCAACTTATTAGGTTTGACCTTACTTGAGTTGCTTTGTTTGGATTGGAGTAGAAATCTATTGTATTACAGCTGAGCAGTGGTCTTGAATTCCAGGAAAGTGAGATTAGGGATTGAGGCCCATCAAATTAAGCTTTAGAAGAAGTATAAGGCCAAGGTCCCCTACTTCGGCCATCAAAAGCTTCACATTAGAGCAACTTCAGCGGGAGCTGGAGCCTGATGGACCGATGACATAAATGACCTAATAGCCCTAGCAATCTACTCCAGCCCATTTGAGCAATAGGGCTCGGGGAGGCCTGAGTGAGTGGCTTAGCTCGAATTGGTGGCCCGAGAGCCTGAGGCTACATGATGCAAGGCTGATGTTAGCCACATTATAAAATTAATAAAAAATGTAAAAAAGCAATAAAAATGTAAAAAATAAATAAAAAATGTAAAAATAAATAAATAATGTAAACAATTAATAAAAAATCCGAAAAATTTAAAAAAAAAAACTTTTCTATAAATATCTTATCATTATCTTCCATCTTACACCACAATTTTATATTTTCTCAAATACTTTGGGTTGTAATTTCTTATTTAATGAAACATGGTACAACGAGACCGATTAAAAATCATATCCAAAATTTGAAATAAAACTATTTTTTTAATTATTTTATAAAATAAAAAATAATAATATTTTATTGCTTATTGCCATGACTATTCAGTTTAAGGGTGGAGATGCAAAAGACAGTTACTGTTCATTAAAGGTAGTTATTGTTCACTGGGAGGATTCAATAGTGAGTTGCCCTAGGGGGCCTTTGCAATGTTGAGTTGCTCTTACAACTCCCCTTATGCATTGATGTTCACATCCTCTAAAAAAAAAATGACACCATAATAATCAGCAAGCAAAAAAAAATGTGGAATGGTTAGCGTGCAATTCATAAGTTTAATTTTTTCTGTACAATGGGCGGGTGCAAAAAGACTAAGTTAGATGATTGAAAATAATAGGAAATTGTAAATAATAAGAAATTGTTGTGATGGACACACACCCACAATTTATAAAATAATTGCTTAAGAAATATAAGAATATCTAAAACAACATATCTTTGGACGCATAATGCCCGTGACGCAAAAATACCTCTCACACACCACATGCGGAAATGCTAGTAATAATTAATGTCATAAATACATCTCACATGATACGGTGAATGTGAATGTGATAACAAAAACAAGATTTAGCTAGTGTTTCTCGAAAGAAATCTCCAAAAAAAAAACGTAACAAAAAAAGGAAAAAGATGAGAATTTGAGAGGGAAAAAAAAGGGAAAATTTGAAATACTTCCAATTTTATAGACAACCTTTTGAAATAGATCTAATTTTTAGTGACTTTTGACTTTTGAAATAGATTTAATTTTTAGTTACTTTGATCTATTTAAAAAAACCCAAAAAAAAAAAAACAGCAGAGAGAAAAATAGTGGAGCAAATTGAAACATTGAAATGGAACCGGAACCGAGCTAAATACTTGAAAACAAGATTCAAAATAAAAGAAAGAGGAGAGAGAGAGAGAGAGAGAGAGAGAATGGCGAGAAGAGTATGAGATTTCAAAACGCAAGAGAGAGAAAGTGGGAAGAAAGAAAGAGATAGAGAGAGAGAGTCTAGAGAGAGAGAGCTTCTCCCACATTTCCCCTTTCCTTGCATTCGTTTTCTTGCTTGGCTCGCAGTTCGCTCGATATCTCTTAATCCCTCAATTTCAGTTTCCTCCAAAGAAACGAGAGATAGAGCGAGCGAGAAACCCATCCACACCAAACGAGATCGTTTTGGTTCCCGAATTCCCAATTCCTAGGGTTTCAATCAGATCCGTCGGTCTCCCTCTCAGATCTTTGATCCTCAACCCTCTGCTGCGATGGAGGCGATCGAGGAATTGTTGCAGCTATCAGACTCGATGCGGCAAGGCACCGCTATCCTTGCCGACGAAGATGTGGACGAGAACACAACCTCCTCTCGCAGGGCTTCCAGTTTCCTTAACGTCGTCGCTCTCGGCAATGTTGTAAGTCAACCAATCCCCTTTCGATTCGATTCGTTCGCAGTTTGATCTCTTTGAATCGGCTTGCTCAGTCTCAATCGGAGATCTTTGAATCCACGCTGCGTCTTTGGATTCCTAATTCATGTTTCGTAATCGATGTGGGTTACAGTCTGAGTACCCTGTGCGTTTGTCTCACTAACTGATGACTGAAAATCATAGCTACCAGAAGACAGATATAATGAATCTGAAATTTAAACGGTTAATGGAGTTTGATTTGAAATTGCGAACTTTGAGAACGACCACCAAAAGCGATTATGATTTCACAGTCTCGGGCAGTTCTTGGCGATCTGCATCTACTTTGCTTCCACGATTCGCCATACTTTGTTGCTCTGAATTAACTGAAGAAAGTTACATTCAACAGTTTTCACTGCTTCTATTCTTATAAATTCCTTATTTATAGGGAGTAAACTTTTTCTTAATTGACTTGTTCTCTAGCTGTGCTTATGGTGTGCATTGTCGGGCATGCCCGGATATGTGCCTTTGTTTGTTCATTGTTTATATATGTTTTATTCAATGGTTATCTATTCTCTTAAGCGACAATAAACAGCTTGAAGATGAATTTACATTTTCTTTTTTGAGAAGAAACGAAGAGATGAATTTACATTTGAAAGATATTAAATTTGAATGTCGTCTTTCTTAGTGTCTGGAATTAATCTTCCACTTATCCATAATGAGCTCACTTGCAGATTCTGATAAATATTTACTTTTCTCATGGTTGTTATTGTCAGGGTGCGGGTAAATCAGCAGTTTTGAACAGTTTGATTGGACATCCTGTTTTGGTAAGTAGGATAAAATATATAAGGTTTGTGTGGCATGTGACCTAATAAAAGCTCCAATTTGTCCTAAAGTATGTTTCTCTTCTCCGTTCAGCCAACTGGTGAAAATGGTGCTACTCGAGCTCCCATTAGCATTGATTTGCAGAGGGATGGTTCCTTGAGCAGCAAATCTATTATATTGCAGATTGACAATAAATCTCAGCAAGTTTCTGCAAGTCAGTCACTACACTTTTGTGTTCTTACATTAGTTCAAGTTCATGTTTTACTGTTGCTTGTGTTTGGCAATCTTTGGTCAACTTTAGGAATCCCCTTTTGAATGGCCTTTTAACTCATGCTGGCTTATACTCAGCTGAAGCCTATGTGATACTAGAAATACTTCATGATGTATTGAATACATAATGTGTCATAACCATGCTAATCTCATTCTTATTGTGTCAACTTTAAACTTTAATGTGCTTGTTGTTCAGGTGCTTTACGGCATTCTCTGCAAGGTAGGCTGGGAAACGCCACAGGAAAAACCCGTGATGAAATTAATTTGAAGCTACGAACAAGTACAGGTTAGTTTAGTTATTACCTATCTTCCAGTCTCTTAACTCAGTCATTAATGATAAGTGGTTATTGAAATTTTATGGTTACTAACATGATTTTTATTGCAGCCCCACCGCTCAAATTGATTGATTTACCTGGGCTTGATCAAAGGATCATGGATGAGTCTATGGTATGTGATTGTTTGCAGTTCTAGACTATTTGATGCCTCAGTGGCACCACCACTCCCATTACTGAATTTCAACTTGGTACTGAAATGAAATTCTTTAACTTTTGTAGATTAGTGAATATGCTGAGCACAATGATTCAATTTTGCTTGTTATAGTTCCTGCATCTCAAGCACCTGAAGTTGCTTCATCTCGAGCCCTCAGAGTCGTCAAGGAGTATGATGCAGATGGTAAAAACATTGCTATTTAGTTTGTACGACCCTTTCCCTACTTTAGGGAGTGGGTTGCTTATTCTTTGATCTCGAATTGTTTTAATAGTGATCAGATCTGTTAGTAATGCTGCATGTTAGAGTTCTTGTAGATTAATTGACTCCCTCCAATATCATTCTCTTCATCCCCCCATTATTTTATTATAGTGTTATGCTTAGTTGTTTGAAGTGATTCAAAGGACAAATCAAACTGTTGATTACAGGTACCAGAACTGTTGGTGTTATTAGCAAGATAGACCAAGCTGCTTCAGATCAGAAAGCACTTTCTGCAGTCCAGGCTCTTCTGTTAAATCAAGGACCATCAAGAGCATCTGATATCCCTTGGGTTGCTTTAATAGGTCAATCAGTTTCAATAGCTTCTGCACAGTCTGGAGGTTCTGAAAGTTCTCTAGAAACCGCCTGGAGGGCTGAAAGTGAAAGTCTGAAGTCTATTTTGACCGGAGCTCCTCAAAGTAAGCTAGGCAGAATAGCGTTGGTGGATGCTCTGGCACAGCAGATTCGTAGCCGTATGAAAGTTCGACTTCCAAACCTCCTTTCTGGGTAATTTTTCATGAATTCTGTTTAACTTGTTTTATAATATTCTTATACATTTCTCATATTATTCAAAACACGCAAATTGAGAATATGTTTGTTGCCATTTCACAAGAAGAAAAAAACCTAGCTACTGTGCCAGTATCTGAACCTTGAACCTAGCTTCCACTAGAAGAAAAAAACCTTGGCTTCAGTAAAAATGAAGAAAAGCTTAGCCCACCTACAAGTTGCCACCCGCTCCCTTCATTGTCTGCTTCTAGGGAGATGGGCCCAGTCATGGTCATATCATACCTCCTATTATTTCTACGTTTGGAGACTTTTTGCTGCTGTTTGGTCAGGGTTATTTTCTTGTTACCTCGCTCTCGGATTTGTTTTTCTACTGGACTGATCCACTCCATCCCAGATGTTTTGTGATGGATTGTTTTCTAGTACCTTTACTAATTATGAGATACACATTCCTCAAAAGATTTAGGATAATTTATTAATTTACTGTGTTATGCATTTCTAAGTGCTTCTCAGATCTCACCTGGCCATTCCACTTGCATTGACCTAATAAAGTTAGATCAATCACCACTTTAATATACCTGTAAGTATCAGTGTAGAACATGAAAACTTACTGATCCAACTGTTACCTTGAATAATATACGTTCCCTGCTTCAACTTTGGTATTTTTTTTTTTCCTTCATGAATTGGTCAGTTTCAACTTAATAGTTATTTTTATTCTTTTCCAGGTTACAAGGGAAGTCTCAAATAGTTCAGGATGAGTTAGTAAAGCTTGGTGCATCTATGGTGCAGAGTGCTGAGGGTACCAGATCCCTAGCTTTGGAGCTTTGCCGTGAGTTTGAGGATAAGTTTCTCCAACACATTACAACTGGTGAGGTGAGTTCTTTAAATGGTCGACTTGTGCAGTGCTAAGTATTTTTGGTATATATATCTTTTTATTTCCTTTAAATTTTTGATAAATGAAAAAACAAGAAATTGAATAGTTCATAACCTCATATATGAAAAGTGGATGAGTGGCAACAAGATAAAATTCCTCCCAAGTCAATTTCTCACCTTAAAAGTGTATATTTAATTTAAAATCTTGTAATGTATTGGGCCTTCTTTTTTAATGAAGAGGTTTGTCCGATCATTGTTGGACATTGAGACCTTCTTGAAGGTTGGCTTACAATCTCATAATTCACTCCTTGCTATGGGTTTATAGACGTAGGCCATATTGTACTTATAGAAGAGTCAGTCTTAAGTATCTAAGAATAATGTTTTGTTCTATTCCCAAGCTTCTATCAGTTGGACATTCAATTTATCTTTTCTATTGAAATGGATCGTAAACCTATTAGCTTCAATTTTTTTTTTTTGTAGTTAAACTGGTCTGTTTGTTAATACTTTGTGGTTTATCACATTTTTTATGATTTTGTGAATAGTTGAATCTCTTAGGGTATATGGTACTATTTAGTTTCCTATGATGAAATAGAATGTTTCTGGTATATGATTGTCATGGATTTATTTGGATTATTAGTTCATATGGTTTGCAATCTCTATGCAGGGTTCTGGATGGAAAATTGTTGCAAGTTTTGAAGGAAATTTCCCAAATAGAATAAAACAACTCCCATTAGACCGACATTTTGATATCAATAATGTGAAGAGGGTATGTTTTGTCCTGGTTTTGTTTTTCTGAGGTTTAAAATTTCTTAACTTCGCATGACCTTTTGCTATCGTTCTATTTAGATTGTGTTGGAAGCAGATGGTTATCAACCTTATCTCATATCCCCTGAAAAGGGGTTGAGGTCTTTAATAAAAGGGGTCTTAGAGCTTGCAAAGGAGCCATCACGTCTTTGTGTGGATGAGGTAATTCTAGCTAAGTGCTTCTGCACTTGTTTGAATTCCATGTACCTTTTCCGTTTTCGAGTCTACAGAAGGCTAACCTTTCCCTTCATTCTTTTCTCCATTTCGTATTGAGTTAATTATAATTTGATTTTCTGTGTCTGGAGCCATTGAAATGATGAAAATCGCTTACTTTGATCTATTTTTTTTGTCTTCAAGATTGTATTTACAGTATGCTTTCTGTTTTAGACATTATTTGCTCTAAACTTCCTTGGGTTTATTCTAATATCAAGTAATAAAGAAGTCCCATTTTTTTGTTGATTGATTAAACAGGTACATCGTGTCCTGGTGGATATAGTTTCTGCTGCTGCTAATGCTACGCCAGGTCTTGGAAGATACCCTCCTTTCAAGAGGGAGGTACGAAACCTTAAATATTGTACAGTCTTTTTGCGTTTAGCTCTGTATTTTACAGCAGTTAATCTAATGAATAGCTTCTGTACTTCTTAATTTCATTTCTTCAATTCTTTCAAGGTTGTGGCCATTGCAAGTGCTGCATTGGATGCGTTTAAGAATGAAGCAAAGAAAATGGTGGTTGCACTTGTAGATATGGAGCGTGCTTTTGTGCCTCCCCAACACTTCATTCGCTTGGTGCAAAGGAGGTAGTCTCTATTTTTCTGTTTGACTGTTGACACATAATACGGGTTCCAGGCACAAAATGTTTAAGCTGCTTTTCTTGCATTTGCAGTCAATTCCTTTTAATTGCAGCGTTATGGCATGTGTAGTTGATTTTTGCCTGTGCAGATGGATAATCAAGAAGTGGATACCTTAATGTCATATAGTTTGTGAGAGTTCATAGAATGTCTGCCTGCTCATGCTCGCAACACATTTTGTTCCTGTGGGCTAGTTTATTAAAATTCTTTGTTTTGAGTCAGTATTCTGATGTGTGTTTATGCAGCTTGTTAAACAATATATTAATTCTTGGTCTATTACAGGATGGAGAGGCAGCGTAGAGAGGAAGAAGTGAAAAATCGATCTTCGAAGAAAGGACAAGAGGCAGAGCAATCAATAATGAATCGGGTATGGACTGACTGACTCTTTGTAGTTATGTATACCAAAATTAATGAAAATGAAAATATTGTGTAGACATGAATTTCATTTGCGTACAGAGCTAATTTCTCTTGACCTTTAATTATCTAAGTTGCTTGTTCTTACTGTTCATTATCCGCTTTTTTTAGGCAACTAGTCCTCAAACAGGGGGGGAACAAGCTGGTGGAAGCATGAAATCAATGAAGGATAAGGATAAATCTGGTAAAGACAGCAAAGAATTACAGGAGGCAACTGGTTTGAAGACTGCAGGTCCTGAAGGAGAAATAACAGCAGGTTTGTATGCAAATGCTTGTAATATTGACTTCTTGGAACAGGGTTTATGTGAAATAGTTATATTTTATTGATATCTTTGGGAAACAGGATTGCAGCTACCATCTTTTTTTTCTTGAGTTTTCCTAATTGAATGCCCTCTAAGTGGTATTTAATTTTTCATTTAGCTAAACACCAATACTTATATATGTGAGACAGTTCTATTTTATCTTGTAACTTAGAATTACCTAAACAACGTTCCATGGAGGTTTTTCTTTTTCTATGCATGTTGTTAGTGCATTATCCTAAACTTAGAATCCTTGAAAAATATTTGGCAATTAGTAGGCAATTACGTCATTTTTTGTATAAAGTTTTGCAAAAAATGCATGAACATATTCTTTAGAGACCTTTGAGGGTCACCCAGGAAATGTTGAAACAAACAAGGCAGGTCTTTTTATGTTCTAATTCAATCACCTGTCCCCTGATTCGTAATTAATAAGATGATGATATTAACTATTGAGATTTTAAACTCAGCGTAATTAATCAAGGAACTGTAATGTGTGATTCTGGTCATGTATTTGCTATTGCCTTTTCTTTTTACAATTTTACATTAGTATGCTAGGTGTGATAACTTTGAATTCTTGAAAGAAGCTGGCAACTTAAACAACTTTTAATTTTGAAACCATCTTGGGTTGGTTTAACAGGGGTTTGCTTAACCATGTAGATTTCTTAAGTTTTATAAATTGCATGTATTAATGTTGTAGTTTCAAATATCTGCAGGTTTCTTGTATAAAAAAAGTGCCAAAACTAATGGATGGAGCAAGCGATGGTTTGTTTTGAATGAAAAGACTGGAAAGGTTTGTAAAATTACACTCATACACCTGAGAAATCCAGGCGTACATAACGCTTATGGATTATTGTGTTTCGATGAATATGACGCATCAAATAGGTGACACATGGTGGTGCGATCTTTGTATATTTTGATATGCATGAAGTTTAAGGCAGTGATCATTTTGAGTTTGTTTAAACTATTATTATTTTCTTTTGTTGGTGTGTGGGGTTTGTACAAGTTTGGTGCATGATTTACAATTTTGTGACAATATGTTTAATTCGTTGTAAAAATGCTGAGCAATCATCTTTAAAATGCCCCGTACCAGTTTACATCTTTTTCAAAGAGCAAATAAAGTTTAGGAGTTAGTCATGCCTCATCTTTTTTTGGGTGAAGAGTGTGCCTCATATTAATGAAGAAGATAACAAGAGTTGTGATTTGTTGGAGAGTCTTGATCTCCATCATAAATTTTTCTATGCCTTTAATGTTCTTACGTCTCTTTCAAATTTCTTATTGCTAGACAACAATTGCTAGCTTGCAGATTATATACGTGTCGCAATATGTTGGAAATGGTGTCTTTTGTTTGCTTCTTACATTATTTATCTTTATTTCACTTCTGAACTCTAGATTGTGAATGTGTTGATATTATTGATGCTGCTTTTACACTTGCAAATTGTTATGTTGATATGTCTTGGCCACCCTCTTTATTTCACAGCTTGGTTACACCAAAAAGCAAGAGGAGAGACACTTCCGTGGTGTCATCACTTTGGAGGTATTGGAATCCTTCAATGCCTTACCTCGTCAAAATTCATATAATTTAATTATCATACTGCCATCTGTTATACTTGCATAGGATGTCCTCTGGAAGGAATATATAGTGTAACCCGATGACTAGAAAGTGATGTTTTGATGCCGAGGTTTTTTTTGTTTTTTGGTGAATGTGTTTCCATGATGTTATATACTACTGTTTTGACTGGGCTTGAGAGTAGCATATACACACGGTTTGAGCTTTAGGAAACCAAGTTAATCCCTAGAAAGTATAATAGAAATTTGGAATAGTGAAATCGTATGTATAGAACTGAATGCTTGTCGTGGTTAATAATGTGACTAGCATTATGCATGCACAAAACATTATATTAAACATGTCAAAACAGCATGTTTGTGCATGTTAACAGCAATTATGCCAGTAGTGGCAATGACCAAGCCCATAATTGTATTGCAGGAGTGTAATATTGAAGAGGCTTCAGATGAGGATGAACCACCTCCATCAAAGAGCTCAAAGGACAAAAAGTCAAATGGACCAGAAAAATCACCCAGTCTTGTGTTTAAGATAACTAGCAAAGTTCCATATAAAACTGTTCTGAAGGTATATCCTCATTTTTGGTTGTCAGTAGGTGTCTGCCAGTGGCTTCACCCAGTCTTCCGCATGAGTTCATTATCATCTTTCTAAAATCCGTTTATTCTTGCAGCGCACAGCGCCGTTGTGCTAAAGGCAGAGACTGTGGCAGACAAGCTAGAGTGGATAAATAAGATTGGAAAGGTTATTCAACCTTCTAAAGGACTAATGAGGGGTGCTTCAACTGAAGGTGGTCCTACAATGCGACAAAGTCTTTCTGATGGTTCTCTTGTGAGTTGTTGACTTCGATAACTTTTATAATTGTGATACTATGAATGGATGCTTGTGTATGTGTGTGAGTGTCCTTTGTGAATTTTGATATTTATTCTTTCAGTATCTTCTGAGGCTTGCCTATTTCTTTGTAGTTGCGATTACTTATGGCTATGTGTGGGTGAGCGATCTCCAAGTTCCAAGGGATAGAGCTCAATGGATCGCAAAAAATTAGATAGGAGGGATTAGAAAAGCCCTCCATCAGCATTACAAAGGCATGTAGGAGGGATTTGCAAATGACACCTTCCAAGTAGGATTTTGCATTTGCTTCTAACAAACCTTTGTAATGCTCATGGAGGGAGTTTCTAATCCTTCTCATCTAATTTTTTGTGATCCATTCCTTGGTAACTTGACCTCAATTCCTTTGGGCTAGGAAATTTTTCGCCCAAACATAGCCTATGTATGAATTTGCCACACTACAATTATGCACATAGTAAAATATGGAATGGGAGTATGATGAGGCAACTTTGTTAAAAAATGCACTTCAAAAAATTCGGCCATTTTTTTGAAAATTTAATATTTATTTATAAAAAATATCTATTTTTTTCAATAATATGTTAAAAATACGAAAATTTTATGTGTATTATTGACATATGAGTCTAAATAACGTGTATTAAACATGAAAAGTAGGTTAGTTCGTGTATCATACATTGGAGTTTTAAAAAACATGCAATTAACAAATTATTAAGACCTGTAGCCTTAGCTTTGTATTTCTGAAGTGTCAAGTTGTCATGTAACCTCTTTTTAGGATACAATGACTCGAAGACCTGCTGACCCTGAGGAAGAACTCCGGTGGATGTCTCAAGAAGTTCGCGGTTATGTTGAAGCTGTTTTGAATAGTTTGGCTGCTAATGTCCCTAAGGTAAGCTTGGAAGATCAGCTTTGTATTTGTTGTCCTTATGATTGGACACTTGGAAAATTCTTTAATGCATTTTGTTATCGGTTGAGCAGGCAGTTGTTCTTTGCCAAGTTGAAAAGGCCAAGGAAGACATGTTAAATCAGCTATATAGCTCTGTCAGGTTAACTTGATATTTTCTTTCCTTCTTTCCATGTATCCATTTATTTTTAAATATGGACTTGTTAAGCCTTGTTAGGCTGCTTTTCTCATGTTATTTGTGTCAAACAATAATTATGTTTGATAAGTATTTTCATTTTTCTGTGGGTAGTGCTCAAAGCACAGCAAAGATTGAAGAGCTGCTTCAGGAGGATCAGAATGTGAAGCGGAGGAGGGAGCGCTACCAGAAACAGTCATCACTCCTTTCCAAACTTACACGCCAACTCAGCATTCATGACAACCGAGCAGCTGCTGCATCCAGCTGGTCCAACGGTGGTAGTGGTGCACCAGGTATGCAATAGGAAATGTTATCGTTTTGTTTTGATGTGATTATAAAATTATATAATCTTGAGACTTGCTTATTAATATATAAATAATAGAAAGTGCTTATAATTTGCAACATATATTGCGAATATTACCTTTGTAATTCTAGATTTCTTTGCTTTTCTTGTCACCTGGGAAGACCCCAGATGGTGTTGGGCCAGGGAATTCTTATGCAAATTGTTGTTTTTCCCAACAATGGGGGACCTTAAAATTGATCTAAACTTTTACCTCTGTTCTTTTGACTTTTATTTGGTTGGTAATTTGTGGACGCTGTTGTTAATTTTGCAGAAAGCAGCCCAAGATCTTCATCCAATGGTGCATCAGGTGATGACTGGAGATCCGCCTTTGATGCTGCCGCTAATGGCCCAGTTGACCGTAGTTCTTCATTATCTAGATCTTCATCCAATGGTCACAGCCGACATTATAGTGATCCAGCACAAAATGGTGATGTGAACTCTGGTCCAAACTCTGGTAGCCGTCGTACTCCAAATCGGTTGCCACCTGCACCGCCAGGTTCTTCAGGCAGCAGATACTTTTAGATGCGCTACTAGACTGATATTAATTGATGATTTATATTTTGCTTTGCATGCATTATTGGTGGGTGAGGCGGGGCCGCCCTACTTAATGATTTTTCTAGTAGAATATCCTTTAGGCGAAGAGAGGGTGTGTACATAGAAGTTTACATTCCTGCCAGCTTCTTACAGCTTTCCCGAGTATTACAAGGATGGGTTCAAGGCTTACTTGAAAACATTTATCATGTATTTGTCGATTCAATTTTTCTTTCTGCTCGTAGAATTTGTTTTTTTGTTTTTCGTCCAATTCATTTTTGGATACTAAGCTGTATTTGCCTGTCATGATTTTGATTTTTGATATGTATGTCCAAGCTTTTGATGGGTTTGTAACATTTGGATCTGGAGGATGCATATATATTATATTTCGCAACGTCATATATTTGGTCTCAAGTGGTTTGATTTCACTTCTGTTTTTTTGGTGTTTTTTTGAACAAGTAAATTTACGTTATATATAGGTCTTTAGCATATTCCTGAAGATATTAAAATACACTAATGTTTTAGATAAATCATTATTAAAATTAAAAAACGGGCCAATTTTTTTAAGGGTAAATATTAGTTTAATACATTCAAGTATAAATCATTATTAAAATTAAAAAAAGAGCTAATTTTTTTAAGGGTAAATACTAGTTTACTACTTGTGTAAATGGAAGGAACCAACCTAATGCCTATCAACCTCCTAGTTCTCATATATTAGAGAATTGAGATCCTCAAAATCTTGAATATATTCAAGTAATTCAACTACTTATGATCAAGTAGATCGAATTCAAATTTTCAAAACTTAAGCAAATACAGAAACATATATTCTTCAAGGAAATGTACATCGCCAGGATTCAAAATTCCAAAACTTTAAAATTTGCAAAATGATGAAATAATTCAACAAATTAAATGATCAATGCAGATCAAAACAAAAACAAAGCAAATGGGTTCGTCTAAATGCCATAATCAGACTTCAATATCGCATGCCCACATTCAAATTCAAAGTTAAGTCCACAATAGATCTAGAAAATTCAAAAAATATTCAGAGAAAAATACAAACTTCTCCACCTTAAATTACATAAATTTCAAATGAGTAACCATAAAATTAAAAACCCATAAATTGAAAAATAAATAAAACCAACAAACGGAGATCGGAGATTGACGACTTTAGTTCAGAGCCACCATGTCGTCTCTTCTTCTCTTGCCGGGGTAAAACTGAAGATGAGAGAGAGAGAGAGAGAGAGAGAGAGAGGAAGCAGCCGGGGGAGAGAGAGTGTTTAAGAAAAGGTGAAAATTGAAATGGGAGTGAGTGACAGCTAGGGTTTGTAAACTTAAGAAATTTTATAAAGCATTAAATATTAGAAACCTATAAATAACTTACTAGTACAGTTATAACAATACAAAGACTATAGTCAAGTTGACTTGAAGCAACAATCCCAACTTGGGGTTCAAACCTTGACACCAACATATTTTTTAGGAATTTATATATGGTTTTTTTTTTTCGGTTCGGTTCGGTAGTTTCAGTTATGTTTTTTTCCAGCTTCAGTTCGATTTGGTTTTTGGTTTTTTTCGGTTTTTGGTTTTTTGAACCCACCCCTAATATGTACCTCATTTACGTCGAAACATTGCCTTCGAAATAGCCACATTTGCTACATGGCCTAGTACATTGGCAACTAGCAATCATTTGCTTGTACCCTGGAGCGTGGCAGACCTGTTAGTGTAAAGAATTCAAAATCTGGAAGAGAAAACATACAACACACCCTAGTGAAACTAGTTTGAATCTGACCATGGCCTATTGAACCATTCCAACATATGAGGTTATTTTGGATTATGGAACCGATTTGGAAGAGACAAATCTGCCTCCCGAGAATCATGAGATTGCAATTCATTATGCTAGTTGGATGAGGTTGGAATCAGAATGAGATGATAGTTGATAATGCATTTGCATACACAGTAGCTACTAATATCATGATGAGCGATGATATTGAACCTATCGTTGATGACGTCGACGTAGAACTGATTGGTCAGATTGGAAACAAGCAATCCAAGTCAAATTTGATTCACTTGCGAAACGTAAAGTGTTTGAGCTTGTAGTTCCTACACCTTTACATGTGAAGCTTGTTGGTTATAGGTGGGTTTTCGTAAAGAAGCTTAATGAGAAGAATGATATAGTGCGACATAAGGCATGCATCATGGCGCAAGGTTTCTCTCAATGCCCTGGGATTGATTACATGAAGATTCCCTCGTAAGAGGCATTATAACGTTTTGCTACCTTATCAGTTTGGTAGTCTCTGAAAACTGAATATGTAGTTTATGGAAGTGGTAATTGCGTATCTTTATGGGAATCTTAATACGGAGAAATCTACATGAAAGTTCCCGAAGGACTTATATTGACTGGATCAAATAATTTTAGATCACGAAACACCATTTCGATTAGTTTGAGGCGTTCATTTTAAGGATTGAAACAATCTGGGTGGATGTGGTATAACCATCTGAGTGAGTATTTGATTAGTCAAGGATATGTAAATAATGAATTTTACTCATGCATGTTAATAAAAAAAATCACATGTCGGTTTTTTGATAGTTGCAGTTAGGGGTGGGCAAACGTGTCTTGGACCCGCAGGTTGGGGTAGACCAAAAAATCTAAACACAAACGGCGCAGAACGGGGCGGGTCCAAAAATCTGAGAAAATGAGGGCCTGACTAGAACTGTTTCTACCATTGATTTAATTTCCACCATTGATTCACACCTAATCACAAAGTCTTTGTCTCTCTTAGAGTCAATGAAGTCAGCTCAATCGAGCTACCCCTGATGTCTCCATCTCTCGATCGTCTCTTCGAGTCCCAATTCGAGGTATCTCTAGACTTTGACCATCACTATTTCTTCTCAACTTGAGATCCCTCCCAACTAGCGACAGTGATGACCTAAAAGAGGATGAGCTCCTCCAGATGGCTATGAATAAACAAGCCCAATGCAACGTCAACTATAAAACAAAAAAAAAAAAAAAACCACCTCCAACAACTCCCATTCTGCCCCGATTCAGTAACCACCACAGAAACCCACCTTTTCTCTTGCCTCCAACCACGCTACCAGAACATGCAATACTAGCAACATTTAAAGAGAATTGGGTAATCGAATACTTTGAGTTTTCAATTTTGGGAAATGATTTGGGATTTGTATTGATTTGAATAAATTGGATGCAACTGCAGATCAACATAGTGAGGAGAAAACTCTAGCATACTATTGCCTCTCTTAGATGTTGTTGGCCATTTCCTTGTGTGGTTGTCAGTTGGTTTTCCTGCAATGATGCATAAGCTGCTTTTGGGGTTTTACAATTGTTGCACCCATTATTACATGCGGACGAGCTTGGGAGAAAGACGCTTAACAATTGTTGAGCCATTGTTGGTTATGCTGATGTAGGTTATTCGTCTGATCTGTAAAAAGCACTTTCTCAACGAGTTATATCTTTACTATTAGAGGTCAACCAAGTACACCTTAGTTGCGAGTTTTTTGAACCATGTTGAAATTCTCGCCCTACATGAAGCTACGTGTGAATGTTTTTGGTTGAGAGTCGTTGTCAAGCATATTTGAATCACTTGCAGACTTTCTTGGACGTTGATGTCCCTACAACTAAAGATGCTACCTATATTGACAAGACCAATAAGTGATAATTAAATGAGACAACACCAATCATATTGCACCAAAATTGTTCTTCTCATATCAGTAACAAGAGCATCAAAAGATTGAAGTCAAGCAAATCCATTACCATGACACCTCACCAAATGTCGTTACTGCCAAAAGCAGATGCGACTTTTATTTGAGGATTTCCACACTCAAGGGGAAGTATTGTAGTTCCAAGTTCATTAGAAGTGTGATTGTGTACATCCTAGTAGGATTCTATAATATCTGTTAGATAGTTTCTAGTTGGAATTGTACTCCTTAGAGAGTAAGATTTTCTCCCTCACTACTATAAATAATGCACAATGGGGTAGGAAATAATCACCACAAAATCAACAAGCTCTCTCTTCTCTCTTTGTTTACCACAACCCTCTCCCTCTCATTTCCTGTAGTAAAATAGGCCTAGAATAAACAACAACAACATTAAAGCCTTATCCCACTAATTGGGGTCGGCTGTATAAATCCTAGAACGCCCTTGAGCTCGGTTTCGTGCCATGTCTTCCATTACATCCAAGTACTTCAAGTCTTTTCTTAGAGTCTCTTTCCAATTCTTCCTCTACCTTTTGGCCCTGAGCCTCTATCTCGTAATCGCATCTTCTAACGGAAGTGTCTGTAGGTCTTCGTTTCACATGTCCAAATCACCTTAATTGATTTTCTCTCATCTTATCTTCAATTTCGGCTACTCCTAGTTTACCTCGAATATCCTCGTTCTTGATCATGTTTGATGCTTGACCGCCCAACATTCCATGTCATAAAGCATTGCTGGCCTTATTGCCGTCCTACAAAATTTTCCTTTGAACTTATACGACGGTTGCACAACCCACCCAATGCACTCTTCCACTTCATCCACCCTAAAACAATTCTACAAGTTTTTTCGTCTCTTTGTAGGGTTCAATTATTGAGACAACCAATCAAATACTTGAAATACACAACAACATATATTATGAATTGCATCACACCTATTAAAAAAATCATTAAATCAATTTGACAACAACTATAAAAAAAAGACAGCATATGGCTTTGCCTTCAATTACTTAGCTCCACGTAAGCAACTGAAGGCTCAGATGAAGATTTTGCTGCCATTTTTTAATGTTGTATGTTTATTTGGCAATTTTAACTTGTTATTTGAAGATGCTTTAAGTTATTATGAATATGTAAATGCACGTAATCTCTTCATTATAGGGATTGATATTTGGACGTCTTCTTTAATTGTAAGATTTGAACTAATCCCTTAATTTTCACCTCTTTCGTAGAAAATATGGTCTCTCTGTCTTCTTCTTCTATTTCTCCCTCGCTTGAACGCCATTTGCTCATTCAAACTTTGATTTTGTGTCCATCTCTCTTGTTTTTTTTATTGTGTTCATCTTTCTCCTTGAACACCATTGTTTGTTCGAAATCTCGTGCAATGTTTGCTGGGTCGAAACTTCACGTCGGGTACTTTCATGCTTGATGATGTCCCCGATGGTAATCCGCTTTCATGAAAACATTATTTTACTATGACGGGCCTCTTGTGTTATTTCTCTTTTTAATTTTTTTTTATTTTACCAGACTTCTTTCTGCTGTAGTATAAAACGTGTTATATTAAGTTACCTATATATATATATATATATGTGATCTCTCAATTTTATTCTGTTATATTGAAAGGACTTGTACATGTTTCATGTTTGGTAATCTATATTAGGTTGGATGATTTTTGTGTACACTCTGAAGCACAAGCACAAGCACAAGCGCTATCGCAATAGCAATCACAATCACAATCACCATATCGGCGTTGCCTTTGTTTAGCATTGTCATGAACACCATCGCAACCACCGCTACCACTACAACGCAATACTCATACTTACAATATTTTTGATAAATCTTATGGTAGCCTTCTTAATTGTGTGGGGTTCGTTGATGTTTATCTACATGTATCACAATTTTTTTTTTATTAGTCTACTCTTATGTGTTTTTATTTTACCTGTATTACTGAGTAATTATACTTATCTACCTATATCAAGTTTTTATTTTTATAATCTATCTCATATTAATTTCTTATCTACCTATCGTATAGATTTTTTTTATTAATCTACCTCTATGTTTTCTATATATATATATATATATATATATATTTTTTTTTTTTTTTTTTACCCAGATCAATGACACTTTATCTCCTTTATCACATGTTTACTTGTTTATCTATTTATATCATAAGTTTCTGTTCATAGTCTCCCTATAACACAATTAATTGTATTACATGTTTTTTCTTTGTATAATCTACTTTTATCACAAAAATTAATGAATTCAAATATTTTTATCTAAAGGAGAAATTAGTATAAAAATATGTAATTAGATAATTGGCTCACTCAAAAAACAACCTATGTTTTTTGACATGGATCTAAAAGCCCTTATATATTTATTATTTTTTATTGTAACTTTTCCCCAATTGGAAAAACGAAAAATTGTTAACAGTCCCATGGTATGTACCATACTACCATGCATGTAATATATGATACTGAAGGAAAAAGATTCTACTCAACTGGATCGTCCTCAATGCGGATGTTCAACCTCCTGAGCCAAATGGAGTGAACAATCATATGGAAAACATCGAATCTCTTGGAAGGTCCGTTCACCACAAAATGCCTCTGCACCTGCTTCACTCTCCTCTGCATTCTCAGGTACTGACTTTGTGATATTCCCATCAGTATCCTTTTGATGTTTGGTATGTCCTTCACTTGCACTTGCACAGAAAACGACTTCCACTCCAGAACATCGCTGAACGGCGGAACATAGCTGTCTGAAATCAACACTGGAACACACTCTACGTATATGGCTTCCACCACTCTCGGGCTTGCCACTTCGTAACCACTAGGGCACAAGCGGAACCTGATCTTCTTCAGCATTGATTCATAGGATACTCCGTTGGGGAGTTGGTCGTAAACTTGCACGTCTTGGTCTTTTTCTTTCCATTCGTTTAGAAGCAGGTACCTTATGTGGCCGTGTAGCCGGCCTGCAAAGAAGGCAAGAATCGACCTTCGGGATGGGGAGAGACCACCGAGAAGTCCTTCGGTTTCCCCCGTTCGGAGATGGATTTCCGGAAATGAGACATCTTTTGAAGGGTTGAATCCTTCGGATGTGTTTGCGTTGCATGACACTCTTATGGAGTTGTGGTATAAATTAGAAACATAAGCAGATGTGCTCGGCCCCTGCATATGTACATAGACAAAATCAATTCATAACAAATTAGTTTGGTACCACTATTCTATTTGTAAGCCAGGAATAAGACCAACAATATATATCAAGTGAACACCTGCCTTCATATGCAATCCCATCAGTAGATGAAGAGTCGGACACGTAGACATAAAAAAAACAGAAGATGAAAGATTGGATGTTCCAAGATCTCGTGCAACCTAAACCCATGCAATATCATGTTTACAACTACTATACACAAAAATTTAAGGGAAAATTAGGTTCACATTCTTCTTTTTGTTACTCCATTAATTAAAATCTTTTCATTTTCAATTTTTGATCAAGGTCCTTGGGTATTAATAACATCATTAATTATTTGAATAATAAAATATTTTTATTTTTACATATATATTCCTTTAGTGTTAAAAATGTTACAATTAGTATATTTATGTTTATGGCTAAATTTTTTATCATATATTTTTATTTTTAGTTTGTACCTATTTTTAATTTGTACCCATATATTAGTTTCTTTTTGTGCCCATATTTTTAAAGTTTTATTTGTGTTTGTACCCATGTGTATACCATCACGTAACATTGTATATTTAATCAATGATAGAAAAATTACAATGGTATATTTATGTTTTATGCCTAAAATTTGTATCATATATTTATATTTTTAGTTTGTACCCACTTTTAATTTGCAATATTATTTTAAAATTTGTAGTATTTTCTTTTTAGTTTTATTTTGTACTCATGTATTAATTTCTTTTAGCGCCTATATTTTTAAAAATTCATTTGTATTCATAATTTTTAATCTTTTATCTGTATCCTAATTTATTTATAATGTACCCATTCTTCTTTATTAATGTACCACTTTGTAATATGTGAAATGTACCAATTTTTTTAACATTACGGATACATTCTTTTGCCATTTATTATTTCTTATTTTTACATAGTTTTTATCCATTTATTCAATCAAAATGTTTGAATTTTTTTAATTGTAACTGTTTGTAATAGTATTATAATGAGGAATTTTAAATTTATAGGATTATAAATCTCATAAAATATCAAACAATTAATGTCAAAACTATAAAAATATAAATATTAATAGTAATATAATGACGTGTACAAAGTCAAGGGACCTTGATCAAACTTTGAATACTATTAAGGTTTTAATTAAAGAATATTAAGAATTAGAGACCGCATCCAAAGTATCCCAAAATTTAAACTGTCAAGGAATGCGCCAATAATTAACACTAAATTAATCAAGTGATCACTAACCGTATATATTGGACTATATTTTAAAAAAAAATATAGAAACAAACAAAACGGGCAAGAAAAAGAAAGAAAAAAGAGGGAAAAGGTTGGAAGGAACATATAAGATTCGTTGTTACCCAATCGTGACAAGAAAGCATAAAGTGATCAGCACCAAGGCTTCGATTCCAAAAGGGATGCTTATCAGAAATGACGTTGACATAGTCGATGACAGCTCGTCCGATGGGCTGAGTGTCATGGGAGTCGGCCACGTACAGGTACTGCACCAACATAACCACGCTAAAGGGAAGAAAATAAACGAGGGCCTCATCTGGATCTCTTGTTCTGTAAACATTCTCCATTTCCATTTCATGGATAAATCTCCCTTGTGTCGAATATATGCTTTTGCATGGACCGTTGTGAAATATTGGTGGCTCTCCTTCTCCGTATACAAATATCTTGAAATGTTTTTCCATCTCCAAGTAACTCCTGCAGTAATATAGATATAGCTCGATGATAATAAATTGTACCATATTTAATCAGTGATCATCTTGCGGATCACAAATTTGCACAAACACCACATGAACTTCTAAATGTTACCGAAATTAAAAGTCTTGTCTATTTACCATACAAAGTCCACATTTAATGTGAATATACCGCCTCTGCCCATATCCGTCAGAAATATCATCAAACTAGTCATGTGTGTGTATGAGCACTTTTTCACGCACCACTTCCAGGCCCCTAGACAACTTGCGTGAGAATTTCATTAACCACAACTTGTCTTCAAGGAAGCATAATATGTCCCACCCACGAACTTTAATCAACTACATTTTTATCTTTAATCATCTGAGTCTTTTAAGTGGAAAAAATAGCCTGGAAATAAGGCTCGTATGTGTTGCACATGAAAGTTTGAACTAAATTTTTTTACCTAAAAATAATGGAAGTGGTACATTTACTCTAAAATACAAGTTTAACTGATAATTGACAAGACTTTTAGTTCGGATGGTATTTGCGGGTACCCATTATAGTCCATGGAGTATTTGTGGAAAGTTTGCCTATATATTAGTACTAATACTATTACACAGAGAGAGAGAGAGAGAGAGAGAGAGATTATATATGGTATAATCGTTAAGATTATACGTACCTGTGAAAAGCATTTGCATTCCTGTAAATTGGTCCATGAGGAACATAGTCTGGATCTTCATGGGTAGAAGTTAGATTTCGAACTCGAGCAGCTTTTCTTATGGAAGCCCGAACTCCGGCCAAATTTGCTTCAAGTTTCTCCAACCTGCTATATCTCTTTATTGGTGTACTAGTTATTATAGCCGACGTCCCGTTGGTTTCATCAGATTCTGTACCATTGATCCACACCATCCCTTGTTTTTCTCCCTACGGTACATACAACTAGTGCCGTTAGATAAACAGGAGATTCTTGTTAGCTTGAATAAATACATTTATTGCCAATGGTGGCGGAGAGCTTTCTCTTCAACCCACTGCATCCCTGGTTTAGAGTTCAAAACCTCTCTCTCTTCCTAGTCTAGCTTAGAGTAGTAATATCACTTTGTAATAAAAAGAAAGACAAAGTACAAAGAAATCTTACATTATTTTGATGAGGGACAACTTTTTCATTTGGTTTTGAGGAAGAAGTGATGTTATGAGCTTGTGCAGCAGCTTCAAGAACTTGAGGAGGCGGCGTTGGTGGTGTTGCAGTTGCAGAGAAAGCTAGTGATGAAGAAGAAGAAGAATAGTCTTCAGTCTCCAATACGTTACCAAATCTCCATGACCACGAGAGCAAACTCGTGACGCCCAAACTGGATACTGTTGGAAACTGATATAAATATAAACTTGATGTATAACAAGTATCCCAGATTACATTCATGCAATTTATACATGATACCTGGTGCAGTCATCCTTACTAGTTGAAATGCAATTCTTCTACTTGTTTAAGACCTTATGTTCCAAAGGTGATAGAACCCTTAATCTCAGAACGATACTTCACAAGTAGGGAATTGGATTATATATATACACAGACTTCATCTGATTTCCATCTATCGTGGAAATCAGTTACTGCAGTTGTTGGTGTTAACCCAAGTCAATCTGCCGTTTCATCCACTCCATGATTTGATGCTCCACATGCAGTGCACTGTGCTTTACAGATTGGAATATGGTTCCCACCTTAAGGATGTAATGATTATGCATAGTGGACAGCAAGGCCACTGCATGTGTATACTGACTGATGATTCATAGACAGCAAGGATGCAACTTTTAGCAGATTTGTTTATTTGCATGCGTGTGTAAAGTATCTGTGAACAAAACTCTGCTGCAATTGCAGCAGATGATGATTTATATACTTATAATGTTAGTCAAGTCCAATTAGGTATCCAACATTCTCCCACATGGACACAGACTAAACATTATAATCAAAGTCATGCCTTTCACAACACTGATACCTCATGTGATCACATCAAGTTTCACGCATACTAACTTCCTTTCAACTACCATAATTAATTTAAATATTTGAACTCCAGAAAATCATGTGTTTATATACAACACAAGCACCCTGAAACCACAAATACTTAAAACTAATATGTAGAAAGAAACTTTAGACTTTTCAATGAATTTATATTCCTTCATTCATTCAAAACAGTCATTTCATGGATCAACTTTGGAAGATCCTGATGCATTCATCGAATTGCATCCCTCGAATTATTCATGTCCAATCATCAAGACACTAGAATAGACATATACATGCATACAGTCAGCAACTCAGACAACCAATAGGCTCAACAAGTGCATATGATTCAGTAGGTCTTGATAGTGAACAACATAAATAACATTCGAAGACATATTTGAAATATACATGTGACTTACATCAAGTTTTTCTTACTCCCACACTTCAGCAGATTCTAGAGATTCAAGCACTCCCATCTTAGAGACATGATCCTTGAATACTCCTACTGCCAATGGCTTAGTCAAAGGGTCAGCTATCATTGATTATTTACTTTCATCACTAGTATTCATAGTTATAGGATCAACCTGTGTGAAAACAAATCCAATAAAGCAATGCGAATTGCTGGAAAACACTCTGGAGCACTTGCATAGACAGTTCATTCCAAAACAAAAAATATTAGACAAAATTTCAGATTTGAATGCAGACCAAATGAAGTCAAATGTATATTTAATATAGATTTATCACTCTGACTCATGAACTGTTTCCTGCCCGCACTCCTTTTACACTATATCACTGTTAAGGAAGTGTAGAATTGGTAAATTACTATCAAACAAACCAAATGAAACGACCTTCGCAGAGCAAGGAAACAGTGACTTTTTCTGGGAACTTGGTTTATATTCAACAGTTATATAATAACATATCATATCTTTCACATAAGCAAAATGGATACGTATAATTATTATCATGTATATTTACACACATGCATACATAAATGTATATAACACTTGCATGATTTTAGTATGTGACCCATGAAATCCCAAACAACATCAACTAAAGCTAATAAACAAAGCCACATCCAAATAATCAGATAAAGGCATCACGTACTTCATGAATGGTTTCGGCACAAGCATGCAGTATCACCTCTTCCACCATCCTATATGTTGGCAAACATAGAACAGCACCCAGACCAAAATTTCCATAAAATCTCACTTTGGTGAAGATTTAATAAACATTTGTCCAATGGTTAAATAACATGATTATTTGTTCCAGATGTTGCAACCTAAGTTGTTTTCCGTTGGGATCATTCTTGTACAAGACTTACAAAGAAAAGCATTATGTAAAAAATTATAATTGCAAACAATTATAATCACAACCAAGAAGAGTATTAGCCAGAAAACCATTGAAGTCGTGTACATTAGTCCACCAAGCTGGTACCATTCGGAATATCAGAGGCAACCCAGTAATCTTCTAGACCAATATCCTCACCATGGTCTCCTTCCGCACGACACCACATTTCACGGAGAGAGTCATAGACAGACTCAAACAGGGCAGTTGAATCCAAACTAGGACTAAAAGGAGCTTAAGTCCCACTATTCAAAATTGAGTTGTAACATTGCAGCAACAACAAACGTGGCTATTCAGTGATTAAAACTTCTAACAATTTATACATCCCCTTCTTTGGAAAGGAATGTGAACATTTCATGAGTTTTAAATTAACCACATAGACTTTACTGCAGTCGACCAATATTCACATCATTTTGCAACCATATTCAAGTTCAACATAAATCCCAATCTCCACTCCCCTTTGCTTTAACATACATACACAACATCAAGTTCAAACTGTGTGCAAAGAGTGCAACATCAAACAACACAGATTTATGTTACACCTTTGGGCAAGAAACACAAACCGTCAAATATACATTATGCAAATACTGAAACAAATTTAAAGCTCTGTTTCCAAGCTCCCACTTATTAGAGTGCTCCACCATTGTCAAGCTTTTATTTAGCTGCAATGGAATGCTTATAATACCAAGCTGATTCGGTCTGAATCTTTCATCAGTCCACAATATTTCAATATACTGCATACATATATTTGTACATACACACAATAATTGAAATAAAACCTGAACCATTAACATGGTAAAATTCACCAGCACATAAGTCCATGCTTTATTTAAAGCATAAGGCAAAATATAATGAAAGAACAACCTTTACTTTCATACAGCAGCTGAGTCAAAAGATTCAACCACACCCATGTTTGCAGCGTGATTATTGAATATCCCTACTGCCAAATTCGTCAACCAAGCTCATCAACTTTTGGCTTCATCAAAACAGAGTTCATGGAAGCAGCCCACGGGTACAAGGCAGCTGGTGCAGTTCAAGACAGCAACGCCCTTCAACCAATGGCCTGTGTTCAATTAACCACTGGAGCAGTCATAGAAATGTTAGTTACAAATAAGAGTATGCAGTTACTGCTGCAAGTTTACATCGCACTTTTGAGTGAAAATCATAAACTGCCTTCCATATTGCATATATTGGCCATAATATTCCACAATCGCAATGATACATCAAGTCTTTGGACTAGACAATTGCAAACTTTTATAGGGAATGATTCATACAATTTATTAACCTTCATGCAATTTATATATATTTCCCTTTTGAGAAATATATGAACATGCTATGAATCTTTTAAGACCCCTTAATAGCCACGAAATACAATAACAATATTCACTTTGATGAATATCAGAAGTACATCAAGTACTGCACTACTCGAGAGATATATAAAATACATTTCAAATATATCATCATACATTTATCATAATAATAAAGCAGTAAAACGAATCTGGGACTTGTTATTTGGCTCTGATACCAAATGTTGGAAACTGATATAAATATAAACTTGATGTATAACAAGTATCCCAGATTACATTCATGCAATTTATACATGATACCTGGTGCAGTCATCCTTACTAGTTGAAATGCAATTCTTCTACTTGTTTAAGACCTTATGTTCCAAAGGTGATAGAACCCTTAATCTCAGAACGATACTTCACAAGTAGGGAATTGGATTATATATATACACAGACTTCATCTGATTTCCATCTATCGTGGAAATCAGTTACTGCAGTTGTTGGTGTTAACCCAAGTCAATCTGCCGTTTCATCCACTCCATGATTTGATGCTCCACATGCAGTGCACTGTGCTTTACAGATTGGAATATGGTTCCCACCTTAAGGATGTAATGATTATGCATAGTGGACAGCAAGGCCACTGCATGTGTATACTGACTGATGATTCATAGACAGCAAGGATGCAACTTTTAGCAGATTTGTTTATTTGCATGCGTGTGTAAAGTATCTGTGAACAAAACTCTGCTGCAATTGCAGCAGATGATGATTTATATACTTATAATGTTAGTCAAGTCCAATTAGGTATCCAACAGATACCAGCACGGATATTACAAAAAATGTCACCACAAAAGCTAGAATCAAAACTTAATAGGAAGACGACCACAACAAATAATTTGGCTTCGTGTTGTTGAGAGGAGGTTTCATCTCTAGATTCTAGATCACTCTCTCTCTCTCTCTCTCTCTCTCTCTCTCTCTATATATATATATATATATATTTTTCCACAAGTACCAGTCACAATTAATCACACTCACTAGGTAGTAGTAATGTAATGAATAGTGAGCATATTTTGCAGATTGATGCATAACTTAAACTGATGGTTATTCCTTGCTGCTCATAAAAGTCATTCTTTGGTAAAGGGTTGTACATATGGAAAAGCTTATATACATGTGTGTGTATATATATATATATGTGTGTGTGTGTGTGTGTCTCTGTAAGGACAGGACCAGGAAAACACTCATAACATGAGGTGTTAGAATCCAAGTGAAGTGTTCGCCACCTTCGCGTTATCCTCCAAAAGAATTAGTCATTAATGAGACTCCCTGCATTCACTTATCCATAATTTATCAATAACGTAATGCTATATAGACACATTTGCTGACAAATTCTGTAATACATGAGGGTCCCACATATAATGATACGGCATATCTCTATTAGAGAAATGTGTTGATTTTGCTTCTCTAAATAACGTACGTTATTGTTTACAGATGTGAGACGCACACAAACACAACCTTTTGGATGTCAAAGTCTCTGACCATCAGAGTTTCCTTGCTACTTTGATCCAAGTTTGGTTCTCTTTCCCAAAGTTAAAGTACTTTCATACTTGCAACATTTTTCCTGTCATCCATATTTGGATCCAAACTGTGGTCATTGACAACTTGTTGCTGCTGGCCAATTATTTTTCGAGTCACTCGTCCAATTTTTTTTTTTTTTTTTTTGGTTAATTTTAAGAATGCTGGGTTACTCTTCATATTGTCATATTAATTTTGTAGTAAAATCTCAATTTTTTTCAATATTCTTTAAAAGAAATTAATAGGTATAATGTATATAGAAGGTGTTTATTATGGTTGCAGATAACAAGGCTCTCCAAGCATCAAGTTTACACCGTCCAATTAATTTAATAAACCAATAAACTAAGCAAAAGATGCATTGATTCAGTGAACAAGTAATTAGTTAACCTAATCGTCCTTGTCTCAGGTACCAGACAATTGCATTTGCAGTTTTACCCAATCAGTTTCCCAGTAGAGTAGAAATTCGAGAGCCCTTTCTTTCATACGAAATAATTAATATTTAATTACATTAAGGAGGAAAATATTATATTTATATTTATACACCAATGTTCCAAATGGAACTTGTTTCTTCGTTACCAAGTCATCTTGGGATGACTTTTGTCCGTCGCCGTCACGTACACACACGCAAACTCTTTGATTATGTAAATCTTTTAGACAAAACCAAAACAATGCAATATCGAATTCCTATGACCTGGCTCTCCTCCCATGAAACTTGGCTTTCATTTTTGCTTTCTTATTTTTAATTATCATCTCTTGAGCTAAAGCACAATCACTTTTTTCTTTTTCTGCTTTTTTTTTTTTTTTTTTTTGGGTAACTTGGAAAATTTCACCTCCCACTTTCACTCCCTTGTGGTGAAAAGAGGTTCAAAACTTCAAATAACATTCACTCTTGCACTCGGAGTTTTGAATTTGATTCCTTCAATCTCTAACACTAAAGTCTTTGAAAATGTGCAATAACTCAAAAAAAAAGCACGTAGTAGATAAACTCAAATGCTTTCGTGCATGTGATGATTCCTATTTAGAGATTTTGAGTTTGCAATGCTCATCCTTTTACTATTAGATGAAACTTGAAATGTGGTGGGCCACAATTCATTTTGCAACGTGAAGTGTTCCCTGAGTTTTGATATTTATGTTTGTAATGGGACAAATTACCATCAATTACGTATATGTATAATCAATTAGATTAATACAACAGAAAAAGATTGGTAATTAGTTTCTAAGAATATATAATCATTTCATTGTCAATACTAAGTTGGTGATGCCATGACAACAATCATATAAATATCATACATGCTTCGTGCTATATTAACCCATACCTTCAATGTTTGTTCATCAATCATGAGTAACCACACTTCGAAATTGACATAAAAATTTTGCTATTTTATGGGGTTTCGTTTCACTAGCATTGGATGCGAGGATAAATACTTTTACCACTAGAGCTATAAGTTCACTTTTTACTTATTGTTCGTTTTCAATAATCTAGACAACAGATTGTGGAAAGGGTTTGCCGTCGGCAGGACGGTACCATTGCCATCCATAATAGGAGATTAGAATCAGATCGGAGACCCCCGACATATTGCCCATAGTCAAGAATCGCTTCTTTTCTTAGTTGTTACTCATTAGTGCAAACCAAAAGGTGCATTGATGAGTCCATATTATACCATATATTTTACCCTAATCTTACTATTAATTTATTGGTTATTTTGGACTTCCTTTGGAGCAAAAAGTATTCAAACAGATGAATTTTGGAATGATTCAATTGGAGGATGTCTAGATGTTTGTATCAAAATTCCAGATTTTTCTACCAAGTCGTTTGACCGTAGCAAAGAAATGAAGGCCCAGCATGCTGCTTTCCCAGATTGACGTTTCTTACGTTTTGGGTATGAAAGTCAAGATGACATATTTTGAGGAAGAATCCTGCTGAGGATTTGTAGGGGACGTCTTCAGCTTTCAAAAGAGACATTTTGTCGGAGTTGATTTCGTTGGTCAAAAGTGTGATTTTCTGAGAACTCCGAATTCTAGTTCAAATAGGAAACCTTTTATTTTCTATTTTATCATTTAATTATGTTTCCTAGTTTCATTCTAAGAGCTTTTCAAGGTAGGATTTTATTTTCTAGTAGTATAAATAAGGCTTGTTAGCCATTAGGGTTCTCTACGCAACATTGGGGGGAACGTACGTGGAGAATTTAGCTAGGCTTTGACGCTTTGTATTTTGAAGGTGTTTTCTATCCTTTTTCTATTTCAATAAATTCCTTTTGTTTTATGGTTGATAGTAGCTAATTTTCGTTTGCTAGGGCAATGCCTTGAGCCTTAGCATGAATATGTAGTTTGTATTTAATTGCTTATGATATTACGTATGCATGCTTTGAATTATTAATCATTGTGCTTTAAACTATCTCTATATCTTAATGCTTAGCTACCATTATGATGTTTAGATAAGTAATTAGATGTAATTCGGTCGGAATACCACTAGGGGATTGAGTATTGCTTCTTGTGGTTGATAGTTGTAATTTCACCTAGGATGAATACCACGTCTTAGGGGTTGCATGGTTTTTCAAAGAGTTTTCACAAAGCATAATGAGTCATGCATGTTTATATTTGATCTGAATACCACGAACAGATTGCATGTTTGATATACGTTCTAACTTGAATACCATGAGTAGAATATACATTAGGAAGACCTAACCTTCAAAGTTGCATGGGTAATTCATAAGTAATTGGTAAATCTACATAGGATTGTTAAGGGGACAGCAGAACCCTAGGCTTTTTCAATTTGGTTTTCAAAACTATTTCCTTTTGTTTTCTTTACTTTGTCAAGTTATTTATTTGTTTTAATTTAAAATTCGTTTTTAATATTCTAGGTCATAAAATCAACTTTTTCAATCTTTGTTTTCAAATAATTAGCTAAGAATTAGTTTACATAAATTATTCATTCAATCACTGCAGAAACGACCTTACTTAAGCCGTTTATACTACAACTACCTTGTGCTCTTGCAAGTATTTTGTGTGTTTTTATCCCTACTTTTCAGGTGGTAAAAATACCTATCAAGAAACGCTCCCCCCTCCCTTTATTTGAGAAAGTGATTTCCACGTAGCATAAAATAGAATGAATCAAAACAAAATTAAGAGACAAAAATAAAGAAAGGAATGCATAACCACAAAAGAGAGATGTTGATTTAGGACCGCATGATAGGATAGGGCTTAATTTAATACTATTTGAACACACAAAACTGATACTTCCTAAACCGAGTCCCTTGTACAATAATAGGACTCCATAATTAGAGAGTTAACTTTTGTGTGTCTAAGCCCGCATTCTAAAAGAACCTCCTTAGAAGCTAAGCAGTTGGCCACCGTCACGATTAATCTATAGGCATTTAAAAATATAAAATGACGTCACCAACTTGCCTAAGCGCCAATGCCGCCTATATGCCCACCTAGGTGGACATAAACAAGTTAGGTAGGCCTAAGAAGGTCTAGACGGGGGCTGGGTGATTCTAAGAAGGTCTAAGCAAGGTAGCATTTTATGTTTTCCAATACAGTTATGTATTTTTTTTTCTAAGTACAAGTAAACACTTATTTATATATTATTATAAATTTAATTAAATTAGAAAAATCGTCTACACCAGTCTAATTCCCTAGTGCTAAGCCCATACCCACAGCGGCGTTGCCCGACTGAGTAGGTGATTATGTAAACAACCCTATTTATTTTGCAATTAAACTATTTGACCGAGGAGATGTTATAACCTCCTCCTCTTTCCCAACAAATTATACATGATGACTTATATATTTCATGCATTTATATCATCTATTTCTAGTCTCTTTGTGATGTTTTTGAGTTAAACTGGTTGCATTTTACCTTATTTTGTGTTAGTGTGCAGTTACATGTACTTTAGGATCAAATTAAAGGCAAAAAAAGTGAAAACATGCCATTTTTGGGGTTGACCCTTATTCAAACATGGAAATAAGTTTAGTGGCCTGTTTTGAAGCCCAAATAAAGAATCCAAGACGAATCTGGCTTGTTAGAAGACCAGGAACATAATGGGAAAGGAATTGGGATATCTAGCCTGATTTGGAGGTGCCAAATAAGGCTAAAACGTGCAAAATAAAGGCTTAGTTGCTAGGATCACTTTGGAATATCTTGTAGCCCCATTTAGCATATAAATACTAGGGGTTTCAGATCACTTTTATACAAGCCCCCATTGGGGTCACCCATAGCTCTCTCTCTCTCTTCTGCTTCTTTGGCCTTTCTTTCAGAAACAAAACCCTATTTTCCTTCACCATCTGCTACCACCAAAGAAACCACGCAGCCGCGTTGTTCTTGGAGAAGTTCAACGTCAGAATTGTTTCAAGGGGGTTTCTTCTATGAATTTAATTTCACTCATGTTGTTCTTGATATTTATATATTCTGTAATCATGTTGTGTAATTAAGTTTATAGCTAGGGATTTTGATGTAGCCTTGCAAATCTATTCTACGTTATTAAGTTAAAGTATTCGATTCATCAATCAGTTTTCTTATTTCATTCACTGATTTTATAGTTCAATTTGTTTGTTTATTGTAATGTTTGATCACCATTAGGGTATCTTACAAATTATTTGATCAAGGTTCTAGTACACATCATGCTTAATCTTGGTAGACATGTGAATGAATGAAGAAACTGCTATGCATACATCCTGAGATGTGATTTCTTTGGTTCTTTGAAGTTTTCTTGTTCTTAATGGATTCTTATTTGGTAATCTAAGTTGAACATCACAACTAGGTTGCAGATTAGGAGTACTTGATCACAATTACACATCAAATGGATGATCATAAATGAGTAAAACGAACCCTATTGCAGATTGGGAAGTTGAATGTGTTTTGACTTAATTTTTATGGAATTGGCTTGTAATGGTGAAACCAGTATCCCTAGTTCCATTCCCATCGTTTATGCATCATTCTATTATTCATATTTACATTCTCTTGCATTTTAAGTTACTTTACTTCTCAAATCAAAATTCAAACTCAATTTGTTAGTTTCATTGTTTAGTTAGGGTTCACATAAAGCCAGTAATTTGTAGAGGTCTAATCAGTTCCTGTGGTTCGACGCCCTTACTTGTGCCATTATACTATCCTTATATTTGCACTTGAAAGGAACACAAAAAAATTTTGGCGCCATTGTCGAGGACTGATTTCACTCCCCTATAATTGCTTGCTTTATAAACCTATCTGTTTTTCTTTTCTTAGTTTAGATTTTTAATTTACAATTTATGTTGTTTGATTTCAGGTGGTATAGAGAGATGTACGGTGAATGTCCGTTATGTGCTAAAACTAGTCATCCTCTTCAATTCTGCCCAAAGAGAGATGAGTTTCCTACATTTGTTCGAGAGCACTCACACCGCATGTGTTTCTCTAACCAAGAGCCACTGCAACCATTGTCAAACACAAATAGCCCTGGAGGAACTCTGATCATGGCTCTTGGAACAACATAGATGCTCCAAATCAAGTATTTGCACCTCCATCACAGCAGGAATCTTTTGACACTACTTTGGAGGACACTTTGAAGCTATTTGCTCGAAGCACTTTCCAATTTCAACAATCAACAAGTAGCATGATTCAAGAACACTCCACTGCACTTACCAAGTTGGAAATTCAATTGGGGCAGATTGTCCAAGCGTTAAATGAACATCAATCTGGTGGTGATGATCAAGAGGAGAATGAACAACCAAAGGAAGCTTGATGTGCATATTTTCATAGTGAGGTTCCTGAGCTTTATGAAGATGAAGAACCTTACATTCCTCCCAAGCCATATGTTCCACCAATTCCTTTTCCAGGGAGATTTGTCAAACAACAACATGATGGGCCACCCATAGATGTGCTTGGTGAAACTCTGCCGGACATAGTGTTTGAAGCTCTTCCTCTATCTTCTAATTCAATTGATTGTTTTTCAAAATCTGTATCAGATTCTCCATGTTGTTTTACATCTTTTCATGTGCCATATTTGGAGTATTTGGAAGATGATTTGCTGCCATTTCAAGAGGGAAAAGAATTGAAGTTCGATAACGAGACCTTGCTGCCATCTCAAACAAAGGAAGAGGATATGGTCTTGCATTTTATTCACAAGGAGAGACAAAAACGCCATCACAATCAAGTCCTTGTAGAAATTCCCATATTCAAAGTCCCTAGAAAGAAACCACTTCTTCCGACCAAGGTTCGAAGGTACCTTGACTTCCTGCCACCCTAGGTGCATCCATCATACTCATTGCGTCTTGCCTAGACGTTAAATAAAGCGCTCGCTAGGAGGCAACCTAGCTGGGTTTGTGTTCTTTCCTTTTATTTGTGTCTTTTAGTTTTATTTTATCTCCATTCCACACACTCTGCCTATTTGCACTGCATGCATTCCATTCATTTTTAAGCATCAAGGACAATGTTTAGTTTAGGTTTGGGGTGTGGGATTGAAAATTTTCATTTGTTTTTAGTTTTGGTTAAGTTTGCTTTTGCTTACTAATGTGAATGTATATGAGGGCTATGTTACAAACAAAACTATAGTGTTGTCAAGAAAAAGTTTTGTATCTTATTTTCTTTTACAAAGTTGTTACTCTTGGAATTATTATGGTTAAAGTACCATGCGCAAATTTTGGAAGAAGAATAGTGGAGACTACCCTAGTGAGCTATTTTGAGCCTATTTGCTTCTTTGAGAGGGTTCAAAGTGTTTCTATTCCTATCTTTTTCTTTTAGACTCACTTCAAATGATCTCATTATTTCTCTTTGATTGAATGCTAAGAATAATCCTATGTTGCAGATATCATGTGTTTATTATCACCTATGAATGAACTCATTGAGATGATGTTAGGCTATGCATGTTTTAACCACTAAAGGCCTAATTTCCATCCCTTTGTGTGCTCCATTCACCCGTGTTGTAGCCAAACACTTTTAGCCTAGTTCTTTCATCACCCACACCTAACTCTACCCATCTTAGCCCATTACAATCATACCTTATAGTTTGGGGAATACTAAAGTGATGAAGACACATATAGATAACAAAGTCACTTTGGTATGTCCCAAGCTCTAGTATTTCCTATCCTTTCTTTCATAGCCCATAGCCTAAGCCTTACATTACAACCTTGTGAATCTTTGGGGATGTATTCATAGGTACTGGTAAGTACGTGTGATATCCATATTCTTAGTATCTAATTCATTTCATGAGATCTATTCAGAAATCATGCTTTTATTTCATATTTCAGATGTGAGAATTTTTTAATCCTTTTTACATAATTTCACTCACATGTATTTGTGGAGAGACTACACCTTAGGATCTAAGTGAAAATTTGAGTGATATCTGTGAAGACTAGAGTTGAGGCGAATTCTATCTTTGGCATTTGCGTATGGTGTCTTTGTGTAATTAAGTTCATAGCTGGGGATTTCGATGTGGCCTTGCAAAACTATTCTATGTTATAAGTTAAAGTATTCGAGTCATCAATCTGTTTTCTTGTTTCATTCACTGATTTTATAGTTCAATTTGTTTGTTTATCTTAATGTTTGATCATCGTTAGGGTATCTTACATATTATTTAATCAAGGTTCTAGTACACATCATGCTTAATCGTGGTAGACATGTGAATGAATGAAGAAACTGCTATGCATACATCCTGCGATGTAATTTCTTTGGTTCTTTGAAGTTTTCTTGTCTTAATGGATTCTTATTTGGTAATCTAAGTTGAACATCACAACTAGGTTGCAGATTAGGAGTACTCGATCACAACCACACATCAAATGGATGATCATAAATGAGTAAAACGAACCCTAGTTGCAAATTGGAGAGTTGAATGTGCTTTGACTTAATTTTTATGGAATTGGCTTGTAATGGTGAAATCAGTATCCCTAGTTCCATTCCCATCGTTTATGCATCATTCTATTATTCATATTTACATTCTCTTGCATTTTAAGTTACTTTACTTCTCAAATCAAAATCCAAACTCAATTTGTTAGTTTTATTGTTTAGTTAGGGTTCACATAAAGTTAGTAATTTGTAGAGGTCTAATCAATCTCTGTGGTTTGACACCCTTACGTGTGCCATTATACTATCCTTATATTTACACTTGAAAGGAACACAACATACACACACAGTGTAATCCATAAGAAGCATAAAAGAAAAGCTGTTATGCGCCTATGCGGGGTTGGTTGGTGTTGCTAATCGACGTTCACCTACAAATCACACTCACCCAACACGTATCAAATGTAATGTTGGATGCATTACAAAGTAGTAAAAGGAATTAACACAAGCAAAGAATGCCGAAAAGCTCCAAAGATTATAATGATAATATAAATAGGACAAGGATACAGCTCACAAGCAAAAAAATCCAGGACGAAGAACTCGTCCAACAAAACTTCCTCGACTTTTCTGTCGTCGTATCAACACTCGATGCCATCATACAAACACTAACTGCCATTTCTGTGAAAAGCCTCACAAGAGCTAACAATGAAAAAATTATGCATATAAGAAATATTATGACACCCTTATTATCTACAGATGCCTGCTTCTCCCTCACCCTTTCAACCTCAGATCTGCAAAATCAACAACAAATTTTATTAGCTGTCATAACAAGTACTCATCTGCAATAATATATAAATCTTTTCTTTTGGTTGCTTCCACTTGCATATATTTGGTGAAAAACACAATTGAAAACAAACACAAGGTTGCCTCCTCCTTGTATATAAATTAACTTGCTTCAAAAATAATTATCACACTCAAGACTAATTCACACTGAATATTACTTGACTAATTTAAATTGAATATTACTTGGGCTAATTCACATTGAATATTACTTGACTGATTCCCATTGAATATTTACTTCAAACTAAAAGAATTACTGTTTAATGTCTAAAGATATATACAGATTCAAAACAGAGTTTTCTGAAAACTTTAGAGAAGTGCTATAATGGCAGTCTTGTGGGTTTTATGGGCAGAGCTAAACAAGTGGATTTCTTAGGATGAGCCTGTTGATGAATTGACTGTTTGTGGGATAAGGTTCATTTTTGGGCTTCCATGTGGGCAAGTAGTGCTTTAGAGTTTAAGGAGTATTCCTTCTCTAATATTTTATCAGATTGGAGATCAGGTTTGGTCTTGTCGTATTTCTTTCAGCGTAAGGCTGATTCTGTTTTCTCTTGGTTGTACTGGTGGACTTCTTGTTCATTTTGTGTACTTTTGGCTTTTAAATAAAAACTGTTACTCTGTCAGCTCAACACTGCACGGATTCAGAAAGAAATATTCAAGAAAAAAAAATTCTGACCTGAGGATAGCATTGTCCCTGACTAGATTATCCAATTGCATGGTAACTAGGGACTGCCAAGATATAAGATTGTCAACATCATTAGCCTGCGAGGACAATAAACCATTAGAAAAGTAAAATGCATAATGCTACCAATAAAGAAAGATACTACCAATATTAACACGAAGCATAATAAATCTAATACTAGTCAAAATTCTACAAAGTAGAAGTTTCACATACAATGACTTGCTGGCTTTGAACAAGATTCCTTATGTCTTCTCTGATCTTCTTTAAATCTATATCTCTCTCTCCCAAATCTTTGTCAAATTCTCCGAAAATACTGCCATATTTTGAAGTTGATTCCTCCTAGGTATCGCTCCAGAACTGATAAACTAAAATCTAATGAACGAACTTTCTGCATTAAAATTTTTAGAACAGTGTCCCCAGGCATCCTATTAACTTGTTGATGAACTTCTTTGACAGGATCAGGCACTTCACTATTCATCATATTATTATTCACTTCAGACCCTCCAGCTGCATCTTGGGGTTCCAATTCCTTAACCATATCACGATACAATTCCTCACCCTCAGGGGAGTCCGGGTGGGAGGGCACAGGTTTCTGGTCAACTGCTGCTCCTGAAGTAACAAATGAGCCGCCTTCAACAGAAATCAACTCCTCAAGCATTCGCTCAACAGCATCCACTCCATAGAGTTCAATAATACTAAGCGTGCAGTAGAATTCTGAACCATAATGGCTCAAAAGTTTCAACTTAATATATCTCACCCACTTGGGTTGCTGAAGAACAAACCTTTGTACAAGTTTATTATTTGCAGCAGTACCATTCCCAAGAAAGACCCATTCATTAGTTGGATAAGCCAAACTGCCGAGCACCTCAAAATCTTTTAAATTAGATGAATAGTGCTCAAGATTAGCTATTTCAATTGAATCTACTAAGGTTTCTTCGGAAAGCTCTATATCGACAAACTTTTCTTCTGCAGAACATGGATTGCGAAGGTACTTGTCTTTGTCTTTGCCTAAGATATTAGAGGCACCCTTAGCTTCCTTGTTAAAAGCCAAGACCTTGGCTCCCTTTGCGGCTGACGCATAATTGTACTCTGCACCACCAGGCTCCACCCTATGTTTTATGCCTTCAGCCTGACCATTTCCAGATTTACTTTTGGAACTAAATGTTTTGCTTTTGAATTCATCAAGACCAAGAGGCACAGCACGTGGCAAGCGACGATTCTTTAGAGCATCATTTTCAAATTTTGCACCTGAACCAGCGTTCACCACCTCAGGTTGCCCACCCACAGCTGAGTCATGAAATATACTTCCTTCAGCTGAGGCATGATGTAGACTTCCTTCAGCTGAGGCATGCTGTCTACTTCCTTCAGCTGAGACATGCTGTTTACTTCTTTCCATAGCAGATAACTCACCCTTTAAACCACCAGTTTCAATCCCATTTGTGCATTCACCACCAGAAGAGTAGACAAAATCAGTTTCTTTTTGTATATTTACAGAATCATAGTGTTCATCACGGTCCAGCTTAGCTTCATCCCAAGTTGATATACCAAGTGGAGATACAGTGGATCCATCTAAATAAACAGAAAAATAGGAAAAATAGCTCATACGCATGCACATAGTTGACCACTAAAATAGCTCATAAGCATGCACATGGTTGACCATATTAATATCAAAGTAAGAGCGAAAAACAGTATGATCAATACAAGGCCATAAGAGTCACTCTCTTATTTTAATCTAGCATCGCCAATTATAAAAAATAATGTTCTGGTTTTGTCGCTATAAAATCAACATCGTCATTCAGACTATGTCTTAAATATAAAAATTACAGGCAATAATTCTTCAATGAACTCATTTGTCCACACAATGGGTACAGTCCATTATTTATTTTATCACAGAGAATTTCAGCTAAAATTTTATCAGAATATCTCAGAGCTTGTTAAAACTGCAAGCCCTCTAATCTCAGGAATATTCATGCAATTGCTATCTGCAGAAACCTTCCACAACATTTCCTTGAGCGCAAAAATACTGATGTTAAGCAGGAATGGGGTTTCAAACCCAAGCCTTCTTTGTCTTTGTGGAAGAGCAAACGACCTTAGCTACAATTCATTTGATTAAAGTGGCCATGCGTATTACCTATTTGATAAAAATAAAAATAGACTTGCAACTGAAATTTGCAGATATTGAATTGCAAGTTCCAACTTGTCCAACATAGCACATTTTATTTTTAAACCCAAACTTCCTCACTCTTTCTTCAAATGCAAAACTATTTATATGGGGATTTATTATTTGGAAATTAATCCTCACAAAACACCTCTCTGCACATAATTTTGAGCCCATAGAACCTCTACTAATTTGACTGGGTCTATGAAATCATGTATTCAATTCAATGTCAAAAACTATTAAACAGTTCCTTTTAACATTGCATGTGCAAACTATATTCAACATAATAAATCAGTTTTTTCAACAGCTTTGTTTAAGATGTGCCTTAAAATTATAAGCAAAGAAGCACCAGAAACTGAAACAGACTTCTCAGTGCATCACAACCAAGATCATAGCTGACTAACTGAACAACCAAAGTAGAAACGTAGCACACAACACGACAACATATTACATTACTATGCTGAATTGTTGATACCCAAACAAAGGAAAATAGAAAAGAAAGATTGATATGTGCTGTAACTACGAGCTAATTTTCAGGTAAACAAGATTAAGTGAGCATAGATTCTGCATTATTCGAAGCATCAGAAGTGGTATTGCAACCCAACAAAAAATGTTGATCCAACATATTAGAGCTCCAGAAGTCATTTCAAATGCTCAGTAACAGTTTCTAAGAGGAGTCAACAGAAGAACATAAAGAGTATTTAGAAAAGTGGTTACCTTTGTATCCGTGTCCACAACTGAACCATAAGCTGAATAGAAAGACAAGCCCCCAGAGGACAAAAACGAAAGACAGAGACACCTTATACAAGTGGCTCCTTCCGCTGATCGCTAAAGCTCTTCTGTTCAAAAGAGCACTACGTGATCTTTGCATCGCACATCAATCTAATGTACTGGTAACCACTAAGAAATAGATACCAGAGTACCTACACGAAGAAATAAAAAACTTGACTTCCACTATTTAAAGAGGAAATCGAATTGCATGCATTTAACATCAAGAGGAAATGATGAAAGGGTTATGATGGTTGTAAATCGAAGTCAATGATGCAATCAGAAATATAGTATGTTGTATAGCTTGCAGATTCAGCTACATGCTCCTACGTTTTCAAGATGACGCGAATATTCATCTTTAATGGAACAAAATGAAATGTTTTGACTGTAGATTGTAAATGAAGGCAAGTACCTACACTACACAATAGACAATTTAGAGAAAAACTTAATTAGTAAAATACCAAACTAAAATCTAAAACGAAAGGAAAAAAAGATCCAGTACAGTAACAGGAAAAGGGGTACTTTCCAAAAGGGCCAAATTCACCTTAGCAGCCAAGCAAAAGTCCCTTCTGATCCTAAAGGAAACACAGTGTTTCAGCAAAGCTCTGTTTTACCAAAAGATGATGGAGAAATAAGTAAACTAATAAAACCCATTTGACTAAATTAAATTAAAAGCCAAAGCAAACCATTTTCCATGGATGCCAGCGTGGTTCTCTTCTGTCTATAAGTTTCAAAAGAAATTCTCTCTTCATATAATAACACAATATCCAATTATTTATGCTACCAAGTAATTCCTTATAAAAGAAAAACCCAAAATACAGACAGATTTATACATGTATGCAGATATTAGTCGTATAATTCTTTCCAGCTTCGATAGGGTAACCAAAGATCCGATCCAATTCAAATTTATTCAAGAAAATATTATAAATAAACAAATAAAAAGCAAGAAAGAGCGAATGGCACGCAGATGCAGACCTTCCGGGTTGGTGGAAGCAGTCGGCAATCGTATCGAGATGATGAAAAAAATTAAAGAAGAAAACAAAACACAAAATGTGGAAAATTGGGGGAATTTTGGAGATTAGCGAAAGCAAATCAGGAATTGAAATTCCAAGTCATCGTGCAACAAGTAGAAGAGCGCAAACAGAGCGTTAATACGGCTTAGTTTCAGGAGATTGTCCACCGCGCTTTTGCCCTTGCCTTTGCCTTGAGGAGTGTTAAACGTCGTCACCCTTTTTATATACTTCATCGCCCTCATCACTGTGGGTGCCGTGTGTCTCTTTCTCGTTACGATTTTGCTTTTCGATTTGATTTTGGCCGAATTGTTGCTTCTTCGTAATACACTTTTTTTTTTAAGTTTTACCCTCCCTCTCCAAAGCAGCCCTCTCTTTTTATCTGATGTTGTTTGCAATCGCAGCATCCTTTTAACTTTTTTATTTTTTATTTTTTTTATTTTTAACGTGTTCATTTCTATTAATGACACATAATTTATTTTACAAATTTTGTTTCTAATTTTAGTCTCTTTAGCATTACCCTTTTGAACTCTTTTTTATTCATGGTTTACCCTTTGCTTTTCTACTTTCATAACTTGCAAAAGTCATAGAATTTGTTTGGATGTGCTTTTAAAATAATTGAAAGCGTTTTTGGTGAAAATATTTTGAAAACAATCATTAATAAAAATGCTAGTAAATCCTTGAAAAGCACTTAAAGTGTTTCCTAGAAAAAACACATAACTGATACTTTTTGTAGAAAGCACTTAAAGTGCTTTTAACATTTTATTTAAAAACGCTTTATATCATTTTAAAAATATATTCAAACGAACCCATAAATGTTGGAGGTTAATTGGTTAACAACACTAATTTACACAGTTTCAATCTAAATGTTAGAATACAAATGTTTACGTTTCATAACATGTATGAATTTAGCATGTGACAATAGACAATCACGCAATGAACTTCTCAAGCACTCATTCTTATTTATCTTCAAATCACAGTTTGAGCATATAACTCATTAAAATTACAAAAACAAACCTTTGTGTAAACTGTGATTTGTTTTGTGTAGAGTAATGAGCCATATATTTTAAAGTGTGATTCAATAAAAAGTTATAATATTAACAATATATCAATAACATTTTATTGAACCAAATATAACAATATTTATGTTAATTATAAATAGATCAATTATGTATTATAATATTTAAATGCATTTAAGACAACCAAAAAATGCAAAATCTGTCATTACTGCTGGTACCCACTTAATGACACCCCCTTTCTCATACTTTTTATATTTTGGAATAGGTCAATACGAATTTAAACACTATGTTGCAGTGTCCATTTCCTGATTCTGTATTTTTTTTTCCCTCTCACACAACTCCTAGCCTCACACGTCGCACGACTTCTGATTTTTGCATTAGAATTCAAGTACTGCAATGTAGTGTTCACTTGCTGGTTCTATTTTTATATTATTTTTACATTTGGATTCAACCACTGCAATGTAGCGTCCATTTATTGGTTTTGTTTTTTAACATTTTGACTCAGACGCTGCAATGCAGTGTCCGTTTTCTGGTTCTGCTTTTTTACATTTTAATTTAGACACTATGTTGCATTGTTCGTTTCTTGGTTTTGTTTTTTTCATCACTCACCTCCTACGCTTCACACCTCATACAACCCCTTTTACATTTAGATTCAAACACTAAGAGAATGATCTATTCATTATCCAATGCTACATGAGTCATCAAGAAGGACACATGTTAACACTTGGCGGAAAGGAATTATTTGATTTTAATTGAATTAAATCAAATGTTAATTGATGTAGTCAAATCACAAACTGGCCCACAAAGGAATCCTAGTTCTTTCATCAAATAATCAAGCCCACAATCAAGGCAAAATCCATCTGTAGGCTTGGAAAGTCTATAAATAAGAGGCTCCAAGACAAAGAAAAAGGTCCAGAAATCATTTAACACCGAGACGCTGAAGCTTTGAAATTCTGAAGCTTTTAAGCACTCAAAACCCCAAACACTCAAACACTCAATAAGACTTGGAAAATCCTTCATGTTATTTGTCAAATCCCATAAAAAACCACAAAAAAATGTGACTCGGAAAATCTTTTTCATGACCATTAGCACCTCCATTGAGGAGCAACTTGCACAAATGAACGAGACGATCGCGAAACTGACAAGGACAGTCAAAGAGAAAGACGTGCAGATCGCTACACTCATAAGTCGATTGGAGGCACAACATGATGAAGGAGCTGGTCCTGACCTAACGAAGAATTAGAATGACTAGGAGTCTGGCGAGGAAGTGGAGCATCAGGCAGGAAAGGCTAGAGGGAAACAAAAGTCAGAGTCCAAAGGTACATCAATGGGCTCGCTTTCCATCCAACAACTTTAAGAAATGATCATAAATATCATCAAGGCACAATATGGAAGCATTTCGAGGGATGCACTAATGTACTCGAAGCCATACACCAAGATGATTGATAGATTGCGGATGCCGACGGGGTACCAACCACCAAAGTTCATGCAATTTTACGAAAAAGGGAACCCAAAGCAGCACGTCGCCCATTTCGTTGAGACTTGCAATAATGCGGGGACTGAGGGAGACTACCTCGCGGAGCAGTTTGTCCGTTTTCTGAAGGGGAATGTGTTCAATTGGTACACAAACATAAAGCCCAAGTCCATCAACAGTTGGGAACAATTGGAGTAGGAGTTCTTGAATCGTTTCTACAGTACTCGTCACACTGTCAACATAATGGAGCTCACAAGTACAAAGCAGTGGAAAGATAAGCCAGTTGTTGATTACATCAATCGATGACGCACCCTAAGTCTCAACTGCAAAGACAGACTCCTAGAGATCTCCTCGATCGAGATGTGCATACAAGGCATCCATTGGGGATTACACTACATTTTTCAAGGCATCAAACCACGTACCTTCGAGGAGTTAGTCCACCTGCGCCCACGACATTGAGTTGAGCATCGCCCATCATAGGAAGAAAGAACCGGTTGTTGACTACAGAAAAGACAAAGTTTTTGGGCAGAAAATAGACAAATCCATGAGGGAGCCTTTCAATGAAGCAATGTTGGTCAACACAGCTCCTGTCAAAATCTCTACACGAGACAAGGTGATTCAAACCGAAGCTTTTCATGACCAAAAGAGGCATAAACGCACTTTGAATGAGCTTAAGGAGAAGACTTATCCATTCCCCGACACCAATGTGGCTGCCATGTTGAAAGATTTGCTGGGCAAGAAAGTGATCGAGTTGCCCAAGTACAAGCGGTCGTAAGAAATGAATCGAGTAAACCACCCAAGATATTGCAAATACCACCGCGGCATCAGTCATCAGGTCGAAAAATGCTTCGTGCTGAAAGATTTCATTATGAAGCTGGCCCAAAAAGGAATTATCGACCTAGATCTTGATGATGTAGAGTCAAACCATACCACCGTCACTTTTGGCTATTTCGACTAAACATTTTCACCTCGATAGCTGGGGGCATACTCTAAAACCATGCCAATCAAGCAAAGCGAAATTGAAGGATGTACTCTTATCATTCCCAAGAAACAACGCAAGAAGCATACGTCTTGTCCACAAGTTCACCAATAAAAAAGGAGGCAAGGAAGCTTTCGTCAACCTCCAAAGTGACGTGAAAGTGTTGAAGATGATGAAATTTCGACACGAAGATCATCCATCCCCACCACGATCTTCCTCGAAGACTTCTTCAATAATCAATTGGTCAAGACTCCTTGCTATGAAGTTTGCGAGGAACACCTTTCCAAGATCACTTGACAAATTCACACCAAATGCTCCTCGTTTGCATAAGCCTAAAAGGCGACAACCAAAGTTCTTCATTCGCACGAGCCTAAAAGGTGACAACCAAAGTTCCTTGTTCGCACGAGCTTAAAAGACAACAACCAAAGCTCCTTGTCCGCACAAGCCTAAAAGGCGACACCAAAACTCCACGTCCGCACGAGTATAAAATGTGACAACAAATGCTTCTGGCCAGCAAGAGCCTAAACTATCTACAACACCAAAAAAAAAAACTGTCCATTGAGTTAAAAACTCGAAAGGGCGGCTCATGCAGAAGTCATGACAAAAAAAAAAAAAAAAGACAAACAAACAAACAAACATATTTGAACTACGTTATGACTTGATCTCTTTTTCGAAAGGGTATGTAGGCAGCTCGAAAATGAAAGTCGAGTTCAGTCACATAAAAATGAAAAAAAAAAATGTTCCAACCTTTGAGACAAAGATGCAAGATCAAGCCATCACTATGAGACAAAGTCTTTGAAGCTGTGCAGCTGAATCATAAGCAAGTTTTCCAGTGTTTTCAATGCATTTATGTTTGCCACGAATGAGCAAGCGGCAAGAGCAATGTGAAACAGAGATTCCCGAAGATGGTGCGACCACAAACGCAATGTGCATCAGAGGCAGTGTTGTCCTAGAGGCAATGCGAGCGTAGAAGCGACACCTACAACAGTGGTTGTCACAGCGGCATCACAACTTATCTTCATAATGACATCACAACTTGTCATCACAACGACATCACGACTTGTCGTCATAGCGGCGATCACTCCTTTGTGGCGAGCACACCTCTATTGCAATGAGTAGCACTCCTTTGTGATGATCACACTACCTTGTGGTGATCACACTCCCTTGCAGCGAGAAGCCTTGATTACAGCAAGTCCTCTGCAGCGAGCAACCTCCCTTGCAATAGCAGCAACATGCGTCGTAGAACCAATGCTAGAAGTCGCCACTAATTGCAAAAACTTGCAAGAAACAACCACTAAATGCAGAAACTTGCAGAAAGCCACCACTAATTGCAGAAACTTGTAAGAAGCCGGCACTAACTGCAGAAACTTGCAGGAAGCCGCTACTAATTGCAAACTCACAGAAAACCGTTACCAACTATTAGAAACTGCACTTGAAGACAACATGCGGGCTCGAGTGGCAAAACACAAGGGAACAGAGCAAACTTCCACAAACATTGTCACCTGCATAAAAACGTGTCAAAAAAAAAAAACAAAACAAAACAAAAAAAATGACAATAAAAAAGTATACATATGTTAAAGTGGGGTCTTCACCCATTTAAAACCCGTGCCAAACCAAAGGAATTGGATGCGGTGTTCATTAGCAAGAAGCCACAGTTGGTGCAACGGTCGGGATGGCTTTGTTACCCAAACTATTGCGAGAATAAATCCAGCAAATTATTGGGGCCTGAATTTATGAAAGCAACAAGCATGCGAGCAAAGTGTTTGGGTTAATATTTAACTTTGAACATCAAGGGGAAAAAGCCCAAAAGAGCTCAATAAAGGAGATTTTTCCCGAGGCCCAAAGTCAAGCCCAGATACCTATCTCGAGACAATATGATGGCTCCCCATTTAAAGCAAAAGTTAGGTGTTTACAAGAGAAGTGACAACCGATGGAAATCCACCTACTCCCGGCCTAAAACCACTTTCTGAATGGCAGAACATGTAAAATTTTGATGACTCACTACCCTTCAGTTGCTTTCAGGCAAGAGCAAAAGCAGTACAATCAGGTTAATTCGTCTATAAAAGGGGGAAGAGGGCCCAGAGATAAAGACACTTAACCAATCAAACAAACAAACATACAACTTGCCTCTCAGTCAAGTAAATACCCAGAAAGCTGTGCTTTGTCCAGATTCTACACCCTTTAGCCTTAGACTCCCCTTAAAAAGACATCTTTTGTCTAGTGTAAAAGCTCTGCTACCATTTTTAAATGTTGTAGTATCGATTATCTTGTGTAAACTTGTTCACCACTCATCCTGCTTTAATACTCAACCCCTTGTAACTACAAAGAGAAGAGACCGCATGACGTTTGAACCTTGCCCGACAAGGTGAAATCTTGCCCGACTCTCTTTGTTTTGTCTTTAAGTTAATAGATCCGGTGTTATGATGTATTCCCCAGTATTTATTCAAGTCATTTCCAGTTTTTTTATGAACCAAAGTTCCATCAGTTCTCAGATCTGGTTTAATTAGTGGTTTTACTATCGTAAGAAGACTAAATATGATTTAAACTTATGACTTGATCAGATCTGGACCTCCAACTCTTAACCATACAAGATAACTAATTAAAAGTCCTTGATCTCAAGGCATAGAAAAGAACTTAATGTAGACTTAACCTACCTTAAGGCTTATACCTAAGGCCCCACAAAGGCACATTTCAGAACTAACTTTGTCCTCCTCTTGCAGCATCTCGGCAAGCCGAAGCCCGACAATCAACCAAAGTGCTAACTCCTCGGGGAGCTGTGTGCTCGAGCTAGGGACCCTCCTAGTGAGATTTCCTGCCCAAACATAAAAGCCGAGAGAACGAACGCGGACATAGGACACAAACGCAGCAGATGTGGAACAAGAGAAGCCACAACCCCCATTGCAGAAGAGATGGAGAAAGCAGCAGCACAGGGACAAACAGCAAGATGCAGTGCACAGAAGCGGGCAGCAGCATATCTGCAAAAGGAATCAAATAAAAATGGGAGGGTGAATGTTAATCTGTGCAGGGGTGTTTGTACCGAAGGCCACGATAAGAGATGAGAGATGGCTGTGTGCAATTTATAAACCTAAGAGAATCAAATTGAAGGAAGCATGTTAAAGGGAATCGAGGAATTCAGAAGGGAAAGAAAGCAAAATTGAAGGAAACCATAAAGAAAAATCAAAAGGCAAAATTGATTGTGACGTGATGAAAAGAAAAACAACTTGGGATCCATGCACTAAGTCACTAGAAAGAAGATCAGCCCATTTTTTAAGTGTGAAGGAAGAAATCCTCACAGAAGTCAACCCCAATCACATCCTCCAAATTTGGAAAATGAAAATCTGAATTAGAAAAAACATTTCAAGGATGCCGTGACGTTCTCACTTGAAATCAGGAACCAAGGACAGGGAAGACAGCAGGAACAAATCAGGAAAAGTAGGAAGAAAGTCCCAAAAAAAAAAACAAAAAAAAAACAAAACAAAAAAAACATGCGTGAGGAAAGCAAAGTCATTAAAAGTCGGTGATTGTCATCATTTGATTGGGTGATGTGACGTGTGGAAAGCAATGTCAAGGGAAAATGTAATCCTTCATTTAATGGAGTGATGGTTGCTAAGAAAAGCAAATGTTAAAAAAAAAAAAAAATATATATATATATATATATATACACATACACATACACACACACACACATATATATATAGCCATCATTTGATAGATGATGGTGACGTGTGAAAAGCCCAAAGAAGAAGGAAAAAAAATACAAATACAAAAAAAAAACAAAAAAAGAAGGGTGATGGTGCTCTGTGTGTGTATATGTATATATATATATATATATATATATATATATAAAATATATAATAGGGTAAAGTACAAAAAATTACCGCAACTATTAGTGTCACGATACTTTCATACCTCATCTTTTAAAATTGGCAATGTCATACCTCATTTTACGAATTTGTGTCAATGTTATATCTTTCGTTAGCTTAGCGTAAATTTCTCAATTAAATGCTGATGTGGCTTGATTCAGGACCCACTTCCTATTAAAAAAATAATAAAATATTATTAAAAACTAAAAAAAATTATTTAATATTTTTTTAAATATTAAAACAAAAGTTAAAAATAAAAAAATAAAACCCTCACTTCATCCCTTCCCCCCTCTCTCCTCCCCCATCTTCATCTTCCTGCTTAATCTTCAACAAAAAAAAAACACTGCAACCTAGAAAGAAGAAGAAGAAGGACAAAAGAAAAAAAAAAACCAAACCAAACGCAGTTCGTGCCCACCCCCCCTCTTCCCCCCCCCCCCCCCCCCCCCCCCAAAAAAAAAAACAAACTCAACCCCTTGCAACCCAGAAAGAAGAAGGAGGAAGAAGAAGGAAGGAAAAAAAAAATCCAAACCAAACCCAGTTCCCACCCCCCCCCCCCCCCCAAAAAAAAAAAAACCCAACCCCCTGCCAACCCCAAAACCACCACTCCCACCCCATCACGAAGGTTTCCCGATTCCACCTCAACAGGATCTAGGTTTTTTCCTGGGTTTTTTTTTTGGGTTGCAGGTAGTGGGTGCAATGGTGGGTGCGGGTTTAGGGAAGACGGGAGGGGGGAAGAAAGGAAGGGGGATCGGGGAAAATCATGAGTTGGGGGGAAGATAAATTGGTTTTTTTTTTTTTTCTTCTTCTTTTTTTTGGGTTGCAAGAAAGGTGTTGGAAGGGGGAAGAAGATGAAGATAGGGGAGAAGAGAGAGAAGGGGGTGGGGAAAAGGGACGTGAAGGTTTTTTTTTTTCTTTTATATTTTATTTATTTATTTAGTTTTACTTTTCTTTATTATTTTAATATTTAAAAATTATTAAATGATTTTTTTTAGTTTTTAATAATTTTTTATTAATTTTTTAATAGAAAATGGGTCCCGAATCAAGCCACGTTAGCATTTAACTAAGAAATTCACGGCAAGCTAACAGAAGGTGTAATATTGGCACAAATTCGTAAGATGAGGTATGACATTGTCAATTTTAAAAGATGAGGTATGAAAGTGTTGTGACACCAATAGTTGAGGTAGTTTTTTGTACTTTACCCTATATAATATGTATGTGGCTCAAATTAGCATAGAAAGTCTAGTTCCAATTGGGTCTTTCAAATCAAGTCCAATTCTTTGCCTATAAATACTAGGCACTCATTCATGAGCGAGAGGAGCAAAAGGAAGCAAGTCGAAACTCCGAACATCCAGAACTCTCTCAAATATCCAAACAATTGTGTTATTCATCAAGCTCGTGGAGAATTAACAAGCGCAACAAATACACGTGTCGATTCATCTTCAACAAAGTCGAAGATCACCCACCACGTGAAACTCCTCGTGGTCCCATTTCATTCAAGATTAAGCCTCGACGACCTTTAAAGAAATGACAAGTGTTATTCAAGGTCAAGTGTTAAACCACCTTTAGATCAAATTCGACTCCAAAGAAATGTAGCAAAGCCAAACCTTTGGAGGTAACCAGAAAGCTCTTTGGCCGTCGAAGATCACCCACCATGTGAAACCGCTCGTGGTCCGCTTGAATCAAGACCAAGCTTCGACGACCCTTGAAGAAACCTCCAGCCCAATTCAAGACCAAGCCTTGACGACCCTTGAAGAAACCTTCAGCCTAATTCAAGATCAAGTTTCGACGGCCCTTGAATCGACATCTACATTGAGGGACTTCAAAGCATAGTGGTCAAATACATTCACTATGCGAGGGACTTCAAAACACATCTTTCTACATGTGACATACACATGCATACGACGCGCCTTGAAATGGGGGCATTTGTAGACATCAAAATTTCGGTGAAATAAATGTTCACCAACGCATTTAAGTTTCGACATGCTAGGGCATACGTGGCATGCGCCACATGTCGCACAAATTGTACACATGGCGTGTGACTTAACAAAATCGGACGAGTCATCAAGAAGGACACGTGTCAACACTTGGCGGAAAGGAATTATTTGATTTGATTTTAATTTAATTAAATCAAATGTTAATTGATGGAGTCAAATCACGAACTGGCCCACAAAATAGTCCTGATTCTTTCATCAATTAATCAAGCCCACAATCAAGGCCAAATCCATCTATAGTCAAGGCTTGGAAAGTCCATAAATAGGAGGCTCCAAGACAAAGAAAAGGGTCCATAAATCATTTCACACCCAGACGCTGAAGCTCTCAAGCACTCAATAAGACTCGAAAAATCCTTCATGTTCTTCATCAAATCCCTTGAAGAACCACCAAGCACCCCTACACGTGCTGGTTCCTCCATTGTCAAGATCCAAAACCTTGAGGCAATAGTTCATCCAAGATCAAGTCATCACGACCTTTGGATCAACAACACTACACATCCACACATTTTGGAGATCGAATTAGAGGATCAAGTTGTAAAGAGATTGTGACACTACAAATTCATTAATACAAACAAATTTATTTTGTACACATGTTCTTGTCTCATTTGTCGCAAGATTTTCGTGTTCACAGTAATATCCAATATTTCAGTTTCATATGAGTTTTTCGTGCTCTTATTTTGTATAAGCCTCTTAATGTTGGGGTTCAACATGTACTTTGATTTAATTATAAGCTTAAGTGTGTGTATTTTGATAGGTTTTCAATTCTTTGTTGATAACTCGGGAGGTTTCTCTCCTTTAAATGTGGAAGTTATGGAGAGCATTGCATGAATACAAAAAAAACTCTAGTGTTGCTCTATGATGTATATGGTCTATGGACAGTAGAACCCAGAAGAAGAGAGTCAGTAGGAAGCTTCATGATGCAGTTTCATTTTTAAAGCTATCATCCTTATGCAAACTGATTGTTCCAGTTGGTTACCCTCATTGAGTACAAGTAAGAAATCTTGTACTTATTGAATGTATTATTCATACAATAGTTATTTTCTAACTAACTTAAAATTCTTTTGTTTTTTTGAAGAAAGTGAAGAGAGAAGGGTGTAATAGCTATTTTCTTATTAGACTAAACTGAAAATATTTATAATAATTATGCATAGGTAATGAAGCATGTTTAGGAGAATTTATTAGAGGTACAGCGACGACGGACAACCACTACCGTCGTCAACGAATTCAGCCATCAGAAAGTGTCCTCCCTCTTATTACAGTATGTTGAATTCATCGAATTTCCCTTTATTTGGGTTTTCTCTCTCCTTTTTGCCTTTGTTTAGGGTTATAAATTAGGGTTCTTGGGGATTTTAGGGGAATTTATTAAATTAAATTAGAATATACATGTTGATGCTAGTTCCCTTTTTGTTTGCTCTAATTCTTTATCAGCAAATAGAGGAAATCGATCCTTTCATTTCTTTGTTGAGACGATTCGAGACTAAGCGCTGTTTTGTATTGCAGAAATCCATATCATACTAATTAGAAACATGTTGATGCTATTTGATATGCACGCATCATATATATCATATATACCATTGTAGGAAGATGTTCAACGAATGGTGAATATTGGTTTGAAGGCATATTGATTTTTCATCTCATGGTCAAGACTTATCCTAAGCATGAATGATCACCAAATTATTACTCAGATTGAACAAAACAAGTAGCTTTCACACTTAAAACAATAATCAGTATGGAAGAGGACTTGTCAATCCAAATGATGTAAAATATTACAATTGATGAACTAATCAGCCATGGTGACAGTCTATCCAAATTATGTTTCTACAGTTCCCTGCTTATACTATTAAAGAAAGAAAATACCACTTAGTATTAATAATTTAGTAGCTATATCACTTATTATTAATAATTTAGTAGTTGTAGTGATCTACAATTCTTTATGTTCATAATTAATTAGGTTGTTTGTTTCCTAATAATCGAACCACGTGTTACTTTATACTACAGTAATCTCCCGCAGGCACTTGATGATGAGTGTGGAGGATGGGTTAGTTGAAAAACTATGTTAGTTGCTAACATTTATGGGTGAGTTTTAAATGGGACATGCAGAAAATGGGATTTAAGATGATCATGATGGAACATTTTTGTGGATGCAGAAAAGACTTCACTGCACCTGTAGATGCGCGCTTAAAAAATTTTGGGGATAAGGTTTTGCATTGGAATACAATCAATGAGCCTAATGTTTTTATACTTGGAGGTTAAGATATTGTGACACACCCCGACCCAGAATGTTCACTAGGGCCCCGAATCGAGCCGTGCTAGTCAACACCTGGAAGGTGACGAAGCCATAAAATGTGATAATGTAAAAACTATAAATAAATTTAAACTTAGAAATGCCTAAATACACTAGTGCGCAGTGAGCAAGTATGGACCCATACACACGTGATACAGAGCATAAGTAAAGTACAAAAAGGTAAAATACTAATTGTACCATCATAAGAAGACATCTGTATTGAAAAGTGCCGTAAATCCTCGTCGATACGGAACTCTGCTGCTAGAACCTGGAGGGGTGCAAAAATAGAAAATGTGAGTGAGTGAAACAAAACTTTTCGAACCAATTTCGATTACCAAACGCAGTAACCCCTCGCCGTAACACCTGTATAATTTCCCAGAAAATAATAAGCGTGACTATAACTCAAAACCATAACCAAAATAACAATCTCACAACTATGTTGTGTCAAATATCTCAACAAGAATAAGTAATCCAGGTGAAATAAATCAATATGAAATGGTATGTTAGCCAGAACCACCTATTGTGGCATGTATGGCTGAACCAATAGTTCATCAACACGTTAGCCAATAGCTCAATAACATGCTAGCCAATAGCTCAATAACATGCTAGCCAATAACTCAACATGCTAGCCAATAACTCAATAACATGCTAGCCAATAGCTCATCAACATGCTAGCCAATAGCTCAATAACATGTTGGCCAATAGGTCATCAACATGCTAGCTAATAACTCAATAACATGCTAGCCAATAGTTCATCAACATGCTAGCCAATAGCTCAATAACATGCTACCCAATAGCTCATCAACATGCTAGCCAATAACTCAATAACATGCTAGCCAATAGCTCATCAACATGCTAACCAATAGCTTAATAACATGTTAGCCAATAGCTCAATAAGTATACCTGCACACGAGTTGGAACCACCTAAAGTGGTCTGTACGACAGGACTGGGTGTAAATAAATACACTCAAGTGCTACGATCACGTGAAGACTGTGCGAATAATTGTGGGTTACCTACGAGTCAGAACCACCTATTGTGGTCTGTACGACAGGACTGTGCACCTACCTTGGATCCAAGGTAAGCGTAAGGTGCAAGAGGTGAACATCACGTGAAAGATTGTGCCCTGGCCATAGGCAGGAGCACTAACACTGGGGTGTAGGTTTATGAGCTCTAACTGCAACTAACATAACATGTACAACTCATGGGCAACCTGTACAACAAGGTCAGAGTTGTCTATTATTGCAACTTGTACGACAATGTCAAAGTTGCCTAAAACATAAATGTAGTCATGCCATAACTCCATCATTTCAACTAATACCATAAACTCACCTAAACTTACCTGTGTGTCCTGCGTTCACCTTTGAACTTCAAAGCATTCACAATAATTATGTGCAGATAATATACATATGGATATACCATGATGCAATCTAATACTCAGCCATAACATAGTGTTTCCAAATATATATACACACAACATGGCGTGAAATGCATAATCTATGACGCCCCACTTCCAAACTATTTATTTTCGGGAATAATCATCGGTGACAAGCCCAACTAGACACTAGTTTAATTAACTATCATTACTGACATTTCCTTACTTTAATTTCTTCATTCTTCACACATTGATTTATAACCAACATTTAACCACCAACACATAAGGTTAAATCTCACATTTTACACCAATGTCCCTCTTATTGTTCAATTCCCCAAACAAGGCTATTGTCTCAATTATTTAATCTCACTTCTTGCATGCCTGCATCTAACGTCTCGTTAGGCTGCCTACGTGCCCTAAACAGGGATCAAGCCATTCGTAGTTCACGCATGTACTTCCAAACATTCACAGTAATTATACGTAGGTAATATGCATAAATCAACTTAAAAACGTTTGTGGAATTATCAATCATGTATATATATACAGTAGAAAGGAAAAGACCCACTCACTTGAGGTCCACGTTATGACTCCCCAGTATCGAGACGTCATGAAGGATCCTCACCTAGAACAATTATTCAGCCACGTCTCAGAACTCTTATCAATAGAACACATAACTTACATAAAACACATCCCAATGACGTTCTAGAATGATTTGAGACTCATTGACCAAAAGTCAACCGTCAGTCAAAGATCAACGGTAGGGTCCACAATCCTACGTAACTCAATCTGAAAGATCCGCATCTTGGATTTCTGATCCGTAACTTCCAAAGATCCACATTGTGCTTCTAAAACATCATACCAAACTTTCATTATGATCCAACGGTTGGATCTCCGCCAATTGCCAATTCAAGTAGCGGTCAACGTTTTATTTACGCGCTTACAAATCCAATTCGGGAAGATCCGTACATCAGATTCCCAATCTGTAAGTTTCTAATATCCTCAAATATTACATACTATAATGTATTACAGTTTGGTGACAATCCAACGGTCGGATCGTCAGTTCACAAAATGTTCAAGTAGCGATCTTTATCAAAACTATGCTCAAACGATGAGATTTCATCAATCGGACTTCACCTATGGAATTGGGGTGTTAAACTTAGCTTAGAAAGGTCAGGGTTGACTCGGCTCACGCTCCGCCGCCACTCACCGCCGCACACGGCGGTTGGCCGCCCCGACTCGCCGGAAAAATCAATTATTTCTAAAAATTTTCAAACTTCACATAAATAAAGATCTCAATGAGTAGAGCAAGTTTTATACATGCGGCCAAGTCTAATTTGGTCGGAAAAGGCTCCAAATTGACATGAACCCGTCGGAAACCCTAGAATGGGTGTTCGTTGATTCGACTTCTTTAGTATTCCAACGCCCCTATCACTGGTTGGGTCTTGTTCCTGGGTCCAAAGGGAGTTGATTGAGGGTGGTGATGGGTATTGCAACTCACTAGATTGGCGAATCGCCTCCAAAACCAATCGGTGTCACTGTGCCCAAATGCCACGAATTTGCCCTAATTTCCATCGAATCTTAGGTGAAAAATGAAAGAGAAGAAGTATGGTGGTGATTGCAAATTAAATCGAACAAAAACAGAACAGAAACAGATTTTAAATAATAAAAATAGATTGTAGTTCACAAGCTAAGAAAACGAGTTAGGGGAATTGCTATCCACCACCAAATAATCATGCAAAAATGTTATGTTTCATTCAAATTCCTTCTATTTCCGGATGAAGATGCTCAAGTTGGCTCAATGTTAGAACTCAACCTATTACTCTTTCTTATGTAGTATGTTAAGAAAATGATGTTTCAACTTAACTTAGTCCCTAACATGCAATCTAAAATGGTGTGTTCATAGATTTAACAAGTAGAAATCATTAAGAACGAAAAGAGTTTGAGTCATCACAAGGCATCGTAAGTACTAGTGTTGTCTTACTTATCCTAGAAATTGGTTCACATGTTAATCGCAATTAACAAGTACTACTCTAGAACATATGTAGGTCTTCATTCGACAAGGGCATGCACACACATATTCATAGCATTAGAATCCTAGATATGCTTACTAAGTATGCATCCGTAGAAAACACATAACGAATTCGTCAATGAGACAAGTAGTGAACCAATTTTCATCCATTCATAAAAGTAATTCAAACGAAATATCATAACAAACTTGCAATCATATTCGGGGCTTCAAAACAGCCCCTAACTACTAAAAATCTAGTTACACAATCCTTAAGTTAAAACAAAAGATAGACATGAGTTTGAGAAAATAGAACCGAAAGAAATCGATTAGGTCTCCTCTTTCCTTCCTTCCCCAATGCTACTTTTAAACCAATTCTTGCTACATCATTTTCTTCTCCTTAACTCACCCACTAATAGTCATTTAGTGATGACAATAAGTGAGAGGAAATGTAAAACAATTGTAACTCCTTGGGTAGCCTTTATGCCAATTACTCCCTCTTAATCCTCATCTTTAATTCTATTTCCTCTGATACTTGGTCATTATTTGAATCGACGATCCAACTGTTGGATCGTTACCAAACTTTAGTAGGTTATTATTCATAATATTTGAGGACCTTTGAAACTTACGAATTAGGAATCCGACGTACGGATCTTCCCGAATTGGAAGTTCGTAAAATAAAACATTGACCGCCACTTGAATTTGCAATTGACGGAGATCCAACCGTTGGATTGTAATGAAACTTTAGTATGATGTTTTAGAAGCATAATGTGGATCTTTGGAAGTTACGAATTGGAAATCCAAGGTGTGGATCTTTTGGGTCGAGTTACGTAAGGTTGTGGACCTTACCGTTGACCTTTGACTTTTGGTCAATAGGTTTCAAATCATTTTAGAACATTCTTAGGGATGTGTTTTATGTAAGGTACGTGTCTTATCAATAAGAATTCTAAGATTATTTGATAATTGTTCTAGGAGCCGATTGGTCGTGATGCCTCGATATTCATGCTAGAGAGTTGTAGCGCGGACCTCATGTGAGTGGGTCTTTTCCTTTTTATAGTATATATATGATTGATAGTTCCACAAATGCTTTTAAATTGATTTATGCATTTTATGCCATGTCACATATATATATATATATATATATATTTTTTTTTTTTTAAATACTATGATATGGTTGAGTTTTAGATTGCATCATGACATATCCATATGCATATTACCTGCATATAATTGTTGTGAATGCTTGGAAGTGCTAAGGTGAACGCGGGACTTGCAGGTAAGTTCAGGTGAGTTTATGGTGTTATTTGAAATGATTGAGTTATGGAATGACCATATTTATGTTTTAGGCAACTCCGACATTATCGTACAGGTTGCGATAGGCAACTTTGACATTGTTGTACATGTTGCAATAATGGACAACTCCGACACTGTCGTACAAGTTGCAATAGTAGGCAACTCCGACATTGTCGTACATGTTACAATAATGGGTAACTCTGACATTGTCGTACAGGTTGCAATAATGGGCAATAGTAGGCAACTCCGACACTGTCGTACATGTTGCAATAATGGGAAACTCCGACACTGTTGTACAGGTTGCAATAATAGGCAACTCCGACATTGTGGTACAGGTTGTGATAGGCAACTCCGACACTATCATACAGGTTGCCTGTGAGTCGTATAGGTTGTATTAGGTAACTCTGACTTGTGTGTTATCATAGATTGATTTATGAGTCGTATAGGTTGCCTTAGGCAACTCTGACTCGTGTGTTAGCATAAATTGATGAGCACCTGATTTTATTATACTGCTGTTGATATGTAGTGATTTGGAATATTTTTGGATTTACTGTTGATTTGCACTTGATTTCATACTTATATGTAGTATAATTTTCTGGAAAATATAAAGGTTTAACAGCTATGGGTTACAACGTTTTCAAAAGGTTTTCATCTAAACTTTATTTTCAGGTCCACTCACCCTTATTTTTCGCCCCTCCAGGTTTTAATAGATGAGCTTTCTTATTGACGAGAATTTGTGGCAAATCATGGTATTGGAGATTACCTTCGATGGTATGATTCTCAATCCACTCTACTGTACTTTACTTATACTCTGCCGTCACGTGTGAAATGGGGGTGTCGGCTAACACAACTTAATTCGGAGTCCTAGTGGACAATTAGGGTCGGGATATGTCACCTTATATGTACATGCCCCTCTTTTCCTAGCATGACGCGTTTTGGGTAGTGAGGATCTCTTGCCCAGGAACAAATCTATGAGAAAGAGTCCTGCTACGACGGAGTCGGGATGTGACAATTTGGTATCAAAGCCATACTCACCGTTTGTTTGAATGTGTCGACTAGGACGTTGGTTTCCCTAAAGGGGGTGGATTGTAATATCCCACATTGGCGAGGTGTGGGTTGGTCCCTGGCCTTATATGTACATGTCCCTCTCTTCCTAGCATGACGCGTTTTGGTTAGTGAGGTTCTCTTGCCCAGGAACAAATTTGTGAGGGCGTAGCCCAAGCGGACAATATTGTACTACGGCGGAGTCGAGATGTGACACAAGGCCTTGCTCACTCATGAATTGAAGAAATTTTGGGGTTTGTTTCTTCACTAATATCTTGTAATTTGAGAATTCAAATGTTAAATTTTGGAGCTTAAATTTTGGGTAATTTGAGTTGAATATGTAGGAGAGTGCAAATTTTTTCATACGGAGGTATTCCTCATTTTGGTTTAAGGTACTGAATTAGGAGGAGAGGTTTTCTGGTGGAGTAAACATCACAGCGCAGAGGAAAATCAGGTTTTCTTTTGTAATTTTCACCACCAAAATATGTTTGACTTATTCATCTTTGTACGGTTTTCTTTTGCAATTTTGATGCTCAATGGACTTTGTTGGAATTGAGAACATGATGGGGTTTTGGGCAATACCCAAGTTCTGTAATTTTCCCTGTTTGTTGTTATTAGCAATTTGTTCATGTTAGTTTGATAGTGTTTTGCTGCCTAGATTTTTTTTTTTTTTAATTTAAAATATCATGGGATTGGGGTTTTAAGATTTTAACAAAAATTTATATGAATTTTGGTGAATTTTGATGCTCAATGGACTTCGTTAACAGCTTCTAACTTTGTTTTGCTTTGGAATATTGGTGGGTTTTCATCAAATTTTGCTTATATCTTTGTGCAGTGTTTCTGTTGTATTATTTGGTCAAAGATACCTTCGTTCAGTAATTTGAGAAGCATGGTGAGATAATAGACTAATCAAATAGATGCATGTGATCAACAATAAATAGGTAAGCATCATCCTCTTTCTTCTTTTGTTATGATTGGTTGTATAGAGAAGTAAGAAAAAAGTTGAAGACAATTCTTCGCACTTTTGAGTTATAGCAATTAGTAAATATAAAATGACATTGATTAGTTCACTGAAGTGTTGAATCCTTCATTAGTTTTATCTGTGGTGTGTGCTTGAGAATGAAAGCAATGCACATTATATGGAATTGATGGTCCTTTTAATGTCAGTAAAGAAAGGAATTGTTCCTTTGTTAGCAATTATATGAAGTAGGCATATTATGCAATACAATGTCTACAATCGACTATTTTACCTTTTGTATATAATTATAACTTTTGATCGTAAGCCACATAAACTATCTAAAGGCCAAAGAACTGTGTATTTAGAAGAACAGAATATGGTGTATAGCTTAAATTCTGGGCACTTAAATATATGTTTTTTTTTTTTCAATTACAATAACTTGCATGAAAATTCAATTGGGTTTGTTCTGGTCTCTAAGAATTTTGCTTTGTTTGGTTACTGATTAATTTATGTGGTGGGAGTTTAGTTTTTGCTTTTCTGCCTATGTATATATGATTCGAAATGGACTATTCAATTATAAATTTGTAATCGAAAAGCTTGAAGGAGAGGTGAATCAGAAATAGTGGTGGTAGAGTGATGAAGTTGAGGAGTTGAGAGTTTACGGGGTTTATTTGAATTTTAGTATGATTTTCCTAGTATATTAGATCATTGAGACCAACTAACTGGTTAATTAATCACTAATTTGAAATATTTAAAGTGCAACTTTTCTTTAATTCCATTTCCTTTTGTATTTTCATTGGATTCGTTTCGTTTTTTTGCTTAATTTATCTCAAAAATGTTTGCATCTTAATACTTTGAATATGTTAATTTGTCCCTTTTTTTATATACTTTTGTCCAATGTGAATGTAGGTTATTTTCAATCTACGAATGGTGATTATTTGACGACTTCTCCAAAGTTGGCTACTCAACCTTTGAAATACAGAGCTGAGGATGAGAGAGGAGTCAGATGAGCTAGAATCGGGTTTGTATCATTCTAAATTATTCGTTTAGTTACCGATAAAAGATATGGTTGCCTAATCCAGTTTTGTATTTTTAACATCTTAAACATTTTCTTTTGATAGCACTTCGTTTTGATTTGTAAATGAACTATCACGCCCCAAGCTCAACATACGTCCAGGATCGACACATGATGCCATCAGGTATCTGTATCTCTAACCTAACCCACCTCCGGAATATGTACAAAGCATAGCTCAAAATTCGAATTGCGTAGAAATTTTCGTATACTTTATGGCTACATCTAACCTCTTCGTTAGACTGCCTACGTATCCTAAAAAAGGATCAAGCCATTCATAGTTCACCATTTGTTAAACTCTAAACCTTTCGTAAAATACTTCTAGCAATAAACTTAAAGTACCACACTACACATCAACCATAAGCCAAACAACAATTGTTATCTTGCCATTCACACATGTATACCATTCACACACATGCTTCCGAACATTATTCCATAATCATATCAATCAATAACATATACAATGCACCAAAATGCAGGGCTAGAGCGACACAATTCGACCGAAGCCTACATCTTTGAAGAATGGGATTTCGGACCACTCAACGAAATCTAACAACATTGGGTTCCGGACCACTCAACGGAACCAAAATACCAAGTGGGATTCCAGCCCATTCAACTGAATCTAAACCAGGATACGATTCCGGAAGGGATTCTGGACCTCTCAACGAAATTTGAGTGGATACGATTCCGGACCACTTAACGGAATCGTGGAGTACAATGGATATCAAACCACTCAATGAAATCCAAGGCAGGATATGATTCTAGACCACTCAACGGAACCGCGAAACATGAGGGATTCCGAACCACTCAACAAAATCCAGATGAAGCAGGGAACCGAACCACTCAATGGAACCCTAGCAGAACCCAGTTCCGGATCAATCAATGAGACCGAGTGGAAGTCCAAGGAACATAACAACGGCTCAAAGAAAGAAGACATGAATCAAGTTACTCAATTTACAAAAGCTCAACTAACTGAACAAAGCACAAGTACTAAATTTAGAACGGATCAACGAAGTGAGAAATGAAACAATGAAATAGGATATGAAACAAGCTTCGAAGTAACAAACCTCATGACAATGGGTTTACGGTCACTACTAGCCCTCATATTTAATCACATCATATCAATCATGCAAATCAAACCACATTTCAATTATGCACGTCAAATCACATTTCATAAATGTTTATAATACACAATCAAATCACATTTTATAAAATCAAGTGATATCCACAAAAGACATTAAATACAAAACCAAGATAATAACCATATCACATATATTAAAGTCACTCACTAACCAATGTAGGCCCATTAGACTTCACTTAGTCTCCCGTAGTACTAATGTTAGTATTTTAAACGACATGTTGACCAAAAGTCAACTCTCAGTCAACGGTGGGGTCTTCAACCCTACGTAATTTGATCCGGAAGATCCACACACCAGATTTTGGATCCGTAACTTCCTAAGATCCTCATTATGCTCATAGAACAACATAGTAAAATTTAAACGTGATCCAACAATCGGATCTCTGCCAATCACCAATTCAAGTGGCGGTCAGCGTTTGGTTTTACAAACTTGGAAATTCAATTTGGGAAAATTCATACATCAAATTCCCAATCTGTCAATTTCTAATGTCCTCAAATATTATATGCTATAACGCATTAAGGTTTGGTGACTATCCAACGGTCGGATCGTCATTCGCTATAATAGTCAAGTGGCATACCCTAATGAAACGAGATTCAAACAATCAAATCACATCAAACAGATATCAAATATGAAATTAGGATATCGAATTTAACTTAAAGAGGCACCGTCAGCCCATTGGCCACATGCCGCCACAGATGGCGGTTTTCGACAAGCGGAAACCTAATTTTCCGACTAACTTTAAAAATTACCAAATTTTTCTGGCATGTAGATCTCAATGAGAGGAACAACTTTCATACCTGGTCCGAAGTCTAATTCGGCCGGGAAACACCTCAAATCACCTCGATCAGCCGAAAACCCAAAAATGGGTGAACTTCGATTCGTCTTCTTTGCTACTCCATCGCCTCCAAACTTGTTTAGGGTTTGTTCCTGGGCTCAAGAGAATGGTGGTGGTGGTCAAGGGAATCACCTTGAAATATGGTGAATCGTTGTCGTGAACCCCGTGATGTCGTCGGTTCAATTCTCAGGAAACCGAGGCAAAAAACTCTCGAAAATTTGGTGAAAATGGGAGCAGGGAGGTTGGGGATCCATTTACAGGTGGTGGGTTAGTGCAATTTGTCACGTCCCGATCTCGACATATGTCCAGGATCAACACGTGACACCACCAAATACTCATATATCTAACATGCCCCGCCTCCGGGATATGAATAAATTACCACTCAAGGTCCAAATTGCATAGTAATTTCTAAATATTTTATGGCTACATCTAACTTCCTCGTTAGACTGCCTACGACCCCTCAACAGGGATCAAGCCCTTCGTAGTTCATCATTTCACTATACTCGAACATTCATCACATAAGTCGTTATGTCCCAACAAAATATCACAATGTATATCATGCAATCCTTCAAAAAATACAAACGACGAAGCACAATCATATTCTCTCGCCATATTTATCAACAAGTCTAGTCATAACCATAACAATGATATCCAACATAATAATCCCACAAGACAAATAACATTTCCACTTCATCCATCACATAAATCATCACGTTCCCACATAAAATCACAATTCATAGCATGTAACATATTAAAGAATTAACAAAGCACAATATTATTCTCTAGAAATATTAATCAACTAAAATAATCATAATAACAATACTCATATCCAACGTCATTCCACAATCCTGTCAATTAATCAATTCGTGAATCAAGATGCACAATCTTAGTATTTAATTACGTTAATCAAGCAATGCGATAACAAAACATTTCACGAATTAACCAAGGAACTCTATATAATTCCCCACTTGAATTATGAGTAATAAACATGGTAATTCCAATTTATATTCACAATATCTATTGTGGGTAATTCCCATCCACTTGAATTTAGAATTTTAAGATCACCTTAAGGAAATGAACAAGAGTAAGGATTCCGTACCACTTAACGAAATCCAACAACATCGGGTTCCGGACCATTCAACGGAACTAAAATATCAAGCGGTTTCTTGTAATCTACCCAGACCTGTCATACGTAAAGTCAATGCCTACATTATGAGATTGGTGCACTGGCAAATCAGGCACTCATATAAGCTGCGAGGCTCGGGGGAGTGACAATAATATAAGCATGTGATACAATAATAAAACCAGCCATCAATCACAATTTATAAACCTTGAATATAAATCATACATAAGAAATCAATACCAAACTCAATGAAATCCAAGGGGGATGCGATTCCGGACCATCACTCAACGGAATCCAAACCAGGATACGATTCCGAACCGTCACTCAACGGAATCACGGAGTGGAGTAGGAACGATCTGGGACCATCACTCAACGGAATCGTGGAGCACAATGCATAACAACCAATCAATGAAACAACACATGAATCAAGTTACTCAAGTTACAAAGACTTAACGAACGAGAATGAAATAATGACATGAGCGTTGATACATGTTTCGAAGCAACAAACCCCATGACAATGAGTTAAAAGTCCACTACTAGCCCTCACCTTTCATTAAATCAAGCCAATCATACAAAACAAACCATATTCCGAATATGCACGTCAAATCCCACTTCATATAACTACATCGATGGCTAAATGTAAAAATTAACAATTTATAGGAAACATAATTATAAAACCATTTCATATTCACATATATTAAAGTCACTCACATTTCATCATATCATACAAATCAACCACCTTTCAAATATGCACGTCAAGCACATATCACGATCATCATCTGTACACAAGCCAAATCATGTTTAATAACATAGGTCTATGGCTAAATATATATATATATATATATATATATATATATATATAATCACATTTCAATAGAAATCACATTATAAAACCAAGTCATATTCACAGATGATACCAATATAAGAAATCAAGGTAATAACCATATTACATACTCAAAAACTCTCATATGTTTCCCACAACAACATTTAATGAGGGATCAAACCGTCGTTCAGAGGTAGGGTCCATGATCTTACGTCACTTGCTCCGTAAGATCCAATCACTAGATTTTCACTAGTAAGTTCCTAAGGTCCTTAAACAATATCTACCATAGCATACTAAAATTTGGTGTCAATTCAATGGTAAGATCGTCAATTGTTAGAATAATCAAGTGGTAGACCTTAACGATAATATATTCAACCAACAGAATTTTCATAAATCAAATGTCACACAACGGGAAATTCGACTTTTTCCAAAAATTCTCAAATTTTACAAGAATGAAAGTCTCAACAAGTAGAGTAAACTTTATACCTGCGGCCAAGGCCAATTTGACCGGAAAACATCCCAAATTGGCCACGAACCGCCGGAACCCTAAGGTGGGTGTTCTTCAATTCGACTTCCTTGGTGTTCCAACGCCCCTACAACCTGATGGGTCTTATTCCTGGGTCCAAGGGGAGTTGAGTAAGGGTGGTGGTGGGTGGTGAAACTCTCCAGAACGGCGGAATCGCCATCGAGCACCTCCGGTGCTCCGGTGGAGTTCCTCATGATTTTGGGCCTAAAAACCCTCAAATTTGGGTGGAGGTGGTAAAGGGGAGGTTATGGAGTAGTTTTCAGGTGTTGGATGGGTGAATTTCCCCTGAAAAATGGCAGAAATTGGCCGGAATTAGAATCGGGTCGAAACCGGTTTTGTCGTGGGTGTGGTCGACAGGAAGAGGGAGGTCCCTCCCCCCCCCTTTTTTTTTTTTTTTTTTTTTTTTCTTCTTTTTTCCCTTCTATTGGCTGCTGCCTATCCATTTGCCACCCCCCAAAATCTGATTCGTCCCCTCCCTCTTTTAACTAATTGGCCCCTTAACCCAAATATCTGATTGGCCTCCTACCCACAAAGTGGGAATTAATTAATTCCTAAAATCTATAGTATCACAACTTCAAACGTCCGTAACTATACCGTTATAATCCGGACTCGCAAACAGCTTTCGCCTATGCGTTCTTGGGATCGAGCTCTATTCAGAAACGTTACTTGTAACCTCAAAAGGTCAACTAGTAAATAACAATTTTCCAAACTTCACTCTATAACTAGTTTAGTTAAAATCTAAATTCAGACAATTTAAAATAAATTCTCGAGAAATAATATAAAATCTCAATAATACAAATACGTAGATTATAACAATCAAATCCAGGAACGGGATTTCACACAATTCGCTGGAAAAATCAAAGAAAAATAGTCGGAAAATTTGAAGGGAACCAGGTCGGGTCACGGGTCAAAGGGAAGGAACCCGGTCAACCGGTTCTCCCTTCCCTTCTTCCCTCCTTCCCCTCCTTGCTCTCCCTTCTCATTGGTCTGCACCCATCCTTTTCTCTCATTTCCTTTCCAACATAGCCACACACGTGGCTTCACTGATCTTTGCTTCAACAAATTTGGAGCCTTCCAGATAATGATCAAATGACCATTTTGCCTTTTTCTTTGCTCGTTTATAACTTCTTCGTTATAACCCCAAATTACATTATGTTTGCACTCACGCATTCATATCGAGACGTACTATCCGAATATATAAAGAAATCTGGAAAATCTTGAAAGGATTAAATACGTCCGCGAGGAATTCTGTTTAATACAATAGGGACAATTTCGTACTTTTACTTATAAAAAACAATATAATGCATCGAAACTACGAATACAAAATTTTAAACAGTGAATGGGGATGGGATTTCACACGAACTATATACTTTATCTTTATCTTGGGTTGCAGTGTAACATTTAACAATTGAATTTGTAAGAATGTTTAGCAATTTTTTTCAGAAACTTATTATTCTTGCCAGATGCTCCAGTATTATGTTTTCTACTTGATGATGGAGGAAAGGGTTTGGGGGGCTTTCCATCGTTTTTGGATTCATGGTGATAGAGGTGGCGCTATCATTGTTGTTGTTTGTTTGTGTTGTGCCCACGCGGAGGGTGATTCACATAGAGAGGGAGAGATGAGAGAGAGATGAGAAAAGAGAGAGTTGAGAGTTAAGGGAGAGAAACGGTTCATGGGGCAAGAGAGAAAGGAAAGGGAAAACTGAGAGGACTAGGAGACCAAAAAGCAAAGGTGGGCCCCATCAGCTCACCAAACAAGACAAGAAAAGACGAAATAGAAAAATATCTCCCGAGATGCTAAAATTACCAAAATGCCCCGATGATTCGAATTTCTTAAAATCTTCATTTTAGTTCCAAATTTAATTCCGCTCTCGCCTATGCTTTTGTAGCAACGAGTACTACAAAAGTACGCTGACAAAATGAGTTATACGTCTCACGATACAAGGGTCAACAAAAGTCAATGATTTCACCTTGAGAGGCATTTTCGTAAGTTCTCATTTTAAATTTATTAAAACCGTAAATTTAGGGACAGGTCATAACATGGGATTAGTAGAAAAGAAGAAAAAAAACATGGTTGGTAGGTTTTTAGATCCACTGAACAGATTAAAGGGACTAGCTCTGAAGTTTTTTTATTAGTGATACATTGCAACAGTTATGTGAAAGCTCATGAAAAAAGTAGCTGCCGCATTTTGAAAAGTAATGCTAATGTTGATGATTTTTATTAAAGCAGCTAAAGCTAAATGTTGTTCCCACCACGTTTCCTAGAACCTCATTCTGATGCTTTTTAGTGTTGATTCCTCCTCCTTAATCAGTAATCAGACCATCGCTTTCGTAAAACTTCGACCGCAACTTTTTTTTTTTTTACCTCAACTTTCGTACTAGCATATTTCACGTGGATTGTGCTTCGGCTATTGCCCCAAATAATGCAGTTTTAAGCCTCACACGGAACTAGCCTTGAAAGAGCTAAACAGATGCTTGTGTTCTTCCGATTGTCAGATTTTGCATACACCATTTGGATTGATATTTTTCATAAAACAGACCTTTACACCCTGCCCTAGTCCTGCAATGACCACCCAAAATGATATTCCTTCTTCTTCTTTCTCTTCTCTAACCTCTCGATGGACATACGATGTTTTCCTCAGTTTCAGAGGCGAAGACACACGCAGAAACTTTACGGATCATCTATATGCTGCTTTGAACCGGAAGGGAATATTGACGTTTAGAGATGGTGAAGAACTTGAGAGGGGAAAAGCCATCTCCCCAACAGTCTTGAAAGGAATCGAAGAATCCAGGTTTGTACTTGTCATTCTTTCAAGAAATTACGCCAATTCAGCATGGTGCTTGGATCAGCTTGCAAAGGCAGTTGAACGCATGAAAGTGATGGGGCAGACAATACTCCCCGTTTTCTATGACGTGCATCCATCCGAGGTACGAAAACAAACAGGGTATTTCGGGACAGCCTTCTCCAAGCATGAAGAAGCCTTTAAAGAAAATATAGAGAAGTTGCAAAGGTGGAGAACAGCTCTTCTTCAAGTAGCCAATCTCTCTGGATGGCATTTGCAAGATGGGTAAGCTGCTTTTAATATCTTTTTCGTAGTTAAGCCAGCTGTCTGACCACTTCAAAATAATTAAAGAAACAAAATTTAAAAGGACTGAAAAACAAATCTAAGCCTGTGGTTCGAAAAATATTAATGTTTCCTACAGGCAAAAAGCCTAAAACAAAGGCATAGTTCGAGCACATTAAAATGATTTTTTTAGGCTACAGATTGTATGCTTTTGAAATTATGGTATAGGGCGTTTTAAAAAAAGAAAATTCGGCTTGGGAGTTTTACCAAATTTACTCATGGAAAAACATACAATATAAAACATTCCATTTTATCACTTTGATTGGTGCAGTGGTGCTGATTAACATACCATGAGGTGGTTACTTATCAGTCTTACTTTTTGCAGATATGAATCCAAAATTATTGAAGATATTGTGAGATATATTTTCACTAAAGTAAATCAAACAATCTCAAGTATACATACAGATTTAATTGGGATGGATTCTCGCGTAAAAGAAGTGCTTTCTTGCTTAGATACGGGGTTGAACAATGTAAGTGTGTTAGGGATTTGGGGGATGGGGGGCATGGGTAAGACAACCATTGCAGAAGTAGTTTTTGATAAGATACGTTCTCAATTTGAAGCTTACAGCTTTCTTGCCAATGTTAGAGAGGTAGCTGAGAAACAAGGTCTAGTCCATTTACAAAAGCAACTTCTTTCAGATATCCTGTTTGAGAGTAATGTAGATGTACATAATATCCATATGGGGATGAGAAAGATGAGACAGAGACTACGTACTAGAATGGTTCTTGTCATTCTTGATGATGTGGATCAATTAGAACAACTGGAAGCATTGTGTGGTCATAGTTGGTTTGGTTCAGGGAGTAGGATCATAATAACATCAAGGGATGAGCATTTACTACGCACATATGGAGTGGATAAAATGTATAAGGTTAAGCCGTTAACTGATGACGAAGCTCTTCAGCTCTTTGGTCGGAAAGCATTCAAGAAGGACCAGGTCGGAGAAGACTTTCTTGAGCTATCAAAGAATGTTGTAGAATATGCTAATGGCCTCCCATTAGCTATTGAAGTTTTGGGTTCATTTCTCTTTGGTAGAAGCATAGAAGTATGGTCAAGTGCTTTGGACAGACTAAAAGAAAATCCTGACAGAAGAATTACTGATGTGCTTAAAGTTAGTTTTGATGCATTACATGACATAGAAAAGACCGTATTTTTGGACATTGCATGTTTCTTTAAAGGGGAGGATAAAGATCACGTAATAAGAATACTGGAAAGTAATTGCGGCTATCGTCCAGACATTGATATAGCAGTTCTCATGGAAAAATCTCTACTAACTCTGTTCGGAAGAAAGTTGTGGATGCATGATTTGATACAAGAATTAGGCTGGGAGATTGTTCGTCGAGAATGCAGTGAAGAGCCGGGCAAACGTAGCAGGTTGTGGCTTCCCAAAGATATCATCCATATGCTTGTAAATGATGAGGTAAAATGTTAGTATAAATATAGGTTCCAAGATTGTTAGAACTTACTATCATCTTCGTAATATTTTACAGTATGTCCTGCAACTAATTCTTTCTTCTTCTTCATTAGGGAACGATTGCGGTTGAAGGTATATTCTTGAATTTCCCAAAAGAAGAGGAGGTTTTCTGGAATGTTGATCCCTTCCCAAAGATGCCCAAGCTAAGATTGCTCAGAATTAGTAATGTGAAATTTTCTGGGTGTGTCAAATATCTTTCAAATGAGTTACAGCTTTTGGAATGGCATGGATGTCCTTTAAGTTCCTTTCCATCGAACTTTCAATCAAATAAACTTGTTGAACTCATCATGCATTCGAGCTTTATTAAAGAACTATGGAGGGGAAATCAAGTAAGCTTTCTATTATAATTGTTAATATATCAACCCATTTTATTTGTTTCATATCATTTGACTAATTATTCTTTAAATTATATCAGAGTTGGAGAATGCTACAGTTTATTGATTTGAGTGGTTCCAAATACTTGATCAAGACCCCAAACTTCAGTGAGGCTCCAAATATTGAGACGCTAGTGCTTCAAGATTGTACAAGATTGGTCGAGGTTCACCCCTCCGTCGGAGTTCTCAAAAAACTTATTTTGTTGAATATGAGAAACTGCAAACGCATTGAGAGTCTTCCACCTTCCATTAGCTTGGAATCTCTTGAGATTTTTATACTTTCTGCCTGTTCGAGACTCAAGAAGTTTCCTGAAATTGAAGGATATATGGGAAACCTGTTGGAGCTTCGTCTAGACGGAACTGCTATTGAGGAATTACCTACGTCTATTGAGTGTTTGCCTGGCCTTACTTTGTTGAACTTACAAGACTGCAAAAACCTTTTGCATCTTCCAAGTACCATTCAGTATCTGACGTCTCTGAAATCTCTGAATCTATCAGGTTGCTCAGAGCTTGATGAGATGCCCGCAAATCTGAGTTCTGTGGAATGTCTGGAGAGGCTTGATATAAGTGGAACTGCAATACGAGAATCATCATTCATTCTAGATATGAAGAATCTACAGTTTCTTTCCTTGCAAGGATGTAAGGATCTTCCTCCAAAATCATGGCATTCACTCTTTAATTGTTGGTGGTGGGGTAAAAAGGTCCAAGCTCCGTTGAGTTTGTTGTTGCCTACTTCATTCTCAGGTTTAACTTCCTTAACAAAGCTAAACTTGAGTGAATGCAATCTGACAGGGGGAGAAGTTCCGGATGATCTTGGCAGCTTATGCTCCTTAGAAATCTTAAATTTAAGTGGTAATAATTTTGTTTCCTTACCAGAAGGTATCTCTCAACTCTGTAATCTTAAATCTCTGAACGTGAGCCATTGTAGTAAGCTTCAATCGCTGCCTAAGAAGCTTCCTTTAAGTGTTCGACAAGTGAATGCGGATGATTGCATTGCACTGATTGATTTCAAAAGTCAATTCAAAACATGGACTTCCAAGGACACGGGAATGACTACGATCAGTCGCCTCATTCCCTCTCAGAATCAACAACTTTTTCCTTCCTCGAGAAACATCAAGGATTTAACTTCGTGGACTTCAACAACTATAGGGAGAATGAAAACTACAACTGTCAGTTGTCTCAAATCATCTGTTGAGCATCCAGAATGGAAAGCAGTCGATGAGTTTTCAGTACCAGATCAAGTGCGTCAAAAAGACCTTGAGGTCTCTCTCTCTCTCTCTCTCTCTCTCTCTCTCTCTCTCTCTCTCTCTCTCTCCCTCCCTCCCTCCCTCTCTCTCTCTTCTTTTATAGGGTTATTTCTATCTCTCAGTATGACACGCGACAACTTGCACAGACACTGGTCATCTGTCTTTTATAACTTTTAATCGTTTTCTGTTTTACGTTTCAGGGGTTGGATTTTACGGCATCGCCCTTTCAATCTGTTTCTACTTGTACTGAAATTCTAGAGTGGTACACTGATACTGCTACCAGAGAATCCATAGCAATCCCTCTACCTCCAGATTTGGATGAAGATAAAAAATGGATTGGGGTTGCATTGTGTGCTGTTTTCTCAGTCAAAGGAGATCCTGCTGTTTCTCACATTGGACCGAGTTCAGAACCTTCTAATTATTTCTATCGATGCAAATTCGGAACTAGTGAATTCATAGTGGAGCCATTAGTCTTTGACACCGAAAACTACCGCAACTTAGTTAAATCTAGTTCTAATGTCTGTGCTGTGTTTTATGTACCTTGTCTGGGATTTCGGAAGATGTTAAATAAATCAGGTGCAATGTGGGCTTCATTTGAGACAGACAACCCATCCATGAAGGTCCAAAAATGTGGTATTCGTCTAGTGTACGAGCAAGATGTTACAGGGTTTATCCAAAAACCTATGCAGGATGATCATGAAGGTTTTCAACATCAAATCCCGTCTCAAGATAACTGCAATCCAATTGAGGTTATTAAGGATAGAGAACTTGAATATGGGTGGTTTAATTTGGTGGATAACATTTTGGAATGGTATGATATTCTGACCAGTACTATGTTGCGTCTAGAATCTTCTTGATCATTATGTGATTCTGTATGTATAAAGTAATCCTTTGTTTTTTTTTTCTTCCCATTTGTTATAACTGGTTGCAGGGAGAATTTTACATCTGCCGAAAAGGGTTCGACAATTCTTTTAAGGAGGAATATTGAGTCACTTCTTCCAAGATACCTGGAGGTCACTCTCTCTCTCTCTCTCTCTCTCATCTTGCGCGCACACACATACACACAGATACACATTAATTAATCATTTCTGCATTTTCCAGCAGGGACTAAACCATATGGGTCAATTTTATCAATTTGGTTTAAGTGGAAGCCCAGCTTGGTTCAATCCTAAAGTCGGGTCCTCCGTTTCAACCCAGCTGCCTAAAACTCTCTACAAAAATAAGAAATGGATGGGAGTTGCTCTATGTGTGTCAATTTCAGTACTGGACTGGCATAAAGTAAAAGGGGGTTATAAAGTTTCTTGTCAAGTAAATTCGGGCAATTTTCATACGGAGTTGTCCCTATGCTCGACCAATTTTATATGTGATAAAAGTCAACTTTGGATTATTTACATACCAAAGGCACAGTTGCCGGAATGGTTCACTCGATCAAGTTCAAGTAGCACTTTGTTCAGAATTGACAACTCTGCCGTTGAGGTTCAAGTGTGCGGGTACCGTGTTTTTTACCGGCAAGATTTAAAAGGATTTGTACAGACAATCATCCAGTGCATATTGCGCAGCTCTGACACCCTCTTTGAAAAGTATAATAAAAAAATGGTTGAAGATTGGCTAACTTTGGTAAGATGGCAAGGTCGTAAAATTGATAGAGAACTCAGTAGACAATTCAGTTCCTCGCAGCATGAAAGAGAGCTGTTTCAGTTGATCTTGAGCCATTACAGGAATCAGGTCTCTCTCTCTCTCTCTCTCTCTCTCTCTCTCCCTCCCTCCCTCCCTCCCTCTCCCTCCCTCCCTCTCCCTCTCTCACTATCATATAAATCTCACATATGTAACTGTGATTTACAGGACTGGTCTGTGGCTGAGTGTACATGTAGGTTCCCTGGAATTGAAATTCCCAAGTGGTTCGTGCATTTGAATAAAGGCGGTTCTGCACAGATACAACTACCTCCAAATTTGTTCGATGATGCTAACTGGATGGGTATTGCTGCGTGTGCTTATGCCTCGATCCACGAACATCCAACCGTCATTCTTGACACTCCGGATTCAGAATTTAGTCGTGCGCTTTATTGTTATCTGGACACCAATCTTCCTAATGTCAGACTCCATGGTTTAGAGCATACAAACAAAGCCTTGTGGTTGCATGCATGCAACTTCACTTGGTTTACGTATGCACCACGTGCTAAATTTTCTGGTTCGCTGAATCAATGCAATCTAGTCAGGGCAACTTTTGGGTCCAATAGCCCAGGCTTAGGACTGCATCAATGTGGTCTTCGTCTAGTGTTTAAGGAGGATGTGGAAGATCTCGTACAGACTTTGACCCTCTGCCGATTATCTGCCAAGTGTTATCATTCGGAGCAAGCAAGGCATGGTAATTAAAATTGGTATAGTACAAGACATGTTGATCATCTGATTCTCAAGTACTAGGGCAAGCATGCATGTTACAACTTGTAAGGCCTTTTGTCTTTTTTTCATTAGATCAATTTTGTCAACTTTTGTGGGAGGCTATTTCCCTTAGTTGTGGGGTTTTGTTGCGGTGTCTTCTTCCTTGTGAAGGTTTGAAACCATGCCGACCTGATTCACTTGGGTTCTTTTTTTTTTCTTTTTCTTTTTTAATTTTTGGAAACCTCGATGGTACGAGGGAAATTTGATTGATAAAGAAAAAAGAAAAAAGGGGAACATAAACCTAACCCCCTCATAGTACAAGGAAACAAAAAGAAAAAAAAAATACATGAACAAGAAAGTGGACATAAAACCTTACTCTTCTGGAAATGAAACAATAATGGTACATGGAAAAAAAAAGGGGAGGGAGATATGAAACCTAACCCCTCTAAAAGCAATCCTAAAAGGTCTAAACCTGCAAAACAGATCAAGCAACATCACAGGTTAAGAAAAGAACGTAAGAAAGTCAAACAAACCTATATGCCGAAATGCACATTAAGTTGAGAAGCGAAAACCAGAAAACCAGCATAATCTGATAACAAAACAGGAGGCACCACTGAAAGGGAATCATGTCATACTAAAGTTGACGAAGACAAGCCCATTGGTGGCAAAATTGGGTTGCTAAATGTGTATTCATTGGACTTTTTTTTTGTTATCATTATTATTATTACTACTACTACTACTATTTACTTTTTAAAGATTGAAGTGTATCAATTTTATCTCATCTGAAAAGCAATAACCCAGTTTAAGTTACGGGATCGGGATTCGAACTTGTATCTGCATCTCTTTAAACAGTATATTAGGCGAAACTTTCAAGGCATGGCAAACAATTTGATTAGCTGTTTACATTTGTAGATTACAAAGTTTCATTTGCTTACATTCACACCGAAGATTACTTAAAAAAAAGTTGTCAAGATCACAATTAGTGTTTGGTCTAACAATAATTGTGTTCACTTATATTAAATAAAGAATTTCTTAAGCTAAACTGATATGAATGACGATGACAATATAGATTTTTGATAAATTCAGTAACAAATGAGAATAGTGCTTTTGAAATAACTTATATGATCTTAATTTATGCATTCTATGCAGATAGAAAATTCAGAAAATTATCTCAAGCATAAAATCGAGTCACAAGAATGAGAAGGACCTACATATATGGCACACTTATATTATCAAAGTATTGTTTCGTGTCAATAAAATAAAGTGTCAGTGTCTTTTCCACATGTTTTTATTTTATTGACATGAGGCGATATTATGTCAGTATATTTGTATTATGTACATAGTTCTGTCAAGAGCATCCATCCATCCATTAAATAAGTGTAGATTTTTCTTGAGATTTTGTTTCTTTCTGTTGACTATCCATTAAATAAGTATTGTTGTAAAATTGACGGTGTGTGTGCAGTGGAATAAATAAAACAAAACACAAAATTTACGAGGTTCCTCTACAGTCAGTGTGACTGGAGTACGTCCTCGGGCAGCAGTGGTGCTTTCATTATAATTTGGAATAATAGGAGTACAAAGATAACTCTATGTATTCTCTCATCTCTCCTCTTCCTCTCTTTCTTTTTCTGCCTCTATTGAAAGCATACGGAGTGCTCTATTTATAAAGCAACTCCAAGCACACATCTTTGACAATACAACCTCCATGCATTTACAAATTCAATTTTACTTTGCATGGGCATTAAAAACTTCTACCAATGCTGAAAACTTCTGCCAATGTACTGTGGGCATTCATTACCCACCAGACTTTTCAACAAGTGTAGATTTTTCTTGAGATTTTGTTCCTTTCTTGACTGGTAGATAGTGAATGATATATATATATATATATATATATATATATATGAAGAATGAAAGAAAGTGGATGAGGGTTGCACTGTGTGCTCTCTTTTCGGTCCTGAAGTATCCCTCATTGAATCGGATTCAGAAACTTCGAATTACTTATATCATTGCCAAATTGGCGAAACCAATGAATTCCTACTGGTACCAGATAACTGTAGGAATCTGTTTGGACCCGATTTTACAATATCGGCTTGAGTAATCGAAACTGTTAAATAAGTGGTTTCTAGACCGTTGGATTTCATATTTTTCTAGATATTACTATTGGATATTTGTAGTAATTATCAGTAGTGGTGATAAACTCTATCCTCATAACAAGTTCAAGTCCCATCGTGATTCTTATCTCTCAGTAAATACTTGATAAGTACTCCCGTTAGATTGGCTGCACAATAATTAAACTCCACAACTCCTATTATATCAAGGATCTCAGATTCCTTCAACCACACAACTCACATAATGAGTTTATGTGTAATTCAAGAAACCTAGTTGTTATCTCATTGTCATTCACACGTAGTCTAACAAACAAACTCAAAACTGGGTTTATGGTGGTGAAGACATGTAGATAATGGTGATTTTGATGTTCAACAAGCTGAAATTTTTGGTGATAATGGTGATTTGTTTCACAGGAGAAAGAGAGAGCCAAAGAGAGTTAGAGAGTTAGAGAGAAGAGCTACTGAAGAAGAAGAAAAAGAAAGAGAGAGAGTGTTCCAGAAAAGTGGGGGTGGCCCCACGTGGCACTCATTCAATGGTCAGACCAAAATACCACGTGTTTCAAATGACGAATTACCAAAATGCCCACGACGTTTAAAGGTTCGTAGAATCTTCGTTATAACTCCAAATTATATTCCGCTTGTTCCCACACGTCCGTAGCGACGAGTACTACGAGGATACGCCAAGAAAATGAGTCGTATATGACACGACACAGTAGTCAACAAAAGTCAATGCATTTACCTCGAAGGGCATCTTCGTAAATTCACTTATTAAAATTATAAAAACCCGTAAAATTGAGAACGAGTCGTTACAATTATTTTGAACTCATAAATCTCAATAATATGCGGATTTTTTTGGATTTTATTCAAAATAGATTAATTTCCATCAACGACAAAGAAAACTGAATCCTCTTCAACTTCGACGTAAATTATTTTCTTTCTTGTAATTGTGTGGCAGGTAAATTTTTTCTGGTGTATGCTACTGCGATATTTCAATTACTTTGATGAGCTTAATTTGTCAAAAACAATAACCCACAAATGCATAAAGAAATATAGACCATGTTTTATTTGTTTAGTTGAAGCCTTAAAATATGGTACATGTTAGAACTAATCAAAGCTATTATATATTCTGTAATGTTGGAATGACGAAGCACACTTTGTCTCATTGCAGCAGAGTTGGCGTGGAAACAGAAAAGAAAGAGGAGATGGATGGCAAGAAGCATTGGAATCTGTGGATTATGGTTTTTGCCATGAAGGTTCCACCGTGGGTTTAGATAAACTACACCCACTTGCACTCCTTCAAGCTCAATAAAATTGACTTGTGGACCAGAATTAATTAACATCAAGTAGTTGTTTGTTTCTCTTGTGGGGTTTCCCCGAGCAAGAATTTATCGTTTATAATCAAAATTTAGCTTTTAAATTTATAAATGTCAATTTTTATAAAATTTTCAAATCTAGCCAAAATCTCACATTAATATACCAAATTACCCTTCTAATTAAAAAACCACACACCAAAGAGATGTGTTTTTTCTGTTCGTTCATTTTTGTTCCTTTTCAATTTAGGGTTCCATATTGTAATTCGAAAATATTGAAAGAGATATGGTATTTGTTCTCAAATTCAATTCATAATTGACAAACTTACAACCAAGACCATGAAGAAAATTACACAAAAATACAATTTATGTATGTTTTTGTGTAAGATTCAATTGGTATTTTGCAGAAACTTTCAAGGAAATTGCCATTGCACGTTCTCATGGCATTTTGCATATTTGTTGGATCACCGAAATCAAATTAGCTATTTAATTAAGAGATGGATATTGAGCATGAAAGGCATGCATAGTCCAGCAATTATAATGCGTTTGGATTTAATGGTCGTTTCCATAGCTCCCATCTGTTCCAATAATTTAATTTATTCTTTGAACTTTATATTTGTGGTAGAGCTCTTCAAATTTTATATTTAGGGTAGACAAGTAGAACGTGTTTCCATCTTCACAATGGTGCAGCTGACGTACGTTCATGGTTCATGGTGTCTTCCTTGTTCAACCATGGTTGTAACTAATATACATTAATGCGTGTCTAGTTTACCACTCTCAAAACCTCATCAACAATGACACAAGATTTGAAAGGGTTTTTGACATAATTAGGTGTAAATTTTAAGGACAACTGGGTCTATTCAAGTGGAGTTTTGGCTATATTTGAAATATTTTATAAAAACTGACATTTTTAAATTTGTATGCTAAATTTTGACTATATACAATAAATTCTCTTCCAAAGCAGTGCTATCAGTTGAACTGTGAAGGCTACTTGCTTGTCATAAACTAACAAATCTTCATCCTCTAATTAATACCCAATTTGTACTTTTCAGGCCCAATAATTCTGTAGACTTGAAAATAAGATTTTTCCTAAGCTTTTGTTCATTTTTGTTGATCGATAGAAAGCGAATGTTATCGATATGATTTTTATAACTAACAAGATAGGAATAAAAATATTTAAAAGTACTTAAAAATAATTGCTAAAGAACAAAATAATTATAGCATAAACCGCTCTACAAAATTTGATATGAATAAGTTGTATTTAAAACTAACTCTAAACTAACCATTTAAAACAAGAGTTTAATCGATTTGGAACTGTGAATTAAATAAAGAAAACAGAAAATAAAATAATTGGAATTGACATTTAAGTGAAAGTAGAAGAAAGTGAAGAAAAACGCATCCGCTTTTGGCTTTTTCGGGGAAGGGGAAAGCCACTATCAGGCATTTGAACGAGTTTTATTTTCCAGTTTTGACTCTCTCACTTGGAGCTGTGAGAGTCGTCCCAGTTAGCGAGGTCAGTCAGACTCCATGTCCTCCAACAACATGTAATATTTCTAAGTCTTCTCTTGAATTTTGATTCATTAAACTCTTTACATGGTCTTGATCATCTCTTTTTACAGATTTTTTTTCCTCATGTTATTTGGCTAATTTTGATCTAGGGTTTGGGAAAGTTGAAGGGGATGATGAGAGGTTTTGATCTGAAGAAGAACATCAATACCAAAACTAAAAGAGGGATGTAACAATTAGGTAGATTCTTTGTTCGATGCACTTTTTTTTCTGCTCTGCTGCTTCAAACTTCACATTCTCTTCTTTCAAAAAGCTTTCTGCGATGATTTATCATTTGTTCAGAGTAAATGCAAAGTGTTAACACCCACTTTCAGTGTTTCTGATCAGATTCTGCACAGACCCTACTGTAATCTTCACCATAGCCAAAGTGGTAACCTTCCACACCTTCAATGATCAGCCAAACAGATATTCCTTCGTCTTCTTATGGGTCTCCTCCGACTCCTCAATGGACATACGATGTGTTCCTCAGTTTCAGAGGCAAAGACACCCGCATAAATTTTGTAGACCATCTGTATACTTCTCTGAATCAGAAGGGAGTGTTTGCATTCAGAGGTGCTGAACAACTTGAGAGGGAAAAACCCATCTCGCCAGAACTCTTGAAAGCAATTGAAGAATCAAGATATGTAATTGTTGTTCTTTCAAGAAACTATGCCTACTCAACATGTTGCTTGGATGAGCTTGCAAAGAGTGTTGAATGCACGAAGGTGATGGGGCAGACAATACTCCCAGTTTTCTATGACGTGGATCCATCTGAGGTACGAAAACAAATGGGTAATTTCGGGAAAGCCTTCTCCAAGCATGAAGAAGCCTTTAAGGATAACACAGAGAAGGTGCGTAAGTGGAGGGATGCACTTACTGAAGTGGCTGATCTCTATGGATGGCATTTACAAGATGGGTAAGGTTACCGATCTCCTTGTAGCACCGTAAAACTTTACTCTTTTCTTTTTGTTTTTTACAAGAAAATTGCAGAGGAGGTATACCAAAGAGCTTTTTCTTTTTGTTCTTGAAACAAAGAAGAAAGAAGATACAAAATTTAACATTTTGTTATCTTTTTATTTGGTTGAGTGGTGCTGACAAAACTTCAATGAGAGGATTATTTATTCGTTGTTTGTTTGTTTTTTCAGACATCAGTCGAAAATTATTGAAGATATTGTGAGATATATTTTCACTAAAGTAAATCAAACAATTTCAAGTATACATACGGATTTAGTTGGGATGGATTCACGCGTAAATGAAGTGATTTCTTGCTTAGACACGGGGTTGAACAATGTATGCATGTTAGGGATTTGGGGGATGGGGGGTATGGGTAAGACAACCATTGCTGAAGTAGTTTTTGATAGGATACGTTCTCAGTTTGAAGCTTACAGCTTTCTTGCCAATGTTAGAGAGGTAACTGAGAAACAAGGTCTAGTCCATTTACAAAAGCAACTTCTTTCAGATATCCTGTTTGAGAGTAATGTAGATGTACATAATGTCCACATGGGGATGAAAAAGATAAGACAGAGACTAAGTACTAGAATGGTTCTTGTCATTCTTGATGATGTGGATCAATTAGAACAATTGAAAGCATTGTGTGGTCATCATTGGTTTGGTTCAGGGAGTAGGATCATAATAACATCAAGGGATGAGCATTTGCTATGCACATATGGAGTAGATAAAATGTATAAGGTGAAGCCGTTAGCTGATGCTGAAGCTCTTCAGCTCTTTTGTCAGAAAGCATTCAAGAAAGACCAGGTCGGAGATGACTTTCTCAAGCTATCAAAGAATGTTGTAGAATACGCTAATGGCCTCCCATTAGCTATTGAAGTTTTGGGTTCATTCCTCTTTGGTAGAAGCGTAGAAGTATGGTCAAGTGCTTTGGATAGACTTAAAGAAAATCCAGACAGAAGAATTACTGATGTGCTTAAAGTAAGTTTTGATGCTTTACAAGACGTAGAAAAGAAAGTATTTTTGGACATTGCATGTTTCTTTAAAGGGGAGGATAAAGATCGCGTTACAAGAATACTGGAAAGTAGTTGTGGCTATTGTCCAGACATTGAGATAGCAGTTCTCATGGAAAAATCTCTACTAACTCTATTTGGAAGAAAATTGTGGATGCATGACTTGATTCAAGAATTAGGTTGGGAGATTGTTCGTCGTGAATGCTGTGAAGAGCCGGGCAAACGTAGCAGGCTGTGGCTTCCCAAGGATATCATCCATGTATTTGTAAACAATGGGGTAATATATTATTACAAATATAGATTCAAAGATTACTAAAACGAATTTATCATCTTTGTATTTTCTATGTCCTTGTACTGCAACTAATTTCCTTCTTTTTTGTTAGGGAACAATTGCAGTGGAAGGTATATTCTTGAATCTACCAAAACAAGAGGTGGTTCACGTAAATGTTGACCCGTTCTCAAAGATGTCCAAGCTAAGATTGTTAAAAATTAGTAATGTGTACTTTCCTGGACCCATCAGATACCTTTCTAATGAGTTACAACTGCTGGAATGGCATGCATTTCCTTTTAATTCTTTGCCATCAAACTTTCAATCAGATAAGCTAGTGGAACTCCGCATGCATTCAAGCCGTATCAAACAAGTATGGAGGGGAAATAAAGTAAGATTATGTCTTTGTGCTTGCTAATATTTTGAAAAATATTCATATCAACGTATTATTTATTTCACTTTATGGTAATTTCTATATTGTACCAGCGCTGGAGCATGCTAAAGTTTATCGATCTAAGTGATTCCGTGTACTTGATTGCAACCCCAAACTTCGTTGAGGTTCCAAATCTTGAGAAGTTGGTGCTTCAAGGTTGTACAAGATTGGTTGAGGTTCATCCATCCCTGGGATTTCTCAAAAACCTTATCTTGTTGAATATGAGAAACTGCAAATCCATTGAGAGCCTTCCACCTTTCATCAGTTTGGAATCTCTTAAAACTTTAACTCTCTCTGGTTCTTCAAGACTCAAGAGGTTTCCTGAAATTGAAGGAAATATGAAAAGCTTGTTGGAGCTTCATCTAGATGGAACTGCCATTGAAGAATTACCTCCATCAATCCAACGTTTGACTGGTCTTACATTGATGAATTTGGGAGGCTGCAGAAACCTTTTCCGTCTTCCAAGTTCCATTCAGTATTTGACGTCTCTGAAAACGCTCATTCTAACAGGTTGCTCAGAACTTGATGACATACCTGAGGATTTGAATTGTGTGGAATATCTTGAGGACCTTGATATAAGTGGAACTGCTATAAGAGAATCATCATCCATTGCAGCTATGAAAAATCTAAAGACTCTATCCTTCCAAGGATGTAAAGATCTACCTTCAAAATCATGGCATTCTCTCTTTACTTGTTGGTGGTGGGGTAGAAAGGGAAATGCTCCTGTGAGCTTGTTGCTGCCTACTTCGTTCTCTGGTTTAACTTCTTTGACAAGCCTAAACTTAAGTGATTGCGATCTGATAGATGGAGCAATACCTGATGATCTTGGCACCTTAATTTCCCTAAGGACATTAGACTTGAGTGCTAATAACTTTGTGCACTTACCCGAAAGCATCGGCCAGCTATCAAAGCTTGAATCTCTCAAATTGAGGAATTGTAGTAGGCTTCAGTCACTGCCTAAGAAGCTTCCATTAAGTGTTCGACATGTGCCCGCTGATGATTGTACATCACTGATAGATTTCCCAGATCAATTCAAAGTATGGACCTCAGATGTTTCTGGAATGACTACAATCAGTGCCCTCATTTCATCCAAGCATCAAGAATCTTCTACTTCATCACCACCAGACCCAAAACATACAAGGACATGGACTTCATCAACTGTCCCAGGGCGTAGTTTCTTTAGTTTTGACCCCATATCAGATAAACTTCAACAATGGAAACCTGTTCATGATCTTTCACTGCCAAATCAAGTGCTGCAAAAAGACATTGAAGTCTCTCTCTCACTCTGTCTCACACACACACATACCCACAAAAAAATGTCGAGCATATTTTCGCTATGCTAAGTATCTGTCTTTTTCTATAACTAATCATAATCCTTTTCTGTTTTATGTTACAGCTATTCGATTATAAGTCATATTCCATAAAGTCTTGTGATTATCAAAATGAAATTCCAAAGTGGTTCAACAACATAGCTACCAGAGATTTCATATCAATCCCGGTGCCTCCAGATTTGAAAAATGACAAGAAGTGGATGGGCGTTGCTATTGTTTTCTTGGTGAAGCGAAAACCTGGTGTCTCCCAGATTGAATCGGATTGTGCTTCTGATTACTTCTACAAATGCAGAGTGGAAACTGAGGAATTTCAACTGGAACCATTCCTCCTTGACTGGAGACATCTCAACTCAGTTGAATCAAATTCTGAGTTACTTTGTGCTTTCTATGTACCCTGTGTGTGCTTTCCAAGGATGTTAAATGAATCTTTTGTGATTGGGTCTGTATTTGAAACCAACAACCCGTGCATGGAGGTCCAGAAATGTGGGATTCATCTAATTTATGAGCAAGATGTTGAAAAGCTTATCCAAACATTCATACCACATAGTTTTGGTATTGGAGGGCGGCAGCAGCTACAACAACAAATACCTGTGCTGTCCGAACAAAGTCAACAAATGATCCCTTCTGAGCCCTCCAATTTGAATGAAGTTGGTAAAGCTACATCAGAGCTTGGATGGTTTAGTCTAGAGAATGACATTTTGAGATGGTAGAGTTTAATTTCTGAAAACTACATTATTAGCTGCCTTAAAAATTTAAAACTTCATTCTTCATTTAACGTTGGAGTTCTTTGATATATACAGGGAGAAATTTATTCCAACTTGCGAAGAAGGTTCCACAGTTCTGTTGAGAAGGAACATTGAGTCTGTTCTTCCAAGATACCTGGAGGTCTCTCTCTCTCTCTCTCTCACACACACACTCACTCTCTCTCTCTCTCTCTCTCTCTCTCTCTCTCTCTCTCAACACATTGTTTCTGCATTCTCCAGGGACTAAACCATAGGTACCAAAACTATGATTTTTCTTTAAGTGGTTCCCCAGCATGGTTCAACACTGAAGTTGGGACTTCTGTGACAATCGAGCTGCCTCAGAATCTGCACAAGAGTAAGAAGTGGATGGGGTTTTCTCTATGCGTATCACTTGCAGTGGAACACCAGCACATCGTAAAAGAGGATCAGTATCATGGTTCTTGTCGACTCGAAATGGGTAAACATTATGTGAATCTGTCCCTAAACTTTGAGTCCGTGATATCTGATAAACATCACCTTTTAATTGTTTACATTCCACGAGCAATTATTCCCGAACTGTTCACTCAAACATCATCAAGGAAAATCTGCCTTTCCTTTATTACCTATAGACCTGCTTTAAAGGTTAAGATCTGTGGGCTCCGGATTTTGTACAAGCAAGATTTACAAGGATTTGTCCAGACAATCATACAATGTATATTAGGCAGTTCAGACACCCTCTTTGGATATTATAATGAATTGGTGGTAAAACATTGGATAAACTTAATTCTGGAGCAAAATCACAAAGTCCTCACAGAGGAAAAACATAGTCCCCAAGAATGCGATCACAGTACTCCACACGAAAGAAAGTTCCAGTTGATCTCTCAGAATATCAGAAACTGGGTATGTCTCTCTATCTCTCTCTCTCTCTCTCTCTCTCTCTCTCATATCTCACATTTAGAAATTTTCTCTACAGGTCGGGTCTGACAATCACTTTGCATTGAAGCTCGCTGGAATTGAATTTCCGAAGTGGTTCTTGAATCCGAATAAAGGTGACTCTGCACAAATCGAAGTGCCTCAAAATTTGTACGATGATGGTAATTGGTTAGGGATTGCTCTATCTGTTTCTTCATCGATCCATGAACATCCAAACATCATCAATGACACTCCGGATTCAGAGTTTGCTCGTGAGCTCATTTGTGATCTGACCACTGAGGTTGATTGTGACAATAAGCTCCGTTTTACATTCGATACAGATAAAGACATGTGGTTGCATGCGCATGATTTGATTTGGTTTGTCTATATACCGCGTGCTCTGTTTCCTGAATCGTGGAATCAATTGAATCTAGTCGGTGCAACTTTTGGGTCCAACAGCCCGGGCTTAGGACTGCATGAATGTGCCATTCGTCTAGTATTCAAGGAGGATGTTGAAGAGCTTGTACAAACATTGACCGTCCGCAAGTTATCTGCAAACTGCGACCATTGCAAGGAAGCTGCAGAATATGGTAAATAGTAGTACCAACTGGACACGATTAAAGATTAGGAGAGCTTACTGGTCCCTTGCTAAGGACGATGGCAAACGTGTTGTAATTGGCCTTTAACTCGTTGCACCCAGAAAAATTGGACAATGAAGTTGTAGGCGGAAGTATATGCATTGACAGGAAGCAATTAGGAAGAAGAGTTTGATTTGAGTGCTGTGTCATCAGATGAGACATGGGTTGATATTTGCTTTGGTTTGTTTATGTTCAAGGTTTGCAAAGCCATGAACGGTTATTATTATAAGTACGTTGAAATTAGACATGGTGAATTTGTTTCAATAACTGCCAAATAACTTGAATAGTGGAGTGGATTTGTTTGGAAACCTTGCCACTATTTGTGTGTAGAATTTGGGCTAAAATTTTGGAGTCTCCTTTGGTTGATGTTATGTTTTAATTGTAGTCAAACAACCCAATTAAGTGTTTGTTTTTAACAGCAGAGTAAACTGATATCAAAATCTTTCATCCTCTTAAAAGTCAACGTCAAAGTCTTAAAGAATTCTCCATGGCGGGAGGGATGTCTTTAGATATATAGGCGAGACGATGCCACTTTGTACTTGCAATCCCTCAATCTCAACCTCAACCCTTGACTTTGAGTAAAGAATTCCAGAAATTCGCTATGGCAATTTGGTAAACACCTTGATTCGGATCATCAGATTTTTGCAAAATTAATTTGCATCCTCAATGACCCCTGAAATAGATATCGCTTGACACGCCCCGACTACGCCCTCACAGTTTTGTTTCTGGGAACTCACACGAGAACTTCCCAATGGTCACCCATCCTGAGAGTGCTCTCGTGCGCTACTCGCTTAACTTCGGAGTTCCCATGGAACCCAAAGCTAGTGAGCTCCCAAAAAGCCTCGTGCTAAGTAGGGATGAGAATATGCATTTAAGGATCACTCCCCTGGGCGATGTGGGATGTCACAATCCACCCTCCTTAGGGGCCCGACGTCCTCGTCGGCACACACGTAGCCAGGCTTAGGCTCTGATACCAAATTGTCACATCCCGGCCTGGGGCGGAACACTTCCCAGGCCTGCTCCATCACCGTAGCACAATATTGTCCGCTTTGGGCTTACCATTCCCTCACGATTTTGTTTTGGGAATTCACGAGCAACTTCCCAGTGGGTCACCCATCATGGGATTGCTCTAGCCCCCTTCTAGCTTAACTTCGGAGTTCCTACGGAACCCGAAGCCAGTGAGCTCCCAAAAGGCCTCGTGCTAGGTAGGGATGGGAATATACCACTTCCCTGGGCGATGTGGGATTTCACAATCCATCCCTCTTAGGGGCCCGACGACGTCCTCGTCGGCACACACGCAGCCAGGATTAGGCTCTGATACCAAATTGTCACATCCCGGCCCGGACCGAAACACTTCCCAGGCCTGCTCCACCACCGTAGCACGATATTGTCCGCTTTGGGCTTACCATTCCCTCACAATTTTGTTTTTGGGAACTCACGAGCAACTTCCCAGTGGGTCACCCATCATGGGATTGCTCTAGCCCCCTTCTCGCTTAACTTCGGAGTTCTTACGGAACCCGAAGCCAGTGAGCTCCCAAAAGGCCTTGTGCTAGGTAGGGATAGGGGTGGGCACGGTGCGGTTCCACCCCTAAACTAAAACCGGAACCGAAATATATTAACAGTTCGATTCGGTGCGGTTCCACTTAAATTTATTACTAGAACATTACGGTTCGGTCTACACCGGTTCCGATCCGATTCTTGCCGGTTTACGGTTCCTAATAATAAATTATTTGAACCACATCTAGTTTGATCCACATTAACATCCAAGCAAAAATTAGTCTATATCCCGAAAATCACAACCGTCATATTTTGTACAGCTACCATAGCTCAAACACTGACTGATACCAGCAAGCAAAGTTCCACAGCTCCAGTTTTGAACTAACCCTGCATGTTATCTGCGTGATAGCTATCGAGTTCCTTGTCGAGTTCATCAACCGACTTCTCCACAGGCTTCTTCCTCCCTTCTCCACCACGACCACGCCCGCGTCCACGACCACTGCCGTTGCCACTCCCACGTGGTTTGCCACGACCATTTCTGTTCCCTCCACGACTGCTCCTACTACAAAATCCAAAATCATTGTAACTGTAATCACGGCTTGAAATAGCAGTCAGAGGATAATTGAAAAAAGTCTGGTTAAAATGGGATTTCAAAGTAGACTTCAAACAACTTAGAAATGATCGAAATAGTTTGTACAATGAAATTTATGTACTGTCTGATCAGGGAAAGATGCATTCTGATATGACAAATAAGTAGAAATGCAGTTTGACAAAACTATAATTAGGTCACTGATAAACAACTAAATCCGTTCATAGTACCTAAAATATGTCTATTGAGTTCATCCAAACAGAGAAACAAGAATTCGACCATCTAAACTCAATTGATCATACAGATTTGCTCTTACGTGGTTAAGTGACATACATTTCTAAGCTAAGGCAGGCTACTGCAGTCATTATTGAGTTGCAACTTTCAACTCATAAGTTTCCCAAAGTTAATTAACAAAACAGCAATTGAGCACGTCATCAACAGCCCTAAAAAAATGCAACATTTGAAGCGAGAAGAACAGCAGCATATCCAACAATAGTTAAACCAGTATAGTTTACGAAAGATAGAATCAGAGTAGAAACAGAGATTGCAACTTGCTGCCACACACAAATTTCAACTTGCTGCCACACACAAATTTAAACAAAATCTTATGCATTTTGACTGCCATCTGCAGGTTTAAAATATGCATTTTGACTGCCACTGATTGAAAGAGTAAATTATAAATTCCACTAACTATCAATAGATTCAATACTAACAAAAGGGAAAATATAAAAGTGAAAGATTAAGGAGAAAAGGTGATAAGGAAGGTGCTAAAAAAATTAAAGTTACATACATACCATCACTAGTAAAAGGTGATAAGTTAGGATTGAATAGTTTATGAATCCGCAATGCTATTGCTAGATGTGCCACCATTCCTTTTTTCTAGAACATATAAAAATTAAGAACTCATTAGCAAATAAGAAAGTAAGCATGCAATAAACCAAGAGAAAAAACAAAAACAAAGTAATGAAAAATAAATATTCATACCTGTTTCAAGTGCTTCATAAAACTCTATATCTTCCAAGATTGTCTCATCGTCTAAAATTGAGATGTTATCTGACATCAACCAATTTTGAGTACAAATTAACCTCTCTACCATTAGAGGAGTCAATGAAGAACGATATGAGTTCACAATCCTTCCTCCCATGCTAAAGGCAGATTCTGAAGCTACCGTTGAGACCGGAATTGCAAGAACTTCCTTTGCAATTAGTGCCAACACTGGGTATTTAACACCATTCAATTTCCACCAATTTAAAATATCAAAATCTTGACCTACTTCCACTTTTTCATTGCGATCTAACAAGTACCTATCAAACTCATGGTTTGAGAGCACGGCATTACTTGCTTCAACTTCTTTTATCCAACTTTCATCCATTTCAGATGCTATTGTTGATTGGTTCGTCATCCCTAAAATAGACAAAAATAAAAATGCTACTGTTAAACTTAAACTTAAACTTAAGCAATGCAGATGCTACTGTTGGACTTGGAAATTGTTTAAATTTCCAATATGCAGCACCTAACCTCAACCTTGACAAAAGAAATGAAGACTGATACAACATGCTAGACATATGGAGTTGTTGAATTATGAATGCACCTGACCGAAACCTAACCAACAAAAGTAAGGTCATACACTACGCCTAATAAAGTGCAAATGAATTATGCAACTACCACGTTTTTCAAAAGCTACTTTCTTAAGTGTCATCAACACCAACAGTTTTAGTTACACACACACACATGAAATGGAAATCCTACGAGAGGGTTTAATATAAATTGAGCTATAGAACTGATTGCATTTGGAGAAACTTCAACCGCTAAAAACTATTATGCATTTAATATAAACACTGCATTCACAAATGAGAAAGCACACAAGTGTAGTGTAATGTACTAAAGAATTACTTGTAGAGTTTTCCAAAAGTGTCTCTCAAGCGAGCAACATCAGCACCAACAACTTCAGCCACCTTCTTTCCATCTTGAAAGAACTGGAATGTAGGCTGCACCAAAATACACACATCAGACCACGAACCAAATGGAGCTTGGATTTCACCATATCCAAGTTAAAACATATAGAAATACGAAGAAGCAAAACCAGTAATAATCCATTCAAAAGACCATCCTAAAAAGATCATCCCATGAGTGCCATGAATAAAAGAAGCTATATACAAAGAACAAAACAAATTGGAGCATTTTCTTTCAAACATTATAAGAGCAATCATTTACCACAGAGGAAATATTCAACTTGCCCAAAGTGTTTGTAAGTCCTTCCAGATGGCTATGAGCCCACAAGTAAAGTTATTGCTAAAACTAACTTGAGAATTGAAACCCGTAACAAATAACTAGATTTCATAATTAACAACACTTAATATATAACTAGATTCCAATGCGAATGCGCACCTCGTCGATGTCAATCTTATATGTTGTTACATGTGGGTATTGCTCGCTCAACTCTCCAATGACTGGAGATATGAACTTGCCTGCACAAGAGATCACACCAAAGTACCAATTTTAACTTCAAAACACATGATTACGCCACATTTCGTGCCAATGACTTCGTTGCTTAAAGGAAAACGTATTTCGAACTTACAAGGCCCGCACCAGACTGCAGTGAAGTAGAAAAGTGCTGGCTCAGCTCCGTCTATATGAAATTTAGCAAATAATCAGATAACTTGCATAAATGTTTGATAAGTTTTCTTGCAACAAAACAATTCGAAAAACCCAGAAAAATTACCTTTAGCTTTGCTGATTGCGCTGGTGTATTCATCCTCTGACTTAATGACAACAATGTTTGTGGAACCTGAAATGGGGGAATCATGATTTAGGAATAGGAATGGGGGAAAGGAAATCTGAAATGAGCGGCGTGCGTGAAGGTGAAGCCGTGATGAAGGTGTCTCCGTGTGTGTGTGTGTAAGTGAAAATGAACCCTAATTGGGATAGGATCCTCTGCTTTGCAATTTAGTGAAACCAATTTTTTCAACTTATTATACCACAACATGTGTGTGTATATATAATTTATTTATTTATTATTAATAAAACGGTTCGGTTCGGTTCGAACGGTTCTTGGTCCTTCGAAACCGGAACCGGAACCGGTTTGAATGGTTCGGTTCGGTTTTTCACTCAAAGTTGACTTTTCCGGTCAACACGGTTTTTTTCGGTTTTTTTTCTTACGGTTCGATGCGGTTTTGCGGTTTTGCGGTTTTTATGCCCACCCCTAGGTGGGGATGGTATTATACATATAAGGATCACTCTCCTGGGCGATGTGGGATGTCACAATCCACCCCCCTTAGGGGCCCGACGTCCTCGTCGGCATACCACGACCAGGGTTAGGCTCTGATACCAAATCTGACACGCCCCGACCACGCCCTCACAGTTTTGTTTCTGGGAACTCAGACAAGAACTTCCCAATGGTCACCCATCCTGAGAGTGCTCTCGTGCGCTACTCGCTTAACTTCGGAGTTCCCATGGAACCCGAAGCTAGTGAGCTCCCAAAAGGCCTCGTGCTAAGTAGGGATGAGAATATGCATTTAAGGATCACTCCCTGAGCGATATGGGATGTCACATCGCTGCTTCTTCTTCTTCTTCTTCATCATTTTTGATGCGATGGGGCAAACACTAGTCCCCGTTTTCTATCATGTCCGTCCATTCGAGGTGCAAAAACAAGCAGGTAGTTTAAACAAAGCCTTTTTTGACAGCATGAACAAGCATTTCAAGGCAATGTAGAAAAGCTCAAGTATCCAATCTCTCTGGATCGCAGTTGGAAGATGGGTACGAAAACGCCCAAAAGTTTGGTCTTTCTTTTCTTTTTACAAAAACAAATGAAATGTCTGCTACTTGTTAGAACCTAGCTCCACATCTTCAATGGCTGCACAGAGAGAGAGAGAGAGAGAGAGTATAACAAAAGAACAATACTATTTCATTGACTGTTGAGCTTTCCTTACAATTTGCTATTTCTAGGATAATCGAAGAGTTATTGGGGCAACATTGGATACCACTAGTGGCACTACGTCACGTCGCTACGATATGAGCAACCAAATATCATGTTGTTCTTACTAGAATTTATATGAAGATGTCTAGGTATCGGACCTTTTCCATGGGTAGTACTTCTGATAAATGATCAATTTCAGTCTACTTCGCGTTGGGGCATTGGGTAAATGGACTAGTTTGTTTTGTCGGTACTTAGTATGCCAATTCATAGGTGTACCCAGGTATGTATATTTGCTGTGCTTCCTATGTTTAGACTTGAGAAGTGGTAGTTTTGTTTGTTGTAGTTATTGTAGTTTCATTATTTAGTAGTACAATGCTTATCTTCAAAGGGCTGATGCTGAACTTCGGAAGTCGATAGTTCGTAAAAAGAACCCTTTAAAACTTCTTTACATTATTATCTTCTTAATGTTGGAATTTTTTTCATATTTGTTCTTAATTCTTGTATATAATCATGGACATTTAAATCAATGTTTGATGGGGTTTCATTTGGATTGTGAGACTCGTACACAGTGTTCTAAATAACGAGTATGAGACGCAATTTGGTCTAATGTGTCTATGTATGCAATCCATGTCACATGTGGGCTCAATATCTATATGTCGTGATCCCATATTTCGTTGTATTAGTAGTGTGTATTCTCTCTATAGAACACAATGATGCTTGTTAGATATTTTCTGGTTGGTTTATGATCTGACTTATGGACCAACTGACTTGACAAAACCCAATGAGACTTTCAAAGGCAATGACATGTCTAATTGTGCTTTGATCAATGAGTGAAATTTTCTTCTTTTCCATACCTTTATGCTCTGAAAAGTAGTTACAATTTGTTAGTTTTGTTCTATACATGCTTCATCCACAACTCTTAAGTCCAAGTTGAAATGGTTTATTTCTTCCAGTATCGTAAATGATCTGGATGACTTAGAGTAACAGAGTTCAGATTTCTGCTGCTGCCATTCCCAATATTTTGATTGCTAATATGGACTAATATGGAGACTGTGTTTTGAAGTTAGGTATAGTCAATTTAATGAACTAATATGAAGGTTACATTATGGTAGATGCGGTGTTTTTCTCAACAGAGTGATTGCACTGTAAGCTCCAAAACCTACAGAAACACTACCATGACAGCATCAAACGGTAAGCTCCTTGATGTTGATGTGCTAGCATTTCTGTAGGTTTGGATACCAAAGTTTCCATATATGAAATATTTCATTGGTTACCAAGCATCTAGGTGTAGAAGCATGGTCCTGTTGAAATAGCATCCTTTGTTAATTTGTGCATATTTTGTGTGGGATTTGAGGGTTTAAGTTGCTTATTTAGTATTTGTATTCAAATTAGCAGTAAAGGATCTGGTTTCTCATATGGGTTATATATTTGTTGCAGAAACATGTCGAATGGACAATGCCAAGAGTGAAGAGGTATTGTTTTAAGTTGAAAACAATTAAGTTTAGGTTGGTTTGTTAAAGGATAAAGAGAGAATGGTGGGAAGCACAGGAGTAGAACCTTGCAATGTTGATTGCATTATGAAACTAGTGTTAAATCATGGAGGTCTGATTTGGTTATTTGTAATCAAGTCTAGAATGTGGTTTATAACTTGATATTACCCTATTTACTTGTGTCTAATTCTGTTTTAAGATATACTTTTGTAAACACAAATATTCCTGCGATGAATGAGACAAGAACATATGTACAAAATAATATTTTGTATTAATTTTGGGGTTACAATCTCTTTTACAATTTGATCCTCTGATTCTATCTTCGTAAGGTATAGATTTGTGGATGGGATGTTGATCCAAAGGGTTGTCGAGGCTTGGTCTAGGGATGAATAGTGGTGCAGATTTGTTGATGTTATTGATCCAAGGGGCCGTCAAGTCTTGATCTTGAGAATTTGGGAGGTAGGATGCTTGAAAGCTTTAGAGTTTCATAGCTTCAAGGATTTGGGGAACTATCTTCCAATTTGGGAGTAGAGAAATGTATATGTGAATTGGTCCAGTGAAATGAATGAAATTCGCTTCTATTTATAGAATTTTTCAAGGCCAAATTTTAAATATAATATTCAGATGAAATAAATCATTTATGTCAGGTGTTGACACATGTCCTATTTGATGACTTATACGATTTTTTTTAATTTTTCGTTGAGTCACACGCTACGTGTAAAATTTATGTGACACGTAAACGTTGAAATTTTAATGCATTGGTTAGCATTTATTTCACCAAAATTTCGATGTCTACAACTTTCATTTTATTTATTTCATTGGATTTTTGACTTAATGCAATCTCCTGTAATTAGTTGTGTTAGCCTTTTACCATTGTCTTGTATATCTTCACAAAAGTATGAAGACCCCAATTACTTTGAGTGGTATCAGATGTGTTGTTTCCTGTTTTATTTGTATTTGGTGGACGGTCTTACTTGGGTTGGTCATTCACTTATATTTATTAGCTTTTGGCTTTCTCAGGCAGTGCTGCTGTTAGTTAAGAATTTGAGCTTCTGGTGTGAGTATAAATTTCTTGTCCATTTCAACTTTTTGACCATATTATGTGGAGGGTGATTCATGTATTAACAGAACATAGTAACTTATGATAAGTAGTCCTTGCATGTTAAATAATGTGGTATGATATGTGGTAGTTTGTATTAAGGCATCGTTTGGTACGGAGGATTGGATTGAAGTGGATAATTCACAAATTTTAAGGCAAATTGAAGGTAGCAATGAATGTTTATTTAGAGGAATTAGTAGAGAATTGGACATGAAGAAAACTCATCCCTTCCAGTCCTAACATTTTGGAAAGGATTGGAATGATAAGTTTCCTTCATGAGTGTCCATGTTCTACCCTCTAGTTGGTCATAAGTTTTTTCATTTCTCCCTTCAATGTCCCTTGAGATTAGGAGCCACCTATTCCAATCCAATCTTACTTACCAAATGAGCCCTTGATGCAGTGCATATGTGTGGGTTCTCTAGCATTATTCTTTCTCCTTCCTCTCTTCCGCTGCCGGAGGCATGGTGTCACTTCCTGGCACAATTGGAGTAAAAAGCATTTACTGGCGTTACAATGAAATGGATAGGGCTCCCGTGTGCTCGTGGCAGCCCCACTTTGCAGAGAGGCTTTATGGTAGGTTGCCTGCAAATGTGTTGAAAGGGTAGAATGGGCAATTAACAGACAACATGCGTGGTGTCACTCCCTGACTGCATGCTGTTGATTTTGGATTTTGGATGTCAAAGCATGCATTCACATGAGTGTACCAGATGTGCTCATGCATTCCTTTTTAATCAGAAGAGGATTACGTAGAATGGTAGAAAAACACGTCCTTAACCCGTGCATAACATGTGCACGCTTATGTCACTAGGAGAAGTATCGTTTACATACAATGCTTCTCTCTCGTACAAATGATTATGTTATTTGATGACAGCACAATGATAGAATGTTCGTTAAGATGTTATATTGAACTTGATGTGGCAGGTTCTCCAATCTGGATGGCGAGTCTTTATTGGTACAGGTGAACCAAGGAAAGCATTATCATCCATCCCTGTAACTATTTTCAATCAGTAAAACCTGATGTTACACTTTTATCGCACCGTGGTTGTAAAATTGTGAGAATGAATGTCCACAGTAGTGTAATTGTTGTTATGTGATGTTTTCAAAAGGGTAATAGTAGTGTAATTGTTGTTGTGTGAAGCTTTCAAAAAGAACAATCATTTCACTTTTTGGTTTGTCATGAATGTGGCTCTGTATAAAGAGTATTCTATGTGTGATTACAATACACAGCAAAGAAAGAAGTGAAAACAATAATATCATTTCACTTTTTGCAATCCCTTGATATTATAGTTACGAAACTAAATAGTATGATATTTTGTCTATTTATAACAACCGTAAGCTTTTAAGCAAAGAATAATTATGGGACATGATCAATGGTAGTAGCGGTTTCAAGGTTCTTGTAACGTTTTCCTGACCACATTGGGTGCAAAAGTAGTGCAATTATGCATACATTCCACCAAGACATTGATCGGACTAACGGAATAGGATGTCATCATAATAATCCAACCCAATAACAACGGACAAGGAGCTTGCTTGTCGGTGCCGTCAGTGGCTTTGCTGACTACTTGGGAGGTCGAGGTCAAGGAGCAAGCCGCACACGAGCAAGTGTCATGTTACGCCCATGTGCTCTCACGCTCGCGTCTCGCATCTCTCATCGGACAACCTTCACCTCATCTTTCACCCTGCTCGACGTGCAAACCAATGATAATGATCTGCTCGGTCAGGTGCGGGTTCTCGCCACCCGCGGCCACCTCCAGGAAGCGCTCTCACTCTTCTACTCCCTTCATCCCCCACGACCTCACTGCCCCCAAACCTACGCCACTCTTTTCCACGCCTGTGCCCGCCACCGCCGCCTCCAAGACGGCCTCTCTTTGCACCGTTACATGATCGCCCACAACCCCATCCACCCACCCGACCTCTTTGTCACCAACCACCTCATCAATATGTATGCCAAATTTGGTCACTTGGACTACGCCCACCAACTGTTTGATGGAATGCCCAGTAGAAACCTTGTCTCTTGGACCGCTCTCATTTCCGGGTACGCCCTATGCGGACAACCCCAAAGGTGTTTGAGTTTATTTACTGGCATGTTGGTTCACCACCGCCCCAACGAATTTGCTTTCACCAGCGTGCTCAGCTCGCTCGCGGAGAGTGACGGTGTTTATGGTCGGCAGGTACATGCGCTTGCTTTGAAAATGTCTTTGGATGCTTGTGTTTACGTTGCAAATGCTCTTATTACTCTGTACAGCAAGATTTGTAATCCTGGAGGTGTTTATGATGCTAGTAAAGACGAGGCGTGGAATGTGTTTAAGAGCATGGAGTTCCGGAATCTTATATCTTGGAATTCAATGATTGCAGGGTACCGGTATCGCGGACTTGGGGCTCAAGCTATTCATCTTTTCATACAAATGTACCTTGACGGAATTGGGTTTGATCGTGCCACACTTCTCAGCGTCCTCTCATCCTTATGCAGAAGCAACGGCCTTGATGATAATGTGGTTTCTAAGTTTTGTTTCCAATTGCACTGTCTCACGATCAGAACCGGGCTTATATTAAAAATTGAAGTTGCCACTGCGTTAGTTAAAGCTTATTCAGATCTTGGAGGAGATGTTGCGGACTGTTACAGGCTTTTCTTGGAGACAAGTTGTCATCGGGATATTGTTGCATGGACTGGCATCATAACAACTTTTGCAGAGCGAGACCCTGAAGAATCACTCTTCCTCTTTCGTCAATTGCGTCGTGAGAACTTAGTTCCCGACAGGTATACTTTCTCAATTGTTTTGAAAGCTTATGCAAGCCTTGCAACCGAGCGCCACACCTTGGCAGTTCAATCACAAGTGATCAAAGCTGGCTTTGAGTGTGACACAGTACTTGCAAATGCCTTGATCCATGCCTATGCTAGGTGTGGCTCCATTTCCTTGTCTAAGAAGGTGTTTGATGGAATTGAATTTTGTGATGTCATTTCGTGGAATACAATGATTAAGGCTTATGCCTTGTATGGACAAGCTACAGAGGCATTGCATCTCTTCTCACGTATGAACGTCCAACCTGATCCTGCCACCTTTGTTTCTCTCCTCTGTGCTTGTAGCCATGCTGGACTGGTAGAAGAAGGAACTCGTATCTTTGACTCCATGATTGAGGTATATGGTATTGTACCTCAACTTGATCATTACGCCTGCATGGTTGATATTCTTGGTCGAGCTGGACAAATTGTTAAGGCTGAGGAGCTTCTAAGTCGAATGCCAATGGAGCCTGATTCTGTAGTCTGGAGTGCACTCCTTGGGTCATGTAGAAAGCATGGAAAAACACCGTTGGCCAAGTTAGCAGCAGATCGACTGAAAGAGCTAGCACCAGAGGATTCATTAGGTTATGTACAAATGTCAAACATGTTTTGCTCTGACGGTAAATTTGGTGAAGCAGGCCTAATTAGGAAGGAAATGAAAGAGGTCTAGAGTGAAAAAGGAACCTGGATTAAGCTGGATTGAGATTGGAAATCGGGTCCATGAGTTTTTCTCTGGAGGCCAACATCATCCAGAAAGGAACGTTATCTTCAGGAATTTAGAAGAACTGATTGTGCGGTTAAGAGAAATGGGTTATGTTCCAGACACAAGCTTGTCAGTGCATGATGTGGAAGAGGAACACAAAGAGGAGCAGTTGTACCATCATAGTGAAAAGCTAGCTTTAGTGTTTGCTATTATGAATGAAGGTAGTTCAAATTGTGGTCGGACTGCTATAAAAATAATGAAGAACATAAGAATCTGCGTGGACTGCCATAACTTCATGAAGTTAGCATCAAATCTACTTCAGAAAGAGATTTTTGTGAGAGACTCAAACCGGTTCCACCACTTTAATGATGGAATATGCTCTTGCAATGACTACTGGTAACAAACGAGCAGAAGTAAACCACACTGGTTGTGCCTGATTTACCAGCATGCTCGATGGATCATGGTTCAGTTGTGAATGGTTCATGCAGATGCTGTTGATACTGAATTTTTTTCCCATGATTTCTGTTGATCATTTGAGCCAGTGTCAACTTGATAGGGCTTGTCACAAGGCTGAGTATTAGGAATGTCGTGTCCATGACTTATTGCTGAAGACAAGGTTGATTTTGAGCTGGTCAGTGTTAGACAATATAAACCAGAGTCTCATCAAGCAAAGCAGAAGGTTGTTTTTGTCCGCATTTTACTATGTCATTTTGAGCTAGGGTTCTGCCTGCGATCTACGGAAGTCAAATCCACCAGTCCACCCGCTCAAAATCCAGCGTATACAGAGGTCAGGTCCTTTAATATTTTCATAATTCGTTTCACATTACTTGTTTGTGAATATATATATATTCACTTTCTTTTCAATTTCTTTAAAGAGTACATCCAGAGAGAAAACTATTATTTGCTCAAATTCACCGAATCTCTAGTAGAAGCTCCCTTAAATGGTTCCTTGATCTCTCTTTTTTTGTTGAATTCCTTGTTGGTTGTGATAATTTTTATGAGATTTTTATGGTATGTTGCCATTCAACTTAGGTAATCTAGGCGCTTGGCCTGGGTTTGGTTGGCTTTAACATCTTGGGATACCGTGACCCTGTCTCGATTAATTGTCCGGAAATTCTGTTATTTCACCATAGCAACCTGGTTATTTACAGTGTTGCTGTTATGATCCAATGACAGTGATGTTAGATCACTTTATGTGGGGTGCCTTGCTGTGATTATTGGCAGACCAGCATTTGCAACTTTTTCACAGTTAAGTTTTGTTAGGATTCTTGTCGCTGACACATGGTTTTTGGCTCACAGATGTCTGGGCAAGACAAGGCCTCGCATAATACTGCTTGTATGGTTTCCATGGGTTTATCGACACCCAGAATTTCAGACTATCCCACGGGTGATGCGGCTGCATTCACTTTGGTCTACTAATGATGCTCAAGCTAGTGCTCATGCCAGTATAGGAATTTCCGATACTCCAGAGCACTATAGAATTTCCGATCAATTTCGTTGAAGAGGATAATAAGCAAATACAAAAACCCAGCACATAGCAGACATGCCAGACCAGCCTGCTGCCTCTGATTTATATTCTACAATTTTCACTATGTTATTCTCATCAGAAAAGCAAAATTCTCAAAATTTCCAATAGCTAGCTCTGTGCAATCTACATTATTGACAAGTTTTAAAAACAAAAAAACCAAAAAAGTCATTGTAAAACTTACGAAGAAAGAGAATGGATGGACCATTCGGCCCTTCCAATTCATAGATGTGGATCTCGGATCTATGAATGTGATGTTCCCTGAGAAAGAAAAGAGAAACGAGTTTAGACAAAAATGAGATATTCTTGGAATTATCGGGTATGTTGTGCTCCCTACATGTTCTATTTCCCAATGGTCCAATAAAAAGATACAGATTGGTGACGTATAAGCTACATTTACATCTCATTTTATGTTTCTGAAAAATGTAAACATGAATTCTACTTCAAGGGAGGGCTATAAATTTGAAATTTCATTTATCTTTCTCTCGTTGACTAAAGGAGTCCACCTCCTAAAAACATATAAAAGTGCATATATATATATATATATATATATATATTTTTTTTTTTTTTTTTTTTTTTTTTTCTTTTGACGAAAAAATGTCAATTAGTCGAGCCCACTGGTGTGGACCAAACAGTAACCTAGGTTAAGCTGAAGCCCACTGCTTGTTCCATCCTGGTCTTGCTTCCCTCGGCTTCTTCTTCTAATTTTGCCCTTCTTTCGTACAAACTAGACAGTGCAATACAACAACTGAACTCAATCAGTCGCAACGCAAGCACTTTCCCACAAGCTAAGCTGATTTTCTTATTTGCTTCTTTTGCTTTCAGTCATAGGTGCTTCTTTTTGTTACTTTTCTTAATCTTTTTGTTTTTTTTTTATTCATTTCATTTCCGGAAATTTCATCTCCTTACACTGTTGGTTGGCACGGAGATTATGAATTCTTGAAATTGTGCCTTTTTTGTTGTAAAATTTAATCTCTCCTTACACTGTCTTAATTCGTTGTACAGTTCTTGTGTTATTCGAATTTCAGATTTATTGCTACTGTCGTTTGGATTTGTTCACACTAAAGGGTAGGGGTTTCTGGAAGGGAGTGTAACAATGAGAAGCCGAGTGTGGCGTAATTTGGTCCGACCAGCAGTGGCTGCCTTTTCCCATCCTTTTCGAATTCTTCGCTCATTCTCAACGGGTTCGTTTGTTGTTTCTGTTAGCAGTGATACTTTCTTCTTCGATGTTGCTTTCTTTATGTTTAATTTAGTTTTACTTTTATATAAATGAAAAAAAAAATGAGCAGAATTGGTGCCTGATTTATCTCCAAAACTTATTAAGATCATGGAGCAAAGGTTGTCGCTTATCGAGCAGAGGAGTGGTTTTCTTCACAATCTCATTAACCAGGTTTACCTATGTCGTTAACTCTGTGTTTGCCGAATTATAGTTAAATGTAGTGTTTGACTTAAGAACAAAAAACAAATTTTGGAATTGAAATGGTGTTGGACCTTTTGCTTGAAGATAGCCTGATGCCTCGGCAGAAGAGTACACGAGGGCGAACAAGGAGCTACGGAAACTCAGCACTTCCATGGACCTTATAAGTCGTCTAAGAGCCACAACCAAGGTACTATCATTAGAACAAAACCTTCAACATAAACTGTTATCCTTGTGCAGACAGAACTAAATCATTTGTTTGCTTCTTTGCTCTGTAGGAGATTAATGGTTTGAGGACTCTCATCGATGAATGTTCTCAAGAAAAAGACATGCTTGATATGGTAACTACCGAATTGGATCAAGCCATCCACGAAGAAAGAAGGCTGCACAATTTGTTGCTCAAGTCCCTGCTTCCTAAGGATGATGCTGATGAGAGGGATTGCATATTAGAGGTCAGAGCAGGTATTAAGCACCTGCCCAACAAATTTTTATTCCATTGCATGTCTTTTATTTTTTTATTTTTTATATGACAAAAGATTTCATTAGGAACTGGTGGGGACGAGGCTTCTTTGTTTGCAATGGACATATTTAAAATGTAAGTTTGTATAATTACTTGTAAGTTCTTGTATGCATTTTCTCTCAAGAGTCTCATCTTGTGCGTATAACAATAACCACAGGTATGATAGATTCTCACACAAGAAGGGCTGGAAGTTTGAAGTGGTGGATATAACTGAGTCTGATCTTAAAGGATATAAGGTGTGATGCCTGATTTTAACTCACGCATTTCAACAGACCCAGATTGAGCTAGATGCTTTAAACACCTTATGTATGCAATGCTACAGTGCTAATCATAACATCTTTCCAGGAAGCTACTGCAGCGATCTCAGGAGCTGATGTTTATGGGAAACTTAAATTTGAGAGTGGGGTTCACAGAGTACAGGTTTGCCTCCCACCTGCTCAATGCAGTACTTACAGTTGCCCCCAAAAATACTGACTATGTTGTTTTGGCAGCGAGTTCCTGTGACAGAGAAGTCTGGACGTATTCACACTAGTGCTGTTTCTGTTGCTATCCTTCCTCAAGCTGATGAGGTTCTACGTGCTAACCTTTTTAGTTGGAAGACTGAATCTAACATTTATCTATCGACATAAGTTTCTTGTATTTACTGTTTGACATCCGGACGTTGTGGTTATTTGTGATTTTGCTTTCAAAATGATATTATTTTTTCTGACCATATGTATATGGGATTGCTGCAGGTAGATGTCCACCTGAGGAACGAAGATTTGAGAATTGACACGTATAGATCTGGTGGTTCAGGTGGTCAACATGCAAATACAACTAACAGTGCTGTTAGAATAACTCATATTCCAACTGGCATGACTGTAGCCATACAAGACGAGCGATCCCAACATATGGTATTACCAAAACCTTTTTCAGCTAAATTATAGTTTTTGTATCCTTGAGCTTAAGATTCTTTTTTCTTTTGTTATTTGGAGTTGATTATTTTCCTAGTACAGTTTTATTAGAAAAATCCAGTGAAATACAATAGGAGCTTTTTCCTGAACTATGTATAAAATTATAAATGTATATCATCTGTTACTATATCATTTTTTCTCCGGCAATAACTTATTCTAAACATTGTTGGTCACTTTAGCAAATTAGACGGAGAATTACAAATTCGTATGTCCTTCTTTTATTCCCTAAACCCTAAAACCCGTAAGCTAACATTCATCGTAGCTGAAACTTGAAAAATTCACAAATTGTTCTCCCAACGTACCCTGCCTTCTCTGAAGCACCCATGCGTAAATGATGTACACAAATATTTATAGGTCAAAGTGGGCATGGGCAACTTTTTTTGTAATCATACTCATTCATTGAATTCTTTTGCAACATCCGTGATGTACAATGTATGATTGTTGACCTCCATTACGTGAGCATTCTGATAACGTACAGGCTAATTATCTTTTTTGGTATTTATTTATTTTTCTTCTTGTAGTTCTTGTTCTTTACTATATTTCTCGTTTCCAATTTTGGGGGTCCTTGTAGAATAAAGCCAAGGCACTTAAGGTGTTGTGTGCAAAGCTTTATGAGATAGAGAGGTCTAGACTTCACGCCAATCGAACAAAACTTCGATCTCAACAGGTATGCATGATATGATGAATTTTAGTTGATACAATTTGGTTTGGCTTTGCTTTCAATATTGATTTATGGTGCTCAACACATTGAACAGATTGGTAGTGGGGATAGATCTGAACGCATCCGCACATACAATTTTCCTCAAGGACGTGTAACGGATCACCGTGTTGGCATCACTCATCATTCGATAAATGATGTGATGCAGGGAGAGAATCTGGATGTATTTATTGATGCCCTTCTTTTGCAAGAAGAAATGGATGCAATTGCATCTTTCAGTTCTTCGCAGTGAAAGTATGATGACTAGCAATAGTATACTGTACCATTCTTTGGTGCTGATATATTAACTGTTCTTGGTGAACAATATCTTACTATGCAGTTAAATCCTAATACTGTATTTTTATACGCAAGTTTTTATATGAACATTCTTGGATTTTTGTATGCAGATAAATCCTAAAACTTCATTTGTTGCTCTAAAAAGTCATGCAGCTCCCCACAGCAGCTCATCATGATTTTGTTTTTACCAAAGTAAAAAGGTCAATAAATTAACAAATTAAAACTGCCCAGGCCACTAGTATTATAGTGTAGTGAAATTTCTCAGTCACTTGAGGCATACTAAGAGGTAACTCACAAAAACTAGGATTTGTTGGGTTCGACTGCCTTAATTACAAATAATATTATCTACACTATGAGGAATGAGATAGGCTTAGTTTCACAACAGGCTAGTAATAATATGGTTCGAATTCGTCTTTAGCGTGAATTAAACCTAAGATCTCTCATTTACAAATGAAGAGAAATACTAGTAGATCATAGTACTAAAAGAAGTCCAAATTCTAGAGGCCATTCGTAGTTGAATCAATTTAATAAGTCTCGAGTCATCCAAAGAGTAAAATAACAAGAAGTCCAATTCTAAAAGAATGCAATGCTTCTCTCGGTAGTGGTGTACTAGTGTCTGCTTTTCTTAGTAGTGGTATATACTTTCAATATATTTGGAAAGTCCAATTCACAAACGATTGCAGCCTACTATGGTGGAAAATCACGAAGAAGTGTTCAAAACACATATTCGCTTTCAACTTAATATTGAATATGAAGTGGGGGATTTTAAAGCCTCATCTGTTATTTATTCATTCACATTAAAGTAAATTGTGTCCTATTACAAAACTTCTTCCTTTCATCTTCTTTGATAGTTGAACAAGTTCTCCAAAAGTTTCTAAAGGATATGTAACCTCTTATTCTCCACACATTGAGGTAGCCTGTGGTGTGAAGATTGAAATGATTGTTACCTAGGACAGCCATCAGAATGACAAATTCCACTCGTAGCTAGCTAGTTCATAACATATAGTTAGATTTTGAGATAAACGGGAACCATATAGAGGAGAAAAGAAAAAAAAACAGAGAAAGAAAGAGAAACTCTTTGACACTGAGTCTTACGCATGAAAATTCAAATGCTTAAATCTTATAAGCTGCTGCTCATTGTGAGCCTAAGATCATCATCAAATTTTTCAACTAAGATCATCATCCAATTACCACATCAAACTAAGAAAGTGGAAAACACTGAAACATCCCTTCCATTTCGTGGTGAGACACACACACACATATATATACCCCTTTGGGGACAATAGATAGTTGTTTACAATTAATATAAAACCCCTGATTAATGAGGTCTCCAATCAACTTTATAATCCCCCTGCAAAGTATGCCAAGGGTCCTACAATAGCGCCATTTATGTAAGTTGCAGGCTCCGAGTGACTGTAATCACTGCGGTCATCTGGGAACCCATCGTTCTGGTTTGGACCTCCAACAACGGCTCCAACTAAGATGTTAGGGTTTGGGTTTAACGAATAAAAGAATGGTTGGAAACCACCATCACAACCTATGGTCTGAGGATGGCTTGCCAATGAAGGCAACGAGGATCCCCTGTGGTGAATTCTCTTGGGATAGTAGGGTCCATACCCTACCATGTAGGACATCTTCAGAGGGTTTACCCCTAATATGTAGTCCACCTAAAAATGTCAATAAAAATCAGCCCCTGTATAAAATGATAAATGATTGAACTTAAAGTAAACACTTAGATCATAATTAACATAATAATTAGTGGTTCAATTTTACAGTTTGACATTGTCACGCAGGATTAAGTGATGTACCTGTTGTTTTGCAAGGTTTCTTAAGGTCTTTGGAGTGACGACGAGGGTACCACAGTTGAATGTGAGCTTTCTGACAGCCATGTACTTGGAATAGGTAGTAAGCAAGAATGTTATTGAGGTCACATATTGGAGGTTACTTCCAGGCAGCTTATATATGAGCCCTCCTATATTTTAAACGAATATACATGGTTAGAACACATTTATTTTACACTACTCTCTCACGGAAAAACAAGGGAAGGAAGAATGCACGAATAACCATTTTAGATTGCTAATAACAATCCTACTATCATTTCCGTATTCTATATTTGAATCCATACTTACTAGATTTTGGCAGCTCAAAAATTGGTTGAAGTGATGAACCACTAGTGAAAACAACTATGTTTACCTTGTGTATATTGAGTACTTGAAGAGGGTGAGTTAGGCAAAATCCGACACATAAATTGCTCCGCTTGTTGTTTATATGGCTCAAAGTTTTTGTCGTTGTTCAATAGTGCCCTCTGAAAAATATATACAGCATTTTGTCAGAATTTATAAATTTATAATTAAAGTAAGAATAATAAAAATTAATTTGAGGCCTTTTGAAAATCATTTTAATTTTGAGTTTTCATCTTTTAGTATTTTGAAAACTGAAAAACATTACCAAATACATTTAACAAATAAATTATTTAGTTTTCAAACAAAGTGAAAACAAATGTTTGAAAACTAAAACGAATCGTTATATACGAAATGGGCCCTTAATAGAACAGTTGTACTGAAATAAGGTGGAAAAAGGTTGATGATGAGTATAGAATTTGTACCCTTGATAATAAAACATAAGCACCAGCAAATTTGTTGTCCCAGCTGAAAATGTCTGTTGAATCACTAGCTCCCAAGGATTTCATAAAATTGTAATAATAAAGTTCATTACTTGCTCTAAAAAGCCATGCAGCTCCCCACAGTAGCTCATCCTGAATTTATTTTTATTTTTTTACCAAATTGGAAAGGTCAATAAATTAACAAATAAAAAATTGACGCAAAATCTAGCAAGGATAAAGAGGATCCGGATTCTATGGTACCAACCTTATATCCAGAATATGAGCAATAAAATGGGCAGACTGCAGATCCAAGTGAATCACTGTATGCCCCTCGGTACTGAATTGCAAACTGCATCACATTCTTGGCCGTGTTCAACAGCAACTTTGAGTATTTCGGATCAACCTTCTGAAAAACTAAAGAAGCAGCCGCTAATGCAGCGGCTGTCTCTCCAGCAACGTCCGAGCCCGGGTTGCTTGGTGAGACTGAGTACACGGTTCTGAGCGTGTCCATGTCTTCTGGCCTCTCCCAACATTTATGGTCCATGTTTGGGTCACCGACCCCAACATAGAGTTTACCGGGCGTTTGCCTAGCACACTTTAGAAGATAATCCGTGGCCCACCGTATCGCTGCCCGGGTTTCTGGTAACTGGGGGCCAATGCGCTTGCCATATTCAAGTGCTCCCCATGACAGCATTGTGGTGGTGAATGCCATTGGGAAGTTGAACTTGACATTGTCTCCAGCGTCATAGTATCCTCCAGTTAAGTCCACCTGCAAAATTGATGCAAATATTTTCATATAGGTCGAAGGTTCATGTTTGTCTCCAATCAAATTTTGTCTACACAATAATATTTGGTACACGAGACAAGTAACTTCTCATTCCAATGAAACGCTCGTGACTTTTTCGTAATTTCATTAGAATTTTAAAAAGATTTGGCTTTTTATTTTGTGTAATAGAATATTATTAATATAACGGTATCGTAAATCAATTACATAATATTACATAGAAAATATAAAACATATAACAGTGCATTGCGTGATTAATTTGAAGTATTACCACAATACACATACTTAATAAATTTACCTTGTACAAACATAGTAGGTAAAAAAGAAAAGGAAAACCAAGGTGCTTGTTTTCATTACATTCACTGTTCCTTTTCTTTTTACATCTTTTTCTTTGTGAAGGAATCATGTGACCTTCCCTACTTTTGAACACGGTTAGAGACTAAATTCAGAAGATTTTATTTGCACTCATATTTTTCTTTCTTTTTGTTCATATGCTTTGCACGTGTCTATCATCTTTGCACATATATAAAGCAAGCAGCAAAACGATCAGTTGGTGATACTCCAAGCATTATCCATTGAAACAATATTTTCGGATTAAAATTTCAAATCACATGTAAGAGCATATATATATGCTTCACACCCCTTTAATATATACATTGTTCTAAAAATTCATGTATAGGCGTTAGTTGGCGGCTAGCCACCTACTTCGATTAATCCTTAGACATTTGAAAATTAAGAAATAGCACATAGATCTACCTAGGCGCCCACTAAGATTGCTTAGGCGTCCACCAAGACCACCTAGGCACCCACTTAGACTACCCAAACCGGTCTAGACGCTCACCTAGGTCGCGACTCCCACTTTGACAGAAAATATATAACTTTCATTTTGCATTATGTTCTAATATTCTATTTTGAAATTTATGTATTCCAATGCAATTAAGTATTTTTTAGGTATAAACAGACGCTTATATATACGATATATAATAAATTTACTTCAATCCACCTAGGCACCGCCTAGCCGTCTAAATGCTAGGCCCTAGCCTAGATAGCCCCATCTTTTAGAACTTGAATATATATAGGGAGTATTTTTGCTTACCATCTTATTTATCACCATTATATGAGTTTGAATTTCGAGATTCATGTAGTGGATAAGCACAAATCTCAAAATTCAAACTCATATAACGGTGATAAATAAGGTGGTGAGCATACACCATACTAAATGATGGTGAGCACATTGCCACTGATCGGATTTCTCACATGTGTGTACCATCACCTTCTCTTTCCCACCCTAACTTATAGAGAGACCACATTACAAATAGTGCAAATAGGTTTGCATGCATGAAGGGTAATGCAATATTCCAGAAATTGACCATCTATAACGAACTAAATTTAAATATAAAAAAATCATATAAATCAAAATACAATGCAGTAATTAAGTATATAGCATATTTACATTTGCCAGACGACCATCGGAAAGCCCAGAATTGAACCTCCATGTGATTTGTTGGGCAGCACCGGCTGGGAGTCTCCCTGACCTTTGTCCCTGAAAGAAGAGTATGGACTTTGCCAGGGCCTCTCTGTAATTAGGGTTGCCTGCAGCTTGGATTTGGACACTACTACTAATACTACTGCCCAATATTACAAAGACGGAGATGAAGAGGGTTAGTGGTAATCTCTTTGCCATTGGAACTTAATTTTTTTTTCCCAAATGTAAAAATTAAGCACACAATGAGTAATGCGATCGATTTTGAGATTAGTTCATGACTTTGTGCCGGTTGAGATGCCTTTAAATAGGAGCGGGAAAGACCAGTCACCATGCCGCAAATTCTGGCCTTTTGTTCTTCCTTCGTTCCCCCTTCTTATTTTTATATATATTATATTGTTATATATGGGATTAAATACAACATTATGTTTACACAGAAGCGTGAGAATTGAATTTAAGCCACACTATGTATAAGTTAAGCATACTAATTTCATTTAAAATTGATCATCCTCAAAATTCGACATTAAGATCTTACTTACAAATAAAAAGATATGCTACTATGCAATAGTGTTAAGTGAAATATGATATTTTGGTTTAGGTTAGTTTGTTTTCCCTTCTCCCTAAGATTTATAAAGAGGAAAAAACCGTAGCTCATTGCAAAGTTACTTATTCAACCTTGATCTTCTTTTCCATGCACCCGCCAAAAAAATCAGGCCCGCCGCCCTATGCACACCAAGATTTATATAGAGTAAATTCCATTACGGTTTTTTATTTTTATTTTTAACAAACGATATTATTTACATAAAAGGGGTTCGAGTGGAGTAAATCTCACAATAAGTTAGCAATAATATGATTCAAATTAATCTTTAACGATAATCGAATCTAAAACCTCTTACTCATTTTAAGTAAGAAGTCCCATGTTTTTTTCACATAAATGATAAGTTCAAAACTTAATTATTTTGGCCAGTCTACTGCATGGTTTAGAACAAATATTCCACCCTTAAATAGAAGATTGTTTATAGAAAACAAAAATTAAGTTATTATTAGTCATTTTATTGGTAGTGTCATGCATAATTTTTTTTTTTAACAAAATTACAAAATTAGTCGACTCCAAATTGAGTGCAACACTACTAAGTCAAACATGTTAAACCATTTGAAATTATTTCTTTTGTTTTGGGTGGTAAACCCACCATTGGCTCATTAAGCATAAAATATGGATTAATAATGCTCCGAATTTTCTGAAGCATAACTAACTACTACTTTCCATCATTAATTGTGATAAATTCACAAGCATCATTATCATGCATTGCATGCATTTGGCCTCAGTTTCTCTTAACCAATGGCCATATATATAGTTTTCTTTTATAATGTTGTCTGAAAAATCGTTAAGCGTATTCGATACATCAGGCAGCATGATTTCTATGAAGAGTAATACATGTATTAAGTATTTTACAGTTAGAGGTTAGGGTTAAATATTATTATCAAGTGTACATGTTTTAGAATTTGAGTGAATCAATCAGATACATATTATGAATGTCACAATGTGTGAATGTAACGAATACGAATACACACAACAATTTCGATCATCAAGTGCAAGCAAAAACCGAATCATTACCTCATGCATTAGTAGTATATTTTTAACACAAGCGGTGTTATTTACACTAAAGAGGTAAAGGAGTTAGTTAAGCCTTATAATGGGTTAACCATAATAATTTGGTTAAAATTTGCATTCGGCAAGAATCAAAGTTAAGACTTCTCACTTACAAACGAAGAAGACTAACCACTAAATTGTAATTTTAAATTACGAGTTATGGTGTTTGGTCAATGCCCGACCATTGTGTACAAATGCCCGGGCGAATGAGAAAGCAGTCCCTGATTTTGGGTCATATTAAGGGATAAGGGTTAGGCAGAGAATCCATAGACAAGCAGAAAAGAGTGCAAAAATAAGGGCCCACTTTATTTAAATTCCCGCATTACAATATTCCATTCCCATAATTCCCATGTGTAATGTATGTTTCCTCTTTTTTGGTTGTCCATTTGATCACTGAAAAGTGGAGGCGCTGATGGCGCCCCTTTCCGTCCGTCGTTCAACCCCGTGGCCGTCGATGGCGCTAAAAAATCGGCTCCGATTACTTTTTCGTAATTAATTCATTTTATAATAACGATTTGAGTTCGGAGATGATAGATTAATGCATGTCATCTCATCCCATGTGTGTTGCTTTTGTTTAAATCTTTATTTTCTCAGATAAAGTTTTTTTCTGTGTGTACCTAGAATGCTTGTGCCGTTGTGTACATTGCACGTGTTATTTATATGCATATATAGGGTAATATTATTCACACACTTATTTTTACGGAGGAGGATTCTCATCCTCTTCCATCCTCTTCTCTCATACATTGTTTTTTATCTTATTATTTCTATAAAAAAAAAAATCAATATAAGATGTTGACATGGCTTAACCGTGACCGTTCAAATAGAAAGGCATGGAAGGGTAAAGAGATTAGGAGGGTAAAGAATCCTCCTCCTATTTTTACGTTTACACATCTCTCTCAATTTTTAGTCATCAGATCGAATGAATTGAAAAAAATAAATAACTAAAAAATTAACAAAACTATGTGTAAATGGATGTGTGAATATCACTTTCCTCTATATATATATATATATATATATATATATATATATATATATATATATGAGTTGGTGGCAAAGTTAACATAAATGAAATTGTAAAACTATGTGACGGCCAATCACCATATCTACTTTCTTTCGTATGCTTTAGGAGTAAGCTAGTTTTATAATGTATTTTACTATTTTTTTCTTTTTAAGACTTTTGGAAAGGTAGTTTGAATAGAAAGGGAGATCGAAGTGGCTTTACTTGTTATTTCACTCAACTTGAAAGCCAATCACCACTTTGAACATTTTCAAGCCTAAATCATGACAAGCCTACTTGACCTCTATCTGTCTTACAAAACTGATTAAGATGAAATTGAGGAGGCTTAGGTGATACGTAGTCTCTCTTGCTTCATACTCCAAAACACTTGTTTTGTTTTTACAAACATACTATGTACTTGAGCTTAGCCAAGTTGAAATCTTTTCCTGTTAATTTCGATTATATTTGAATCTTGCTCAAATAACATAGAAACTAGACATATTGAAGCCGGAATCCGAACTCTAACCCTACAATTGGACTTAGTAAGCATATTAAGCAGATCCACTTGTTGTTGATCATGACAGGTGCATCCATTACTCTTGGTTGATTAATGGTTGGTTACTAGCTAGATTAATCATGCGATTAGTCATGCGTTGGAAGAGTATATTATTATAATCCAATTATCTTATAGCAATTGGTTTATTGAGAAAGCTAGCTGCATGCATCCTGCATTGTGCCGCGAGACCAAAGTGACCAAATTAATATCAAAGCAGGGTTGAGCCATGCATAAATATAGGCTTTCTGGATTGCTAGCTTGATTTGAGGATAAACCAATCCATGATTTTACAAGCATTATATATGATAACTGAAGGATAAAGAACAAAGATAAGATACAGATACAGATACTCCCCCTAAACCCCTAATCCTCTTCGTTCAGTAGTCCAATTTACGTCTTTTTCATGCATTGCATTCTGCTTAACTATACATGAAATTCCTTAGAAAATAAAATAAAATTAATAATGCTTCAAGTTTAGGAATTACTTCTAGTCGGCGGCGGCGGCAATCCATGCATTGCAGTCGTGCTATTTAGTTCTCTAATATTCCAATTTTCTGGCCAAGAGTTCCAAAAATATTCCGTGCAATTCAAGTCCGAAACTGAAATTTCAAACTTCAAAATTGGAATTAGAATGTATTTGAATTTTCCCAAAATTTAAAACTTGGCTAATTCTATTACACCCTTCTATTCCATACACTTAATGATGTACCTACTAAATTAATTGCGGATATGTTTTTATTATTATTTGTTATACAATGTACTCAAATATGATTCTATATTCTTAATTACAACTCTCTTCAATTCAATGTATAACATGCCAAATGCAAAAGTGAGGTGCACTTACTATCTCTTGAGCTCCATTACATGTCTATATGTGCATGTTCATGCAAATAATTGGCTTAACTACTAGCTATGTTAGGTTCGTAAAATACACCACCACACAAGTGTTTACGTGATTCACTTAAATGTGGATACTTGTACTATTCTTCTTTTTTAAAGTGTAATATTAAAAGAATTTTGTTTGTTAATCTGAAATTGCTTATTGAAAAGAAATTTAAAAAAATAGACAACGAAATAACAATGTAATAGAGCTTGAGCACGACTTATTTATTTGTGTCATGCTCGTGTCAATATGGCCGTTGCTTATACATGTTAATGTTACGTTTGGTTGTACTTGTCTTAATTATTTCCCAATCGGTTCTTTCATGTTCGTTCACTTTGATAAGATTGACAATAAAGAGGGAGTTTCCATGATGAAGACAAAATCAAAAAAAGACTTGGTGTATTAAAATTCATAGTAGCATACAACTATTCCATTGGGTCAAGTTTTCATTGTGGTGGATTTGGTTCGGCAGATTTTGGGTGAAGGGAAGAGAGTTTTACAATGTGGGAACGAGATTATTCTATCCAGCCAGTACCGCTGTTCGACAAGCAATAAAATGAGCCCATGACCATTTAGTCTCGCCACAACCAGCCTTCACGTAGTTGGGGGTAAATTCTGAGTTCAAATCTTACCGACAAAAATAATATACCACATCACCATTCAAAGCAAGTAAAATAGAACGCGGCAGCACACACAAAACTAGAATGTACAATTGCCGATTGGCAGGCAGCTCTACTTTCATGTCTTTACCATCTTACAAACTCCCACCTCCGGTAAAGCACCTCAGTCTTTACTACCATGCCCACAATAAAACCACTCTCAATCTCTCACCTAAGACAATCCGTCCCAAATTATTATATTATTTTCTCCCCTAGTGCGTAAAGTGACGATATTGTCCTCATTGGCTTAGTGATGTGGATGCACCTTAGTAGTTTTAAATTATTTTCTTGCCATCGTAATTAAATCATACTCGACGTCACGAGCGTGTCAACGTGAGTTAGGCCCGAATCAGATTCGTAATGAAAACGATTAATTGAATATATAAACGAGTAAATCACGAACCAATTATATTGGCTCCCATTACCTCTAAACCAATCAAATTTTGGGCTTTTATCTTTCTTTGGGCCAATTGAAACTCTATCTCTCTCACGGCAACCCAATCAGAAAATATTATTTTCTGATTCTGGCCAATCACACACACACACACACACACACACACACACACACACACACACACTCACACTCACATACACATAGACTCTCTCTCATTCTCGACTCTTCTCATTTCTTCTTCCTTCTGCACCCAAGACACCTCACACGCACAAACCACACCAAAACAGTATGGATCGAACCTACGAAAACTACCATCACACTCCTCACAAACTCACAAACCTAGCCATACCCTTAGGTTTCAGTTTTTGTGAGTTTTGACCGTCGACTCACGAGCTCCGACGAGGAGCCAAGTTGTTCCGACGCGATCCTGAACGTGGTTTCAAGGTTTTAAGGCTTGGAAAGGTATCCACGCAACTTCCCTAACACTTTGGAGTAGTTTTGGAGTGAAGCGGACGTCGATATAGGCGAGTTTGGAAAGTTGCAAAATTGGCCAGATTTTCCAATGAATTTTCTGACCATTTTTCGTAGGATTTTGAACTCCTAATAGGTACGAATGTGTTCTACTCTTCAAGACCTTCAAATCCATATAAATTCATGGATTTGATTGAGAAATGAAGTAGATATTAAGCTTTGAAAATTTTCCAGAAATCGACGAACCAAATGACGGAGACCGACATGATCCACTGGAGAAAAAGAAGAATATTAAGTCAAAGTTGACGGAATATTCTAACGACGTCAAGTAACACCATTAGAATAATGGAATATTCTGCTATTTTAACGGAATATTCCCAACGCCGTTAGGGTTTCCGTCCCATGTGTTAGGCACGTGCCTATGCATGGCCGACGCATGTGGACCGTGACTTGGCCAATGAGTGAGGGTGCGTTTGACATCCAAAATTTTTCTAAAAATATGGGGGTGTTCGTGTTGTCGAGTAGATCACGTTGGTATATTCAAACACCCCATTTGAGCAACATATGAGGAATTAATCCTAGGCTTTGTTTATGTGCTAATTAATTAACGAAAAAATAGTTGTATCGCATATAGGTGAGACGTACCTCAAGGACGGGCGTGGACAAGCAAAGCTAGGGGTCTACTATCCTGCTACTTATTAGTGAGTGGGCATTTGTTTTGTATATATATTTATATACAGTTTTCAGAAACATTTTTATATGGAACTATGCTTTGCTTGCCATGTCGTAAATAAGTTACATCTTAAATATTGCATTGATACACTTGTGAATTGTATTGTGTGATGCTGCGGAGACTCAGGTAAGCTTTAGATGAGTATTATATGATTGAATGGGTTGTATTGCATTGGTATGCACACACTTATTTAGAGCTCATCATGGTTGTACCTCGGTATTAGTGCTCCTACCTGGGGCTAAGGCCAGCTTTCATGTGATTGTTCACCTCCCGCATCGCACAGCTCACCTTGGATTCAAGTTTGGTGCCAGCCTATCGTACAGACCACATAGGTGGTTTCAACTCGTAGGTGACCTGCGAATTATCGCACAGCTTTCACGTGATCGTAGCACTTAAGCGTACATATTTATATCCAGCCTGTCGTACAGGTCACACTAGGTGACTCCGACTCAGTGTGCTAGCCTAGATTGATGAGCTAAAGGTCCAATCGTACAGGTCACGTTAGGTGACTCTGACTGGTATATTATTTTATATTGGTTTCACACCTAACTTGCATTTATTATTGCTGAGATATTATGACATGGCATACTTCACTTTTCGCCGCTGTTGTGCATTGGTTTTCATACCTACCTAGTAGTATTTTTTTGAAACTATACGAGTTTTACGGAGAGGTGTTATTATGTTCATAAAGATAAATACGTTTTCAAACGCTTTGTTTTTGCCCACTCACCTTCTGTTTTGCGCCCCTCCAAGTTCTAGGTAGCTGTTCATCCTTGGTGGCTTACAAAGACTACACGGCGGTTCTAACATTCTACTAAATAAAAGTAGGGATCTTCTCCCTGTTTGTATAATTAGTACTTAGTTAGTTCGACTGCACTTTCGTTTTACCTATGCTCTGATATGCATGTATCTTATACTTGATCTCTTTCACACTCTTACATATTATCTCTAGTTAAATAAGTTTAGCTTTGGTTTTTTCTATTTATTCGCATTTTCTTATTATTATCACTTATGTTGCGCCCTTGACTACGTCACCCTCACGTGACGGCCAGCACGTCTCGACTTCGGTTAGGGTGTGTCATCACTCGTATAACAATTTCATACAGCATAACGAAAAAAAAAAAAAAAAAAAAAAAAAAGTAGAAAAGTGAATACGCACTTGGCGATGAGTCAGAGACTACAAAACCAAATCGAAGTAGCAAAAATTGTTCGGTACATATTCCTTCCAATAGCATTCGGCCACCCTGAGTCTCTTTTATTGATTTCAAACCCAGTCTTTGAGGCTGGGCCTGCAACGAAGATTACACTTATCCAGAAGAATTGAACCCAAGAAGCTTTCAAATTACAATGCAAAATTTGGTGCCAAATCACAACAAAATACAAACTAAGCACAAAAAAGACCGATACATAACAAACCTTGATATCCCCGAGAGCTGCTGCTGTCAGTCACCCATGCTCGAAATATGACAGTAGGATCCCAAAATCATTTACAAAATCAGTTTCTCCACACAGCAAGGCAGGCCTACTCTACATGGGCCATTCCCAAATCTTTTGTTGTACCGTTTTTACATCCAACGTTATGAAGGTTAAAACCATGTATTAAGCTTATAGCAGATCCAAAAGGGGTGGCTGTTCAGTTGCCGATTTCGCATGGCTGGAGCGTGACACCGAACTAGCACCCTTCCCTCTGCCTCTTCCTCGACCTACAGCAGTTGATGGGGGAGGAGCAAGTCTAGGTGCTGTCTGCGCATTATTTCCAGAAGCAAATATGGACCCAAGATCAGCTGATCTTTTATCTGTGTAAGCATTTGAAGCTGATATCGGTTGATTCTGTTTCATAAATCCAATAGAACTAGGGGGGTTGAAACCTGAGCTACCCAAACCACCAGTAATCGAAGTTGCATTGCCTTGACCATGTCCTATTTGCTCAACAGACCCTCCGGTAACAAAGGCCCAACTATCATTGCTATTGCTGTAGAGGTTCATACCGTTTGATCCACCGGACAGTTTGTTTCTGGGAGGCTCTATCGTACCATTGTTGGAAGGGCCCATTCCACTTACTTGGCCACTAGGCCGTGGGGGCCAGTTAGCAAAAGGATCAACGTCATCAAAACTGGAACTGGATGATGCTCCTGCATTTAATTGCTTCTCAGTATCAGCAACTGAGGTAACTCCAGAAGACGCCCTAGGAGGCCACTCTATATCAACTGGGGGACATGATGTGGGTGTTTGCTGACTAGATACTGCAGTTCGCGACAAGGAATTTGGCTGTGAAGAAGTTACTTGAATTGGTTCATTACCCGGAGTGGGATAAGTGGAGGTAATGGAATTTGTAGAAATTTGGAGGGAATTGGAGGGCTGCTTTTTTATAGGACCCCAATCTTCATCCCATGCTGGACTGCTGTTTGCAGCGGTGGCGACATTTCCACTTATTTTGCTTGGGACTTGGGAGTGGAGTCCATTGGCAGATGGAGATGGTTTTACCTCTGGAATTCCAGAATCCGTCACAGTAACTCCCCGTTTTTCCTCTATCTTCCTGCCACAAAACCAATAGGTCCAATACAGAAAAGGAGACTTAATATCAGTAAAACTAAATGCAAGAAAGAATTATATAATACTGAAACTGATAAGAATGCATGTAAGCATGCAGACATTACTTGGGTGAAACTCAAAACATTCAATTATCACCTCAGAATAGCCTTGACAAAGAGCATATATTTGGCAAACTGCTGAACATTTAATTGCTGGGCAGTAAGAAGAGGTATGAGCAGCGGGAGGACATGCTCTGCAACAAATTCTACCCCATGCTGAAAATCATGAAGCAAAGACAATGATTATATCTTGTAGCTTTGTAATATATTTATAATATATAACGATATTAGGGTAAAATGCTACAGAAGACAGATAAAGCAACCACAGAACCAGATTCATTATTGGAAACGGTTACCTGCTTAAGAATTGAGTTTGACACCCAAAGAGTACACATAAGGGTAGGAGCAGAGCAGTCAACTGCTGTACAACGCTGAATTGTTTGCAGAATATCCAAAATAGCATGCTTATCGAGTGTAGGAATCAAATCTCCTAGACAATGCAAAGCATTGACTCTCACCTGCCAAAACAAGCACATTTGAAATTCATGTTCAATTGTTACATTAAGATTAAACCATAACAAAACAATATAAAATTCACCCAAGTCAAGTTCAAGAGCCACCTCGAACTGGCAGTCTCATGGAATTAAAAGCTACAGTTGAACCCACAGTACCAAGAAAAAAAAAGGGTAACAACCAGTTCATTCATCTTCAACTGTCATACAATTGGCCGTCAATTCAGAAAAACTAAAGAAAACTGTATTTTGGGACTTTAACTTCTTATGAGTTCATTGCCACCAGCATTACATTGTCCTAAGAAAATACACAAAGAAACCGACTCAGGCAGAAGATTCACGAGGTGAATCATAGGATGAATCCCACTGTATTAATTTTCACTCTGTTAAATAATGAATGGCAGTTTAAAAAGTTAATTTCCTCAGAAGTAGAAACAAGGGCAAACCCATTACAATCAAATGGTTTAATAATCAGTGGAATTAGAAAACAGTATATACTGTGCAAATTCAACCAAAGAAACAACATGCTTCAATAGCAATTTGGGAGATAATAATCACTCGATCAAGTCATTTTCCGCATTCAGGATCAGTAATGCAAAGTGGACGTATGAGGAAGCAACATACAGCTAGCACAGGATGCACAAAACTCGGACAGGTTTCTGGTACATTAGGTGATAAAAATGTGTGATTTAAAGTTCCATCTACTATGATTAGGTCAATAACTCTTGGTAAAATAGAGTGCTAAGTACTATCAACTAGTTTTCACAACAGAAATAAAATATAATAGAAGTGACAGGCCAAAGACAATTGAAAGTCAATCTATTAGGACTGGCAGGGACACTTCGTTGGTATTAAGTTATTTAACATATTACAATGTTGACCACTAGATACACCTATAACCAAAGGAAATATCAGTTAAATTCAAGATAAGAAACCAAGAGGCTGACCAAAAAAAGGTGGTGCCAGAAATATTATTATAGGGGATCATACCCTTAAATAATTAGTTTGATTCCAAATTCATAATACGAATGAATGAACCAAATCATGCTCAATATAAGTTATAACATCAAAATCTGTTGCCTTTTAAGTTACAACAAATTATTTCTTTCTTTCTTTCTTTCTTTCTTTCTTTTAATCATTTTTATGTATAACCCACAGAAAGAAAATCAAAATTCAGTATTTTAAATTTTCACTAATGGCAAGAACAGACTGATATCATTTAAGGTGAATGCATAATGAGAATGTTCTTAAATTAAACTTAAGAAACAAAGAAAGCCAATAAAAGAATAAATACATACCGCGGCAACAGTTGTCTTAAGAGCTAAGCCGTGAACACGAGGCAGAATAGCTTGTTTCACTAGCTGCAAATAATGAAAATATAAGACAACAAATACTAGTAGCTCTCCCATAAAATGTTGATTCACAAGAAAGATAATAAAACTAAAATATAGCTAAGTTGTTTATCTTCATCCATGTGCTAAACAATTTTTGTATTACAGAAAAAGAAAAAAAAAAAAAAAAAGGCCAATGGTATAATCCACAACTGTAACACATCTTCAAAAGTGTCCATCACTGAGAGAGAGAGAGAGAGAGAGAGAGAGAGTGAGAGAGTGTGTGTATGTGAACATTTAGAAGAAAGACACTAAAACTAAAATATAGCTTTTGTTTATCTTCATCCATGTGCTAAACACATTTTTGTATTACGGGAAGAAAAAGAAAAAAAAAAAAAAAAAAAAAAAAAGCCAATAGATAACCCACAACCGTAACACATCTTCAAAAGTAGTATTTCAAATGTTTTCATTGCTGTGTGTGTGTGCGTGTGCTTCCAAAGAATGTAAATGCATACTCACCTGAACATCAATCTTTTTAGCAAGGAAAGGAGACTTCCTCAAAACCTCCTCCTGTATGCGAGCATCGCCATCACCATATGCTCGAACAATCATGGGCAGGACATGTGATATCAAGTGATCTTGCATAGTCTAAAAATAAATACATAACAGGTTAAGTGTTTAACTCAATAATGGGGAAAGTATCTACTAGCAACATAGTAATCCACTGGGAGTAAGCACCCCTTCCAGGCACTGAACAGACACAGCACACAAAGTGTGCAGGGATTGAACCGAATAATGCAATAATATCTTAAAATACCAAATAAGAGAATCAGAAAAGTTTTTTCACTTACCTTGCTGATAATAAGTTCTGCATGCTTCAAAAGCAACAATAATGTGTCACCCACAGCAGTGCTCAGGACAGGAACAAGGGCTGGCAATGTTGATAACTCAAAGTCATTCGTATCCTACATTATGTTTTAAGACATAAACTTAGTCAATCTAGTTATAAAACGTAAAGCATTCACTGTCACTTGATGATGTCCATAAACTCTACCATATGTGTGTGCGCGCGCGCGTGTCTAAGAGAGAGAGAGAGAGTACAAGTTTTAAGACATTATTATAGAAAGTTTAGGCTTAGAGCTTGATGTCTCAACAATCGTGCATGTTTTCAAAAATTAAGTATCATGGCAGTTTTTAAGAGATCATCACATAATTGTTTTCTTGCATCTTTCAAAATTTCACATATACTTTTGAGTGATTCTCCATGAACTCCTTATTTTCTCAGTTAAACCCTCCACGGCTAGCTGACAACAATTTTCTTTTAACAAGAAAACAATATTTTCTTGAAAAAAATGATATGCATCCTATGGACAAGGATACACTTACAGCAACAAAAATAAAAATTCCCAAACTGCCTAAACTACCCCAAAAATTAAAAAACTCACGCATCCATCATTGCTACCATCTTTTTTATTGGAACTATAATACAATTTAATCAAGGTTATAAAAGGCGTTAGGCACTAGTCGGGTGGCGGATAGGGGCCTAGCGTCTAGGCGCCTAAGCAGTTTTTTTAATTTTAAGACATAGAGATTATAAAGTATTAGAACATACTGAAAACATCGGGAACAACCTAGGCAGGTCTAGGCACCCTTCTTAATTTTCAAACGCATAGGGATTAATTGGGACGGTGGCCAGCCGTCTAGTGCCTAGGCGGGGATTTTTAGAACAGTGAATCTGATACATCATAACAAGCCTTGCATGATTAGTTTACAAAAAATCACAATCCTTTACAAAGCTTTTTTTGTAGGTACAACAATGGCTCATTTCCAATCACAAGGCCAAAGCAATTAGTACCTGAGACTCTGCAATCGTGAGAACCATGGGCAGAATCATTGGTTGCATAACCAAATTCCTAAGTTCTGCACAAAGCGGCGGCAGTACCTAGAAAGACATAATAGAGACCATGTTCAATAGATAATATATCCTTAGCAGTTGGCTGAACAAAACTATGAAATGCAATATAGTGAAACACAAATTACCAATAGGCATAACCAGATACCTGAGGGGTTCTTTTTTTCTCAAACCAAAAACAAAAATCATGATGTGGGTTTCATTTCAATAATCAGGTGGTCCTTTCATTATTCTTTGTTTCCAAAATTCAAACATATACTCAAAACATAAATACTGTAAAAATAAATGACACATCACTTGATCAGACAAGAAAGAAACCTTATATCGCAATACACGAGAATCGAAATCTTTCCACATATCAGATAATGCTTTCAGGAATTCAGACTTCTGCATGTTATCTCTTTCCTGCAAATTAAAAAAAAAATGATTTATGACCAATTCTTTTTTGTCAAGCCGTTTTTCTTCTTTTAAGACATTAATCTAGGGTAACATTATCCCAGAAGTATGCACTGATTACGCTGAAATGCAAATGCATACAAGCATGTGGTCGAGAAAGCGAAGAGCACGCAACCTAGTGTCATCCCGAAAAAATGGAGAACCTGCATGTAAATATTATAAACAAACGCGAGTATGAGACAAAGAGCAGTCAAATATTATAAACAAACGCGAGTATGAGACAAAGAGCAGTCAAAGTACACTTAAACATGTAACATAACAATAATAACGAGGCCAAATGTGTATGCACTTTATACTGCTGAGATTAAACCAAAAATATCTGCATGACAAAACGAATTCTAGCAATAATACTACATTACTTTTGGCTTCCACGGAGAATTGAGAGTGATTTTCATGTATCAGAACAGGAACATCCCTAACTCATGCGTTCTATTTTTAACAATGATGGTGGGCTTAGAGATTTGATTATTATTTACTTTTAATCAAAAGAACCAGGAAATTCAGTTACTAGGTTTAATTATTTCTAAGTATTTATTAATCTTGAAATTGCCTATACTATATTATTAATAGGTTCCTAGTAACCATACTTGATTTTAACATGATTTACCTCTCCTTAACCTTCTCTGTCTCTTTACACATATCATCCTTGTTCTCTTTGTCTCCTATTCTACATCGGAAGCAGAGAAATGTTTTCCTACATTCAGTGGCAAAGCTCCAATACAGTTAGGTTTAATGATTTACCTGTAAAATCCATTGCTGTTGGCCTGAAAGCCTCATTCGTAGAAAGCATCCTTTGCAAGTCAGGAACTAACTCTGGAGGAACAGGGGAAAAGGCTTCATTGGATAAGTAGCTTAAGGTATTCATATACTGCAAAAGAAAAACTTCAGTATTAACAATATCACCAATATTAGCATTAACAATATCACCAATACACAACCATAGATCAACCATGAGGAGCACTCAATGAAAATGGAGAAAAGTATTAAAGACTAGTACACATATCCTACTTCATTCCATGACCTATTTTAGTGTGCATGTGGGGGAAGTAGCAGCGAAAAGTTGGAGATGATCCTTGTTAAAGGAGATGTAGAAAAAGGAATAAATATAGCAATAATTCGATTCTTCGTCGCTGTAGTAAATAGGCGAGAAAAAGCATATCATACAAGCTCTTTTTGTGTTTTCTGTACATGAACAAGCTATCAATTAAACACTTGCATCTGTATGAAATAAGTGAAGAATTTAAAGGAAAACTACCATCTTGACATTGTTGTGGCAGTCGAGCAAAGGCTTGTGAGCAATCAAGTGGTAGGCAAGACAACCAAAACTGAAAATATCAGAAGAACATCCAGCTGAGGATGCTTTACTCCTAGCAAGTTCAGGAGCAGTGTAATTCAGTGATGGCTGAAGGGGCAGCACAGAGTCCTCAACATCATATTCCTGTGCAACCCATATCAAATCAATTAATGACTGGTACACATTGCTCATGGGGAACTCTCATTGAATCTAGACAAGATTTAAATAAATAAACCTAAAAAATTACGGTCAACATTTTAACCAGGAAGCATCATACTGCTCATAAAAAAACTGCCAGACTCTTGGCTGTTTGAAAAGAAATCCGGTGTGCAAGTATAGATCATTCAAAGTTGTTGCAAATGCAACTGCATAGATGGAAAACAATTGGATAAAGCAAGGAAGAAAATGAAGACATTCATAAATTCATGAATGTTAAGAGATCAAGATCAAAAAAACAAATGTGTGCTAATAATGTTCCGCAGGACAGAAAGCACACATTTTCATAATTGTAAAAATATGCAGGTGAAGTAAAACTTTTTGTGTAATAAGCTTATAACAGAAGCTTGACTCACAGCATAATGGAATGCCTGAACATTAGCCATATTTCCTGAGGCTTGATCTGTTGAGATTGCAAAACCAAATCCACCAAGCTTCCAAGCTCCACTTGCTGTAATAAAGACATTCTGCAGCAATATGGTTTCACATTCAATTGACATATTCAATATGCATTCAACCTCTAATTTGGAGGACAAGTATGATAATTAATTGGCAAGAAACACATTTATTAGACTCAGTGAGGGACTGACACATAAAGATCAGGCAATAAAATGAAATGAAGTTTTTCCTTAGTAATTATTGTTGTACTTTTATGTGCAAAGGGAAGCAAATTCTAATAAAGTATCATACGTCAACTTTGTAGGCGAAAGCGAAGAAACAAACAATCTAAAAATAAGAATACAAGAGATTGAACATGGTTCGGCATAAAGCCTATGTCCACGGGCAAAGCATGGCGAGCAATTTCACTATACAACCAGAGATTACAAAAGAGTGTTTAAACTCTCACAACCCAAAACCCACAAATTACAAACCCTAAACCAGTAGAGAACACAAAACTAACGGAGAAGATTCTCCTAAATTGTTCTCTAACTCACAAACTCACAAATTGACTCTCACCAAATTGTCACACGAATGAGCCACACAAAATAAACTAGCCCTATTGTCCTATTTATAGAGCATAGGGCTTAGGTTTACATAGAATCCTAATAGGGAGTAAATCCAAACCCTAATCAAATAGGTAATTATACTCATTAACAAAAACTCTCCACCAAATAAGGAATCCAACCAAGAATTCAAATCCAACCAAATAGTACACCAAACGAAATAGGTAATACAAACCTAATTTCTGCATCATCCTAATGTTGAGACGCAAAACCCAACAATTATACCTTCACGCTACAGAGGACAACAAGGAAAATTATTCTGCTAGACATTCTAGCCTCAAGATAAACAAGAGATAAAATATCTACAAAGAGTTTAAATTTTGACAAATTTCACTTCTACATATTTGAAATATTGTGAAAACAGACAAAGAAGAAGTTGTAACCTCAGGTGATATGGCCCGATGAATGAGACGCGCATTGTTATGAAGAAAGTCTAAGGATTCTGCTATCTGGAGCAAACCATGCTTCACCTCCAATATACCCATTTCCTGCAAAGCAAAAATCCTTTTGAGCAAGCTATGATATCACAGGATGATTCAGAATATAGCACATGACAGATAGGAGATTGACTAAAGAAAATGCACTTTCTGTAGAATAATATTTTCCAGAACATTCTGCCCTTGGAGAGAGAAAATATCCAGCCCATTAAAAATTTACAAACTAGATCAATTTAATGTAGATAAAAAAATTACTTCACCAATATTTGTTTTACTCATTTCAATATAACCATCCCAATAGTATTGAGGTTGCTCATAGGGTTTTGAATTTCCTCAGTAAAAAATAAGTATGACATGCATATTGAACATTCATGTGCAGAAAACTTGTTTATCAAGTTAGATAGTTCATATTTGAGAGTAATGAGTTCTACAGAAGACAAAAAAATAATGCTGAAGAAGAAATAGAAGCTTAAGAGTCAAATAGCTTGGTCTATCCAATACAAGCAAACCGCCAAAAGCACTGACCTCCATCTTGAAACTTTTATTATTTTAGAAGAAGGATAGAATTTTATTAAAACAATAGAAGGAATTACAACAACTGGATAAGAAATCCACCAACTAGCAAAAATAGCAAAGACCTCTCAAGTATGACTACTTTACAAGTAACTAAAGCTGAACCAAATTCATTTAACCGCTAAAACAGCCATCACTGTATAAGAAAGAGAATAATCCCTGAACTCAGTCGAAACTGATGCCTAGAGGGCTGCTAAAGGAAACAAATGACAGATGTATTCCATGATTTCTGATAAGTGGGCATATATCTAGACGCAAGAAGGAGCACATAATATTCGGAATACGAACAACTTGCTTGTTCTACAGAGCATCCGCTTATTAACACTAATAAAATGTATCATTCTCAAAATCACACAACTAAATTCGAATTCAAGTCGGTTACTTTATTAGTGATCCACATAAAAGAAACTGAATCCGACCAAGCATTTGACTGATTTAAACTACATTCCAATATTCACAAGGTCCATACGAATCCAATCCAAACATGCATTCACTAAATTACCGAAATTACACTATCGAAACTTGAAACCAGCATAAAAGGAAACAATTGAAGCCCACCAGAGCCTACCTACCATTCCTTTAAGCTCCTTGGGCACCTTAGCCACATTCTTCACATTCCCAAGTGCATTTGCCACAGACGCAAACAACGGCTCCGTCACCATTGCCATGGCATTCTTGTTCTCATCCAGAGCCTGCACCACGTGCACCACCCCGGGGTGCCTCAGCCTCACCAGCCTCGCCGCATCAGCTCGAATGATCTCCAAAAACCCATCTTCCGCCGCCTTGGCCAATCCGGCGCGCATGCGCGCCTCCGACAGAGCCTTCTTATCCAAAACCCAGACGCAGACGTTGGGGTACTGGTGCGCGCGCGTAGACTCACGAGCCGCCTTGGCAGAATAGAGCTTCCAGACCAGGCCCGGTCCGGCGGACCCGATCTGGTCGAAGAGCTCGTAGTCCTGAAGAGGCTTGGGTCCGGCGACCTCCTGGACCGTGGTCTGTACGGTCTTTTCGATGACCGCAGCTGTCTTGGCGAGGGCTTGGGTTAGGGTTTTCATATTGAGAGACATCTGGGAAGAATGGAGGAATTGCAATGTGTACGATGGAAAATAAATCAATATAAAAGTAGTGTTGGTATAGGTGTATGTAATCTGCAGGAATTGGGAAGGAATTCTAGGGTTTTGGGTTGACGACGACGGAGGAGAAGGTGGAGGGAATTTGGAAGTTTTCCTCAGATCATCTGCTTTCCAGTTTCCACCTCCCTCTCTCTCTTCGTGGTTCCTTTCTTTTTTTTCCTTTAATTTTTTTAATTTTAAAAAATGATTTTTCAAATGTTTCGGGACAAGTTCTCTCTCCGGGCACGGGTCGTTTGTTGCTGTTTTCAGTTGGCCTCCGTTGGGTTTAATTAATTAAATTTTAATTTGTTTCTGATTATTTAGGTGAGATGATTGAGTCACACGTGGGTGGGTTGGGCCTTATATGGCAAGTTAAGTGTAAATTTGGATCAATGATATATGAGCCCTTGGACACTTTTTAAGTAGGGGTACACAAAATTTTAAGTAGGCCCATATACACGATGTTTCGCAGATTTTTTTTATCTTTCCACTACTTAGTTAATTTTTTTTGTTTTTTCTATTGTTTCAATTCATTCAATCGGACTAGGTAGGTAACCAGTGGTTTACCATCCATTATTCTCCTTTTTAAGAAGAAAAAAAAAATCATTCAATCAGACGGTCAAAAAAAAAAATGTATGTGTGAAGCAGCACCCATAAACAAATATTCTTTTTTCTCTTTTTAAAAGGGGAAACAACTGGTAGCAAGTCATGATTATCCACCTCTTCCAAGGGTAAGAGAAGGCTCACAAAAGCATTTTAGCCTCCCTAGCCATAAGTCTGGCTTTCACAACAGTAACAGGTTTCGAACCCAAAGCCTCCAGTTTTTATTTTGAAGGAAGCCTCGCAATCCGTTCTTACCACTGGGTTACCAGCTCATGGTTCCGTAAACAAATGTAGGTTTGATTACATTGTTCACCCTTCAGGTTTGGCATTATTTTCAAAATGAGGCATGAAGTTCTAATTTTCTCACATTACACCCTTGAGGTTTTGAAATTGTTTCATTTACATCTTTTATCTTTTTGAATATCTAACCCTCTCTTGAATTGATGAATTGTTTTTGTGAATATAGTGTAAATGTGGCTTCAATGTTAGCTCAAGGAAATGATATTGCCCATCGTTTGGCTAAATAATGTGTTGTCTATTGTTCATCATCGTGTACATGGTTAGAGGATTGTTGATTTGTTGTAGGAAGATGAAGAGAGTCTAAACCAGAAGCCTCAACTCTCTCTCTCTCTCTCTCTCTCTCTCCATTGTGATGCACTAGCATTAACAATGTGATGAACTAGTGCATCGCACCGACCAAATTCAAAACGTAACTTATAAAATACAAATTTGAAATAAACGTTCAACCACTGAACCACCAGCTGAAGGTTTGAATCCTAACTTTATTGGTATGTAAATTTTTGTCAGCCACAAGTTGGGTATTCTAGAAGAGGTGTTTAGTTAGAAGCAAGTAGCCACATATTATGGATCTAGATCCAACCGACATATAGATGTAAGCCGATAAGCTTGACCATTTTTTCTTCTTTTTTGACAAGCTTGACCATTTGATTAACTCCATCTTAATCGCGTCTCTTAACCTTTTAGAATTGCAGATAATACCATAAGATTATGTTCATGCTTGATGTGAGAGAGCAACTTATATAGAATGAGTTTACAGTCATGTGATTTTTTTGTTCATTAACACATCATTATGTGAAGAAAAATTTACACATAACAATGTATTATTGAAAAAACAAATATCATGCAACAATAAACTGATTACATATCAATCATTTTCCTAATTTGGGAGAAGAAGTTAGACTACTTTAATGGGAAGAGAATTTGAGTAAAAAAAGATTATTTGATTTTAAATTCACTTTTCCATTTTTCAATGTATCTAACTTTTTGGATAGACATCTTGGGACATGAAAGTCCACTAATACAACAAAACGTAACGTGATGTAAGTTGTAGGAATTAGTTTCACTTTCACATACAAAAATTGTTATTAGCATTCCAAAAATTTTATTTGATATTCCAAATTTTCTATCATTAAAAAACAATACACTTGTAATAAGTAATAAGTGTAGAATAAAATTTTTAAAATGATAATAACAGTTTCCACGCATAACATAGGCTCTCTTACTTTGCACTCTGGGGCACGTGTATAAATCACATAACTCAGAAAAGTGCTAAATTTGGTCAAATCCAGCAGAATCAAAGTCAAACTTGTCTCATGTCTTATGTCCTATAAAAATCTCTTTGCCTTTACTTCACTCCCCAAACTTTCCATTTTTGCCATATTCGGCTGTCTCAGAAACAATAATATTGAGCATGAAGAACCTCCCCTTCCTCTTCCTTGCTATCCTCACATTCCGTTGCATGAACCCCGTTTCCGCAGCCTGCCACCTCGACGACGAAGCCGGTCTGCTTGCCTTCAAATCGGCCATCACAGCCGACCCATCTAACAAGCTAAGCTCATGGATAAAGGGTACAGACTGCTGCACATGGGCGGGTACAAACTGCCTCAACAACCGGGTCACCAGCCTCTCCCTCTCGGGTCAACCCGACAAGCCCACTACTTACTTATCCGGTAAAATCTCGCCCTCCCTCTCCAAACTCAAATTCTTGAACGGCATCTATCTCCAAAACCTTAACCTGTCGGGTCCCTTCCCGGATCTCCTATTCGGACTACCCGACCTCAAATACGTCTACATTGAACACAACAAGCTCTCGGGTCGAATACCCAACACCATCGGCAACTTAACCCAACTCGAAGCACTCAGCTTTTACTACAACCGGTTCACCGGTCCAATTCCGAGTTCAATCTCCAAGCTGACCCGGCTCACCCAGCTCAACCTTGGCGGCAACATCTTAACCGGTTCGATCCCGTCCGGCATTCAAAACCTCAAGAACCTCACCCTCTTCAACCTCCAGCAAAACGGGTTGTCGGGTCCCATCCCCGATTTCTTCACATCGTTTCCGGAGCTCCGAGTCCTCAGACTCTCCGGCAACTACTTTACCGGGAAAATCCCAGCTTCAATTTCCGCTTTGGCGACAAAACTGGCCTACCTGGAGCTCGGCCACAACGCCCTGACCGGCCAAATCCCTGATTTTCTCGGCAATTTCAAGGCCCTCGACACCCTCAACCTCTCTAGCAACAAATTATCCGGTGTCCTACCTGAGAAGTTCGCGAATCTGACCAAGATCTTCAACCTCGATCTTTCTCGTAATTACCTCACCGACCCGTTTCCGGAACTGAGCGTGAGAGGCATCGAGTCCCTGGATTTGTCGTACAACAGCTTCCATCTGAAGCAAATTCCAAAATGGGTGACGTCGTCGCCGATCATCTACTCTCTGAAGCTCGCAAAGTGTGGGATCAAGTTGAAATTGGACGACTGGAAGCCGGCGGAGACGTATTTCTACGATTACATCGATTTATCGGAGAACGAGATTTCGGGGAGTCCAGTCGGGCTGCTGAACAGGACCGATTTCTTGGTGGGGTTTTGGGCTTCTGGGAATAAGTTGAAGTTTGATTTGGAGAAGTTGAGGATTGTGAAGACGTTGAAGTATTTGGATTTGTCGAGGAATTTGGTTTTCGGGAAGGTGCCGAGTGGAGTTTCAGGGCTGGAGAGACTGAACGTCAGCCACAATCATCTTTGCGGACCGCTTCCGGCCACCAAGTTTGGTGCTTCGGCGTTTCTGGGGAATGATTGTCTCTGCGGTGCTCCACTAGCTCCCTGCAAGTAAGGATGCAAAACCCTAGCAATAAGTTAATAAGTTTCGGTGGGAAATAATGCCACGTGACTGATGGCTTAGTTTTGGTGAGGACAATAAATAGGAAAATGACTTACGAAATGGATTTACAGTGATGTGGTAATAATAATATGTCATGCGTAAGTTTTTTCTTCACATAATATATTGATATTATTAGACTCGAACGTCATATATAATCAACTTGTTTCGTACAAGTTGCTTCAAGAAAATTATAGAAGGTGTAACTTTGTTATGCTGTATGTTATTGCAGAGTTAAGGATGTTTACTGTTGAAACAAAACTAAAGGGAATGGAAATGAAGGGAAAAATTTACTCTTTGGGAAAATCATCATTTTTTTCCTTTTCATATGATTTCTTTTGGCATCTGAAAGGGCAAATGCTCTATCTTGCCCATTGGATTCACCAGTTCCATTTTCATATCTGTTTCCTAATACAGCATCCTTGGTGAATGATGGTCTTTGTTTTATGGTGCCCCTTGTTCAAGCATGACCCAAAAAGTGGATCAAAAACATAATTGGGTGTCAGGTGTTGTTTTGTTAGAAGTAGGATTCTCTCTTTTTTTTTTTTTTTTTTTTTTTTTCTCTCACCTTCCCTCCTTTTTTTATTTGAATAATCACAAAAAGTGGATCAAAAACATAATTGGGTGTCAGGCGTTGTTTTGTTAGAAGTAGGATTCTCTTCTCCTTTTTTTTTTTTTTCTCTCACCTTTCCTCCTTTTTTATTTGAATAATCACGGTTAAGCCACGTTAACATCTTATATTAATTTTTTATAGAAAGAGAAAAATAAAATAGAGAATATGAGAGAAGGGTATGAAAGATGATGGAAGATGAGGGGAATTAATCCTACTTACAGTTGAATGTTTAAAAGCATGCATCTCTGCATCCAAGATCTTATGGGTATCTTTTCTTTTTTCCTTTGAATGAAAGGTCTTGTGCATATCATGCAGGTACAGTATAGGTTGCTATTTGATTACATTAAACACGCTGTCGTTTATCATAATTTGTGTACATTTGTAACATTACATTAACAAGATTCGCGGTATGGTTGTCAAAGACAAAATTTCCTCAAGTACTAATACTACCAATAGTAATACATAAATTATTATTATCATTTCTCAAATGTTATATCTCCGAAAAACTTTCGATATACATAAAAAAATAAAATAAAATAAAAAATTGGTGCACGACTTCATCGAAAGAAAATGATGATTATCTTCCATTATTGGAAAGGAATATGTGCCTCCGTTTTTACTGTTCTTCACCCTTATTTTTATTAGCTCACACACTAAAATTACTAAATGCCTCTGTGGGACACTGATAGGTGCATTATTTATCATATTTTCATATTAATTGTTTTTAAGTTTTGTTATGGAATTGATTATAAAAGAACCTTATTACTTTCCTTTTGTCAATTTCAGCTATTTTGCGCATTTAGAATGTTTTTTGTGATAATTTGACTTTCGGGAGGAGTTTTGATGCAAGGCTAATTGGAGAAGGAAGCTAAGAGGCTGAAAATTGTTCTATCCGAATTTCATAATTTTCAATGAAGCCATTCATTCCAGTTTCACAAATCAATCCCACAAAAGTTGTTTTCCCGTCAGAACTGCGCATCTGTAGGATAATGATGATTTGAAGGCTTTCCCGATTTTTCCTAGGGGCGTGCAATATATGCTTGAAAGATAAGAGATAAAGCTACGTTTCCTATATTTTTACAGAATTTTCCAGAAGATAAATTGACCCCAAAACTGGTGTGCAAGACAGATGACGTTTTTCCCAAGCCAAGAATGATTCTTTCCTAGTTAGTGTTATTAATTGTGTAAGAGTTTGTTTTGTTTTAGGAGAGTTTCTATCAAACTTTTTAGGGTTTTAGTAGAATAAATACAGTGTTGTGGCGGTATGAGAAGTTGTTACCTAGTTTTGGTTATGTGCATTAAATTAATGTTTTTATAGTTGTTTCGCATATAGGTGAAACCTATCATGAGGATGAGCGCAGTCACTTGAGGCTTGGGGGCTACGACACTTCCACATACCAGTGAGTGGGCTTTTGTGTTTTTCGTATATACCTATATACTTGAGATTTTTCCTAGAAAATCGAATTGAATGTTTATATGTTTTAAATGCCATGCAAAGTGTCTGCCTATTTAATTATGCGTTAGTAGTTGCATGTATTTATGATTGGTGCTGCAGACGCACAGGTAAATGTCAGGTAAGTTTATAGATTATGGTTGTGAATTAGTGGGTATGTGAGATGCATTGAGAACTCATAAACCTGCATCCCGGTGTTAGTGCTCCTGCCCAGAGTTAGGGCACAGTCCTTCACGTGATGTTCACCTCCCCACCATACGCTCATCTTGGATCCAAGTTAGGTGCACAATCCTATCGTACAAACCACATTAGGTGGTTTCGACTTGTAGGTGGCCCGCGATTATTCGCACAGTCTTCACATGATCATAGCACTTGAGCTTATCTATTTACACCCAGTCCTGTCATACAGATCACTTTAGGTGGTTCCAACTCGTGTGCAAGTATAGTTGTTGAGATATGGATTTGAGCTCTAGATTCGGCCGTACATGTCACATTAGGTGACTCCGGCTGACATATCATTTGCATTGATTGATATCACCTAGTTTACTTATATCTTATGCAGAGATATTTGACATGGCATATTTGTGGATTTTGCTATTTGGAGTATGGTTTAGATATATGTATATATTCTATTTTCTGGGAAATTATACAGGTTTTACGAAGAGAGGTTAGAACTTTTGAGAGTGAAATGATTTTGAAAAGCTTTGTTTTTGCCCACTCACACTTTCTGTTTTGCGCCCCTCCAGGTTTAAGGTAGAAGCGCTTTGATGGCTCACAAGGACTTTGACTGTGGTTCTGACAGAACAACACAAATGTAGGATCACCTTTGGGTGTTATATAATTAGTATTCGTCCTACTGGATGACACTTAGGCTACTTATGCTCTGATTGTGTTTATCACACTTAATCTTGCACTTGTTCTTAGCTAGTACTGCTAGTAGTTTGGTTTTTATTTATTAACTTTTATATTATTATTTATGCTTCCGCATTGTGCACATGACTACATCACCCTTACGTGACGGCCAACACGCCTTTATGCCCCTCTGTTTTCCAATGTCTAACCAAAACTTGATGTGTTATTACAACATTTATGGCTTAAATGTAAACTATTATATGTTGATTTTTTAATTCTTTTCCCAATGCCTGCTGTGCCCTTAACCAACAACTGCAACTCCTACTTTTCAATTCTTATCGTCAAAGACTGGAATTCACAACCATCTTTTCAGTTTTTCATTTTAAATTGGAAAATACTGGTTTTCATCTTCTTCCTATGCAACCTTGGTCTCGTAATATTCTTCAATTATAAGCATGTATTATGCATACAATGCTTATCTATCAAATACCTGAAGTATAAGACTCGTACCTGAAAAGATTACAGCCACCCTCATGTGCAAAGCCATCATAACCTGACGCGTAGGATCACCAATTATCTCCACACGAACATATCCCAGTCGCAGAATGGTGGAACCACTTTTGAATCTCGAATTATGATACTCCGCTTCTCAATCAACGATATGCGTTTCGCAGTGCTGTGACAGTCTTCGCAGATTCTAAGGTTCTTGGTAATAATGATCGGCATGCCAGCGTTCGTCACCAAAAGCCCAAATGCAATGGCTAATTTCTCACCGTGCTTGCTAATCATATCCTCTTTCACCGCCTCTCCAACATCATGTAGAACACGTTCTGTTTCAGACATAAATCCAGCTTCTCAAAGATGCCAAAATCTTCTCAAAGATGCCAAAATCTACCTAATCCGACAAACATTGGCACAATCCTTTAAAAATAATTTTATTATTTGGGAAACTAGAAGAAATGGAAGTTCTGTTATATATATATTTTTTTTTCTTCCAAAGGTTGGTCTCAAGTAAAAGATCATTTAATGGACCAAAAGCCATTTAATATTTTCGGGATATTACAAATCAGCTGCAGAGTACATATTGGATAGCATGGATATGGTTTCTAGAATCCGATGGGTCCAGAAGAAATAATGCTTTTCAATAATAATTGTATTTCATCTTAAAACAGGTATATATACAACCCTATACAAATATGGGAAAGAATAAGGGAAGAATAATTACATCCTAAACTAGGACACTTAATATAGTAGGAATCCCATAATTACAGGAATCCTAATACAAGTCAACACTTCCCCTCAAGTTGGTGCATAGATGTTGCACATGCCCAACTTGTCTAGAAATCTGGAGAACTTGTCACTAGAAACCGCCTTCGTGAGAATATCTGCGACTTGGTCGTCCGTTCCTATGGGAGGAACTTCAATTACTTTACTATCCAGCTTCTCTTTAATAAAGAACCGGTCAACCTCTACATGCTTAGTCCTATCATGTTGCACGGGATTATGAGCAATATCACGAGCAGCTTTATTGTCACAAAACAACTTCATCGGCTGATCATGTTTGACCCCCAAATCTTGTAACAGAAACCGAAGCCACAATAGTTCACAAATACCGAGTGCCATGCCTCTAAATTCGAATTCTGCACTTGACCTTGAGACAACATTCTGCTTCTTGCTCCGCCACGTTACTAGATTGCCCCCAACGAAGGTGAAATACCCGGACGTTGAGCGCCTATCATCCGTTGATCTTGCCCAATTAGCATCAGTATAACACTCAATGTTGAAATGCCCATTTTTTCGAAATAAAATTCCTTTACCAGGGCTCCCTTTCAAGTAACTCAATATTCTCATAACTGCACTCATGTGTTGTTCTCCTGGATTGTGCATATATTGACTAATAACACTTAAGGCATGAGCAAGATCCGGCCTAGTGTGGGCCAAGTACATTAATCTTCCTACCAACCTTTGATACCTCCCTTTATCAACCGATACTTGGTTCTGATCGATACCCAACTTCATTCCTTCGGCCAAAGGAGTAGACACCGGCTTGCACGCCGTCATACCGGTTTCTTCCAACAAGTCAAGAACATACTTCCTTTGTGATAGAAATATCCCGGACTTGCATCTCGATACTTCAATCCCAAGGAAACATTTCAAAGAACCAAGATCTTTCATCTCAAATTATGTGGACAAATAATTCTTCAAGGCTGCTTGCTCAACCAGATCGTTACCAGTAACCACCATATCATCCACATATACGATGAGAACTGTAACCTTTTCGTTCTGGCGTTTCAGGAATAACGTGTGATCCCAATTACTTTGCCTATACCCAAATGCCCTCATAGACTTGGTAAACCTACCAAACCAAGCTCTTGGAGATTGCTTTAACCCATACAAAGATTTCTTGAGCTTACATACCTTCCGTTTCCACATGTCCGAATCATTGCACCCTGGTGGAAGGTCCATGTAAATCTCCTCAGTTAGATCTCCATGGAGGAATGCATTTTTTACATCGAACTGTTGCAGAGGCCAACCCAGATTTGCTGCTACGGACAGTAGAACACGAACTGTATTGATCTTTGCCACTGGTGCGAACGTATCAATGTAGTCGATGCCATATTTCTGTGTATACCCCTTTGCCACCAATCGTGCTTTAAAGCGATCTACCGTTCCATCTGCTTTGTATTTCACTGTATAAACCCATTTACATCCTACAAATTTCTTTCCAGCTGGCAAGTCAGTTATTTCCCAGGTAGCATTCTTCTTCAATGACCTCAATTCCTCGTTCATTGCATCTTTCCAGCGAGAATCTGCTAAAGCCTCCTGCACACTGTTAGGAATAGATACAGTAGATAATTGATATACAAATGACTTATTTGATTCTGACAGGTGACAGGTAGACACATAGTTGTTTAATGGGTATCTGACCTTTGAATCTGAATTTAGGTCACTCAAGGAATACTTGTGTTTACACTTAGGATCTGCCTCATAAGTGGGTTTGGGGATACCTCAGTTAACACGCTCTGGAAGGCGACGAAGTTGAGGTGCATCCGGTGTAGGAGACGATTGGTTATGAGAATTAATAGAAGACGAGTTTGTGCCTTGACCTGATATGACACCTGAAGAAGAATCTTGTGAAAAACACTGCTCGGTCCCATTGCCAAACACGGGCTGCTGCTCACTTTCAAGACCAAAACTTGTGGGACCCGTGGGCTCAATCTCAAACCCAGAACCTGTGGAACCCGTGAGTTGGTCCACCTTCTGAATTAATTCCCGTTGTTCAGTGGGCTGCTCACCAAACATGGGCTGATCACCAACCATGGGCTGCTGCCCTTCAATTGCCGTGGGCTCCAACTGTGCAGACTGCGAGGGCTGCTCTTCGCGCAGCTCATTTCTCGTCACAGGAAAATAATCAAAGGTCAGAACATCACCCTCTCGAGTCAGAACTTCACTCTCTCGGTACTCCCCCTGAAGTGAGGACGTGGAGGAACGAAAAAACATCTCATTCTCGTGAAAACTCACATCCTGAGTAATGAACATTTTTTTACTCGAAGGATGATAACAACGATACCCTTTCTGGGTAGTAGCATACCCCAAAAAAACACAACGAAGAGCTCTAGGTTCCAGTTTAGTCTTCCGGTGAGGTGGATGGAGGTGAACAAACGCAACACACCCAATGACCCGTGGGGAAAGATTGGGAGTCGGAGGGCTGCTAGTCTGAGATGTGAGGGCCTGAAATGGCGTATGGAAGGTGAGAGTCCGAGATGGAAGACGATTAATAAGGTAAGCGGCGGACGTAAGTGCCTCACCCCAATACTGGAGGGGCAGATGGGCCGAAATGAGGGAGGCACGAACCATTTCTAACAAGTGTCGATTTTCCTCTCTGCAACTCCATTTTGTTGAGGAGTATACGGGCACGTAGTCTGATGAACAATGCCATGCAACTCTAAGAATGAATGAAGTTCCATATTAACATATTCTCCCCCATTGTCACTGCGAAGAACCTGGATATGCCTGTTGTATTGTACAACAACCATTTTGTGGAACCGTTGAAAGGCCAAACTAACTTCACTCTTCGACTTTAACAGAATAACCCAAGTCATTCGGGTACAATCATCAATAAAAGTAACAAACCAGTGAGCACCACCAAGAGTAGCTACTTTTGACGGTCCCCATACATCAGAATGCACAATCATAAAAGGAACGGTACTTTTATTTAAACTGGGGGGAAAAGAGGTTCGATGGCTCTTAGCCAGTTCACAAACATCACACTTAAACTGAGAAACATCATTCTTGACAAATAAACTAGGAAATAACTTCTGTAGATAACCAAAGGAAGCATGCCCAAGGCACCGGTGCCACATCCAGATGTCTGACACTTTATTAGTAACTCCTCGAGGATCAGCAACGGAAAGAGCTTGAGTCAGCAAGCTAGAACTACTGGTGGTCAACTCCAAGTAGTAAAGTGTCCCTCTTCTAATACCATAACCAATCGTCTTCCGCGTCCGGATGTCCTTAAAAACACAAAAATAGGGCCAAAAAATAACCAAACAATGTAAGGCAAGGGTTATTTGAGCAACGGACAACAAATTATAATTTAGAGAGGGAACCACAAGAACAGTATCCAGTTTCATGGTATCGGAAAGGGAAACAGTGCCCTCCCCAATAACAGGGACGGCATTACCATTAGCAACATTGACCTCGGTGTGTGGGGATGTGTTTAGTGATGGAACCTGTCTAGAATCACAAGTCATATGTTCAGTAGCTCCGGAATCAATTATCCATGTATTATTCATAACAGAAGTAGAAGTACTTAGGGCCTTACCATCACTTCCTGCCGCAGCTATCATGGCAGAGGCCTTGTCCGCTATCTGATCCGAATCATTCTTAGTCTCGGTAATGGAGGCGCGAGATTGGTTGCACCGAGGATCACGGGTCTTATCCCAATTCTCGGGATATCCAATCAGCTCAAAACAACGACTCTTGGAGTGTCCCGTCAGGCCACAGTGTGGGCACTTACCTTGTGGACGATCCCGGCTTGTCTGGCTAGGCCGAGATGATCCAGGCCAGTGTTGTACCCCTTCGCGGGTCGACCCAAGAGATGAGCCACGGGCCCTTGCTGCCATGGCAGCGGGCTCCCCCTTTTCAACCTCTGGCTTCATTGCTTCCTTTCGATCGGCTTCTCGACGAACATATGCATAAGAGGCCTGCAGGCCAAGTGGGGGATCCTTCCGCAGCACTTCTCCACGCACCTGATCAAAAACATCATCGAGACCACCAAGAAACACATAGACCCGTTGTCTCTCAGTGGATTTCTGAAACACTTTGATGTCATTCTCACACTCCATGGATACTTTATTAAAGTGATCCAATTCTTGGAATATCTCAGTGAGCACCCCAAAATAGGTAGCTAAGGACCGGCCATGCTGACGAAGACGGGATGCCTTCTGATTCAACAAATAAATTCTAGCCTCGTCATTCTCATCAAAGTAGGCTGCCTTCAAGGAGTCCCAAATCTCCTTCGATGTAGACAACCGAATGTACCGTTTCATAATTTCAGGCTTCATTGAAGACAAAAGCCAACTTTTAATTTTTTGATCTTCAGAAAACCAATCATCATATTTAGGATCGTCTTCGCTAGGTGCCTTGATAGACCCACGAAGATATCCCATCTTCTTCCTTCCAGCAATATGAATTTGAATGAGAGGAGCCCATAAATCATAGTTCCTTTCATCCAAAACCATACCAATATTAAAGCTTGAATTCTCTGACTGCACCATAATTGGAGCAGCCACTGAAACAATCTGAGACCCAGCCCCCTTTTCTTCAGCCATCTGTCCGCTCCGGTGTTGACTGACACAAGACTCGGCAGAAAAACAAACAGCAGCAGGGAAGAGATCTAGAACACGTGGGACGAAGCAACAGGGCAGTAACCACCAATCTGGGGCTCGCTGCAATGGGTCAGGGAATGGGCAGCAACAACCCTAGGGTTGCTCGCTGCAATGGATCAGGTATACGGCAGGAAAAAAAAAAATAGGGTTCGGTGTTTCTTTCTAATCTGGCTCTTGATACCAAGAAGAAATAATGCTTTTCAATAATAATTGTATTTCATCTTAAAACAGGTATATATACAACCCTATACAAATATGGGAAAGAATAAGGGAAGAATAATTACATCCTAAACTAGGAAACTTAATATAGTAGGAATCCCATAATTACAGGAATCCTAATACAAGTCAACAGGTCCAAAGAAAATAATCTCTCCTCAACTTCCTTCCCATGTTTAGCATTACCGTAAACCCTACAAGCACCGAAAAGAAAGGCCCCCATACCCAGAATTTGGCTCCATTGGCATACGTCTAATCAGCTCGTCAGCATCATTTAGAAGCCCAGAGCGTCCCAGAAGACCAACCATGCATGAATAGTGATCCAACCTAGGCTCAATTCCATAAACTTGAGGCATAATGTTGAAGTCATTCTTCCCCTCCTCGACAAGCCCCGAGTGACTACAAGCACTTGGCAAATGTGTGAAGGTGACATGATCAGGCTCCCCACCTTCTTTAAGCATGCTTTCAAAGAGCTTCATTGCTTCACTCCCATACCCATGCATAGCATAGGCTGCAAGCATCGCATTCCAAGCTACTTTGTCCGGATTATTTACCTCCTCGAAAATCTTAAGCTGAGTAAGTTAGTCTCCCCAACTTTGCATACAAATCCAGCAGTCCGGTTGCAATTGTGACATTTTCAGTCAGACCACATTTCACAATCATACCATGGATACACTCTGCCAGTTTCCGCATACAATCTGCCAAAAACTAAAAGCTTGCTTCTCCTTTCACACATTTGCTTCTTCTTTAGCTTGCCCTCATTCTCACTACTCTGTGTTTGGTCTGTCTCCAGTTTGGTTCCTAGTATATGGTTTTGACTTGTACTTTTGAGTTGTATGACTTGGTTGTGTTAGAAACATTGACATAAAACAAAAATGAAAAAGGAAGAAAAGACTATGGTTGTTTGAATTATATTACTTTTATAACATGGGAATACTGTAATGATTAGGTTTTGGTCTGTATGATATTTGTATTATAGGTACGAGATAAAGAGATGTTTAAATTTGTCCATATGACATTTGTATTATTGGCACAAAACGTTACGCTGATAGTATACTCATGTAATGTAAGTTACTCTGTTTAATCATTTAAACCAATGAGTTGGACAGGACCAAATAAAAAAGGTCAAATTGGATTGAATTGCTTTGGTTCTAAGTGTCATTCAATTATTAAACTGGATCGGTTATATGATATCAACTCATCATACTCATACTTTAGTATGAACATACCACTTACGTCAATCGTTAAATAGTCAGTCAAAATGTATTATATGTAGTGTTTTGAGTTGCTTTTAAGAGTATTGTCACCACTTCAAGATCTTTACAAGACTTGGGTAAAAATTATTTTGACTAAAGCTCATGGACATTTACCTTCGGTTCCCTCGAAGACAACTTATATAGTTAACGAAATTATTTATCCCATTTGTCTAAGCATCTTAAAATTATGAATATACACATGAAAAAGAGTTAATACACGCACGCAACACATAACGCAAATGCGTTTTGGTACATACTTCTTTTTAGTGGCATTTCCTCATAAGAAGAAAAAAAAAAAAAAAAAAAAACAATCTGGTGATATTATTTGTGCCATTTTCCTTAATTTTAATCAAATGATTTCTTCCAAAATAAAAATTTTCAAAAGAAAACTAATGAAAAAGTTTAAAATTTTTTAGTTTAACGATAAGTACAAAATAAATAGTAAAATGAATAATATTAGGATTAACTTTTTAATGTAAAAATGTGATTTTTCGTTATAATAAACAGTACCGGAAGTTTTTCGTTAAAATTGACTATTTCAAACCATGGAAAATAGAAAGCATAATTTACCGAAATCAAAATATATATGGAAAATAGAAAAGCATAATTTACCAAAAGCAACACAAGTTCAAGGACCAGGCTCTCCCTCCCCAAAATATTCAGACTGCAAAACCCTAATTTCTGATTCCTATTTGCTAATCTGTATAATTAGGGTTTGCAAGCTCAGCATTGCCCAAATTTCTCCCCAGAAACTCAAGGTTAGAGTTTTTCTTCCTTATCTCTGAGCATCTGGTCATGCTTATTTATTATTTGATTACAAAAGTTTAATTGGATTGGGAAAGGTGTAAATTGCTTATCTTTTTGCTTCAATTTGGTTATATAATGTGTTCGCAATTTTGGCTGATTGATTCACATTTTTGCCTTGGTTTGGTTTTGTTTGGCTCAAAATCTTTTAAGTTCAGCTGGAAATTGGATTCATTTGCGTGGGATTATTTAATTACTTTGTTTAACAGTTAAATAATTGGGGAGGAAAGACAAGGAAAAAAACTATCGAGATATTAGACGATTGCTCTGGATTTTTCTTTCTGTTGTAAATAAGAACAGGGTGAGGAGGTAAGGAGGGTTGGTGCATTAGCACACCAGGGAAGAGGGTGCAGGGAAAAATAACTTCTTTGGAGAAATATAGGTTGATCTGTGGCGGTGAAAATGTTATATGTGGCAATAGCATCTGGCAATCCGCGTTCTCAAATCCTTTTGTATGAATTTCGAAGGGTATGAAGAATAGTTGTGTGATTATCAGAAAGAGCTTGTTGTTTCAGCATAGTTACAGGAGTACAAAATACCTTCACTCTGATTCTTGGGGCACTTATCTTGGTTATGGTCTATAGTATAAACTATAAGGTATTTGTAGAATTTGCAATTGCCAGGATAATATGGCCATATTTATTGGTTGTGTATCCACAACACAAATTGAACTGTAATTCAGGAAAACAGCTATACTCTTTTCGTATTTATCTTGTTTTCTCTTATTATGTGATAGACTTACTTCAAAGGAAAATCTCGTATGGACAGCAGTGGTGAAAGAAGGAGCTTGAATGGATAGAGAGAGTGAGATTAGAAGGAGCTGTTCCACTTCTTGATCCGGACAATTGCCGAAATGGTTGGGCTTCTCCACCTGGATACAAGTTCTTGTTTAGAGGTCAGACTACTTGTCAACCAGGGTTAAAGTTCCTGCTGGTGAATATCTTCTAAAGTCTCTTGGTTTCGATTGGATTAGAAGTTCGACAAAGATTGGGGAGGTCTTAAAGCATCCAAGTAGTCGTGTTAAGAAGGCTATTGAGGAAGAGTTTCCAACAGGTGATAAGCCTTTCGTTTGGGCTTTCAATCTTCAAGTTCCGAGTAAGGATAATTATAGTGCTGTGGCGTATTTTACTACCAGAGAGCCTATTCTGGAGGGGTCTTTGATGGACCAGTTCTTGAAAGGTGATGATGGGTTTAGGAATTCGAGGCTTAAATTGATTGCCAACATTGTCAAGGGCCTTGGATTGTGAGGAAATCAGTTGGGGAGCAGGCCATATGCATAATTGGGCGTGCCCTTTCTTGTAATTATTGTGCATCAGATAGTTTCTTAGAAGTAGACGTGGATATTGGGTCTTCCATGGTTGCAAGTGCAATAGTTCATCTTGCATTTGGTTATATCACAACTCTGACCGTTGACCTTGCATTTCTCATCGAGAGCCAAACTGAATCAGAGCTTCCAGAACAACTTTTAGGTGCTGTAAGATTCTCTGAACTAGACCCTGCGGTGGCAAGGCCAACTGAACCATATCTTGGTAGGAGTACTGGCAGTTTGCAGTCTAATCTGCCTACACGATTATGGAAGTCAATTGGGCAGGGATTTTCCCACATGCTTCATCCAGGTGACCATGAAAATGGCTCTAGCTTGGGCTCACCACGTGTTAATGGGATTGGAGACAATGAAAGCAGTTCCATAGAGATTAAGAAATGGTAAGTTCTTCTGACCAGTGGTCACCTTGATATTTTTTTTTTTTCATTTTGCATGATGTGGCGTTTCTGCCATGGAAGAAACGTCATCAAAGTGCTTCCTCATCATAATTATCTTTTGTTTTGAAAGAAACTTTCAAACAAATTCAAAGAAATTTGTAATCTTTTTCCTGCATGCAGCTTAAATTGCTTCTTTTTTCTTTTTTCTTTCTGTCCTCTTGTTTTCCCTGTTTCTTGTTCCTATCATTAGGAAATTTGTTCTGCAGGTTGGAATGTGTAATCATACTGTGGCCTGTCCAGTACATTGTCTTCACCTTTTGCCCCATATGCTCCCTTTATCTTAAACAAACAATAAACTATTTCTTTCTCGAAGTCTGAATCAATGTTGCTAACAATTAGGATCTAATTTCTGGTGGCATTGTGCAAAATAAGAAATTTTATGGCATCATTTATTTGCTCGTTGTCAAATGATACACTCAAGGAATGACAATGTATCCATGAATGCTGCTCAGGTAGACGTAAATGATATTTGAACTCGGATTTAAGCTTTTGAATAGACACACATTTTAAATTTGCACAAAAAATATGGACTATGGTCCTCTGGATCTTGCGGGATATCTTGCACAGAGGCGAATTGGGCCTGTCTGCTTTATATATGTCAAGTAGTTGATGACGGGGTGTGAAGAAACCTTTCTTTTTCCTTTAGTGGGTGTAATGTTTATATTTAATTTTTCAGGGACTAAGATTAAGATTTTGATGTTTACATGTCTAACGAAAGACAGCCATAGTAATATTTTGTCGATCTTTTTGGTCAAGTAAACTTTTGCGGATGATACTATTCGCACCTTGATTGCATCTATTTTTATGTACATTATCACCTTTGTTTTACAGAGTCATATTGACCTACAACCCTGGATATGGTTATACTTGCAGATAGTCAAGTGAAATGTGATGGCGACAAAACTAAGTGATTCGAATTTGTTGAAGCATCACGGATCTAACTTCTCTATATCGACTGTTTCACTTGTGTCATTGTCTTGGATTCTCCGGCGCTATGGGATGGGAACTGATGTCCTAATTCCAGTTGGCAAGATATTCAATGATCAACTTTTTAATTTTTATAGGTACAATTCTTTTGATTTTCTTTTCTATATGTATATTTAAACGAGTGTATAGAATAGAGTCCCTCTGTGTAAAAAGTTATATCAGTACCAGTGTGTATCTAGATTCCCCTTCATTGGATATTCTCTTCCATCGGGCAATGATTATAGCGTTTCAATTTTTTTTCTCATTGAGAATTATTTATCCTTCGAATTACATTTAGGGAATACAATTTTTGTTTAAAATTTCAGGTGTCCAAAGATCCTCTACCAAGTAACCGAAACGTTGATTGTTTTAACGTTTGCAACACTTGTTTCTTCATCTAAAATGTCGAGGAAAATTTTTGGGCCTGTATGTGTTGTAGTGAAAGTACTCGTTGTTTTTCCCTCGGTTTTTGTAGAAGTTTAAAGAAGTGCAATCTCAAACTGATGTGCAGCTAATGGAATTTACAAATATAGAGTTTGTTTGAAGTTGCTTTTAAAATGACTAAAAGTACTATTTAATAAAATGTTTTTGGACTTCAAAAGCACTTAAAATCTTAAATACTTTATGCGCGAAGCATCAGTTATATGCTTTTTGTATGAAGCAAAAAAATGCTTATCCAAAATTTACTGGCATTTTGGCTTCAAAATTATTTTCACCAAAAACAGTTTCAATTATTTTAAAAACACTTCCAAATGAATAGATTCCGTAAAACCAGTGGATTCCGAAACAGTTAATTTCTTGTGATCAAACAGTACATGAGCAGTAGCATCACATACGCAGAGAAAGCAACAATTTGTGCCAATGGTTTTTCCAAGATTTAAAAAACCAATGGCTTACCCATCTGTGCCAACCCTTTTACTATATTTGTCAAGAATGTTTCGAACTCAACCTACACAATCGCCAAATCACAATTTCCACAACAGTAATAAGCTTCTGAAGAATCAAGACCACTTTCGCACTACCAAACACAAGAATATACAGCTCCTTCAAAGTTCACAAATCAAAGGGCTTCCCAAAACCACAGAACTGTTTTGCAAACTCGGAAAAACAGTTGATAAGTTTAGAATACCCAGATCAAATACCTTTAATAAAATGCGATGATTTACAAAACCCACCACGCAAAATGTGCACAAAAGACCAAGCCTTGAAACGGGAACTTTGGGATTCAATCCAAAAACACTTCGTCAATGAACTTAACAAGTTCAGGGAATTTCCTGGATTCAGGGAAAATTCCAACTTTGTAGGCGTCAACCTTGAGGTAATGAAATTAGGTTCCTGAAAGATAACTGAATCAAAGTAATTAGGGTTTTGCAGGCATGGAACTTACTCACCTATTAACAATTGTATTAGGGAAATAAACAGGTCAAAAAAGACTTGATTAGAACTATAAAATGTAAGAAAATATGAAGGGAAATATGCCTTATTGGGGAATTTGTTAAGAAATGTGGGTGAATGAAATCAATCTGGACTCAGATATGGCCAAGGCCAATCTAACATTAGGGTTTTCTTTTAGGTCAGAAAAGAGAAATAAACGCAAATCAACAGATCAATGTACTTGAATTTGTATTTGCATAAAAACCCAAATCAGTGAAATACCTGAGTGTGACGGAGGCATATGCTGTGCTGCGAAGAAGATCGCTGGAGGAAGCAGATGGCTATGAATCAATTGAATCCTCAATGTCTTCTGGGAAACTCAGCAGTAATGTGGAGAGAGACACGGACGGAAGGAAAGGAATTGGGGGGAGTAAATAGATGGAGGTCTGTATATCCCATGTGTGATTTGGAGAGTGTGATGGTAGTACTGTTGAAAATGAAGCAATGGGAAATACCACTATTAGAGCAAGGTTTTATTTAAGAGACGTAGTCAAATTAAGATTTGATAGGATTTTAATAGTCAGGTATAGTCGATTAGAGTTTAAAAAGAGGATTTTAAAATATTATGAAAACATGGTGTAGTTAAATTAGAATTTAAGAGGATTTTAAAGAATATACCCAAATCAGAGTAGTTAATTAAGAGTTTAAAGAATGCATTCAAATCTAGGTATAGTGAGAATGTCAAAGATTTATTAGGATTTTAATGGTTGAAGGATTTTGAGGGATATGAGAGTGGGTGGATAAATACAAAGTGCCATCAAGAATCCAATCCTACACCATGTGATTTCTTTTCACGTTCATCACATAAGCGGAACAGTCTTCGTATCTCATCTTCCTCTATCGCCACAAGGTTTCTTCTCAATTTGTATAATTCTTTTATGTTTTATTGTTTCACAGATTACTGCTCTATTGGTACTTATACATTGCATGTATATTAGGTTTTCTCTTTATACATGCTTTTTTAACCAGTCAACATGAAGTTTGGATATTTTACTTCAAATAATTGAAAGGGGATTGAATAAATTTAATGAGTTTTTATTGTTTACTAATATATACCCTGTGGTATGTGAGAATTCAAGAATTGTTCTTTTTTATTGGAAATATATTTGGGTTTAATTCTTAATTTGTGTTTAGTTTTCCAATGTCATTGTTTGGTTAATTGAGGTATTTTGTTGCTTTATTAACACATTGCATATTATAATGATTTGAATGGCTTTTGTTAAGTCCTGAATGGTTTTTGTTATTGCTACTGCTTCCAACATGCTAGTAATTAGAAATGGGAGACAAACAACAAGAAATTGGAAAAGTGAAGGCCAAGAGCAATTATAGAGCTTGGATTGTAGAAGAGAGCAAAGTGTTGTTACAATTGCTCGTTGGGATGTGGATTTTTGTGTTTGAATTTGTTCATCTCATTGGGGTAGTGATTTCAGATTATCGTGGGGTTGTGCTGATTTTGTTATTTGTATGCTTCCATCTGCAGAAAACTATGAGTGCTTTGTCGTAGTTAGAATTGGCTTCTTTGGCTGAAGCATCTAAGAAGTTGGAGCCCCTGAGATAAGCTATTGTGCATATCACAAAATGTATTAGCTGCTTGTAATCTTGATTTGGAATTCATGTATGTACTTGGTGGGTGGGAAGGATCATCTCATGATTCAAGAATACTAAATGATGCTTTGACACGAAGGAATGGACTTAAAGTGCCACAAGGTATCAAATTATTATTTATCATTTTTATTATTATTTAATTTCTCATTAATCCATTGAGTTGCATACTAAAATATATATTATCAGGTAAATCTTTTTTTTTTTTTTTATAGTAGATTGTGGATTTCCAAATAGACGTTAGTTCTTAGCTCCTTATCAAGGAATCCGATATCATCTCCAAGAGTATAGTGGTTCGGATCGTGAGCCTAGAAATGAAAAAGAGTTATTCAATCTTCGTCAAACTTCTTTAAGAAATGTCCTCGAGAGGATATTTGATATTTAAAAATCGCGATTCCTAATTTTAAGGATTGCACCTCCATTTCCATATGCAACACAAGCGGAGGTAGTATTAGTTTGTGCAACAGTGCACAATTTGCTTCGCAAGGAGTGTAGATCGGATGAGCTTCCTATTGAACTAGATGATGAATCTTCTTCATCTCCACCATTGTCAGTTTCTAAAGGAGATTTGACCAAGATTTTCAAACACAAGAACAACAACAAAATATTGCTAATGAATGGAGATGTAATATAGCTTTGGACATGTGGAGAGATGCCCATAATGATAACAATGTGAATGGAGGATAATGAGTCAAAAATAATTCTAGTGTGGTAATGATGAATTTCTGGTGATGTTCTTGTAATGTTAGGTTTTGTGGCTCCGCAAAAAAGAAAGAAGAAAATATTACTTGTAATGATGAATTTCTGATTAATATAAGGTTTTCTAGCTATGTTTGAAACTTGGAATTTTGGAATTTCATCTGATTGCTTAGCTACTACGATTACTTTATTATTCTATGTATTTGAGTTCATGATTGTGCTTGCTAATACTGGGATGCGTTTGTTACACCGAACTATCTCAGACTGGACTAGCTTCAAGGACTAAGATGGACTGACTTAGTGAAGCGTTTGGTGCAGTGCCGGATTAAGAAGCAAGATAATAAAAATAGTACTATTCACAACACCAAGTTTGAGAACACAAGTTTTAACTTGGGATATTTGATAAATCCATAACATTTATGTGTTCCACGCCACCAAGTTTAAAACAAAAAAAATTAGATTAATCAGCTCACCATAAAGATTGAACTTTACTAAACTGTAAAATTGAGAAGTAAAAATCTAGGTCATATTATTTTGTTGACAATAAAATCATACAACCTTAGATATAATCATACAACAAACAAAGAGGGAAACAAATTAAAAACCTTAATCAGGTAGAAAAATAGAATGAACTAGCATAAAACGCAACAACTCCAGAAGTGTAATCAGCAGGCAGCTTAATGGAAGCACTGAAAATCCCATGCTGATAGAGGTCCTTAGAAACAAATCCAGACCTTGCAAATATACATAGCCGCCAAAAACCAAACAAAGACAACAACTTTAAGATCAAAGACAACCCTTTCACATGATTCTCAAGACATAAACCTAAAAGGGAAACGATTACAAACCTGTTCGTTCGTCTAGTGAGAGATGGACGGATTTCCCATCTCTAAGGATAATCAAATTGTCAAGAAAAATAGCAGAAAAATTGAAAAAAAATGGGTAGCAATCAATTAAAAAACACACCCAATCACAAAACACAATCGCACCCAATTTTTGTGATAAAAATTCAAATTCAGAGACTTGGAACCCAAAACAACAAAATAGATAAAAAAAAAAACCAATAATATTTCAGATCTGCAAAATCAAATCGGAGAGGAGCAGGATGAGGACGAGCAGGACGAGGATGAGAGAGCAAGACTAGGATGAGGGAGCAGGACCTGCAAGACGAAGACGAGAAGCAGGACGAGCGAACTCTTTCAAAGACAGTCTTAGCAATCCTGTCATATTTGAGGGTGCTCGCTAAGAACTGTTAGCGAAGGAGATAGTCGGAGCCAGTCCGATTGAATCCTACTTAACTTAATCCCGCTGCCTAACAAACATGGGACTGGACTAACAATTAGTCCAGTCCAGTCCAATGAAAGCTTATGAGCCCAAACAAACACGCCCCAAATTTATTGTTAATTGATCTCCTTTGATTCAAAACGTTTATGTTTCTTTAGCATTATTTCATTTTATGTTATAAGATTCAACTAATAAATCCTAAGAAATCCATAGAAATCTATAATAGAAATCCACATAAATCTGTCGAAATTCATATAGAAATGAGAATCCTTAAAATCTTTTGAAATTTGTCACTTAAAAAAAGTCTATTAAAATCCCATAAAATCCAAATTGACTACACCTCCTAAATAGTTTGCCATTAACTAATGCTTATTGGGGTCAATGAAAAAAGGGGAATTGGGTTACATAGCCCATTTACAAACTCACTTACCAATATCCAGAACTTTTAAGGGGGTTGTCGAAATATGGACACATGCCATATATCATTATACAAGTTAAATGGTAATTGAAAAAAAACTTTTCTCTACTTGTACACCAGCGTATAACATACCTTCCCTTGTTTTGAGCACACTGAAAAATCACCTTTTTAAGAGAAGAGATCCTCATTTTTTTTTTTCCAAAAAATGGAGATTAGTTGTGGGACTTATACCATATCGAACTTCAACAATTCAAATTGTCTATTTTTCAAGTTATATCTCAAAGATTCTTGCAACATATTAGTCAATTGAAAATATTTGAGACATAAATGAGTTCAAATAAATTCATGAACACTGTATTTTGAAACATTAAAATTTTATTGTGACGGTTAAATTGAATTGAATTTTTATAAAAATAATATGCGAATCGAGTGTTAAAAAATAAATAAATCAGAAATAGAGAATATCATTTCTCTACACAACTTGTAGACAGCATGTCAAAAAATATAAACCCAAACCAAAACAAAACCAAAAAAAAAACCAATAAAAACTAAAAGCCCAAAAACCCAAACCCAACACGGAAGTGTCGAAAACAGGCACTGTCATCTTCTTTGTTTGTTTTTAGTTTATTTGGTCAAAACTCTCTTCCTGTTTAGCTTGTTCTTCTTGTTCTCTGCAATCTCTGAAACTTCTGAACGATTGGTGAAGGTAAAGCTTCTACGTCTTCCCATCATTTTTAAGCAAATATGAGATGGGTTTTACTTTTACTTTCTTTTCTCACAGATTCATCATCTGGGCATCCCCATAGAACCTTTTCTTTTTTTTTTTTTTTTTTTTGATCTTAAAAAGCACAATGCTTGTTTGCTGCTATCTCCTTTCAATTAATTTTTAAGTTTGTTTGTTGGTGGGTTTTTCTATTCGTGTTGTTTGAAACCAAAATACCAGTTAAAGTTCAAGTCCTTGTGTACTTCTTTCATCTGCCAAAACCAAGCTTTCCCTTTCTCACATTGGTACTTCATACTTGTTGCTTGTAGGACTAAAATTATACTGTGATTGTCTGAATTATTATTGTGGTTATTTTTAATTATCGTGATTAATTAATAAGGACTTGACTTGATATTCATGCCTCTGAATGTTTGTAATGGCTTATAGTTTACATCAAAATTTAGTGATTGAGGGATGGGAATGGGATAATCCAATGATATCTAGATTCACCTGTATGTATGTAATCTTCAACACGTGCTTTGAGTCATCATTGTCTCTTGGAATCTTACAGTCTTCAGAGGCGGTGTAGTTTAAAACTGGAGTTGCGAGAAACCCATTTTGAGGTTTGAGTTTGCATCCAAATTTTGTTGCATGCAATATCAAGTAAAAGTGAGGTTTCTAATTAGCTAATCCTCCACACCTGTGTGGAATAATTTGGAATTTTGTGTTATAGAAGTTGTCTGGCATTGAGTTAATTTCGTAGGAGTTCCAACTTTGTTTTGATTGATACATATACATGACATGTGCAAAGCTGTCCATTCTAGTTTCCTCAACATTGCTAGTTACAATCGGGCATATATTTTTTTTGTGAGCCAAATCGAAATCCTTGTATTTGGGGAAGTGTTACTCTATACGCACAACAAATTTTTTCGCAACTATCAGTGCCAATTGGTTTTTCGCTGTTGGGTTACTAACAGGTAGGGTAGGGTTATTACTATTCTTGCTGTTACATGAAAACTCAATGTTTGGGTTCTTGCGGAGGACACAGATACCCAAGAAACGTTCATCACTTAGGCATAGGTTATCCCAAAAGTAACTAAAACTTTCAAACCCTAGTTTTTGGGGGTTTCTGTTTATAGTTGCATCGTTGCTGAGATTGTTGATTTCTATCACGGATTCTATCAGATCTGTGTGGCTTGTTATCTGCTTTTGATTCTGTGGTTTTGATTCTTTGTTTCTATAGCTTTCTTAAAAATGAAGCTATCTGCTTTCTATTTGGTTGTGCTTGTGCACAATGGTTACTGCTAATCAGTTAGCCCTTACTCAGTCTCCAATTTCATCTTTAATTCCAAGTGTGTGTAATACCATATTTTTTTTTTTTATTTAACAAATGTGTTTAATACTATTACTGTAAAATTGGATAACTCAAATTATGTCACTTGGAATTTCCAGATGGACCTTTTGTTGGAGGGAAATGGAATAATGGGTTTGTTGATGGATCTATTCCCTGTCCTGATTAATTTTCCGAAGTTGAATGTGATGATGGTATTGTTGAGAACGCTGCTGTGATTCTGATGCTTATAAGGTGTTGAAAATACATGAGAAAGCTTTAATGACATTGATCATTGCTACTTTGTCTCCTTCTGCATTTTCAAACTCATAGTTCTCAGGAAATGTGATGATGGTATTGTTAACGATTTGCTAATGTCGCTAGAACTAGTATTAGAAAGGCCTGTTCTTGCTGTTGTGGCAATGGCAAAGATTTAGTTATCTAGAATTGTAAATCTGACATATTTCAAAGATATAGGCTCACAAATCCTGGGGGTAAGATTTGTTTATTCCAGATCTCGAAAAACGGCTGTGGATTAGTTGTCTGGCTAACGAGAAGACAATTGTGAGAATTGGATTCATGCTAGACTTTCTGAGGTCAAATCTATATAATTGTATGACTGATATTGGAATTGTTTAATTGCATTATCCTTGCCAGTCAATGTCAAACATGAGTTGTAGATTTTTCCTTTTTTGATAAGCATGAAAGAAATTAGTTTTTGTTTTTCCGCTGATTTCCATATCGTTTATCGGTTTTGATTAGTTATTGGTGTCTTAAAGTTGCAGCCAACATGCTTCACAACAACTAATTCATGAGGCAGGGTGTTCTGCAATGGATTTCAAACAAGAAGAGAGTAAGACGGTAACCATGGACTCTACCAGTCAGGGGATCGAGGGTTCATCTGTTAAGATAAAGGTGTTGCTCTTTGCCAGGGCTCGTGGTCTAACTGGCTTGAGTGATATGCCACTGGAGGTGTCCTCTGGTAGTACTGCCCTTGATTGTTTAGATAAGCTCATTGCCATGTTTCCAAGCTTGACAGAGATCCGCGGATGCATGGTGCTTGCTCTTAATGAGGCGTACACAGCTGATTCTGCAGTCGTTAAAGACAAGGATGAGTTGGCCATAATACCTCCGATAAGTGGTGGCTGAAGGCATCTCATATAACCAACAACTGCAAGGAGGTCCATATATTCTAAACCTTGAATAGTTATAGAAGGTTGTTCATAGTTATCGTTGAGCTCATACGCGTGCAAGTACATCTACGAAGCCAAGTCTTGGATATCTTTTTTGATAGGTGAAACCTCGAGTACCAACAATCGTTATTGTCGACATTTGGTAGTTAATAAAGGAGGAGAACATAAGCACATAATTTTAGCTTCTTGGGAAATGTATGATGTTGTGGTATGTGTACAAAACAGTAGTACCAACAAAATTATCTGCCCCTTTTTTTGGAAAGTGCAGATGCATCTGCTAAGGCTGCAGCAGTTGTGCCTAGTAATTTGATGACCAAAGTTCATGTTTTAAACCTAGATCGGAATGTTGTACCACTCTACACTGTCACACGGGCCATGAACAATTAACCACATAAAAAGGCATGCGAAAGATTATTAACCACATAAATAGGAACTATTATCTTCCACTTGGTAAGAGTAAATATCCATAAATGAAATAATGTAACCTATAAAAGAGTTAAAAGACTTCTTAAACCACAATTTATCATTAGTTTATGGACACTCAATGTCCTATTCTTAACGGAATTACATATTAACTTCAAGAACAAAGTTTCCAACCATAAATCATCCATGTTTGGTAATCCTCAAGCGGCTTGTACCTGAACTGTTTAAGATCATTCTTCCTTAGCACTCAAAAGTCTTGAATTCGATTCCTCCCTTTCCCAGCATCGTTTGTGTCAAAAAGGGGATTCCTGGCAACCCATCTTCAACATGACAGAGAGAAATAACAATTCCGGTAAAGAAATTGTGTTGAAAGTATTAATGCATTGTGAAGGATGCCAAAGTAAGGTTTCCAAGTGTTTGACAAGTTTTGAAGGTAAAAATTCTTATACAAATATCTCTGTTCTTTTTACTGTGCATCTAAATTATAATATACTGAGCTAACGGAAGACATGAGGCAAAACAGAGCGCAGTGACGTTCTAAGATTCATATGGCCGACCCACTTAGTAGGATAAAACTTTGTTGTTGTTGTTGTATTTCAATAGTATAGTGCACTTGCATGCATAACTTTTGGAGATTTTCTTTTGATTGATTAGGTGTTGAAGAGGTTGTGGTTGATTACCCAAATCATAAAGTGACTGTGAAGGGGCAGAAAGCCGACCCTCTAAGGGTTTTGGAGAGAGTACAAAACAAGTTTAGTAGAAACGCTGAACTCATATCTCCAATACCAAAACCAGAAAACAAACAGAAAAAGGAGCCCGAAAAGAAAGAAGCGGTACGTTTTTTATTTAAACGATATTCTAATCCATCTGGTCTAAATTACGGGGAGAAGCATTCATTTTTTATACCGATATATATTAGTATTACCGTTGTCTTGTTTTTGGGACTGGAAATGTAGGCTCCGCCTCAGGTGAAAGTTGTGGTTCTCAAAACGTTAATGCATTGCGAAGGCTGTGCAATTGACATTAAGAAATACCTGGAGAAAATAAAAGGTAAATCCCTATTGGAAAGGATGCGCAACTGCTGCTTCATGTTATGTATCATCAAAATCGGAAATCGTTTGTTCGTTTAACCTAAATAGTTCATTTTTCTGTTGTTCTTAATTCGGAACAAGAAATACCATTTCTCTTGTCGTCTATAGAAAACAAGATTTTAGTAATGAATGAGAATAAAACACAGGGACGACGGACGAGTTTAGGGATCATTGGTGAAATTAACCGGCTCGTTTTTCTTTGGCATATTGTAGGTGTTCTAAGTGTAGAAGCGAATATGGAGAGCTCAAGGGTAAGAGTGAGGGGAATAGTTGAAGCAGCAAAGCTGGTGGAATACATAAAGAAGGAATTCGGGAAGCATGCTGAGATAGTGAAGCAAGAACAAGGTGAGGAGAAAGGGCAAGGAAAGGACAAGGCAGATAACAGGGCAAGAGGACAAGGTTAATAATAACAAGCAGCGCCCAGAAGGAGGAGGAGAATGCGTATTCCAATATCCACCTCAGTATTCAACTCAGCACATTTACCCTTGTCAAACATTTAGTGATGAAAACCCTCTTGCCTGTTCCACAATGTAAAAACCGATAGTAAAATTTAGGAATGCAACTCTTTCCTCCTTTCAGTTTCGGTTTGTCCATGAACGAAGCGATTTTCGGTAAACAAAAAGGTTCATAAGATTCATCTGTAGAGCCGGCTCAAATAAGTGATTGATGCCGTATTAACTTGCATTAAGACTTGAGAGGGAGGGATTGGTATATTAAGAACACATTGACATTCCTCATTTTCGAAATTCCAATGGTGGGCATAAAAAGCACACCGAGAGAATTCCAATAAGGCGAAAAAGCATGCCACACAACAGGGAAAAGTAAAGTTAATACCAAATGGTAATCTTTGTCTGCATTTTACAGATGATTCTTAATTTCAGAGTTAATACATAACAGCCACAATTGTTTTTGATACAAACCAAGGCACAACAACGTAGTACTTTTAGCACGGTCATGGGCAAAGTACTTTCTTTTTCTATATACTTCACAACAAGAATCATTTTATCTCAAACCCATTACAGGCCATGGATTCACTCCAGCTGCTGGCAGCGAAGGTCGCACTGTAGGCACCCGCCTCACCACTGAAAATGCTTCATTGAGACGTGCAGCACGACTCGTGAACTGAGACACCTTCTGCAAAAATCGTTCAGTTATATATCCTTGGTTGGCCACTTCAACGTGTATCTCAAAACAGTAGAGCAAAAGATCACATTTGTAAAACCAAGTGCGTAACTCATATAACAAAATGAAATCCCACCACAAAACAATCATTTTTTTCTTACAACAACATGAATAAGGTTCTACCATTTTCCCACCCCTAACCTAATACCGCTTGAGCTAGATCTCACGGCCGAGACAAGGATCTGAAGAATAAGTAAATCCAACAAAACTTGTTCTTTTTAACCATTTCCTAAGATGCACGATGAGGTTGATTTTCACTGGCTTCACTTGAGGGTTTCTGCAACTTTTAATCCCAAATAAAAATTGCCAAAACAGGAAAATCACCTATAGCTCACTTGGCAAAGGCACTTTAAAGATAATGCAATCATGCAAAATATAAGGATTTCATTTCTTGTTAAACATTCACTAGCATGACTACCGTTCCTTTGATCAGTGATCACTGATCGTGCTGTATTTTTTTTACCTAGTATGGATTATGGCATCCAGGAACTCCAGGTAAAAGTTTCATAAAAGAGCTCTTTTACCTTTTTGCTAATTTTAAAGTATAGAATAAGTTAACAGACTTCATTAAGAGTCTATTTTGTTTCTAGTTTTATGTTTTCACGCAGAACTTTCTTACTGGCCTACATTAAGCAAGCTTTCACATGTTCTTCTAAAGAGATTACTTCTCTCTGTGTATAATTTTTTTTTTTTTTTTTTTTTTAATATTAGATTCACTGCAGCCATTAAAATATAGACTTGGCTTAAATAAAATTTCAAACATTTATACAGGTTTCTTCCCTTCACTTATAGAACCACACCAATCCCTAAAATTCATAAGTGAAGATGCCGCGGCAAATGAAAAAAAAAATTGCAGGTACATGAGCATTAAGATGCGCTGAGAGAAAAAAACAAATAGTGGATAGAGGCTAAAGCCAATTGGTGGAATCAAAATCAGTGGGTTGTGGCATCAGCATAGATCCTTGGATAGTCAACTTGCAGGGTATTAGTTTCTTTTCCTTGGATCTATGTTTTGTTTTGTTATGGGGAAAGGATAAGAGAATTAGTTTTTGCAGGACAGAGAGATTGGGGAACCACCTTTGTGTTAGTGTTCACAGCTTCCAAAACTGTTTGCTATCTAAATGTTTGTTTGTACAACGTTGACTACTTGTTCACCTCCACGTAAACTTTGGTAATTAATTTTTATCTTAATCAAATATCCTTTGTTTCCAAACCAATGAAACGAGAGAGAAAAAAAGTGATACCAGTAAGCAAACATAATATCATAATCTATCATGGAGAATACAATAAAAATAATGGATGAAGGTGATTAAACAGGATTTTAAAATCCTTTGCACCAGAAAATGTCGAGAACAAGCAAAACAGTCAGAGAAAAGTACTCCCAAATGATATCTTTAAGAAAAGTAATCAAGATTGAAAAGTACAAAAGAAAGATGTGAAATGGCAGCATTAAAATTTTGCTTTGCACAAATCGCCAAACGATCAAAGTCCCAATAAATTGGCAAACAAAAGCAAAGACATATCAGTATGAATCCTATTGCACTTGGGCAGGTTCCTTTTACTGGAATCCTGGTTTTTAATAATTTATTACGAAGTCCTGCGAATATGAAGAGTTTGATATAGTGGTTTCAAAAAGTAAACTAATGCAAACATACTGAGAAACGAGCTCAAATGTCTTTTGACTCAACTGATCACATGAGTTGCAAAAAGCTTCGGATTTCAACTTTTTAACTTTCCAAATAAATTACAAACACTACTGCATGAACAGACGCAAAAAAATTTATTACGCAAAATTATAGATTAAGCTTTTAATTGACAGCCATAACGTACAGACCACATAGTGATCTCAATGCAGGCATACTTAATATATTGCAATAACATGAAGTGAAAAAAATGATCACTATCCAATAATAAAGTGCAATAACTGACCTTATCATCCAGAGTAACCTTGAGCTGCAGGCTCTGGCTCTTCCGCTTCATCTTGCGCAATCTCCGCCCCAAGAACACCAAACCCATTACAGCTGCAGCGACGGACAAGGACCAAACAGGGCTTACCCTGAAAACACAATACTTTAAAACCTCAAATGGGACCTTCCACCACAGGATTGTCCTCTTCACTACCTCTTCACCGGATTTCACCTCCGATTTCTCTTCTTCAACTGCAGCACTTTGACTCTCAACTGACTGTCCTTCTTCTGGTTCATTGTCCAAGTTATTTCCACTTTCCAAACCACTAAAACCTATCTCGCTTTCCTTCGCAACCTTCTCAAATTTCACTGAAACCAGACTGTCGCCGCCTGAATCAGACCAGAACTTACCCAAATCCTTATCAAGGCTTCCGTTTTCCCCAATTTCTTCAAAGCTCACTCGGCCCTGAGCATCCAACCCAAATTTCCCAAAATTCTCGTCCACAGCTAACATTTCTCCAAAACCCTCAAAACCAACATGGCTTTTCTCATTTTCCACAAAACCCAATTCGTTTTTCCCCTCAAAATCATTACTTTTACGGTCATCGGACCGATCACTTGCCGAATCGGACCAAAACCCACCCGATTCTTTTCCGCCATAGCGAGTCACCGAATCCGGGTCAATCCAACTGGGGTTGTCCGACTCAACTGAACCCTCTTCGGCGACATCAACCACCCCCTTTCCATACCCAGACTTGTCATGATTATCGAGAGAGAAGTAATCAGGCCTGATCATACCCTCGGCGTGAACATCGATTCCCTCGAAGCTCCTGGGAGTTTGAACGGAGTCGTCCGAGTTAACCAGGGCAGGGTCGAAGCCGTGGAGCACCTCCCAGTCCTGCAACTCACCAACTTCTCCTCCTCCTTCCATGGCGGGAATTGATTGGCGGGTATTCGGAATCGGAGAAAATGATAAAAGCTCAATAGAAATAGTAGGAAATGAACAGAGCCTAGAGTAGGGAAGCTAACCCTAACCGTGAGCAAAGAAAAATGAGATTTCTTTTCCTTTTTGGCGTGTAGGACCGTGCACCTGCGTGTTGGATTGGCAACAAAATTCAAGCACGGAGAAAGACCGCTTTTATTGGTAAACCACACACAGACACAGGTACCCTTTTTACTCTCCCAATTCCCCAAAATCCCTAATTCCCAAATCCCTAATTCCAAACCCACCTCCTCTGTATTTGGATATTTTGAGCAGAGTGATGAGGGCTAAAGACGGTACCCTTCGTTGAAGCTGGGCCACCTGTGCCCTGTGGTGCTGAAGAATGGGGGGATAACACAGAGGATACAAGGAAGAGGTCAAGTTTGTAAATTTCAAATAGTTTTTTGGAAGCTTTGACTAATAGGATCGTGCCGCGTAATGGGGTAGAGTGGGATGAGGAGTGGTGGGAATACTGCCGCCCAAGGAGAGAATACGCGACACCAGTACAAGGATAGTTTTGAGATGTACTTTTCCTCCGGTTGAGATGATATTTTCCATCTCCTTTCCTCACATTTTCTTATTTTATTTATTTTTTGTTATAAAAAATTAATATAAAATATTAACATAATTCAACCATAATCATTTAGATAAAATGAAAAAAAAAAAAAAGGAAAAAAATGAAAACAAGATAATCGTACTCAAAGTTGAGGGGAGGTTGAGGACTGTATTAGTCAGTCATTTGCAATGTCGCATCACATAATAAATAAATAAAGACTCTCTACTTTATTTTTTGTGAGAAAGTAGAATAGTAAATGCATACGCCGACTTGTTAGAGGTGGTGACCGGATGAGATTTGGGTAGGGGATCGGGTTTTTTTTTTTTTTTTTTTTTTTTGTTCAAACTTTGAAACTTTTATTAATTAAAAAAATTATTACATGACATAGAAAGCATAAAGGCAATTCAAATACAAGTATAGCCTATAAGAAAATACAACATAAATGCTAGAGAAGCAAGACCACAATAACAAAATCCTTAGATTTAGAAACGTCTCCATTACTGATCCATCACCATCACTAAAAGGAAGAATCCACGAACAAGCTGGATGAATGGAAAATGGGGATGAACGAGCCACCAGCACAAAAACCGGTCCCACAATCTTGCCAAACAATACTAAAAGCACTTTAACAACCACCCAACACCAAAGTGCGCCACCTAGAACAGACATGCAATGGGCCGAATAGCAAAGATTGGCGTGGAGAATTGATGACGGAGAAAAGCAATGGGTGAAGAAAGGCACGTAAAAGTCTAGATCTAAGACAAGTTCAAAGAAACTAGAAATTAAGAAGGTTAGTGGGAACAAGGAAGAGAAAAGAAACAGGAAAATTGAGAGGAGGGGACTAGAAATAGGGGAGGGAAGGGAGTGGGGCAGAGAAGTAAGTTGGGGGTGGTTGGGGAGGTAGCAAGTGTAACGACCCAAAATTCTTATTTTGAAGCTAAATCCGGTGATAGACTAAAACAAAATCATGGTTAATCTCTACCCTATGAACCATAATAAATTTCTTTCCTTAAAGAAATCAAGTACAATAATAAATTTGGGTTATTTTATGGCTGCATCTAACCGTCTTGTTAGACTGCCAACGTACCCTAAGAAGGGATCAAGCCATTCGTAGTTCACAAATCAATGTTAATCCATTTTCTAAATCATTCAAATAACATAAATAAACAACATTAGTTTTAATAATTGAAACACATCAATTGGATACCAACTACATATTTAGAATATCAAAATTTGCATGAAAAGGCAACGTCGACCCATTGGCCACTCGCCACCCTGGGTGGCAGTTTTCGATGAACGAAAACACAGTTTTTCAACGAACTCCAAAAATTATCAAATTTTACAGGCAATTAGAGTTCAATGGTCGGGAAACACCTGAAAACTACCACGAACTGCTGGAAACCCTTGAATTTGGGTGTTCTTGATTGGACTCTAAAATAGCTACGACGCCTCAACCAATGCATGGGCTTTGTTCTAGGCCTCAAGGGGCGTCGAAGGGTGGTGATTATTGAAGGGTTTAGCTTCAGGATTTGGAGGAATTGCCACCACGATCTCCGTCGCACCCACCGTGCGGATTTCACCACTTCAAGACTAAATTTCACCAAATTTGGGGTGGAATGGGTAGAGGGGAGGTCGAAGAAGGAGTCGGCAGCGAGAGCAGGGGATTTTTTTATTTTTGTTGGGGCGGTGGGGTGGTTTCGTACGAGAGAGAAAATGGGAAGCAGCTAGGGAATTTTGTATAGCACATTTGTACTATAATATTGATACTTAGAGTTAATTATATAAGATATGAGTTAGTTCTTTTTCACGTGTTTTTACATCCTTATTATAAAACACTACCTTAACAGTGTATTCGTATTTTTAAATTACTGTCGGAAAGAAAAGGATGCTAAACCAACAACTTCATTCATGTGACCTTGACAATATACAAGTTGCTATCGAAATAAACCGGATATGGATCCCAACTTCACTCACATGCGATGTACTTTTTCTCCACGTTGAACCAACTTCACTCACATGTGATGTACTTTTTCTCCACGTTGTTGAAATAGAATACCACCAATTTTAAGGTCATCTTCTTTAAACCCAATTTGAAACCGGAGCCTCCTCCCGACAATGTTTAAAAATTGAATTCAATGTTGATCGATTTATTTACAAAATGAGCTTGCTAGGTTTTCTATAAAGAAAGAATATACTAATTATCTTACACACACTCAGTCTGCTCGACTTATACAATTTTTAGTTTATGTTTTCAAATTATAATCGTCAACAAACCTATGGCGTGTGATTGAGGGACGGTAGAGTCCCTTTCTCGCATTTGAAGAGTTTTTCTATATATATTGTCAATAGTTAAAAGTGGGATTATGAAGGGAAAGGGGGCCGGTAGCCTCGAAATCGGGTGAAGAGAGCTACAAAGAGTGCTTAATTTCTACTATGGCTCTAGCCCCCTTCTTTTTTCATATTTACTTGAGAGCTTTTCGTTTGAATTTTTATTTAGGTACTAGTAAGTTAAACTATATTGTTAGTTAAAATGACCAAATGATTGACCCAACGGTGTATCACAAGGCCATATAAATCATTAAGAGCATTTCCAAATGAAATGTCAAGTACGTCAACTTGGAGTAAAGGACTATGTTTTTTTCCAAAAGAAATGTCATAATTGACGTAGCAAATAAGTCTAATAGTCTTTTTTTACAGCGAATATAGATGGAGTCGAAACAAAGACAAGAAAATTGGTGATAATCTTTTCTTGTCGATAAATAGGATTAGCATATAAATCAAAAGGGAATGGCAATCTTCTTGTTTTTCTTTTGACGGTAGCTTCTTTTCGCCCATTTCCTTTGGGGTGTAAGTTGAAGCGTCATGACATCTCCTCAGTCCCACCCTTACACTGCCTGCCAGTGCCAATCGTAAAGTGATATGCCGGGGACTCTGGACCAACAAAGGCCACCATCTGCGACTGCGACCGCGACTGCATCACTCTCCACAACAAAATCTCAAGTGATCGAGGAAGAATAAAGCAATTTCAACATTACTTTCCCTACTTGTTTTCTAATATAACACAAAGTCTTAACCCCACATTTTATTTATTAAGCTCAAATCACCAACTTACATTACAATCCAAGCATCTTAACAGATACACTTTGTAAAGCATACCCACAAACCGGTGTCACCAAAAACATATTAAGTTTCAAAAGTTAGGGTAATCTGGTTTCATATCTTTGCTGCCTTAACTGATTAAATTATGACGAACTCAACCGTTTTTGAACTTCTTCCACAATTGTATCTCTAGAAATTGTGATTTCCTCGCCAGCCTCCATGTTTTTCAATCTCACAACATTATCATTCCGCTCCCGTTCACCCTCAATTATCATCCAAGGGATCCTAGATTCCTTTGCTCGATCAAAGTGTTTCGTCACTCTTTTATTCACCGAGTATTCTGCTTTCACTTTTACGTCCCACAACTCCGTTGATAGCTCTGCTGCTCGTCCTAAATCATCCCCCAATATACTCACTAGGACTTCAGTCTTCGTTGCTCGTGTTCTCTGTATCACAATATCAATAAAACATGAAACAGATCAATGCCTCATACAAGGCTGCAAAACTAAACTACAAGGCAACCTATAATGCCATGTGGCTTTCCAAATTATTAACCAAAACATGTATCTACAGTATCCGCCTTAAATCCACCATGTCGCCAGCCAAAAAGTCATGTACTTACACGAACTAATATATATATATCTACAGTATCAGCCTTAAATCCACCATGTCGCTAGCCAAAAAGTCATGTACTTATATATATATATATATATATATATATATAAAACAAGAAGCCAAAAAGGAACAAATTAAGTCTTCAATGCGCTATTATATCTATTGTGACATTGGACCAACCAATCCAGAGTGTAGGACAATCAAAATCACAAGTCACCGAAACACAGCATAGATACCTGGTAAATGACAGATGTCATACCTATTTGCTGCTTTTTAACACCCAATCCATCTACCAAATAGCAGTCCCTTGCTCTAAACTCAAACAATTTTCAAAGAAAAACAGTAGGGACGCTGAACAAACGGAAAGATGGCTCTAGAATGACTAAAAGGTAACACCAAGATAACGAGTTTTAATTTCCTTGGAGCATCAATACAAGGATATTGATTTGAGTTTCTTTCCTCTAACCTCTTGATTTTATTTCAGCTTCAGTTTCTTTCTCGAAAAGTAAAAAAAGAATAAGGGTGGGTTTGAATTGGAATGAAGAATTTATTCTCGATTATGTAGGCATGTGTGCATGTACACAATACTCCGGTTGAATTCATTGACGGAAGTTTATATTTGGATCAACTAATCAAAATTCAGGAACCAAAATGACAAATATACAGTTTAGGGACTAAACTAAGATATGAATCAGCAGTCAGAAGGCAGTGTAACTTAACCTAAGAAACGTATAACCTAATGAATTTATAGTTCAATTATGTTCTATTAATTACCCAGTTGGGGAACAGGATTTGAAGTGCTGTCACTGCCAATCAGATTATAACCCAACAATAATATTCACCCAAAATATAAGACTATTAATTGATATATACCCAGAAGCATGGGAAACATCACCTGATTCTGGTCTTTGTTAAGCTGCTCCATTATATTAAATACTCGTTCAATTCCAAGGCTAACACCAACAGCTGGAACCTGCTTTGTACCAAACATCCCTATAAGGTTGTCGTAGCGTCCACCAGCAGCAATTGAACCAACCTGATAACAAGTTAATATAGGTTGAAACACATAAGTTAAGCTGAGGAAGTAAAGGGAATACGCCATTTATTATTACTTTCACTGTTCATCTGAATTGAAATTTTTAAATAAGGTCACAGAAAGATTATACAAGGCACATGAGACATGTTATACAAACAACAATAGGACACAAAATGAATACAAAAGAAATTCACAACAGCATTTACATAATTTTACCTGGGCACCCCCCCTAAAAACAGCTTCAAATATTACTCCCGTATAATAATCGAGACCCCTTGCAAGACTTAAGTCAAAAACCACTTTTCCTATGCACTTTGATTTTTGCAAAGCATTAAATAAGATCTCCAGATCATTCAACGCATCTATAGATGCACTGCTTTCCAAGAACTTGCTGCCCTCCTGTTTAAGCTTACTTAACAATTCCAAAGGATGACCATGCTCTTTTACAAAAGCACCAATTTTGTCAGCTGTCTCAACACTTAAGCCCTTCTCCTCCACCTAGAACAATTCATATATGGCAGATATAAAATTAGTTCGGATAAGAGAAAATAAGTCAACCATATGAAAAATGGCATCAACCAAGACAAACAATAAAGGATAGAAATGAAAATGCATGCCCGCCAATTATGGAGAAAAGCACAACAAATTGATAAACCAAGTACATGCTTATAGACGAGAAATAAACAAGAACTGAAATGCATTGGTTCTCATGGTATGAAATTTCAAACCAGTAGATATGTCTTTCTTAGAAATTGTTATGATCACAAATTACTTTAAGAAATACAGTTTATTCATTATTTGGATATACAAATGCTTTTACCATTCAGTTATTTGGAACTCAAAACATACTTTTTAAATCAATACCATCCAGTGTTTGAAAGTCAACTATAAGTTATCAATAAAACTTTTGGGTTGGTAGGTACAGGACCAAAAGCTTTACCTCATGGTGTGAGACTTCAGCCCTCCATCAGGCAATGATACAAATACAGATACTTAACCAGGAAAATTGCCCAACTAGACAGCATTCCTTGTCAAGAAGCAGACACATGACAACCATTATCGTGTTTAATGCAAAACAAAGTTTTCCTATTACTTGGGTCCAGCTCGTAAAATCAATCTTATGTATCATTGTTCTGTTAGGTTATGTATGAGAAACATCCTCCATTTATATATAGGATTCCTCCCAACTACTAGGGGTCAGCTTGCGAAGTACTTCATAAGACAATATTATGCAGTAACTAATGTTCTGTTAAGTAGTGAATCACCAACTAACAAAAAGCAAAGAGACTGAGACAAATGTAACTCAGCAAGGACATCAGACACAAAATGTAACTCAAACAAGCACATGCAGAACATAGAAATAAGCAAACCCAAGATATAACAATGTAACTCAGGCATACACATGGGAAATCAGTTGCAATTTTTTCGTCTTTACCATTTCCCCTTTTATCTGCTCAAAAGGCTGCTTGTCTAACTTGTCAATACTTGAACAAATAGTTCTGAATTTTTCAGGAGGCACTCCACAGATTTCCAACATTCCATCCAACAACTTTCGGTGATTCAATTTAATCTGTATAATAAACAGTGACAAACACATGTAATTAAAGTTAAGCCAGAAAAATGAGGCATACCAAATAATTGCTCACATTATGATGCAGATGCTACTAAACAAATAAACGTCCATTTTGTGACTTTTGTCAAGAAATCAACATACATGTTCCACAATTTTATTTATTAAAGAAAAAAGGAACTAGAAAATATTGTAGTTGAGCTCCTGCCAACTAATTTAAGAACGGCAGATAAGATCAGTATAAACACAAATTTTATTGCAATGGACTAATATCCTTGATTTTCATAATTCATGAAAGTAAATAACTATAACTCCATTACAATTAAAATCTATGATTTTTCACAAAAACAAATTACACAACTCAATTATACACACATAAGAGTGATCTACAATTAGGATGTAAAATGCAAGCAAATACGCAGTCAAAATTGAGAGACTTTAAGATAAATAATATAACGTTTAATCAATTAATCTAAATCATATTCATACCCGCCAGAAGAAAAACAACACTTTATTATGAAAATATGCAGCGAATGAGATCTTGCAATAAATTTTTTTTTTTCTACCGACCAACATAAATTGCAAAAGAACCCATTGGAAGTTCTAAATATTAGCAGTCTAGGAAGCACTTCATAGAGAGTTAAATGACATTTAGGGAACATGTTACATAGGCTTCTTCATAGAGGTCGAAATACATCTTTCCATAATTGCTTTACAACAAGATTGAAGGGTTTATGAAAGAATAGAATGAGTCCTATTTCTGTATGCATACAAACATGGAATCATTACAGTAAGACGGACACTTTGCTTCGACTTTTTCTATTGTTAATTTGTTACCACATTGATTGCATTTATTAAGTTTTTTCTTTACCATGAACCAATATCCTTCGCCCTCGAAAGCATTTCTGGTAATTTTAAATGATTGAAATTGGGAGCCAGATCTCATACGTCATAACAATATTCAAAAGAAGTCTCATGCATAACTACATCTCAAAATTGATACATGTGAGGATCTGTGGTGTTAAAATCATGCCTTTCTTCAATTTAACAAAAGTTTGTACGCAATGACACAAACAGAGGGTAAAAATGAAAACTTACCTCATAATCTCCAATATTCAGCTCATCAAGAAGTTCTGTCAAAATCTTAATAACCTCAAAATCTGGACCCATTTTTTCAAATTGGCCAGCAATATCAAAGTCGCATTGGTAAAATTCACGATATCGTCCTTTGGATGGATTGTCTCTTCTATAAACCTTTGCTATTTGGTACCTTTTGAAAGATGTGATACCATTCATAGCTACATATCTAGCAAACGGAACAGTAAGATCATATCGCAGTGATAAAAGCTCTCCTCCCTGCCGACACTGACAAACACAACCCCTATTAGATATGAGTGATTATTTTAGTTTAATTGTCAAACTATAACAACATTGCACCTTAGCTGCTAGAAACCTAAGAGAAGTATTTATGAAGAAGAAATTACAAGGTCTTTCTCGGCAATTATTGGCAATTCCCCATATGGTACATGAAAAATACGTAGTGGTCGCAACATATAGGAGATTATTTCATGTTTAAAAATACAACAATACCCGCCAGAAGGTTTAAAAAGCATAAACAAAATTATAAGCAAGATGCAACCAACAAAAGGTCATCCCTATAGCCAAATTCTTGAGAAAACCACACAAGATAATTTTAGAAGTAGCTCCCTGGCTCATGCACAGAAAACCTAAAAGGCCTTTTGAGGTACTATTTCATAGCCAAATTAAGAAACACTTCATGAAACTTGCAAAAAAGAAATACACTATGAAAAATAAAAACAAAACTCCACTTAAATTGACAACAGTTGAAACTGAGAAATACCTGGTCAGCAAGATCATAAATCAATTTTGAATCTTCCCCATATTTTCCCATGAGGGTTTCTCTCAATTCAAAAACTGGAGTGTCAAGGGCCATCGCACCGTGCCTCTCAAAGACCTCTTCAATAATCGAAAATGCTGTCTTTCTTACTACCATTTGTTCTTTCGCGAAGTCACGAGTACCCTAGGATTTCCAATAATATATACAAGGTCAGAATGCTAGTAAGTCCACTCAGCATAAACCCAAAAAGAAAAAAATCATAAAATCAGTTGAAACAAAAGACCACAATCTGCAAAGGCAACTGACAGCAACCTAAGTTTGGTTTCTTGAAAATATACAATCACACAATTGTAATAAGTTTCCAATTCTTTCCAAATGGTCACTATTACAGATTCAAACATCTATTCGTATCGAACTACAAAGTTAAAGTATGTACATTATGTTCTAAAAAAAAAAAAAATCCCTTCCTTTCAAAAGACAATAAAGTAAGAGGTAGATAGTAATAAGTTAATAACCACACGTGGTTATCCTGAAAACACAAAGAGTTTCCCAAAGAAAAAGGTAAAAAAATTAGATAAGAAAGAATGATATTAATTTTCTTCTCCTACAAATCAATGAAATAATGTGGATTAGCGAAAATACTCCGAGACAGATAGGATGTCATTAATGATCCACTGTAATCAAATATTGACATAACCCATAGCAGCATCAGATATATGTTTACATCAATTACACAGACATATAGGGACTTTTTAGATATCCCTCTTGAGTTTTCAATTGTCAAAAAATGATGGACAAGTTCGATAGGATCACTGATTCTAGCTTTCTCTACACAAAAAGCGAGATGTATCAAGTAAGAGAGCTAAGGAGCAGGACAAAAGTATAGGCTAGGTGCGTCAATGTAAATATCAAATAGATGAGTGTACACTGGTGTGAAAAATATTTCGCACTGAGTTACTGACTGACAATTGGAAAAGCATTAATTGTAACTTATGTAAGTATCAACATAATTCCACTCCAGATTACTCTGCTTTCGTGCTGAACAAAGCACATGTTCCATTCGAAACTTAAGTGTTAAACTAAATTCTTTTAAGAGATATATTCTAGTCCTGACCATTTGGAAATAAAAGAAAGAAATAATTCTTGACAGGTTTCTAATAAAAATGATTCTATACATGATTCTATACTAAATTTCAAAACCAATAACTATCCACTACATAAACTTCAAGGTATCAGAACATGTGTAAAGGGTTAAAATGGTTTTTAACTTTTAAAAGTTTATGTTGATGTCAAAAAACTCACTCTAAGAGGGTTTTTAAAGATGACTGCTAAAACAACTTCACAATTAGGGGGTGCAAGTACCAATCTTTTTCATTATCCACATCTACCGCATAAGCAGAAACATGTTGAATAAAAGGTTATCTAAAGCCACCAATCAAGTAACAAACAAAATTCAACCAATTAACAACTGTATAATCCTTCTTAATTATCATCTTGAATCATATCTGATCAACTATACCTTACATTAAATGACATGAGTACTGGAATCTTACCTTTGGAAGCTTTGGGAGTCTTCTACTCTCATTGCTTTCCACTATCTCCTTCACCTTGTTCAACAAACTATCAAATTCCAGGTCCTTGGGGTCCAAAAACGATGAAAGCTCGTCCGCCCAAATTACCAACAACCCCAAACTATCAACAGCATTTCCTCCCTTGCCCTGCAACCTATCTTTAATCAACTGTACTACAACACTAGTCCCCTTACCCAAAACCACCTTCTTCTTCTTCTCACTCTTCTTCTCTACTCTCACATTCCCTCCTCCATTCACTTCACTACCTTCACTCTTCTTCACATTCAACTCAGCTCCCTCGAGCAGCACAAATGCCGTTATTGCCTCCCAAGTCACAATCTTCCACACAATTCCCATTAACAGATTCACTTCGTGAGCAAAATTATCATAATTCACTTCTGCGTCAGATCCCAAATGGGAAACCAACTTGAACCCACTAATCAAGCTTTCACCACTTGGGCATTTCTTCTCAAACAATGCCACCAAACTCGACCTCAAATCTTCACTCCCCACCGCATCCACAATCATCTTCGCACGGGACAAACTAAGGTCACCCAAGTGATGAAGCGCCGACGCCAGTGACAACAATGTGGTCACCACTGTCCTAGGAGTAACTACTTTCCCGCCAGAATTCAGCTCCGTTCGAGTCTTGGAGTGCAAAGATTTCACCTGCTCTCTCAAACTCGCGTGAATTTGTGGGATTTCCGATACCGCTTCAATTTCAAGCTTACCCACTAATTTAGACCCATTGAGCAGCACCTTCAAATCACTGGCCACAGCAATCACCTCCTTCGCTGCGTACCCATCCCCCAAATCCATCGAATTAAACGCCCTTACATCGGCCTTCAACGCCTCGCAAGACATCGCTGCCACCGCATCGGAAACAGTAGACAAAGCGGCGGACTGGTGGTCCAGAAGCGCACATATCCCGCACAAAGCTGAGGATAACTTGAATTCCTCCAACGCAAGAGCCTCCTCTTCGGTCAAAACGAGCGACCCGAGCTCCAAGTCTCGGGAATTGATGGCTTCGGCGAGTCGAACCGCAAGAACCGTACGGACGTTGGGGGAACCGGAGAGAGATAAAAGCTTGCAGAGGAGGACGACGAGGGAGGCTCTGGTTTCTTCGACAGTTGGGAGGGAGGGGAGGAGAGAGGCGAGATTGTGGGCGAGGGGCGATGAGGAGGAGGAGGAGGAGTCGAGCCGATTGAGCGCCGACGAGTCGGTGCGCAGATGAGCAAGGCCCTTGGCGATGGAGCAGACGGAGAAGGAGGACAGAGACGAGCCCTTGCCTCCTACTGTTATCATTGGCAGCTCCGCCATTGTCGGAGCTCAGAGAGAGAGAGAGAGACTGTGAGAGGTTCTAGGGATTTTCACTTGGAGTGCGGATGACTGGATTCGAGGACTGCTTAAGATTGTTAGAAAATTAATAAATAGCTTGTGATTTTCTTATGGAAAATTGTAGGCCTATTTAAGAGGAGAGTTATAAAGAGATGTGCGGCAAGGAAAAGAGAGAACAAGGAGAATAGAGAGAATAAAGAGGGGTGATTTCTCACCGCGATTGCTTCTGCGTTTATAGTGGTGGTAATGCAAAAGGCCAATTCAAATTTTCGTGAACTAAAAATATTTTTTGCTTATTATTTTATTGGAAATGTCTTATTTACCCAAATGTTTTTCGATATGAAAAATTTTGTGAGGAATTTCTTATTAATTCTCTCTTAAAACTTTAAATAAATAGGCGAATCTATCATTTAAAAAACTACTACAAATTTACAAATCTGCTAATTACTCTCTAAACTATTTTTTCAGTTGATTTATCCCCTTTAATTAGTACAAATTATTTAAATATCTCACCACCGTTAAATTTAAGAGAAATGTCCAAATTCAGTTAAATATTGTCTTGTGGGAGGCATGAGACACATTTAACTGCAAAATATTTAGTTGTCTTGTACTGGTTAAGAGAGTAAATCAACAAAAAAAAAAAAAAAAGTTTGGAGTTAATGGGCCTTGTAATAGTTTGAGAGTATTTGGCAGTTTACCCCCAAGTTTTTTTTTTTTTATTATTCGTTTATCATATATTTTAGACTTTAAGTAATCAATACACTTAAGGTGCGTTTGTTGCAATGGATCATCTCAAAATAAATTAGTTTCAGAACTAAGTTGAATTGATTTAGTGAAGTATTTGGTACAGTGTCGGATCAAAAAACAGAAAAATGAAAAAAACTCAAATATTATATCATTCAATTCATATTTATTAATATTTATTATTAGTTTATCTTTTTATTTTTTTTATTTTTAGAATCATCTTTCTCTCTAAACCTATCCCTCTTTTCTTCCGTCCACGCTCTCCCTCTTCCTTTCACCTCCTTTTCTCTGTTTCACCTTTTTTTTTTTAATGGAATCCTCTTCCTTTCACATCTTTTTCGTTGTTTCAACTTTTCTACGGAATCCTTTTTTCCTCCACTCACTCTCCCTCACCTTTCCCTCTTTTCCTTGTGCAGAAGATTCGGTGGAGCTCTCCACATCACGCATCCTTTGATTTTCTCGAAAAATCTTGGGATTTTCTAAAAATTTTCTTTTTTGTTTTGAATTTGTGTAAGGATTCGTATGCAGGTGCTTCTAGGGGTTTTGCTCTTTTTTTTTTTTTTTCTTTTCAAATTTTATGGGTTGGATTTTGAGATTTAAATGGTGGGTGGGGGTGGATTTCAGATCTGGGTTGGGCAAGGGAGCACGAGTTACAGACAACAAGGCATGTTATGAAATCTTGTCCTCGATTTTCACTATTTGTGATGACATTTAGTATTTTGTATTTCATAATTCCAACGCGTTTATATTTGTGGTGTAGAATTTTTCTGATAAATAAAAGGACAAAATGCCCCTAATAGGCTAAACGGACTTTTTTAAGCTTGTACTTGATCCTTATATGTTTTTCCACATTTATTTGCATATTTGGATAGTACGTATCGATACGAACTCGTGACCACAAGCGGAATGGAATTTGGAGCTATAACGAAGATTTTGCAAACTTGAACGTCGAGGGTATTTTAGTAATTTCACCATTATTTCGACACATGTCGTTTGTCTTTAGTGGCCTTCTTGTGTGTGCCCATAGGGCCCATTGCTCAAAAAATTTGGAACATCTCTCTTTCTTTTCTCTTGACCTCACTCTCATATCTCTTTTGTTTTCCCTCCCGTTTTTCTTTTGTTTTCTCACCAAGAAGAACACCACACCACCTCTAAATCTTGACAAGTTAATCACTAAATCATCACCAAAACAAGCTCCTTCTCTTTACTAGATGAAGGACGAGCTTTGGATTGTGATAAAATGACAACGAAACGAAGTTTCTAGAGCTTCAAAATAGATCGAGAGTTTACCGTAAGTTTCAGGTCGTTTTCATCCATCTTTTGGACTTTAAACATGTATAAATCAATTCCTCTCATGAGTGGACGAATCTCCATATATAGATCCTCGAATTGGTTGAAAATGAAAAGGTTATGAGCTTTAGAAAAGCCGAAGTCTCACAATTACTTGCGAGGTTGCATCTGTTCGGGTGTGAAAAGCCGAAGTCTTCAATAGTAATGCACTTAAGCATAATATTAGGACCCATTTGTGTAACTCAACTAAAATAATAAAATTTGGGAAAACGCAGTGTGAATTTGGAATCAAGGCGTCGAAATACACTAAGGAGGTCCTCGGTAAATTTTGTAAAAAGTCAACGAGAAGGTCAATAGTTAACCTTAAAAAGTCAACCAAGATGCCTTGGTGGCCAACTACGTTAAAACTTTGGAATTTCATTAAATGGATGTTAAAAACAGGCTTGGGACGTTGAAATTAGCCTAGGAGGGTTTCCGAGAAAATTTCGAAAAATCAACCCAAGGAATATTTCAGATAATATTATCAGAATATTCTAAGCCCAATTCAGAAATGGGCTGGCCTGGGACAAAGACCCAAAGGCTTGGCTTAAGGTTTTGGGCTAGGTTTGGGCTTAGGCCCATGGGTCTAGATTAGCCCTTTTTTTTTTTTTTTCGTTCTTATTATGGGAAGCTCTGACTAACAAAACCTTTACTAACCCTACCCATGTTTTATACGAAAATGAAGATCAGGGAACAAGGATTCGAATAATACCATTAGTTTCCTCGGCACCAGCCTCATTTTGCTGGAAAATGACTCGAAAGCCGCTAGGTTCTCATCGGAGAAACAGAGTTTGAGTTCTAAGGTGTTTCCTGGACCAAAACATCACCAACACGCACATTTAACCTACAAATTTGACTTAGGATCGTGGGATGAGAAAGATTGTGGGTGTTTCGTGACTCACCTCGTCGGAAATAACGAAAAATCATAGGAGAAACGATGCGGACTGGGTTCGCATTTGTAGTTCAATGCCTAAGCATTCAAGTCCACGGCCAAGAGAAGAGGTGAAGCCTTGGGTTCGTGGCAATGATGCTTGTCGGAGAGGATGGTGGTCGTGATCCGGTGAGTTTCACGGAGAGAGAGAGAGAGAGAGAGTTAGAGTGAGAAAAAAAATAAGGAGAAGAAAGAGAGCTGTGAGGGTTAGAGGGAAGGGTGAGGTGGCATTCATCCATTAAGAGAGTGAGGCGAGAGAGATTTGAATATTGAGAGACAGTGTTCTGAGAGATAGGGAGGCACGAGATGAGTTTTGGTGTGGGTGTGGGCCCCACAGCCAGAAAAACTAATAAAATAATAAAAAGATCCAATTAGAAAATAATAAAATAATAATTTAGTAATATAAAATAGTATAAGATAATTATAATAGTAATTTCTTCAAAAATAACTTTCGAATTTGTAGTTCCATAAAAGGTTAATCACAACGCCGATTTCTATTCTGATTACGCATACGCATTCGTACCACCGAGTATTTGGAGAATACGCTAAAATAGTAGCTTGTACACATCACGAAAAGATAGTCAACAAAAGTCAAGCATCGTCACCTTTAAGGGCATTTTCGTAAAATCAGTCTTTTAAAATTTATAAAATCGTGAAATTAAGGATGGGTTGTCACAGTACATGCATACATGTATACTATGAATATCATACATTAAAGTTGTAATGCATGTGAAATTTAACAAATCACAAAGCGTAGTTGCGAGACTAGGATTTTATGAAAATGGGAGCGTGACAGAGAAATTCTCAAATATTGTTCACATATGCTTTATACCATACAAATATCTAATATAGATATAATTTTTTTTATCTCAAATCTAGTTTTTTATATATCTTAGATATTCTGATACTTCTTATCCAATGTTTAATGTTGAAAGAGGTTCTAGTTTTGAATCTCAATCTAATTGATCGAAACAAAGTTGCTGGTGCTCCATAGGCTTCTTTTGAAGCCAAATATAAACTAAACATGTATGTTTACTTTATGGTAGTTACTAGTCAAATATTGTAACTGTGCTAAAAATCTCCACCTAGGCCCTGCCTAGGCGCTAGGCGGTTGCCCACCGCTTCAATTAATGACTAGGTGTTTGAAAATTAAGTGGGTCGATGACATATTTCCCTTCACCATTTGTGATATCTCAGGTAAATTTTGAAAAATGATGCCAAAAGTATTCATCCTTGAAACATACCATACTACTTCCTTTCACTACGCCACGTGCTAAAAGGTCTTCACAGCTTTCTCGATACTCAGTTTACTCTAACAGCGAGGAATTAACTCGTACTTCAATTCTTCTGCCTACCTATAGAAGTGATAAAAAAGGTGACTAGTTGAAGGGATTCTGTTTACCTAGATAGGTGATAAGGTAGAAACAACTATGAGTTTACTATCCTAATATAAAACTTGCTCCTCAGTTTCCATGATTTAGTTTCTTCGGCTTAAGTAGTCACTGTTAATCAGTCTATCAGTCGCACCGCTAATTAATGCATATATGATATTTTGATATTGTTCACTACCCTGAAACTGTGAACCAACATTCTAGCATAGAGGTATCACTTCCAGATACTAGCATGTGTCTGGTATCAGAAATCGTACTGCTTGGGTATTGGTTGACAGTTCCCAGATATCAAACAATATCGTCAATTTGTAGCACCATTGTAGACATATTACAGGTTAGAACCCACTTAGGTAAATAGTTTAAGACGATTGGTAAGGAACTGATCATGTGAGTTGGTTCCAGTTGTTTCTAGGGGGAAGGTACTTATTACTTGAGGGATTTCTACTGACCATAGGTATAACAACTCGTACACTTGCCTATACTTGTCGAAAGGACGATTACCTCACCAAAGAAATTCAAAAACTAGTATTGGTTGGGATGTCCTAAGGCCAAAAAAAGAATTTGCTAATAATTTACCTTAGAACAAACTTAAAACGAGAGTCGATCTTCATCCTGAAGATCCAAAATGATCACTAGTGCAATTGAAAAGATTAGCGTTATCGGGGACCAAAAGTGGTTGTCCCCCGATATTCTTCCGTTAGGTGCTAACCCTTTAGCATCACCTTGTCACTAGAGACATTTCTAGAAATTTTGACAAAAATACAACTTCGTAGGAATTCTGATATAAGGTATACTAACAGATACTGCCAAGAGATCAAAACTCTTCTTAGCTTCCATTCTCGAAAAGGTTGGTATAAATGACTAGATGATAGTAAAATTGGGGTGTAATTCCCCTATGATGCACAACTGTCGATATAGTAGCCCTGCTTCAGGGTCATCAACTTATCTCAAATCTACATCTTTCCTTGGCGGGGAAAATCTTCACTTATAATTTAGAGGGTTCGTCAAAATGATCTTCAAAAAGGTCGATAAGTCGACTAAGTCACTCAAGACTTTGAAAAACTAATACATTTTTCATGTTCGACGAGGTGGCAAGATTCAAAAATTAGGCTTAAGAACCTAGAATGCTTACATCACGAGTGTGATGGATGCAATACTGCTCAACTTATGCTCTGATACCAAACTGACACACCCCAACCCAGGATGTCCATTAGGACTCCAAATAGAGCTATGTTGACCGACTTGGAAGGTGACGAAGCCATAAAGTGTATTGATGTGGATGATGTGAATAAATTTAAACCTAAAAGTTCCTAAGTACAAGAGTGCGTGATGAGCGAGTATGAATCCATTTCACACATGATGACAGAGCATAAGTGATGCGAGAATTATACGCGCACAAATTAAACCCTCTTTTTGACAATTGTAGTATGGATGTAAGTAGGGATCGTTCTGGACCGGGGATTAGGAGGGATTGTTAACCACTTGGATTTGACTTCAAAAACGTAAAAACAAGATAAAACACTAAACTAGACTCAAAGAATGTGAAACTAAACATTAAAACACTAAGACAAACCAAAAGACTCAAAATGCTTTAAAAACACAAACTAAATTGATTTCTAACTAAATTGATTTCTAACTAAATTGAACAATAAAGTAAAGGGGGATTGGATTTGGACGACTTTAAACTAAAAATGGAAACATGGAAACAAAACAAATTGTAAATATGGATTTGACGGAAATGAATGGATGGGAAGCTAGCTAAGGGGTTCATCTCCACATATGTTATACTTGCATACAAAACGATGTCTAATTGCTTTTCAATAAACCATGAATTCTCAACGCCCCGGGTTAATTAGGTCCGCTTAAATTAACCGTCAAGTTTTCCTTAAGTTAATGAATTGGATGATTGCATACGACAATCCAAAGCATTCCTCACAAGTTCCCTACATGAATTGCATAATAGAGATACAAGCAAGAATCATTAAGCATCATGAAAACTATAAGTGTTGACGAGGCATTCGTTACTATGATTGCATGAAACTTATGCCAAGAATATGTTTAACACGATTGTTTATAAGCAACCTCCACTACTTGTGAATATAAGTTCATAACTATTACGTGAAACTCACTTATATTCTAGCGTCAAATTCATGCATGAAAATTAAGCGTTCATTCTTAATAAACATACATAAATAGGTTATCAATCAAACAGTTAAACAAATTGAATTCACAACTTATGAAACGTAATTAAAAGTAATCAAATCATATTACAAACATAAACATAGTTTCGAATTACCCCCTAGCTAAAGGGGGTTTAGTTCCTCATAACTTTGAAATCAAAGAAACACCTAAACATTCCAACAACTCAAAACTTTGAATTGTATGAACGTTTAAGCACTCTTTTCTTCCATTTCTCATACGTACAAAACAAAGAGAATTAAAATGAAACTTTGAAATCAAAGAAACACCTAAACATTCCAACAACTCAAAACTTGAATTGTATGAACGTTTAGGCACTCTTCTCTTCCTCGTTGTTGTAGCACAAGGTTTAAGGATAGGTCGGTTGGGGGGATGGAAGTGTTGGGGAATTATGGAAATGGATGAGGATTGGTGGAAATGGAAGATGGTTTTTGGATTCTAAGGGAGAAAGGAATGTGTTTGTGGTGTGTTGTTGTGTTGTGAATGAGATGATTTTTGAATGAATGAATGCAAGGGTATTTATAGGAGGAGTGGAGATGTATATGGCTATTTGTTTAAGGTGTTTGTGGTTGCAATGATGAAGAATTGCATGTGGAAATAAAAGGGAAAATGTGGTGAAATGATGAAGTAGGAAGGTGGAAATGCATGTGAGATGTTGGAAAGGAAATGAGAATATGAGTAGGCCATGGCATGGGAGTTGTTTTGTTGGTGTAAATGTGCCATGGTTGCAATGATGAAGAATAAAGGGTGCATGTGGGGTGGAATTGAATGAATGCAAAGTGAATGAATAATGAAATGAGTTAAAGAGGGAGAATGTGGTGAAATGATGAAGTAGGAAGGTGGAAATGCATGTGACTTGTTTGTGGAATAAAGAATGAATGGTGGAAATGTGAGTGAATGATGTGCATGTGTGTGAATGCATGTGTTGATTTAAAGAATAGGTATGCATGTGAATTAGTTTGGAAAGAGGTGGGTGTGCATGTGAGATGAAATGCATATGTTTGAAATGTGTAGATGATTATGAGTATGATAAGTGATAAATGAATGATATGTGGTGAGTGATAAGTGAATGGAAATGATAAGTGATAAGTGAATGGAAGTGATAAGTGAAAGGTTTGATAAGTGATAAATGAATGATATGTTGTGAGTGATAAGTGAATGGAAGTGATAAGTGATAAATGGACTAGTTTAAAGGGCTAGGGTTTAAGTACATAGAATGGGCCTAAAATAGGTTGGTTTGCATGGCATAATATGTTTGATTGGGCTAGAGGTTTTCCATGGCTCAAAGGATTTGTTTGATTGGGCTAGGCTCTTTGTTTGATGTCCCCAAAGAGCATACAAGGCTTCAATTTCGTCCATCCTCTTTGCTCCATGATTAAGCTATCCAATCCATGCCCAAAAGTGCCCCAAATAGCCTCAAAATGCACTTTCTTGCTCCCTAAGCCCTTAGAACCTGAAAACACACAAAAGAAGCATAAAGGACTAAAATAACTATGAATTACCAACATTGATGCACGAAAACAAGCTAAGTAAGTCGCCTAAATATGCTCCTATCAATAAGTACAGTACAGTAAAATAGGGTGAGAATTATATCATCGATAGTAATTGTCTACTCCAAGATTTGCCAATAATCCTCGTCGATACAAAAACTCTGTTACTAGAACCTAGAGGGGCGAAAAATAAGGCTGAGTGTGCCTGAAAATAAAGTTTTAATAAAAACCTTTTGAAAGCATTATAACCCCTCGCTGTAAAACCTATATAGTTTCTAGAAAATAATATTACTACGTAGGTATGAAAACCAATGCACAAGAGCAACGAAAATTGAAGTATGTCATGTCATAATATCTCAATAATAATAAATGTAAGCCATGTGTGAAACCAATATAAAATAGTATGCAAGTCAGAGTCACCTAATATGACCTATACAACTAGACCTGTAACTCATCAACATATGTCTGCACACGAGAAAGGCTGAGTGTAAATAAGTACGTTCAAGTGCTACGATCACGTGAAAGCTGTGCGATAGATCACTGATCACATACGAGTCGGTACCACTTATTGTAGTCTGTATGACAGGCTAGTACCAAAACTTGGATCCAAGGTGAGCGTGTGGTGCGGGAGATGAACAATCACGTGAAAACTGTGCCCTGGCCTCGGGCGGGAGCATTAACACCGATGTGCAGCATAATTAGCTCTAAATGCATAAATACATAGCAATATGCAATGCAACAAGGCCAATCACATGCTAACTCACATAAAGCTTATCTGAGCCTCCGTAGCATCAAATAGTATAATTCACATTTCATACTAATTCAACAATATAGTAATAAGCAGTATAGACATGGCATACAAGGCATAAATTCATTTAAAAACGTTTTCTGGAAATCGTAAAGCTTATATATATATAACAAATGCCTACTCACCTGAAGTCTGCTCTACAACTCCTTAGCACGAATATCGAGGCATCACGAACAATTGTTGCCTAGAACAAATCTTCAAACACAACTCAGAATTCTTATTGATAGAACATGTAACTTACATAAAATACATCCCCAAGGACGTTCTAAAATGATTTAAGACCCATTGACCAAAAGTCAGCCGTCGGTCAAAGATCGACAGTAGGGTCCACAACCCTACATAACTCAATCCGGAAGATCCGCATCACAGATTTCCGATCCATAACTTCCAAAGATCCACATTATGCTTCTAAAACATCACACTAAAGTTTCATTACGATCCAACGGTTAGATCTCCGCCAATTGCAAGTGCAAGTGGCGGTTAACGTTTTATTTGATGAACTTACAAATCCAATTCGGGAAGATCCATACATCGGATTCCTGATCCATAAGTTCCTATGATCCTCATATATTACGTACTATAATATACTAAAGTTTGACGACGATCCAACGGTCAGATCGTCGATTGCTATAATAATCAAGTGGCGGATCCTACCAAATCTATGCTCAAATGATGAGATTTCATCAATCTAACTTCAACTATGGAATTGAGATACCAAACTTAGCTTAGAAAGGTTAGGGGATGCCTCAGCCCACGCGCCGTCGTACACTGTGGTTGCCCGCCCCGACTCGTTGGAAAAATCAACTATTTCTAAAAAATTTCAAACTTCACAGAAATGAAGATCTCAATGAGAGTAAGTTTTATACTTGTAGCTAAGTCCAATTTGGCCAGGAAATGCCCCAAATCATCATCGAACCGTCGGAAACCCCATAAAGGGTGTTTCTTTATTCGTCCTCAAATCGACTCCGACGCTCCAACCAATGATTGTGAATTGTTTCTGAGCTGAAGGGAAGTTGTTTGATGGTGAGGATTAATGGAATTGTATTCAAAAATGGCAGATCGCCCCTAAGAACTCACGAGATTGCCGTTGGAGCCGACGACTTCGAACTCCATGAAATAGGGCTCATTTCCTTCAATTTTGGGGTGAAACATAAAGGAGGAAGGTCGTGGAGTTAGTTCTAGGTGGTTAGATGGCATGATTTGCTGGAAAAACCGCCAAAGAAGACAATAAAACTAGGTCGGGTCGGCGGTAGGAATCGGGTCAAGGGTGATCCGGTGCTCTTCCACTCTCATCATTATCTTCTTTCTGATTAGGCGTCTCGCCCCTCCTTTCTCTCCTTTATATTTCATTTCCACCGCTCATCTTTTTTTCCCTTTAATCTGAGCCACACACGTGGATTTTTAGAATTTGCTCAAAAAATCTGGAGCATTCCAGAAAATATTTAAATGACTATTTTGTCCTTATTTTTACTCACCCATAACTTCTTCGTTATAGCTCCAAATCACGTTCCCTTTGTGCTCACGCGCTCATATTGACGAGTACTATCCGAATATGCCAAGAAAATAGATTTTACGTAACATGACAAGACGGTCAACAAAAGTCAACGTCTTTGCCTCGAAGGCATTTTCGTAAATTCACATTTAAAAATTATAAAGACTGTAATTTTTGGAGACGGATCGTTACAGTCTAGACATGTTGAGGTGCCCGCCTAGGCACCTGCCTAAGTTGCAACTCACTTAGACAGAAAACATATAACTTTCATTTTGCACTTTTATTCTTTCAATAAATTGTAAGAGAATTGTTGAATACTTAAATGAACACACATTATATGCTTGTTCCCCATATTTTCATTATGTTCCAATACTTCATAATATATATGTTATTCTTTTTTGTAGTTTATGATGAAATTATATATATTTTAAGTATAAACAGACACTTATTTACACGAAATATAATAGTTTTACTTAAATCTTCCTGATCTGCCTAGGCGCTAGGCCCCAGTCCGTCACCCGATTAGCACCTAATGTCTTTTAGATACATATTTAGGGTTAGTTAGGTAATGATGTGCTTGTTTAAAAAATTGATTATGCTGTGTTATGAAAATAAGTAGCTATGAGATAAAGTTGTTAAGTGTTTGATAATTTTTTTGTAAAAGTTATTAAAAAAAAAAAAAGTTAAGTATCTGAGTGTTTGGTAATTTTTTTTAAAAGACTAAAAATGATATGGTGTTAAATGTAATATAATAAATGTAGAGGCAAATGTTGTTAATACATGTGAGGATGTACTTGCTGTTTGAAAATTTTATTAAATGATGACTCACTTGCATGCTTTAAAAAGTGTATTTTTTTTAAGTATAATAGAACTTACTTTTGCTTTTCTACCGTCAATAAAAGTAATTTTTTCAAATACGTCGGTTGAGTTTTTTGAAAATCATCTATTTCTATACTAAGGAATCTATTTTACGAAAATAGAATACATGTTTGAATGGGTTAGGACTTCTTGTTGCTACTTGGATGCAGCATTATTAGTTTTGCTGTCATTTTCTATGTGGCTGCAGCTTTTTGCTGCTTGTTTGTTTTTTTTCAGCAGCTCCTTGCTGCTTGTTTGTTTTTTCAGCAGCTCTTTGCTGGTTGATTGTTTAATTCAAGAGCTCTTTGCTGATTGTTTTCTCTTTTTCTCATTAATATGTTTGATTTATAAAAAAATAAAAAATAAAATGATTCATCAGCTTAATTATGACCTGTGAGTATTCCATTTCCAACACGAGACCAAAGAACAAGAGGAAAAATAAAATTTGGTTTTTGAGAGCCGCGTGTTAAAACCAGAATGGGTTGATAATCCTTCCCCACAGTTTTAGACCTCGCATCGCATTCCTCTCTTGTACTTTAAACCGTCCGAAGCCACCACGCAACCATTTCACCGCCTTCAGCCACCGCCACCTCTCAATCTCTCTCATTACCTCCCGTCCTCTGTTTCTCTCCGATCTGGGTGTGGCGGTCGGTTGGTCATTGAAGAATTGAAGAGAAAGCCCGCTGAAAGTTAACAACTTAACAGTGATTGAATAGTTGTACGCGTGTTCAAATCTTAGAGGCGGTACAAATCTGGTACACGGTATTGGTTACATGGTATTCGAATCCCATCCATCCCCCCACCTTAATCATTCATCGCTTCCGTGAAGCCGCCAACACAACCAAAATCTCTCTTCGTCTTCTCGTGGAGGCAGCAGCCATGGCGTCGCTCGCCTCGGTGATCTCCAGTAATCCCGGCCACGCGCTCTCCCCCAACATATTGTCTCACGACGCCAAGCCCAGGAAGATCTGCTACTCTCAATGCTCTACATTCTTTCTCCCTCCTCACCGCTCTCCCATTTGCAGGTACTCAGTTTTTCCTGATTCCATTTTCTGTTTGTTTGCCGAGAAAATGGACGAGCTTTGTGTACATAAAGTTTTGGTTTTTTACTTTACCATTTTAATGGAGCTTAAAACTCGAGTAGTAAATGTGTAACTAAGCCTGGTCCGATTGAAATGTTTAACTTGCCCTAAAGTTTCATGTTGCGGTTAAAGGTTTTTTTAACAAAAATGTTATATCGAGAGGCCAAAGCACAGGGGAAAATGGGTCCTTTTCATTGTTGGAAACTGGAAATATTTTTCCGAGGGCTGTTGGGACGTTTTTGTTCTTTTGTCAAATTGTACTTTTGTATTGGTACTTTTTGTTAATTCCTCATTGGTTCTGTTTTTCTTTGATTTTGTATACGAGCTCGTCCGAAAGAGATAGTATTGAGCTGCTTCAATCTGTATGAATTTGCTCATTTCTTAATGTTACCGTCGTTTTCAACTAGTTTTTTTTTTCTTTGAACATTCTTGCTTACGGATCATAATTACCATGATCAAAGTAGCTACTTTCAACCTTCAAGAAAGATGTTCAATTTTCTATCTTAGTTTTGGATTTTCCTTTGAGAAATGTACTTTTTATTGTTCAATTAAACAGTCCTTTTTTTAATCATCCTCCTTTTTCACTTCTAAAATTACCAAGTTTGTGATGTAGGGTTCATAAAAAAATAGTAATGTAGGTTTATTTGACTAGGAAACAAAGAATGAAATTGATCCACATATGACTTCTTATTCCATGTGGAGCATATTTGTCGATACTTTAGGTTATCTTAAATTATTTATCAATTGACTTGGAGGTTTGTTGCCTTTTGCAGAATGGGTTTTGTTTCTGGGCTGGAAAGGAAAAGGTCACTCAAAACCTGTATCTTTGCATCAGTCACAGGTTCTTTCCCATACTTCTCCAAAACTATACAAATTTTCCCTCAGGATCTTGTATATTTAGCTTTTCATCTAACTCTAGTTCCTTTCCTTTATTAGTAGATACTCCAGTAAATGCATATCCAGAAAAAGTTCAGCTTCCTAAAGGTGACTGTTGGTCCGTCCATAAATTTGGTGGCACCTGTGTGGGGAGTTCAGAAAGAATTAAGAATGTTGCAAAAATAATTCTTAGTGATGACTCAGAGAGGAAGATGGTAGTTGTCTCGGCAATGTCCAAGGTAACGGACATGATGTATGATCTTATCGACAAGGCTCAATCACGAGATGAGGCCTACATATCTGCATTAGATGCCGTTTTAGAAAAGCACAAATCTACAGCTCTTGATTTACTTGATGGGGATGATCTTAGTAGTTTCTTAGCACAATTGCATCACGACATCAGTAACCTGAAAGCGATGCTTCGTGCTATATACATTGGTACTACTTTTTTATCTCTCTCTATTCATTTATAATTTTTCAATCAGGACATTGGTGGCTCTCTGATCTATATAAACTCTCAAATGGATTTTCACAAGAAGTAAATTTGATGTGTAATTTCAATTCCCATCAGAATTCAAACTGTTCATGTTTAGTATTGTTAATTGTATTGTGTATTTGTTTATATTACAAACAATACGAGCCAGTGTTCTCTTTCGTAGAAAGACTAATTCTTTTATCTGAATCCTTAGTAGTGTGGTATGGAGTTAATGACTTCTTTAATTCTTCCCATTTTACTATTAATTACAATAAATTAGCAGAATGGATTATAATACATAAAAGGGTTAGTGCCCCTATCATTCGCTGTTTCTGTAATGGTGAATTTGTTATTTTCCTAGTCATAGTTGTTGTGCCACGTAATCTAGATTTACCTGTTATTTTTGCTGGTGTCCACTCTTCTAAGTTGGATAAACTTAAATGTTTGGAGCTTATCAGGTTGACTGTTTTTCTTACTTTTTGCAGCTGGTCATGCAACAGAATCGTTCACAGATTTTGTTGTAGGACATGGAGAGTTATGGTCTGCGCAGATGTTGTCATGCGTTATTAGAAAGGTATAATGGTGGTTTGTTCAATTTTCAAGAGCATTTGCTGAATGTCACTTTTCCTAGTTGTCTGATATATTAATATCTTTTTATTATTCTTTGATTTCTTTCTGCAGAATGGGGTAGATTGCAATTGGATGGATACAAGGGAAGTCCTTATTGTAAATCCTACAAGTTCTAATCAAGTTGATCCTGATTTAAAGGGATCTGAAGACAGACTTGAGAAATGGTATTCCAAAAACCCATCAAAAACAATTGTAGCTACTGGCTTCATTGCTAGCACACCTCAAAATATTCCTACTACTTTGAAGAGAGATGGAAGTGACTTCTCTGCAGCAATCATGGGTGCCTTATTCAAGGCCAGTCAAGTCATAATTTGGACAGATGTTGATGGAGTCTATAGTGCAGACCCCAGAAAAGGTTCGTATTGCCTTTGTATTTAGTAAACAATATAAAACATCATAAAATTTTAAATAACTATAAATATGAATACCGGTCTACATATTTTTTTTTTGGGAGAATAATTGGTTGATGCCATTCTAAGAAAGTTAAAAATGTTACTGAGTTTCTGCGGGATTTAATTTAATGATAAGAAATCTTCATTTGCAGTCAGTGAGGCAGTGATTCTAAAGACGTTGTCTTATCAAGAAGCCTGGGAAATGGTGAATCTCACTACTCTCTATCAAAGTTTCTGAGATTGGTGCGTTTACAAATCTGACATTTGATATACATGTATGTGCAGTCTTATTTTGGGGCAAATGTTCTGCATCCACGCACTATCATCCCAGTGATGCAATATGACATTCCTATTATAATACGGAACGTTTTCAACCTTGCTGCACCTGGAACAAAAATTTGTCGCCCTACAGAGGATGAAACTGTTCAGGGTTTGGAGTCGTTTGTCAAAGGGTTTGCCACAATAGACAACTTGGCCCTTGTCAATGTGGAAGGGTGAGCTGTGCATTACAGTGCTGCTGGATTATAATTTAAAGATTACTTTCCCCCATTTGTAACATTCTCCTTTATTTGTCACAGAACTGGGATGGCTGGTGTTCCTGGTACAGCAAGTGATATATTCAGTGCCGTAAAGGATGTTGGGGCTAATGTTATTATGATATCTCAGGTTATGTCATCCTCTGAATTTGTGTTCATGGTATGCTGAAAGCTTAGAGCATCTATGATGCTTAATGTTGTTAATGATGGTTCATTGTAGGCTAGTAGTGAGCACTCCGTGTGCTTTGCTGTCCCTGAGAAGGAAGTAAATGCTGTTTCTGAGTTACTGCAGTCTAGATTTCGTGAGGCTTTGAATGCTGGGCGTCTTTCTCAGGTTCTTACTTTTTATTTTGCTAATTTTCTTGACCAGGTTGCTTGATATGTAACTTAAGCAGATCATTGACAACTGACATTGACAATTAGTTTATTGTTTACTTATGAAAAACCTTATTGGACCCTTATTTTGTGGATCAGCTAAAGAATTATAAGAAGAGTTGAAAATGGTGACATTAATTTTAATGTGAAAGTTATTCAGATATATGTTTTATTCCTCGTGAATACTGAATAGTTTATTTCTTCTTAGTGTATTTCCATACTGAAATTTTGATTGCACTCTGTTTTTTATTTTATTTTAAGTATGTTTGAATGTATCTTTGTTTCATTTTTTAATACCAATTTTTGGCACCTCTTCCCTCTCAGGTTCAAGTCATTCCAAACTGTAGTATTTTGGCAGCAGTTGGCCAAAAAATGGCCAGTACTCCAGGAGTTAGTGCAACTCTTTTCAATGCACTGGCAAAGGTTAGGGATTAATTATTATTCTATTAATTTTAGCAACAAGTTGGATTATTTTATTTGATTTAACAATTCATGGTTTGTACACTGGTTTACAATATGGCCTGCTGTAGGCTTTGATTCCAAGTGTTTCTCATAATACATTATTTACAATACGAAGGGATCTAAACTGTTTTATGAAATGCAGGCAAACATTAATGTACGTGCAATTGCTCAGGGTTGTACTGAGTACAATATTACTGTAGTGATAAAGCGGGAAGATTGTATTAGGGCTCTGAGAGCTGTCCATTCTAGATTCTATCTTTCAAGAACCACAATAGCAGTGGGCATCATCGGACCTGGTCTGATTGGTGCCACATTACTAGATCAATTAAGGGATCAGGTACTTTATTTTGCCTTTTCTTCTGTTATTATCAGGCTTTTGTACAATATAGCACATGTAAGGTCATCTGTCATTGAAAATTATTCGTGGCACTTAGAAGTTTAGAACTTAGAAGGGCTCAGTTTAGTCAGATTTTGTCATTCGGTGTGCTTTGATTGTGCCCTTTTTGGGTTTTTACATACAAGTACCCATCCTAGTCTGATTTAGATTTGAGAGCAGCAAGATGTTGAATTGTACTGAATTCATTATTCTCCTGTTTATGTGGTGATATATGCACATCAAGTTTGTGCACAGGAAACACAGCCAATGAATGGTCAAAAACATTCTGAGGGCATGCATGTTGTTCATTTACAGCCACATACAAGTTAAAATTTGGTTTTACGGCCCAACCAATTGAAATATCCTCCTTAACTTTAATCATGTTCGTCATAAGTTATATATTGCTGATGGCTTATTAACCAAACTCTGATGAAAACCAGGTACTGTGAATTTCTTTATTAGGTTGGGCAATTCATTAAAATTTAATTTCTCAAATCTTTGCAGGCTGCTACCCTCAAGGAAGAGTTTAACATCGATTTGCGTGTTATGGGAATCACTGGCTCACGGACAATGCTTTTGAGTGAGGCGTAAGTTAAAAAGCTTTCAATGGAATATTATTTAATCAAATGCTTTGCATAATCTGAAGTTGACAATGGTGGCGGACCTAATTCATACACGTCGTTTATGAAATGTTTTTGAATTGATAATTGACCAACATTTAGTAGCAGAAGTTGCCCCTTACTACAGTCCAATTACTATATATACTTACGTTTTAAAAGTTTTTCTCCTTGTTATTCCTTTTGAATTTCAACCTTTTCCTGTTGTATCTTTTATATTTAATTTACAAAAATAAAGTCATCCATTGCTTCGTATAGGCTGGTAGTAGTTAGTTAAATACATTTACTTCTTAAAGCATTGTCATTCTATAGTTTCACTTTGAGGACCATAATTTTCTTTTCATTTTTCATTGTTATAGGGGTGTTGACTTATCTAGATGGAGAGACCTCCAAAAAGAGAAAGGAGCTGTGGCAGATATGGAAAAGTTTGTGCAGCATGTACATGGGAATCATTTTATTCCAAATACTGTTTTGGTTGACTGCACAGCTGACTCTAGTATTGCAAGCCATTACTATGACTGGTTGCGGAAAGGAATTCACGTAGTCACTCCCAACAAAAAGGCCAATTCAGGGCCGCTTGATCAAGTAATATGTCTTTTTATACATGCAAATTTCTTTCCAGTGTTGTATCTTTGAGGATATCTAATTGCAAATTCTTGTTTCAGTAGTATGTATAATTCCAATTAACTGAAAAGAACAAGAACATCAACCATTTCTTTACTTAGTTTATCTGCCCAAGTGTGTTTTTGTGGTTTTCATTAATAGTCTTGCATCCAAAACCCATGTATTTGGGATATGTCTCCACAAATTTTTTTTGTTCAAGTTTTATATCTTCCAGTTCTTTATCAATTTATTTATTTTCGCTTTGCTTTGTGTGACTCTTGGTTGTTACTGGTTTCTCTTTGAGATGTGAGCGATGAGTTTTGATTCCTAACACTTGGTTTTTTACATTTAGAGGAGAGACTTCAGTTATACCTTGTCGTCTGAACAAAGTGGTGATAAAAGCAGCTATTTACACATGTTAATTATTCTAATAATCGTGCACAAAAATTTCCAGAAATGTGATGCAATGTTACTATGAATTTGACTCTTTTCTTTTATATAAAAGATCCCAATATTTGTCTTTCGAATTTATTGTGGGGTGTATTCAATTGGGATATTGAGGATTTTATTGGATTTATAAATTTATGGAGTTTAATAGAATTTTTATTCATTTCTAGAGATTCCTTGTGAAATTTGATTGAAATCCCACAAAATTTTCTAGTAGCAATTATACTCAGCTCAGCTGCTATATTTGTTTTTTTTAAGGATTTTATTTTGAGTTCACACTTGGACCTCCATATCTTAGTTTTATCATATTATTTTGTTTGATCTGCTTGCCATGAGTCCCCCTGCAACGTTACCATATACTGACTTGCAAGAAAAAGAGAAATTACTTCTTTTTAACTTTGACTTTGATTAAGTTTCCGTTTAAGAAAAATTTAGAAAAATGTTAATGCATTCTGAGAATGCAATAATAGTGTTCATATCTTGTGTACGTGCATATGTGTGTGTGTGTTTTTTTTTTTGGGTTTAATCGGTTATGACATTGCTTTTCTTCATGCAGTATTTAAAATTACGAGCTCTTCAACGGCAATCATATACACATTACTTCTATGAAGCTACTGTTGGAGCTGGTCTGCCAATTATTAATACATTACAAGGTCTCCTCGAAACTGGAGACAAAATATTGCGTATTGAAGGCATCTTCAGGTTTGTGGAGAACTTTTGATTTATATCTCTCTCTGTGCAAATTGAAAATATTACAAGAGTAGTTCCTCTCTTTTTTAGTGGAGCAATTCCTTTGTTTACACGTAAAATCTTGATGTCTGCAAATGCACACTTCATATGACTTTTAACACTAGTCTTGCTTCTATCATTTGATGTTGCAGTGGTACTCTGAGTTATATCTTCAACAATTTCACTGGAGGACGCACTTTTAGTGAGGTGGTGGCTGAAGCAAAGCAGGCAGGTTATACTGAGCCGGATCCAAGGGATGACCTATCTGGAACAGATGTTTGTAGAAAGGTGCTTGTCCTATTTTTTGTCTGCTTAGTTATGTAGGCTTATAATGTGATGATGTTTCGTCTGTTTAATCAGTTTTACGTCCCCAAATTTTGAATGAGACCCTATAGTTTGCATTGTTGATAAAAGATCAACACCATCTTATTTGGGCCCCGCCCATACTCCAATCTCTGCTTTCTTGATTTTTGCTTCACTGTTTTGTGTGCGATTTGCCACCTGAGTAAAACCATCAAATGCAGGTGATAATTCTTGCTAGGGAATCTGGTCTTAAGCTGGAACTCTCTGACATCCCTGTTGAAAGCCTTGTGCCGGAACCGTTGAAGGTAAAATCATTTTCTAATGTACGTTACCAAGTGCAAAAGCTCACCATTAACAATCAAATTTTGGATGAGATGTTTTCAGGATAGTGCATCAGCCGAGGAATTCATGCAAAAACTTCCACAATTTGATCAAGAGATGAGTAAGAAAAGACAGATAGCTGAGGATGCAGGAGGAGTGAGTATCTCTCATATGCATTTCTTCTCTTATTCCTGTGTGATACCACAATCTTAACCTAGCGATATTTGATCAATATATTAATCAAGTAGTTGTTTAGAAGCTTACTAGCTGTCCATGGACCATTGGACGTTTCTTATAAATATTTGAATCATATCATTCTGGTTTCCTTCGATGATGCATTATTTCTTTACATTATGTTGACATGCGCTATGGATTTTTATTGGCGATAATAGTTTAGAGAATGTGGATATTTTTATTTCCGAGTTCTCTGGGCAGGGATATATAATAATATAGTAGATGACGAGCACTTTCTCCTCTTGTTTTGTATTTTTGTTTCTGATATGTTTAAATGATTCTCATCTTCCTCCTGACTTTTCTTTTTGATATCTGAAGGTCTTGAGATTCGTTGGGGTGGTTGACATGGTCAATCAGAAAGGGGAAGTGAAGCTGCAGACGTACAAGAATGATCATCCATTTGCTCAGCTTTCCGGGGCAGATAATATAATTGCGTTCACAACAACTAGATACAAAGCTCAACCCCTAATAATACGTGGACCTGGTGCTGGCGCTGAAGTCACTGCTGGTGGAGTCTTCAGTGACCTGTTGCGGCTTGCTTCATACCTTGGTGCCCCATCATAGGTGGGAAGCCCATAGCCCGAAGATTGAAATATGGTGTAACACAGCCCGAGTAGTGTAGCTTTTTGAGATGCGGATCTGTTGTGGCTCCTGAGAAGTGTAAGTGTAGCTTCTTGATATGAGGAATAGTTATGACCTGCTAGGGATTTGGGGGTATATAATTGTCGTTCATTCGGTAGTGTTTAAGCGGATGCAAACACGTTAGTTGTCTCCTGAAACGAAACCGTCTCAAATCCTTTATGTACGGAACTAAAAAGAGAAATAATAAAAATCATGGTTTTCAATACATGACCCTGATTGTGTTTAAAGCAGTACTTTGACATGTACTGAGATAAACGAGTTGCTCCTCTCAGTTGATCTTAGGACTGAGGTAAAACTTTGGATCTCTGAAAAACCTTGAAAGCACTTGTGCCTTGTCAGCTGAGAGGTCTGTGTTTTCCATAATGTGCTCCCTTGATGCCTTGGCAATTCCTTCAATCGATCCGATAGCCTGGTTAAGCTGAACAAATTACCCAGAATAAGAAACCAACGTATGATTATATGATTCAATTTCGTTCATTAGGATGAGTTAAGTACCGCATTTGCATCATGATTGTCAATGCCCGGAATGGCTGTGATCACTTTTTGAAATATGCCTGGTGTTTGCACTGTTTGCTTCCTCTTCTCCAACAAAATTGAATAAAATGGGGATGTTTTGAGGTCCTAACTCCTAAGAACCAAAGCATTCTACATAAATATGGTCAAAATTTACACTAACCTCAGCCTTCATTTTGTTGTGGCATCCTCTCGCTTGCACACTGTAATTAGTGTTTGCTTAAGAGTCTTAGACAAATTACTGGGAAAACAATTCATGATTAAGGTAAGTGAGCTTGGAGAAGATTTTATTACCCCCACGAGAATGAGCTATTTTCGTTATCTTCTCAAACCCCATTTCCAAGTCCTTAACCAGAACGAACGTTGGCTTGCCGAGTTCCATCCCGAATCTTCACAGATTGAAAAACCATTTGTATCGTTTTGACATATCAAACATCAATTGGACATAAGTTTCTTTCAAGTTTTGACATAGCTCACTTGAAGTAAGAACGAACAAACAAATCGTTTTGCTCCTTGGTTGGGAGCGTGATGACAACGTATAGATTTGCAAATTGCAGTTTCAGCTTCTGAACTCTGTACAAATAATAAAATTGATCACGTCAAACACAAAACACAAGCACACACGCATGCAAGAGGCACCGAAAAACTGAAAGCAATTAATTTGTTCACCTGCCGAAGAATTGCGAGATGGTACCGGAGTCCAAGCTAGTCATGAAAATGAATGCCACAGATGAACCCCCACAGTTGAAAATGAAGTCCTGCAATGTAAATCCAACCATTAGATGCACCAAAATTATTTTCTTTTCAGTTCTTTTGTCCTTTTAGCATGAGATCATATGATTAAATTGAAGGAAATTACGGGGGTAATTGGGACAAAGTTGAGGCGGAAAGAGTTTGCGGTGAGGAAAGCGGAGACGAAGTTGATGAAGGACGGATGTTGTTCGTCCCTCCATGTATTGCTCATCATACAAACCCCACCACCACCACCACCTGCAATCACAATCCAACATTTAAGATTTCTTCACTCCATTAATTTTACCATTTCCAGCACAAATCAATCGTAATCTTTCTAATCGAAATTCTAATCAAATGGTTAACCTAAACAATAAAATTATCCAGAATTTGTATCAAACAGATAATTGCTCCACTGGAAAATGATCGAATTCAGACTAATTCAAATTAAGAACTCAGTTTCTAAATTTTCCGAGGAAAAATGAGAGGGGTGAATTGATGAATCGGTGAAAAGTAAAAGGAAAAGTACCTGAATTCATGGATTTTTGTGGAAATTGAGCTGTTTCTTTCACGTTCGCCATTCCCCAGAGCTCCCCCAGAGAGAGAGAGAGAGAGAGAGAGAGAGCAAAGGGAGATTCGAGCGAAGCGGGAAAATTGAGGCGGTTTGTAATGTGGAACTGTTTTGTAACGTAATATTAGCTGCGGTAGTTGTCTCTATTTACGAAAAGTGCCACAAGAAAGTGGGCCAGGCCCATCTCACATTCAGCCCAAATTTCCAACGACTTGTCCTGCTTCGTCTCTTGTTATCTAACTTGAGACATTCAGAGAGAGATAATGGAGTCCTCGGCTGCTTCCTCACTCTCCGGTACAGCGTCCTCAAATTCGCCTTCCAAACGCCTTTTGTTCGACCGCCGTTACGGTTGGGTGTAAGTCTCTCTCTCTCTCTCTCTGTCTCTCTCTCCAAACGTAATTAATTAAGCGTGAAATAATTAGGATTAATTTTCAGAATTGATGAATTGAAAGACACATCAGAGGAAGCTCTTGCCGGTGGCCGAGGGATGTATGTTTTTTTATTTTTTATTGTCTTGAAATACTTTAGCTTGAAACCCACTGGTTGGTTAGTGAGAAACAAGACGAAAAAGAATTGGGATATAATTGGAAGTAATGAATTTATACCTGTTGGAAAAACAGATTGGAAATTTTTGTACCATGCTTGTGGATTTACTTGTGGTTTGGTTCAGGTTTTGCATACTGCCGCTTGCAAAAACTTTGATCAAGATGGCTTCCCAATCGGTATGATGATGAATTTCCTGCCCCTAAATATCCTAAATTACGCGGTTAATCATTACGTCTTTGGCAATTATATAGTTCCGTTGCACATTTTCACTTGTGGGACTGGCACTTGCTTTTTGTATGATAGCATTTGCATAACACATTTGGGACTGAAGCTTGTATTTTTGTATGATCAAGGATGCTTTACTTTTTGGTTAAGGATCAAGTATGATTTTAAGTTTTGACTGAATGGAACGATGCTTTAGACTCAAACAAAAACTGACCCAACAGAATGAATCAATAGTGCTTTATATTCTGTCAGCATTTGCTTTTATAGCATGTTGCTGTTTCCATTGAGCTAGAGAGTTTCACCGACCCATCATCATGCATTAGTAGGTTCACCGTAGAAATTTTCTCAGCAGAAAATAAAAAAGGTGTGGCTTTGCAAGATAAAAAGCATGAAGTTCACCTTGTTTGCAGGCTGGGCAGTGGTAGACCTAAATTGTAGCAAGTACATGATGTTCAACCCTTCTGGAGTCGTTAGATAGTGGTCATCAAGAGAATACATGTTAAGCAGATGATACCTAAAGTATAAACCGAGTAGCAGTCACTAGACTTTTGCATATGTTTCCTTTCTCGTATTTTATGTGGATACAGTTGTCCTAGTTGGGATAGAAAATGGCAGGTTGCAGATACATATAAGTACGTTTTAATAATATGTTCCTATATATTCAAGATCTTGTTGGGTTCTAAAATTATGATATCTGTTTATTTGTTATATTTTAGGTCCTTAAATACTATATATATGTGCCTTGTATGTATTTCGTGTTCACTGTAAAAATTCTATTCAGTTGCTTGCCTTATGGCGAATTCTTCCAGCAAAGCTTTGTAGAAATGACCCGTCTTATGTAGATTGGCTCGTTCTCTGCTTCTTAGGCCATGGGATATAGAAAATGTTAGATATTTGATTGTTATGTTACTGAACATGAAAAAACATTCCATTCAACAATTCTCTGATGCTGAAAGAATGATAAATTTTAATTTGTCCTAGGACTTTCCCTTGTTGCCTTACAGATTAATGCTGCAGCAAACTCAGCAGTGAAAGCTTTTGAAAGGCCAGACCTGCTTTCTCCGCAGCAACTGCAAGCGGGTCTTTACAACGAGCTTCACAAAATTAAGTCTTCTTTGGTAAAACCGGAATTCAACCATTTGTTACTCAAAGGAAATCTCTCGTCAAAAGAGGCCAGTTGCTCTTCTAGTAAATCATAGATGACTTAGAATGAATTGATTTCTTGAATCCCACACTGGAATACAGTCCAGAACTACTTTAAGTCAGTCGATTTAGATAGTGTTTTTCAGGTTGTTAGGGTCAGCATTGTATCTTGTACGAAATGATATGGCGTTGTCGATTTGATTATTGTGAACCTTGTCTCACTGTTCCGCTTTATACATCGGAGGTGAACGTGATTTTAAGTATCCGGTTGATCATTCTTAAGCTGAATTGACTAGCTTCGGTTTGGTGGTATAGAAGCGTTTGGCCATGAAGGAACCTAAGGAACAATTAGAGCATTTGTGGACTCGAACTTGGTTTCCAACGATCCAACTGCGAACGAAAAACCAATTAAAGCATTTTCGGACTCGAACTTGATCTCCAACTATCCAAATGCGAACGAAAAACGGGTCGTAGTCCAGATTTGAGAACAAAGAAACCATCCATGGTCCATCAAGATTAAGAAAATGGGTTGTAATAATGGTAATTACGAAGAAAAGACATGTCAATTGGTACTTAAACGTGGCGATCAAACCACGGCCCTGCCCATTGTCACATCATCCACCCCACCACCGCCGATTCCTACCTTCCTCTTTAATTAATATTTCTACTTGCGCAATCCAACGTTTCCCAACCTTTGAAGCTTTCAAGTGGAAGGCAGAGTTTATCTCCCATGTCTTCCGTAATCAAGCCTTCATCTTCAAGTAATGCTGCCCATGTTCTTACTTAATCACCTTTTGTTTCCTTGGTCATAATTTGTGCTTGCATGTTAGTTACCTTTTGTTAATGGCGGCGGCAGCAGCAGCAGGAGGTATTAAAGTTTTCACAAGAAGAAGATTTAAGACTAATAAGCGTTTGGAACAAAGAGATGATGAGATAAAAAACAAGATTGCAGAGTTGGAGCCAAAGAATTTTCAAAGCGTGGCTTCTTCTTCTGCTACTCCTTGGTAATTAATTAATTAACTACTTTAATTACTACTCCAATCTCCCCCTTTTTCGATTAATTACTGGCTAGTAGTTTAGTTTTGACCCCAGGAGCACACAGATTACAACACAAGGTAAATGTCATTAATTCATGCATGCATGCTGAATCGTTGCTGTTGTACGCAGATTACAAACAAGATATGTTGTATAATATATTTGTTAGTTTTTTTTTTTTTTTTTTTTTTTATAATTATCTTGTTAAAAGCTCAAGCTAGCTATTTGCGGATTAACTGTTGTTTAATTGTTGTTGTTTTCGCTTACTATTAGTTTAATTAAAGAAATGGAGGGAAGGGCAGTAGGCTGCCACAGCAGTTAGGAACATTCGCCTTCGGGTTTGAGGGTCCTACGTTTTTCTACTACGAAGAGCTAATATCGTATAATCCTCTGTTTTGTTTAGAATAAATAAATGATTGTTGCTGTTTTTAAGAGAAGATGTAATTAGGATTGCTGTTTTTTATGTCGTTATGAGGCTTACTTGTCTGTCAAACAAGAAGGAATAATTTGCTCACAACGATCGTATCTCTTCCTTTGCATCCCTCAATGTTACTCACTCTCGAGTCTCGATCATGGTTACCTAAACTAAAATAGTACCTAATAGTTGTATAATTCAATTTAGGTTCAGTTCCAACACAAATGTTGAAGAAATGGGACCAGCAGCAGATGGTAATGACATCTTCTGTAGCTATGTTGATGACTGCTCTGCAACTCCTACTCGTGTCACTGATGTATCAACTGCGCCGGATAAATCTACGTCTAAGAAGAGAGGCTACAATGCCATTTACTTGAGGCACAAGCAACCGAAGAGAGTCAGAATACAAATGGAAGATAAATCCAAAGGAGAAATAATTATTGGTGGCAAGCGCACGAAATCTCCAAAACCTGTAAAATTGAAAGAAACTAGGTCATCCAAGTGTGCTACTGCTCAAAAGTTGCCCAATGTTGGATGTTATAACAGAGTTTCTGTTCGAAAAGTACAAAACGATACACAAGCTCAATCCATGAAACAAGATCAGAAGGCACATGGAGATATTTTAGGAAAGCGCAATAAATCTGTTCATCGAGTAGGGCCTTCTGATTCTACCCTGCGATGGCATGCACAACCTCAGATTGATTGGAGCAAAGATGTATCCGACAATATTAAAGACAAGGAGGAATGGTGGGAAGAAGAAACCAAACTGTTCTGTAAACGAGCAAATTCTTTCATTGCCTGCATGAATCAAGTCCAAGGTGGCAAATGGATTTTTTGAATCCAAGCATATATATGCAATTTTTTAGAAGTTGATTAGTTAATTTTCCAAGCCTTTTCTCATAGCACAGTGTTAACTTTTGCAGGAAATAGACATTTCTCAGCGTGGAGAGGTTCCATAGTGGACTCGGTTGTTGGGGCATTTTTAACTCAAAATGCTAAAGATCAGTCATCAAGGTAAGATGTTATTACTCCTTGATCTGCTTATATTGTCCTATGGAAAACGGTAAATGTGGACCTCTTGTTGGTGTGCAGTTCTGCCTTTATGTCACTTGCTGCAAAATATCCGACTATTCAAAAGGAGCAAGCATGTGATTATGCAAGGAACGAAAAAAATGTGAGAAGCATTGTTGGTTGGGATTTTTTAGAGTACATTTATTACACCAGAGGAACAACAAAAGAGAGAAGTAATGATACAATGGACTCTTTAGACTGGGAAGCTGTTAGAGAAGCACCTCTAACTGAAATTTCAAAAAGCATTTTCGGAAGAGGAATGAACAATAAGCTCGCAGAACGCATCAAGGTAAAACTTGTGGTGATTGAGAACAGGTTAGGTTGATGAATTCCATTTGAAAAATGTCAATATATGTTTGCACTCAACTTTTCAGGGTTTCCTTGATATACTGAAGAGAGATCATGACAGCATTGATCTCGAATGGTTAAGAGATGCCCCCCCGGAAGGAGTGAGGTAAGCTCATTGAAGAGACAAATATTATTTTACATAATTAAATGTTCAAAGGAATGTGGATATTTAAGGTTTCCCTATTATGCAGGAAGTATCTGTTGAGCATAGATGGAATTGGCTTGAAATGCGTTGAGTGTGTGCGGCTTTTAGCACTGAAGCAGCGTGCCTTCCCAGTAAGAAATTGAAGTAGCATGAATCAGAAGTACAGAGCTTCATTCTGCCGCTTGATAATTTTCTTTTATATCTTCTGTTGCATTAGGTTGATACTAATGTTGCTCGGATAGTTGTGCGACTTGGTTGGATCCCTATTCAGCCATTGCATTGGAAGCTTCAACATCATCATCTAAAGAGGTCAGAATATAACACATAAGTAGAGAGAGAATTTCGATTGAGGGATCCTTCAAATAATGTGAAACTAGAACCTTCAGATCGTACTTGAACATCTAACATTCTTTCTGCGTAGGTACTCGACTGGTAAATTCAATACATAAATATATTTGGCCAAGGCTGTCTGCCCTTGACCTACAAACACTGTATGGCTTTTTGTTTCTAAGAGATGAACAAACATTATATGATTTCTTTTGACGATTCAATATAATCTCCGTGCCATAAAATTGTTGCTTTCCAGTTTACAGAATGTATTAAGACAAATATTACTGATTGATTAGAGTACTAATCTTCGACAGGTATGAATTACATTGCCAAATGATTACATGCGGCAAGGTATACATCTTGTTCATTCAACCTCTTTTACACGAAAAGAATATATATTTTGCTGTATTCCTTGTTTCTCCGTCATCACATTCTCAGTTGGTACTTGTACAGGTTTTCTGTAGAAAAAATCAACCAAATTGCAACGCATGTCCGATGAGAGAAGAGTGCCAACACTTTGCAAGGTTTCATCTCTCGTTCTTTGCTCAATTATTTATATCTTCTACTTATTTTTTGGACATAATTAGAATCATTTAGATTCATTTTGCAAAGGAAAAAGAAAGAGAAATCAACCTGGCAATTGAGCAGTATTACGTTGTTCGATAGTCTACGAATCTATGCAATGTGACATATTTTTGCTATAACGTATAAGTTGATCTTCTCTTCAGGTATAGTTTCACAGTATCTTTTGATTCTAATGTGTCGCAAAACTCATTATCCAACGTTCATGACATGGGATATTAGACTTCCCATGTTTGACTAAAAAAATTAAAATCATACGGTGCTTCTATGTTAATGATATTTCAAGTAACAAATATGTTTCATGAAGTGCAAGGAGTGAAGGGGACATTGAAGATTTGTGCGTAAAGGTTCACGATAAGAATCTTACAATCAAAGTCAATCCTAAACGGTGTAAAATTGTAAAGGCTGATCATACACAAAGTAAGCAGAAGTGTTTCGACCGAACAAGTGAGTCGCTTCAAGAAGGTGTCATGTCAAAATCTAGTGCTCCAGTTCCAACTAGTCGCAGCACCCAGATCGAAGCGCATGAGCCAATTTAGGACAAAGCATCAAGTGTAAGCAACATTTATTAACCTAAAATAGTTTTGACTTTCGTAGGGTGAGATATGAATGAGGTTTTTATGAGCTTATATTAATCTTCGAAAGAAATTGTTACGTAGTACGTACAACTGTAATTTAAACTTTAAAAGTTCATATATGTACTGATAAAAGTATATTCAACTGCAGCTTAGAACTTCCAGACGCTCACCACATTTTGAAAGGGGTTAGAATCTCAAGCATTCTTACTCTAAAGCTTTATACTGGCATATATGTCGATGTATTTGACTTCCAGACACTGGTATATATTTTTTTTCCATGAAAAACAAATGCAGCTAGAGAGAAGAGAACCTGATGATCCCTGCCCTTACCTTCTTGTTGTATGGTCATCTGGTAAGAGCGATTAGCCAATTGTTGTGTCTGGTTGTATTTTAATCTTCCAAAAGTATGCAGTCCTTGAACCGACATTGGTGTGATGGTGTTGTTTGTGCAACTATTGATTCAGGTAAACTATCCAATCCTGTTGGATCAACTGAAGGTCAAACCACTTGCTCTGATGAGAATGGACAATTTTTGGGCGGCAATGGTGCAGACACTGCCCAGACTGTTCTAGGAACAATTTTGGTGAGGAGAACCCATAACCCTCGGCATGTATTTTAAGTTTTAACCTGCATTTTTTCATATGCCAAAACTACAAAAGATAACAAAAACTAACCTCATACAGATACCATGTCGCACGGCAATGCGAGGAACTTTTCCTCTCAACGGAACATACTTTCAAGCTAATGAGGTAAAGCCTATTTCTTTTCTCATCTAGACTTAACATTTATTTAGGAAGTATATTATTTGAACTATCCAAACTGGTATGATGAAATAATAATATGAACAACAGGTGCTAGCTGATTATAAAACAAGTGAAAACCCAATCGATGTTCCTGTGTCATCGATACAACATTTGAGGAGACGAACACTATATTGTGGAAACAGTGTTTCGGGAATGTTTATAGGTATATGTATGTGTTTTGGAATTGATTACAGTGGTTGGAAAATTTTGCTTGTTAGCTTACATTCTCCGTACCAGGTTTATTGACCAAAGAAATCCGGGACAGCTTTAAGAAAAGTATGATGTGGAACATTAATTTGCATGTAACACTTAAAAGTGAATGTATGTGGTTCCTTGCTACAGACGGCGAAATAATGCAGTTGCTGATAAAATTAGTAATTATGTTTTGCAGGGTTCATTTGTGTGAGAGGGTTTGACCAAAAAACCAGGGAGCCGAAACCTTTAGCAAGAAGATTACACCGCAGCTAATCTTCTGAATATGTTCAGAAGATTACAAGAAAGGAGAACGTCCGAACACCGGCCTGCTGCTGTTGCTGCTGCTATTTTGGAATATGATCAGATTGCAATTCCATCATCAGTTGTACTTGTGAAGCTTGCTAGTACTGTGTATCCACAATCCAGCTTTTGTTTGTGCTTGGAATTGATGTGGTGGTCGGATTGCAGATGGACAATTAATCAGTATTAGTAAAGACTAATTTTGTTTACCAGACGCTCACCACATTTTGAAAGGGGTTAGAATCTCAAGCATTCTTGCTCTAAAGCTTTATACTGGCATATATGTCGATGTATTTGACTTCCAGACACTGGTATATATTTTTTTTCCATGAAAAACAAATGCAGCTAGAGAGAAGAGAACATGATGATCCCTGCCCTTACCTTCTTGTTGTATGGTCATCTGGTAAGAGCGATTAGCCAATTGTTGTGTCTGGTTGTATTTTAATCTTCCAAAAGTATGCAGTCCTTGAACCGACATTGGTGTGATGGTGTTGTTTGTGCAACTTTTGATTCAGGTAAACTATCCAATCCTGTTGGATCAACTGAAGGTCAAACCACTTACTCTGATGTGAATGGACAATTTTTGGGCGGCAATGGTGAAGACATTGCCCAGACTGTTCTAGGAACAATTTTGGTGAGGAGAACCCATAACCCTCGGCATGTATTTTAAGTTTTAACCTGCATTTTTTCATATGCCAAAACTACAAAAGATAACAAAAACTAACCTCATGCAGATACCATGTCGCACGGCAATGCAAGGAACTTTTCCTCTCAACGGAACATACTTTCAAGCTAATGAGGTAAAGCCTATTTCTTTTCTCATCTAAACTTAACATTTATTTAGGAGTATATTATTTGAACTATCCAAACTGGTATGATGAAATAATAATATGAACAACAGGTGCTAGCTGATTATAAAACAAGTGAAAACCCAATCGATGTTCCTGTGTCATCGATACAACATTTGAGGAGACGAACACTATATTGTGGAAACAGTGTTTCGGGAATGTTTATAGGTATATGTATGTGTTTTGGAATTGATTACAGTGGTTGGAAAATTTTGCTTGTTAGCTTACATTCTCCGTACCAGGTTTATTGACCAAAGAAATCTGGGACTGCTTTAAGAAAGGTATGATGTGGAACATTAATTTGCATGTAACACTTAAAAGTGAATGTATGTGGTTCCTTGCTACAGACGGCGAAATAATGCAGTTGCTGATAAAATTAGTAATTATGTTTTGCAGGGTTCATTTGTGTGAGAGGGTTTGACCGGAAAACCAGGGAGCCGAAACCTTTAGCAAGAAGATTACACCGCAGCTAATCTTCTGAATATGTTCAGAAGATTACAAGAAAGGAGAACGTCCGAACACAGGCCTGCTGCTGTTGCTGCTGCTATTTTGGAATATGATCAGATTGCAATTCCATGAGCAATGGTACTTGTGAAGCTTGCTAGTACTGTGTATCCACAATCCAGCTTTCGTTTGTGCTTGGAATTGATGTGGTGGTCGGATTGCAGATGGACAATTAATCAGTATTAGTAAAGACTAATTTTGTTTACCAGACGCTCACCACATTTTGAAAGGGGTTAGAATCTCAAGCATTCTTGCTCTAAAGCTTTATACTGGCATATATGTCGATGTATTTGACTTCCAGACACTGGTATACATTTTTTTTTCCATGAAAAACAAATGCAGCTAGAGAGAAGAGAACCTGATGATCCCTGCCCTTACCTTCTTGTTGTATGGTCATCTAGTAAGAACGATTAGCCAATTGTTGTGTCTGGTTGTATTTTAATCTTCCAAAAGTATGCAGTGCTTGAACCGACATTGGTGTGATGGTGTTGTTTGTGCAACTTTTGATTCAGGTAAACTATCCAATCATGTTGAATCAACTGAAGGTCAAACCACTTGCTCTGATGAGAATTGACAATTTTTGGGCGGCAATGGTGAAGACACTGCCCAGACTGTTCTAGGAACAATTTTGGTGAGGAGAGCCCATAACCCTCGGCATGTATTTTAAGTTTTAACCTGCATTTTTTCATATGCCAAAACTACAAAAGATAACAAAAACTAACCTCATACAGATACCATGTCGCACGGCAATGCGAGGAACTTTTCCTCTTAACGGAACATACTTTCAAGCTAATGAGGTAAAGCCTATTTCTTTTCTCATCTAAACTTAACATTTATTTCGGAAGTATATTATTTGAACTATCCAAACTGGCATGATGAAATAATAATATGAACAACAGGTACTAGCTGATTATAAAACAAGTGAAAACGCAATCGATGTTCCTGTGTCATCGATACAACATTTGAGGAGACGAACACTATATTGTGGAAACAGTGTTTCGGGAATGTTTATAGGTATATGTATGTGTTTTGGAATTGATTACAGTGGTTGGAAAATTTTGCTTGTTAGCTTACATTCTCCGTTCCAGGTTTATTGACCAAAGAAATCTGGGACTGCTTTAAGAAAGGTATGATGTGGAACATTAATTTGCATGTAACACTTAAAAGTGAATGTATGTGGTTCCTTGCTACAGACGGCGAAATAATGCAGTTGCTGATAAAATTAGTAATTATGTTTTGCAGGGTTCATTTGTGTGAAAGGGTTTGACCGAAAACCAGGGAGCCGAATGCTTTAGCAAGAAGATTACACCGCAGCTAATCTTCTGAATATGTTCAGAAGATTACAAGAAAGGAGAACGTCCGAACACCAGCCTGCTGCTGTTGCTACTGCTATTTTGGAATATGATCAGATTGCAATTCCATCAGCAATTGTACTTGTGAAGCTTGCTAGTACTGTGTATCCACAATCCAGCTTTCGTTTGTGCTTGGAATTGATGTGTTGGTCGGATTGCAGATGGACAATGAATCAGTATTAGCAAAGACTAATTTTGTTTACCAGACGCTCACCACATTTTGAAAGGGGTTAGAATCTCAAGCATTCTTGCTCTAAAGCTTTATACTGGCATATATGTCGATGTATTTGACTTCCAGACACTGGTATATATATTTTTTTTCCATGAAAAACAAATGCAGCTAGAGAGAAGAGAACCTGATGATCCCTGCCCTTACCTTCTTGTTGTATGGTCATCTGGTAAGAGCAATTAGCCAATTGTTGTGTCTGGTTGTATTTTAATCTTCCAAAAGTATGCAGTCCTTGAACCGACATTGGTGTGATGGTGTTGTTTGTGCAACTTTTGATTCAGGTAAACTATCCAATCCTGTTGGATCAACTGAAGGTCAAACCACTTGCTCTGATGAGAATGGACAATTTTTGGGCGGCAATGGTGAAGACACTGCCCAGACAGTTCTAGGAACAATTTTGGTTAGGAGAACCTATAACCCTTGGCATGTATTTTAAGTTTTAACCTGTATTTTTTCATATGCCAAAACTACAAAAGATAACAAAAACTAACCTCATACAGATACCATGTCGCACGGCAATGCGTGGAACTTTTCCTCTCAACGGAACATACTTTCAAGCTAATGAGGTAAAGCCTATTTATTTTCTCATCTAAACTTAACATTTATTTAGGAAGTATATTATTTGAACTATCCAAACTAGTATGATGAAATAATAATATGAACAACAGGTGCTAGCTGATTATAAAACAAGTGAAAACCCAATCGATGTTCCTGTGTCATCGATACAACATTTGAGGAGACGAACACTATATTGTGGAAACAGTGTTTCGGGAATGTTTATAGGTATATGTATGTGTTTTGGAATTGATTACAGTGGTTGGAAAATTTTGCTTGTTAGCTTACATTCTCCGTACCAGGTTTATTGACCAAAGAAATACGGGACTGCTTTAAGAAAGGTATGATGTGGAACATTAATTTGCATGTAACACTTAAAAGTGAATGTATGTGGTTCCTTGCTACAGACGGCGAAATAATGCAGTTGCTGATAAAATTAGTAATTATGTTTTGCAGGGTTCATTTGTGTGAGAGGGTTTGACCGGAAAACCAGGGAGCCGAAACCTTTAGCAAGAAGATTACACCGCAGCTAATCTTCTGAATATGTTCAGAAGATTACAAGAAAGGAGAACGTCCGAACACCGGCCTGCTGCTGTTGCTGCTGCTATTTTGGAATATGATCAGATTGCAATTCCATCAGCAGTTGTACTTGTGAAGCTTGCTAGTACTGTATATCCACAATCCAGCTTTCGTTTGTGCTTGGAATTGATGTGGTGGTCGGATTGCAGATGAACAATTAATCAGTATTAGTAAAGACTAATTTTGTTGGACTTAAACTTTCCTAATTTCTTATGTCTCGTAAGAATGAATGATACTTATTTTTGGTGGATCATTGACTAGCCTTGGTTTGGTCTGCTAAAAATATGACAGATCTTAATTGTATTGCTTAAGTGAGGTTTCGTTGGATAAGCACTAATCAATGAGATTGATCTACATAAAAGAAAGTAACCCTCGGCATGTATTTTAAGTTTTAACCTACATTTTTTCATATGCCAAAACTACAAAAGATAACAAAAACTAACCTCATACAGATACCATGTCGCACGGCAATGCGAGGAACTTTTCCTCTCAACGGAACATACTTTCAAGCTAATGAGGTAAAACCTATTTCTTTTCTCATCTAAACTTAACATTTATTTAGGAAGTATATTATTTGAACTATCCAAACTGGTATGCTGAAATAATAATATGAACAACAGGTGCTAGCTGATTATAAAACAAGTGAAAACCCAATCGATGTTCCTGTGTCATCGATACAACATTTGAGGAGACGAACACTATATTGTGGAAACAGTGTTTCAGGAATGTTTATAGGTATATGTATGTGTTTTGGAATTGATTACAGTGGTTGGAAAATTTTGCTTGTTAGCTTACATTCTCCGTACCAGGTTTATTGACCAAAGAAATCCGGGACTGCTTTAAGAAGGGTATGATGTGGAACATTAATTTGCATGTAACACTCAAAAGTGAATGTATGTGGTTCCTTGCTACAGACGGCAAAATAATGCAGTTGCTGATAAAATTAGTAATTATGTTTTGCAAGGTTCATTTGTGTGAGAGGGTTTGATCGGCAAACCAGGGAGCTGAAACCTTTAGCAAGAAGATTGAAGATTACAAGAAAGGAGAACGTCCGAACACCGGCCTGCTGCTGTTGCTGCTGCTATTTTGGAATATGATCAGATTGCAATTCCATCAGCAGTTGTACTTGTGAAGCTTGCTAGTACTTTGTATCCACAATCCAGCTTTCGTTTGTGCTTGGAATTGATGTGGTGGTCGGATTGCAGATGAACAATTAATTAGTATTAGTAAAGACTAATTTTGTTGGACTTAAACTTTCCTAATTTCTTATGTCTCGTAAGAATGAATGATACTTATTTTTGGTGGATCATTGACTAGCCTTGGTTTGGTCTGCTAAAAATATGACAGATCTCAATTGTATTGCTTAAGTGAGGTTTCGTTGGATAAGCACTAATCAATGAGATTGATCTACATAAAAGAAAGTAACCCTCGGCATGTATTTTAAGTTTTAACCTGCATTTTTTCATATGCCAAAACTACAAAAGATAACAAAAACTAACCTCATACAGATACCATGTCGCACGGCAATGCGAGGAACTTTTCCTCTCAACGGAACATACTTTCAAGCTAATGAGGTAAAGCCTATTTCTTTTCTCATCTAAACTTAACATTTATTTAGGAAGTATATTATTTGAACTATCCAAACTGGTATGATGAAATAATAATATGAACAACAGGTGCTAGCTGATTATAAAACAAGTGAAAACCAATCGATGTTCCTGTGTCATCGATACAACATTTGAGGAGACGAACACTATAATGTGGAAACAGTGTTTCAGGAATGTTTATAGGTATATGTATGTGTTTTGGAATTGATTACAGTGGTTGGAAAATTTTGCTTGTTAGCTTACATTCTCCGTACCAGGTTTATTGACCAAAGAAATCCGGGACTGCTTTAAGAAAGGTATGATGTGGAACATTAATTTGCATGTAACACTTAAAAGTGAATGTATGTGGTTCCTTGCTACAGACGGCGAAATAATGCAGTTGCTGATAAAATTAGTAATTATGTTTTGCAGGGTTCATTTGTGTGAGAGGGTTTGACCGGAAAACCAGGGAGCCGAAACCTTTAGCAAGAAGATTGAAGATTACAAGAAAGGAGAACGTCCGAACACCGGCCTGCTGCTGTTGCTGCTGCTATTTTGGAATATGATCAGATTGCAATTCCATCAGCAGTTGTACTTGTGAAGCTTGCTAGTACTGTGTATCCACAATCCAGCTTTCGTTTGTGCTTGGAATTGATGTGGTGGTCGGATTGCAGATGAACAATTAATCAGTATTAGTAAAGACTAATTTTGTTGGACTTAAACTTTCCTAATTTCTTATGTCTCGTAAGAATGAATGATACTTATTTTTGGTGGATCATTGACTAGCCTTGGTTTGGTCTGCTAAAAATATGACAGATCTCAATTGTATTGCTTAAGTGAGGTTTCGTTGGATAAGCACTAATCAATGAGATTGATCTACATAAAAGAAAGTAACCCTCGGCATGTATTTTAAGTTTTAACCTGCATTTTTTCATATGCCAAAACTACAAAAGATAACAAAAACTAACCTCATACAGATACCATGTCGCACAGCAATGCGAGGAACTTTTCCTCTCAACGGAACATACTTTCAAGCTAATGAGGTAAATCCTATTTCTTTTCTCATCTATACTTAACATTTATTTAGGAAGTATATTATTTGAACTATCCAAACTGGTATGATGAAATAATAATATGAACAACAGGTGCTAGCTGATTATAAAACAAGTGAAAACCCAATCGATGTTCCTGTGTCATCGATACAACATTTGAGGAGACGAACATTATATTGTGGAAACAGTGTTTCAGGAATGTTTATAGGTATATGTATGTGTTTTGGAATTGATTACAGTGGGTGGAAAATTTTGCTTGTTAGCTTACATTCTCCGTACCAGGTTTATTGACCAAAGAAATCCGGGATTCCTTTAAGAAAGGTATGATGTGGAACATTAATTTGCATGTAACACTTAAAAGTGCATGTATGTGGTTCCTTGCTACAGATGGCGAAATAATGCAGTTGCTGATAAAATTAGTAATTATGTTTTGCAGGGTTCATTTGTGTGAGAGGGTTTGACCAGAAAACCAGGGAGTCGAAACCTTTAGCAAGAAGATTGAAGATTACAAGAAAGGAGAACGTCCGAAGACCGGCCTGCTGCTGTTGCTGCTGCTATTTTGGAATATGATCAGATTGCAATTCCATCAACAGTTGTACTTGTGAAGCTTGCTAGTACTGTGTATCCACAATCCAGCTTTCGTTTGTGCTTGGAATTGATGTGGTGGTCGGATTGCAGATGAACAATTAATCAGTATTAGTAAAGACTAATTTTGTTGGACTTAAACTTTCCTAATTTCTTATGTCTCGTAGGAATGAATGATACTTATTTTTGGTGGATCATTGACTAGCCTTGGTTTGGTCGGCTAAAAATATGACAGATCTCAATTGTATTGCTTAAGTGAGGTTTTGTTGGATAAGCACTAATCAATGAGATTGATCTACATAAAAGAAAGTAACCCTCGGCATGTATTTTAAGTTTTAACCTGCATTTTTTCATATGCCAAAACTACAAAAGATAACAAAAACTAACCTCATACAGATACCATGTCGCACGGCAATGCGAGGAACTTTTCCTCTCAACGGAACATACTTTCAAGCTAATGAGGTAAAACCTATTTCTTTTCTCATCTAAACTTAACATTTATTTAGGAAGTATATTATTTGAACTATCCAAACTGGTATGATGAAATAATAATATGAACAACAGGTGCTAGCTGATTATAAAACAAGTGAAAACCCAATCGATGTTCCTGTGTCATCGATACAACATTTGAGAAGACGAACACTATAATGTGGAAACAGTGTTTCAGGAATGTTTATAGGTATATGTATGTGTTTTGGAATTGATTACAGTGGTTGGAAAATTTTGCTTGTTAGCTTACATTCTCCGTACCAGGTTTATTGACCAAAGAAATCCGGGACTGCTTTAAGAAAGGTATGATGTGGAACATTAATTTGCATGTAACACTTAAAAGTGAATGTATGTGGTTCCTTGCTACAGACGGCGAAATCATGCAGTTGCTGATAAAATTAGTAATTATGTTTTGGAGAGTTCATTTGTGTGAGAGGGTTTGACCGGAAAACCAGGGAGCCGAAACCTTTAGCAAGAAGATTGAAGATTACAAGAAAGGAGAACGTCCGAACACCGGCCTGCTGCTGTTGCTGCTGCTATTTTGGAATATGATCAGATTGCAATTCCATCAGCAGTTGTACTTGTGAAGCTTGCTAGTACTGTGTATCCACAATCCAACTTTCGTTTGTGCTTGGAATTGATGTGGTGGTCGGATTGCAGATGAACAATTAACCAGTATTAGTAAAGACTAATTTTGTTGGACTTAAACTTTCCTAATTTCTTATGTCTCGTAAGAATGAATGATACTTATTTTTGGTGGATCATTGACTAGCCTTGGTTTGGTCTGCTAAAAATATGACAGATCTCAATTGTATTGCTTAAGTGAGGTTTCGTTGGATAAGCACTAATCAATGAGATTGATCTACATAAAAGAAAGTAACCCTCGGCATGTATTTTAAGTTTTAACCTGCATTTTTTCATATGCCAAAACTACAAAAGATAACAAAAACTAACCTCATACAGATACCATGTCGCAGGGCAATGCGAGGAACTTTTCCTCTCAACGGAACATACTTTCAAGCTAATGAGGTAAAGCCTATTTCTTTTCTCATCTATACTTAACATTTATTTAGGAAGTATATTATTTGAACTATCCAAACTGGTATGATGAAATAATAATATGAACAACAGGTGCTAGCTGATTATAAAACAAGTGAAAACCCAATCGATGTTCCTGTGTCATCGATACAACATTTGAGGAGACGAACACTATATTATGGAAACAGTGTTTCAGGAATGTTTATAGGTATATGTATGTGTTTTGGAATTGATTACAGTGGGTGGAAAATTTTGCTTGTTAGCTTACATTCTCCGTACCAGGTTTATTGACCAAAGAAATCCGGGATTCCTTTAAGAAAGGTATGATGTGGAACATTAATTTGCATGTAACACTTAAAAGTGCATGTATGTGGTTCCTTGCTACAGATGGCGAAATAATGCAGTTGCTGATAAAATTAGTAATTATGTTTTGCAGGGTTCATTTGTGTGAGAGGGTTTGACCGGAAAACCAGGGAGTCGAAACCTTTAGCAAGAAGATTAAAGATTACAAGAAAGGAGAACGTCCGAAGACCGGCCTGCTGCTGTTGCTGCTGCTATTTTGGAATATGATCAGATTGCAATTCCATCAACAGTTGTACTTGTGAAGCTTGCTAGTACTGTGTATCCACAATCCAGCTTTCGTTTGTGCTTGGAATTGATGTGGTGGTCGGATTGCAGATGAACAATTAATCAGTATTAGTAAAGTCTAATTTTGTTGGACTTAAACTTTCCTAATTTCTTATGTCTCGTAAGAATGAATGATACTTATTTTTGGTGGATCATTGACAAGCCTTGGTTTGGTCTGCCAAAAATATGACAGATCTCAATTGTAATGCTGAAGTGAGGTTTCGTTGGATAAGCACTAATCAATGAGATTGATCTACATAAAAGAAAGTAACCCTCGGCATGTATTTTAAGTTTTAACCTGCATTTTTTCATATGCCAAAACTACAAAAGATAACAAAAACTAACCGCATACAAATACCATGTCGCACGGCAATGCGAGGAACGTTTCCTCTCAAACGGAACATACTTTCAAGCTAATGAGGTAAAGCCTATTTCTTTTCTCATCTAAACTTAACATTTATTTAGGAAGTATATTATTTGAACTATCCAAACTGGTATGATGACATAATAATATGAACAACAGGTGCTAGCTGATTATAAAACAAGTGAAAACCCAATCGATGTTCCTGTGTCATCGATACAACATTTGAGGAGACGAACACTATATTGTGGAAACAGTGTTTCAGGAATGTTTATAGGTATATGTATGTGTTTCGGAATTGATTACAGTGGTTGGAAAATTTAGCTTGTTAGCTTACATTCTCCGTACCAGGTTTATTGACCAAAGAAATCCGGGACTGCTTTAAGAAAGGTATGATGTGGAACATTAATTTGCATGTAACACTTAAAAGTGAATGTATGTGGTTCCTTGCTACAGACGGCGAAATAATGCAGTTGCTGATAAAATTAGTAATTATGTTTTGCAGGGTTCATTTGTGTGAGAGGGTTTGACCGGAAAACCAGGGAGCCGAAACCTTTAGCAAGAAGATTAAAGATTACAAGAAAGGAGAATGTCCGAACACCGGCCTGCTGCTGTTGCTGCTGCTATTTTGGAATATGATCAGATTGCAATTCCATCAGCAGTTGTACCTGTGAAGCTTGCTAGTACTGTGTATCCACAATCCAACTTTCGTTTGTGCTTGGAATTGATGTGGTGGTCGGATTGCAGATGAACAATTAATCAGTATTAGTAAAGACTAATTTTGTTGGACTTAAACTTTCCTAATTTCTTATGTCTCGTAAGATTGAATGATACTTATTTTTGGTGGATCATTGACTAGCCTTGGTTTGGTCTGCTAAAAATATGACAGATCTCAATTGTATTGCTTAAGTGAGGTTTCGTTAGATAAGCACTAATCAATGAGATTGATCTACATAAAAGAAAGTAACACTCGACATGTATTTTAAGTTTTAACATGCATTTTTTCATATGCCAAAACTACAAAAGATAACAAAAACTAACCTCATACAGATACCATGTCGCAGGGCAATGCGAGGAACTTTTCCTCTCAACGGAACATACTTTCAAGCTAATGAGGTAAAGCCTATTTCTTTTCTCATCTAAACTTAACATTTATTTAGGAAGTATATTATTTGAACTATCCAAACTGGTATGATGAAATAATAATATGAACAACAGGTGCTAGCTGATTATAAAACAAGTGAAAACCCAATCGATGTTCCTGTGTCATCGATACAACATTTGAGGAGACGAACACTATATTGTGGAAACAGTGTTTCAGGAATGTTTATAGGTATATGTATGTGTTTTGGAATTGATTACAGTGGTTGGAAAATTTTGCTTGTTAGCTTACATTCTTCGTACCAGGTTTATTGACCAAAGAAATCCGGGATTCCTTTAAGAAAGGTATGATGTGGAACATTAATTTGCATGTAACACTTAAAAGTGAATGTATGTGGTTCCTTGCTACAGATAGCGAAATAATGCAGTTGCTGATAAAATTAGTAATTATGTTTTGCAGGGTTCATTTGTGTGAGAGGGTTTTGACCGGAAAACCAGGGAGTCGAAAGCTTTAGCAAGAAGATTGAAGATTACAAGAAAGGAGAACGTCCGAACACCGGCCTGCTGCTGTTGCTGCTGCTATTTTGGAATATGATCAGATTGCAATTCCATCAGCAGTTGTACTTGTGAAGCTTGCTAGTACTGTGTATCCATAATCCAGCTTTCGTTTGTGCTTGGAATTGATGTGGTGGTCGGATTGCAGATGAACAATTAATCAGTATTAGTAAAGCCTAATTTTGTTGGACTTAAACTTTCCTAATTTCTTATGTCTCGTAAGAATGAATGATACTTATTTTTGGTGGATCATTGACTAGCCTTGGTTTGGTCTGCTAAAAATATGACAGATCTCAATTGTATTGCTTAAGTGAGGTTTCGTTGGATAAGCACTAATCAATGAGATTGATCTACATAAAAGAAAGTAACCCTCAGCATGTATTTTAAGTTTTAACTTGCATTTTTTCATATGCCAAAACTACAAAAGATAACAAAAACTAACCTCATACAGATACCATGTCGCACGGCAATGCGAGGAACTTTTCCTCTCAACGGAACATACTTTCAAGCTAATGAGGTAAAGCCTATTTCTTTTCTCATCTAAACCTAACATTTATTTAGGAAGTATATTATTTGAACTATCCAAACTGGTATGATGAAATAATAATATGAACAACAGGTGCTAGCTGATTATAAAACAAGTGAAAACCCAATCGATGTTCCTGTGTCATCGATACAACATTTGAGGAGACGAACACTATATTGTGGAAACAGTGTTTCAGGAATGTTTATAGGTATATGTATGTGTTTTGAAATTGATTACAGTGATTGGAAAATTTTGCTTGTTAGCTTACATTCTCCGTATTAGGTTTATTGACCAAAGAAATCCGGGACTGCTTTAAGAAAGGTATGATGTGGAACATTAATTTGCATGTAACACTTAAAAGTGAATGTATGTGGTTCCTTGCTACAGACGGCGAAATAATGCAGTTGCTGATAAAATTAGTAATTATGTTTTGCAGGGTTCATTTGTGTGAGAGGGTTTGACCGGAAAACCAGGGAGCCGAAACCTTTAGCAAGAAGATTGAAGATTACAAGAAAGGAGAACGTCCGAACACCGGCCTGCTGCTGTTGCTGCTGCTATTTTGGAATATGATCAGATTGCAATTCCATCAGCAGTTGTACTTGTGAAGCTTGCTAGTACTGTGTATCCACAATCCAGCTTTTGTTTGTGCTTGGATTTGATGTGGTGGTCGGATTGCAGATGGACAATTAATCAGTATTAGTAAAGACTAATTTTGTTTACCAGACGCTCACCACATTTTGAAAGGGGTTAGAATCTCAAGCATTCTTGCTCTAAAGCTTTATACTGGCATATATGTCGATGTATTTGACTTCCAGACACTGGTATATATTTTTTTTCCATGAAAAACAAATGCAGCTAGAAAGAAGAGAACCTGATGATCCCTGCCCTTACCTTCTTGTTGTATGGTCATCTGGTAAGAGCGATTAGCCAATTGTTGTGTCTGGTTGTATTTTAATCTTTCAAAAGTATGCAGTCCTTAAACCGACATTGGTGTGATGGTGTTGTTTGTGCAACTTTTGATTCAGGTACTATCCAATCCTGTTGGATCAACTGAAGGTCAAACCACTTGCTCTGATGAGAATGGACACTTTTTGGGCGGCAATGGTGAAGACACTGCCCAGACTGTTCTAGGAACAATTTTGGTGAGGAGAACCCATAACCCTCGGCATGTATTTTAAGTTTTAACCTGCATTTTTTCATATGCCAAAACTACAAAAGATAACAAAAACTAACCTCATACAGATACCATGTCGCACGGCAATGCGAGGAACTTTTCCTCTCAATGGAACATACTTTCAAGCTAATGAGGTAAAGCCTATTTATTTTCTCATCTAAACTTAACATTTATTTAGGAAGTATATTATTTGAACTATCCAAACTGGTATGATGAAATAATAATATGAACAACAGGTGCTAGCTGATTATAAAACAAGTGAAAACCCAATCGATGTTCCTGTGTCATCGATACAACATTTGAGGAGACGAACACTATATTGTGGAAACAGTGTGTCAGGAATGTTTATAGGTATATGTATGTGTTTTGGAATTGATTACAGTGGTTGGAAAATTTTGCTTGTTAGCTTACATTCTCTGTACCAGGTTTATTGACCAAAGAAATCCGGGACTGCTTTAAGAAAGGTATGATGTGGAACTTTAATTTGCATGTAACACTTAAAAGTGAATGTATGTGGTTCCTTTCTACAGACGGCAAAATAATGCAGTTGCTGATAAAATTAGTAATTATGTTTTGCAGGGTTCATTTGTGTGAGAGGGTTTGACCGGAAAACCAGGGAGCCGAAATCTTTAGCAAGAAGATTACACCGCAGCTAATCTTCTGAATATGTTCAGAAGATTGCAAGAAAGGAGAACATCCGAACACCGGCCTACTACTGTTGCTGCTATTTTGGAATATGATCAGATTGCAATTCCATCAGCAGTTGTACTTGTGAAGCTTGCTAGTACTGTGTATCCACAATCCAGCTTTTGTTTGTGCTTGGAATTGATGTGGTGGTCGGATTGCAGATGGACAATTAATCAGTATTAGTAAAGACTAATTTTGTTGGACTTAAACTTTCCTAATTTCTTATGTCTCGTAAGAATGAATGATACTTATTTTTGGTGGATCATTGACTAGCCTTGGTTTGGTCTGCTAAAAATATGACAGATCTCAATTGTATTGCTTAAGTGAGGTTTCTTTGGATAAGCTCTAATCAATGAGATTGATCTACATAAAAGAAAGTAAACTTAAGACCGCTTCAAGTTAAGTTCTAGTTCTAGTTCGTTTGTGCTTGGAATTGATGTGGTGGTCGGATTGCAGATGAACAATTAATTAGTATTAGTAAAGACTAATTTTGTTGGACTTAAACTTTCCTAATTTCTTATGTCTCGTAAGAATGAATGATACTTATTTTTGGTGGATCATTGACTAGCCTTGGTTTGGTCTGCTAAAAATATGACAGATCTCAATTGTATTGCTTAAGTGAGGTTTCGTTGGATAAGCACTAATCAATGAGATTGATCTACATAAAAGAAAGTAACCCTCGGCATGTATTTTAAGTTTTAACCTGCATTTTTTCATATGCCAAAACTACAAAAGATAACAAAAACTAACCTCATACAGATACCATGTCGCACGGCAATGCGAGGAACTTTTCCTCTCAACGGAACATACTTTCAAGCTAATGAGGTAAAACCTATTTCTTTTCTCATCTAAACTTAACATTTATTTAGGAAGTATATTATTTGAACTATCCAAACTGGTATGATGAAATAATAATATGAACAACAGGTGCTAGCTGATTATAAAACAAGTGAAAACCCAATCGATGTTCCTGTGTCATCGATACAACATTTGAGGAGACGAACACTATAATGTGGAAACAGTGTTTCAGGAATGTTTATAGGTATATGTATGTGTTTTGGAATTGATTACAGTGGTTGGAAAATTTTGCTTGTTAGCTTACATTCTCCGTACCAGGTTTATTGACCAAAGAAATCCGGGACTGCTTTAAGAAAGGTATGATGTGGAACATTAATTTGCATGTAACACTTAAAAGTGAATGTATGTGGTTCCTTGCTACAGACGGCGAAATAATGCAGTTGCTGATAAAATTAGTAATTATGTTTTGGAGAGTTCATTTGTGTGAGAGGGTTTGACCGGAAAACCAGGGAGCCGAAACCTTTAGCAAGAAGATTACACCGCAGCTAATCTTCTGAATATGTTCAGAAGATTACAAGAAAGGAGAACGTCCGAACACCGGCTGCTGCTGTTGCTGCTGCTATTTTGGAATATGATCAGATTGCAATTCCATCAACAGTTGTACTTGTGAAGCTTGCTAGTACTGTGTATCCACAATCCAGCTTTTGTTTGTGCTTGGAATTGATGTGGTGGTCGGATTGCAGATGGACAATTAATCAGTATTAGTAAAGACTAATTTTGTTTACCAGACGCTCACCACATTTTGAAAGGGGTTAGAATCTCAAGCATTCTTGCTCTAAAGCTTTATACTGGCATATATGTCGATGTATTTGACTTCCAGACACTGGTATATATTTTTTTTCCATGAAAAACAAATGCAGCTAGAGAGAAGAGAACATGATGATCCCTGCCCTTACCTTCTTGTTGTATGGTCATCTGGTAAGAGTGATTAGCCAATTGTTGTGTCTGGTTGTATTTTAATCTCCCAAAAGTATGCATTCCTTGAACCGACATTGGTGTGATGGTGTTGTTTGTGCAACTTTTGATTCAGGTAAACTATCCAATCCTGTTGGATCAACTGAAGGTCAAACCACTTGCTCTGATGAGAATGGACAATTTTTGGGCGGCAATGGTGAAGACATTGCCCAGACTGTTCTAGGAACAATTTTGGTGAGGAGAACCCATAACCCTCGGCATGTATTTTAAGTTTTAACCTGCATTTTTTCATATGCCAAAACTACAAAAGATAACAAAAACTAACCTCATGCAGATACCATGTCGCACGGCAATGCGAGGAACTTTTCCTCTCAACGGAACATACTTTCAAGCTAATGAGGTAAATCCTATTTCTTTTCTCATCTATACTTAACATTTATTTAGGAAGTATATTATTTGAACTATCCAAACTGGTATGATGAAATAATAATATGAACAACAGGTGCTAGCTGATTATAAAACAAGTGAAAACCCAATCGATGTTCCTGTGTCATCGATACAACATTTGAGGAGACGAACATTATATTGTGGAAACAGTGTTTCAGGAATGTTTATAGGTATATGTATGTGTTTTGGAATTGATTACAGTGGGTGGAAAATTTTGCTTGTTAGCTTACATTCTCCGTACCAGGTTTATTGACCAAAGAAATCCGGGATTCCTTTAAGAAAGGTATGATGTGGAACATTAATTTGCATGTAACACTTAAAAGTGCATGTATGTGGTTCCTTGCTACAGATGGCGAAATAATGCAGTTGCTGATAAAATTAGTAATTATGTTTTGCAGGGTTCATTTGTGTGAGAGGGTTTGACCAGAAACCAGGGAGTCGAAACCTTTAGCAAGAAGATTGAAGATTACAAGAAAGGAGAACGTCCGAACACCGGCCTGCTGCTGTGCTGCTGCTATTTGGAATATGATCAGATTGCAATTCCATCAACAGTTGTACTGTGAAGCTTGCTAGTACTGTGTATCCACAATCCAGCTTTCGTTGTGCCTTGGAATGATGTGGTGGTCTGGATTGCTAGTATGAACACTTAATCAGTATTAGTAAAAGGACTAATTTTGTGGGACTTAAAACTTCCTAATTTTTTAGTCTCGTAGGAATGAATTGATACTTATTTTGTGGATCATTTGACTAGCCTTGGTTGGCCGGCTAAAACTATGACAGATCTCAATTGTATTGCTTAAAGTGAGTTTTGTTGGATAAGCATAATCAATGAGATTGATCTACATAAAGAAAGTAACCCCTCGGCATGTATTTTAAGTTTTAACCTGCATTTTTTCATATGCCAAAACTACAAAAGATAACAAAAACTAACCTCATACAGATACCATGTCGCACGGCAATGCGAGGAACTTTTCCTCTCAACGGAACATACTTTCAAGCTAATGAGGTAAAACCTATTTCTTTTCTCATCTAAACTTAACATTTATTTAGGAAGTATATTATTTGAACTATCCAAACTGGTATGATGAAATAATAATATGAACAACAGGTGCTAGCTGATTATAAAACAAGTGAAAACCCAATCGATGTTCCTGTGTCATCGATACAACATTTGAGAAGACGAACACTATAATGTGGAAACAGTGTTTCAGGAATGTTTATAGGTATATGTATGTGTTTTGGAATTGATTACAGTGGTTGGAAAATTTTGCTTGTTAGCTTACATTCTCCGTACCAGGTTTATTGACCAAAGAAATCCGGGACTGCTTTAAGAAAGGTATGATGTGGAACATTAATTTGCATGTAACACTTAAAAGTGAATGTATGTGGTTCCTTGCTACAGACGGCGAAATCATGCAGTTGCTGATAAAATTAGTAATTATGTTTTGGAGAGTTCATTTGTGTGAGAGGGTTTGACCGGAAAACCAGGGAGCCGAAACCTTTAGCAAGAAGATTGAAGATTACAAGAAAGGAGAACGTCCGAACACCGGCCTGCTGCTGTTGCTGCTGCTATTTTGGAATATGATCAGATTGCAATTCCATCAGCAGTTGTACTTGTGAAGCTTGCTAGTACTGTGTATCCACAATCCAACTTTCGTTTGTGCTTGGAATTGATGTGGTGGTCGGATTGCAGATGAACAATTAACCAGTATTAGTAAAGACTAATTTTGTTGGACTTAAACTTTCCTAATTTCTTATGTCTCGTAAGAATGAATGATACTTATTTTTGGTGGATCATTGACTAGCCTTGGTTTGGTCTGCTAAAAATATGACAGATCTCAATTGTATTGCTTAAGTGAGGTTTCGTTGGATAAGCACTAATCAATGAGATTGATCTACATAAAAGAAAGTAACCCTCGGCATGTATTTTAAGTTTTAACCTGCATTTTTTCATATGCCAAAACTACAAAAGATAACAAAAACTAACCTCATACAGATACCATGTCGCAGGGCAATGCGAGGAACTTTTCCTCTCAACGGAACATACTTTCAAGCTAATGAGGTAAAGCCTATTTCTTTTCTCATCTATACTTAACATTTATTTAGGATGTATATTATTTGAACTATCCAAACTGGTATGATGAAATAATAATATGAACAACAGGTGCTAGCTGATTATAAAACAAGTGAAAACCCAATCGATGTTCCTGTGTCATCGATACAACATTTGAGGAGACGAACACTATATTATGGAAACAGTGTTTCAGGAATGTTTATAGGTATATGTATGTGTTTTGGAATTGATTACAGTGGGTGGAAAATTTTGCTTGTTAGCTTACATTCTCCGTACCAGGTTTATTGACCAAAGAAATCCGGGATTCCTTTAAGAAAGGTATGATGTGGAACATTAATTTGCATGTAACACTTAAAAGTGCATGTATGTGGTTCCTTGCTACAGATGGCGAAATAATGCAGTTGCTGATAAAATTAGTAATTATGTTTTGCAGGTTTCATTTGTGTGAGAGGGTTTGACCGGAAAACCAGGGAGTCGAAACCTTTAGCAAGAAGATTAAAGATTACAAGAAAGGAGAACGTCCGAAGACCGGCCTGCTGCTGTTGCTGCTGCTATTTTGGAATATGATCAGATTGCAATTCCATCAACAGTTGTACTTGTGAAGCTTGCTAGTACTGTGTATCCACAATCCAGCTTTCGTTTGTGCTTGGAATTGATGTGGTGGTCGGATTGCAGATGAACAATTAATCAGTATTAGTAAAGTCTAATTTTGTTGGACTTAAACTTTCCTAATTTCTTATGTCTCGTAAGAATGAATGATACTTATTTTTGGTGGATCATTGACAAGCCTTGGTTTGGTCTGCCAAAAATATGACAGATCTCAATTGTAATGCTGAAGTGAGGTTTCGTTGGATAAGCACTAATCAATGAGATTGATCTACATAAAAGAAAGTAACCCTCGGCATGTATTTTAAGTTTTAACCTGCATTTTTTCATATGCCAAAACTACAAAAGATAACAAAAACTAACCGCATACAAATACCATGTCGCACGGCAATGCGAGGAACGTTTCCTCTCAAACGGAACATACTTTCAAGCTAATGAGGTAAAGCCTATTTCTTTTCTCATCTAAACTTAACATTTATTTAGGAAGTATATTATTTGAACTATCCAAACTGGTATGATGACATAATAATATGAACAACAGGTGCTAGCTGATTATAAAACAAGTGAAAACCCAATCGATGTTCCTGTGTCATCGATACAACATTTGAGGAGACGAACACTATATTGTGGAAACAGTGTTTCAGGAATGTTTATAGGTATATGTATGTGTTTCGGAATTGATTACAGTGGTTGGAAAATTTAGCTTGTTAGCTTACATTCTCCGTACCAGGTTTATTGACCAAAGAAATCCGGGACTGCTTTAAGAAAGGTATGATGTGGAACATTAATTTGCATGTAACACTTAAAAGTGAATGTATGTGGTTCCTTGCTACAGACGGCGAAATAATGCAGTTGCTGATAAAATTAGTAATTATGTTTTGCAGGGTTCATTTGTGTGAGAGGGTTTGACCGGAAAACCAGGGAGCCGAAACCTTTAGCAAGAAGATTAAAGATTACAAGAAAGGAGAATGTCCGAACACCAGCCTGCTGCTGTTGCTGCTGCTATTTTGGAATATGATCAGATTGCAATTCCATCAGCAGTTGTACCTGTGAAGCTTGCTAGTACTGTGTATCCACAATCCAACTTTCGTTTGTGCTTGGAATTGATGTGGTGGTCGGATTGCAGATGAACAATTAATCAGTATTAGTAAAGACTAATTTTGTTGGACTTAAACTTTCCTAATTTCTTATGTCTCGTAAGATTGAATGATACTTATTTTTGGTGGATCATTGACTAGCCTTGGTTTGGTCTGCTAAAAATATGACAGATCTCAATTGTATTGCTTAAGTGAGGTTTCGTTAGATAAGCACTAATCAATGAGATTGATCTACATAAAAGAAAGTAACACTCGACATGTATTTTAAGTTTTAACATGCATTTTTTCATATGCCAAAACTACAAAAGATAACAAAAACTAACCTCATACAGATACCATGTCGCAGGCAATGCGAGGAACTTTTCCTCTCAACGGAACATACTTTCAAGCTAATGAGGTAAAGCCTATTTCTTTTCTCATCTAAACTTAACATTTATTTAGGAAGTATATTATTTGAACTATCCAAACTGGTATGATGAAATAATAATATGAACAACAGGTGCTAGCTGATTATAAAACAAGTGAAAACCCAATCGATGTTCCTGTGTCATCGATACAACATTTGAGGAGACGAACACTATATTGTGGAAACAGTGTTTCAGGAATGTTTATAGGTATATGTATGTGTTTTGGAATTGATTACAGTGGTTGGAAAATTTTGCTTGTTAGCTTACATTCTTCGTACCAGGTTTATTGACCAAAGAAATCCGGGATTCCTTTAAGAAAGGTATGATGTGGAACATTAATTTGCATGTAACACTTAAAAGTGAATGTATGTGGTTCCTTGCTACAGATAGCGAAATAATGCAGTTGCTGATAAAATTAGTAATTATGTTTTGCAGGGTTCATTTGTGTGAGAGGGTTTTGACCGGAAAACCAGGGAGTCGAAAGCTTTAGCAAGAAGATTGAAGATTACAAGAAAGGAGAACGTCCGAACACCGGCCTGCTGCTGTTGCTGCTGCTATTTTGGAATATGATCAGATTGCAATTCCATCAGCAGTTGTACTTGTGAAGCTTGCTAGTACTGTGTATCCATAATCCAGCTTTCGTTTGTGCTTGGAATTGATGTGGTGGTCGGATTGCAGATGAACAATTAATCAGTATTAGTAAAGCCTAATTTTGTTGGACTTAAACTTTCCTAATTTCTTATGTCTCGTAAGAATGAATGATACTTATTTTTGGTGGATCATTGACTAGCCTTGGTTTGGTCTGCTAAAAATATGACAGATCTCAATTGTATTGCTTAAGTGAGGTTTCGTTGGATAAGCACTAATCAATGAGATTGATCTACATAAAAGAAAGTAACCCTCAGCATGTATTTTAAGTTTTAACTTGCATTTTTTCATATGCCAAAACTACAAAAGATAACAAAAACTAACCTCATACAGATACCATGTCGCACGGCTAATGCGAGGAACTTTTCCTCTCAACGGAACATACTTTCAAGCTAATGAGGTAAAGCCTATTTCTTTTCTCATCTAAACCTAACATTTATTTAGGAAGTATATTATTTGAACTATCCAAACTGGTATGATGAAATAATAATATGAACAACAGGTGCTAGCTGATTATAAAACAAGTGAAAACCCAATCGATGTTCCTGTGTCATCGATACAACATTTGAGGAGACGAACACTATATTGTGGAAACAGTGTTTCAGGAATGTTTATAGGTATATGTATGTGTTTTGAAATTGATTACAGTGATTGGAAAATTTTGCTTGTTAGCTTACATTCTCCGTATTAGGTTTATTGACCAAAGAAATCCGGGACTGCTTTAAGAAAGGTATGATGTGGAACATTAATTTGCATGTAACACTTAAAAGTGAATGTATGTGGTTCCTTGCTACAGACGGCGAAATAATGCAGTTGCTGATAAAATTAGTAATTATGTTTTGCAGGGTTCATTTGTGTGAGAGGTTTGACCGGAAAACCAGGGAGCCGAAACCTTTAGCAAGAAGATTGAAGATTACAAGAAAGGAGAACGTCCGAACACCGGCCTGCTGCTGTTGCTGCTGCTATTTTGGAATATGATCAGATTGCAATTCCATCAGCAGTTGTACTTGTGAAGCTTGCTAGTACTGTGTATCCACAATCCAGCTTTTGTTTGTGCTTGGATTTGATGTGGTGGTCGGATTGCAGATGGACAATTAATCAGTATTAGTAAAGACTAATTTTGTTTACCAGACGCTCACCACATTTTGAAAGGGGTTAGAATCTCAAGCATTCTTGCTCTAAAGCTTTATACTGGCATATATGTCGATGTATTTGACTTCCAGACACTGGTATATATTTTTTTTCCATGAAAAACAAATGCAGCTAGAAAGAAGAGAACCTGATGATCCCTGCCCTTACCTTCTTGTTGTATGGTCATCTGGTAAGAGCGATTAGCCAATTGTTGTGTCTGGTTGTATTTTAATCTTTCAAAAGTATGCAGTCCTTAAACCGACATTGGTGTGATGGTGTTGTTTGTGCAACTTTTGATTCAGGTACTATCCAATCCTGTTGGATCAACTGAAGGTCAAACCACTTGCTCTGATGAGAATGGACACTTTTTGGGCGGCAATGGTGAAGACACTGCCCAGACTGTTCTAGGAACAATTTTGGTGAGGAGAACCCATAACCCTCGGCATGTATTTTAAGTTTTAACCTGCATTTTTTCATATGCCAAAACTACAAAAGATAACAAAAACTAACCTCATACAGATACCATGTCGCACGGCAATGCGAGGAACTTTTCCTCTCAATGGAACATACTTTCAAGCTAATGAGGTAAAGCCTATTTATTTTCTCATCTAAACTTAACATTTATTTAGGAAGTATATTATTTGAACTATCCAAACTGGTATGATGAAATAATAATATGAACAACAGGTGCTAGCTGATTATAAAACAAGTGAAAACCCAATCGATGTTCCTGTGTCATCGATACAACATTTGAGGAGACGAACACTATATTGTGGAAACAGTGTGTCAGGAATGTTTATAGGTATATGTATGTGTTTTGGAATTGATTACAGTGGTTGGAAAATTTTGCTTGTTAGCTTACATTCTCTGTACCAGGTTTATTGACCAAAGAAATCCGGGACTGCTTTAAGAAAGGTATGATGTGGAACTTAATTTGCATGTAACACTTAAAAGTGAATGTATGTGGTTCCTTTCTACAGACGGCAAAATAATGCAGTTGCTGATAAAATTAGTAATTATGTTTTGCAGGGTTCATTTGTGTGAGAGGGTTTGACCGGAAAACCAGGGAGCCGAAATCTTTAGCAAGAAGATTACACCGCAGCTAATCTTCTGAATATGTTCAGAAGATTGCAAGAAAGGAGAACATCCGAACACCGGCCTACTACTGTTGCTGCTATTTTGGAATATGATCAGATTGCAATTCCATCAGCAGTTGTACTTGTGAAGCTTGCTAGTACTGTGTATCCACAATCCAGCTTTTGTTTGTGCTTGGAATTGATGTGGTGGTCGGATTGCAGATGGACAATTAATCAGTATTAGTAAAGACTAATTTTGTTGGACTTAAACTTTCCTAATTTCTTATGTCTCGTAAGAATGAATGATACTTATTTTTGGTGGATCATTGACTAGCCTTGGTTTGGTCTGCTAAAAATATGACAGATCTCAATTGTATTGCTTAAGTGAGGTTTCGTTGGATAAGCTCTAATCAATGAGATTGATCTACATAAAAGAAAGTAAACTTAAGACCGCTTCAAGTTAAGTTCTAGTTCGGTTGAAATAAACTCACATGTACACAAAACTATACCTCAATCCAGCTTGTAAAGGTTGAGTTCAAGTTGGCTTCATCTAACCCGCCCAACCTGCCCGATTTAGATGGCTAACGTATAATAATGTACATGTACAACTCCATCACTCCACTCCATCTCCTACGTTACAAATACAACGAGAGGAGTGGTAAACAAAAGGATACATGGCACGTCCTCCATCACTCTTTTACCCCAAATCAAATCTCAACCACACAAATTTCAATTGAATTTTAACTTCATAAAATCGACGTCGTGCACACAAAAGAGCCCCACACTCAATCCAAACATCAAATCAAAATTTCCAGTCCTTTCCATTTCCCTCATAAATCACAATAATTATCCATCTTACCATACATGGCAGTGCTCTGCCTCCCGCTCTTATCCTACACGCTACCCACCACTTAAAATGCGCACCCTCCTCATTCTGAGGCCGCCACCACCGTCGTCGTCGCTCCTCTTCCCATGCCTCTCCGCCCTCTCTCCTCCCTCCTCCGTCTTCCTCTTCAGCTCTCGACCCAACAGGCGCTCCCACTTCCTCACCCCGTGCTCTTCTCTCAAGCAGTCCAAGAAGAAGTCCCTCCAGAACACCCCCAATGCTCCTCCGCAGAGCCAGCGCTGGTTCTTCAACACCCCCAAGAACGACGACGGCGCTGAAATTGAAAAGACCGGTGAGGCTGACGATGGCGCCTTTGACGGCGACACTGCGTTTAAAGGCACTGTTTTGGCCGGTGTTGTCCTGGTCGGTATTGTTGGTGGGTTCGCCGGTGTTGGGTATGTGTACAAGGATCAAATCAACGCCTTCTTGAATCAGTTTTCCACTTTCATTGAAGGTAAATTTGCCAAATTTTTGTATCCTTTTCAGGTTTCTGTTAATTCTGCTTGGATTTTGTTCATTGGTGTTAGAATTTGGTTTTGTTGTATACCCACCTGAGGTTTATTTAAGAATTTTTCTGGGTGCAATGATTAGTTTTGAATGGATAGGATTGCCATTTACGCAAATCGGATATCAGCTTTTCAGATCTTTTTGTGATATCATTATGATTGTAGTATGTATTTGGCATATGATTGATTGTAATATGGAGAATTCGACAGATTCGAGGTAGATTCAATGTTTTATTAATTCAGTTTCTCAACCCTCATAGTTTAGCTATGTGACAATGTAGAAGTCTAGCCTTTTAAGGGACTTTGGATGGGTCAGGTGATACTGATTAGAAACTAGGCAACTTATGGGCACAAAAATCTGTCCAAGGCACTTAACAGTTTAATCATTACATTGCAATACCATATTCATATGTTCTTCATGTTTTCTTTCATTCATGATGATTGAAAATTCTTATCTGAATAATGAGGCAGTTGATCAGCTTACGACAAGCAGCATTAAGAAAAAAACACATAACAAACAGAACATAAGCGTTTACCAGCCTAACAATATCAGTGATACAGATCAAAGACAAAATTGATCTGGAAGACGCCACTAAAAATTAAAGCATGTTCTGTTTTTTCATTCTTTTCTTTGAATTTTCTGCAAGGAAGAATCTCCATGCAAATAGCCTTCATTTTAATGCGAGTCAAATCATCCTCAGATTTTGGTAAAACATCTAGCTGTTTTCTCTAGCCAAATATAGTTTGCATAAGCAGTTCAAGCTATCGCTGGCCACAGTTGATAGATTCACCATTCAAGTTTGCAATAGCCCCCACCAAAGTGCATAAGAAAAACAGTGCTTTAGAAGTTGCTGCGGTGTGTGTTTGAGTAACAGTGTAACTGTGTAGAGTTCAAGTTATATAGTTATATATTTAAATGCGTTGTCTTCCTAGGTTCTCTTCCCTTTTAGGTACAATCACATGCTTTAGTTTGATTTTAGGGAGCCCTTGTGATGGAATCATTCCCTTAATGCGGTGCATGAACATAAGACCTACCTCAATGGGCTTTTAACAATCAACCCTTAATATGCGGGGGAAAACTGTGCTCCCTTTCCTGCGTTATTTCTTGAAGTGCTAGTTCGTGTACCTTAATGATCTTTTGATTAAAAAAAAGAAAAAAAAGAAAAAGGATATGTAGCATTACGCTGGGCTTTCTGTTTCTTTCTTTTTGATACAATTCTATATTTGACTTAATCTCATCAAACTTTTGGTGAACAGGTTATGGTCCAGCTGGATATGCTTTGTTTGTTGCAGTTTATGCCGGACTGGAAGTATGCCTTTGATACCCATTCCTTGAATGTATTGCTATCTATATGGATTTTAGCCTTTAATATGTTTTTATTCCCACTTGTTTGTTCACCCTTATGCTATTTATGTACATTTCCACATTCAACCTTTGCAGATATTTTTATTTTATTTTTTTTTAGTATCTGTTTTAGATTTATGAGACATAGAAAGCCAAACCGTCATTTCAAGTACTAACATAATAAAACTTATGTTTCCGTAGATCCTTGCGATTCCAGCAGTTCCATTGACCATGTCAGCTGGTCTTCTCTTTGGCACAGTTGTTGGTTCTATTCTCGTCTCTATAAGCGGCACGGTGAGTTTTTTTTATCCCTTTTTTTTTTTTTTTTTTTTTTTATAACTATACAAAGAACAAATTATCAATATTTGTGCTAAATTTTTTTCTTTCCCTTATAGTATTTACCTATTTCAGGTTGCTGCTAGTGTTGCCTTTTTGATTGCTAGATATTTTGCTCGTGAGCGTATTCTTAAAATGGTTGAGGGAAACAAAAAGTTTCTTGCCATTGATAAGGCTATTGGAGAAAATGGATTTAGAGTTGTCACTCTCCTTCGCTTGAGCCCTTTGCTTCCCTTTTCATTGGGGAACTATTTATATGGATTGACATCTGTAAAGTTTGTACCATACGTGTTGGGAAGGTTTGCTGCTCTGCTTCTTTTTCACTCAGTTAAAGTTCTTACATCTCAACTTGGGTTTTTTTATACAAATTTTTATGGGCCGCTCTTGAGAGTTAGGGCTGTTAATCAGACAGGTTGAGCTGGAATTAGGACCTTTTTTTTATCCCAGCTCAATTTGTAAGGTTTATAGGATGATTATTTGGACCAAGTATTTAACCCAGCTTAAACTGTCCTATTTGATGAGCTACAGGCTGAGTTTGGGTCGGACCAAAGTGGTTTAGGTCTAAGTTGTTTTGGTAATTTAAACAAAATTTGGTATTCTGGTTCCAACTTGTTACCCCTTAGGTTGTGGAAATGACTTAATAACCAACTTGCAGGCAACCTCTAGGTTAAAGATACAAAATACATATCTTCATACCAAACGTAAGATAACTATGAAGAATAAATTGGATCAGGCATATAATAGGCTAGGATAAGCCCAAGCTCTACCTGAAAAAGGCTTGGGCTCAAAATCTTTTCAGAGATCATCTCTTGGAAACTCAATGTTGCTCTAGCTGAAATTTTCGGGCCACACGAATTGGATGACCTAGTAAGTTGAGGCTAAGAAGATTCTTCTGTGCCAGTCTGCGTTCATGGCTTGTTCATTGATTTCCTCACAAGGGCTCAAATTTTCATGTTTCAAAAAAAGGGGAGAATATGATGGTTAGGACTCAGGACTCATGTCTGGTAGTTTACGTTCAAAAGTAGTTGATATCTAATCTCATGAACTAATCTAAATAGGTATAACAGGTTTGTAACATTATTGACTATCTTGTTCTAAGTCAAATCTATAATCGTCCTGCAGTTGGTTGGGGATGCTTCCAGGAACATGGGCTTACGTAAGTGCTGGTGCATTTGGGCGAGCTATAATTGTGAGTCTCCCTGTTTTACTTTTCTCTTGTGACAATTCTATGTTTTACACCGATAAACTTATATTAATATATATCTTCCTGTCTGAAGGAGATGGGATGTGAGTTGAGTTAGGTGAATGAGTATGAAACAAATGATTTAAACTTACCATAAGTATTCGACCAAGATAAGAAATACTTACCATATGTCGGAAGCAATATAATTCAAGTTGATATATAACGTTGATCAGATGTGAAAATGAAACATAAGAACACACACATTGTTTGTCTTTACATTGTTTTAATTTAATAGATGGCTATGCTTATTATTCCTTGATAAGACTAAAAATCTTTTAAAAAATATTCTTTTGAAGCTACGATAGTACAAAATGACAAATATAGATCAAGAAACTGACTTATTGCACATCATCGGGTTGTGAAAAAGGGAACGTAGTGGGATAATGTTAACATCTTTGTTTCTGCTGTGGTATGTTCCTGTCCATAAGGTCTATGAAGTAGGGGTTGGTTTTCTTTCTCAGTTAACATGCTGCAACAAGTTAATAATAAGTAGTAGACTGAGGAAAATATTGTGGAGTTGCTTTCTCATTAGCAATAACTGGTAACACTTAATGGAAGTTAAGTAGTATGAACAATGCTTGTGACTAGAACCATCAATACTAACTATGAGTGAAGATGGACAATGTAATGCAAATTTAGACATATCTAACCTCCCACAAATGAAGAGACAGCTTTTACATTGGTAAGTGCCTGGTTAATGTTTATTGGGTCATCATGTTCGAATCAAACTCTTTTTCTTTATCTGATAGTTTTGAGTAAATTAGAGAACTGCTACTTGCCATAAGATTGACGTAGTGAAAAAGTGTTGGCACCCTAGTTACATTCTTATGCTATATGATAGAATAGATAGTTACCAGACCTAGGTCAGGTATTGTATCAACCTTGCTATATTCTGTGGTTGATGCAGTTACAAGTCTGGGAAATGAAAAGGGGTCGTAACATCCAGATGCATTGGTGATTGTCATGCTGGCATCTGCAACACTGGGCTCTACATATGTATTAATGCACGTTTTCATGCAGTTAGTAACTTGGGTATCCTATCAAATTAGTTACACTTGTTTGCAATCCTTATGGCAAGGGAATCTAAAGAATGAATAGTTAGAGAATTTAAGGAACCGGCAAATTTTTGGATTTTTATGTCTTTTTTGGGGTCCATTTGGTAGCAGCTGTCATTTTAAAGGGAATGTTTTGAATGATTTATATCTCTTATTAGCTTTGGATATAGTGCAGAACTGTACTCTTTTAGGGAAAGAGTGTCATGTTATTGCTGTTCAGACTGGAACAATTGGAAAACATGAGAAGTTTGTCGGAACAGTATTCGATGAACAGGCACTAAGCAGCTGGTCATATTGATAGGAATTTCTTAGCAGTATTTAACTTCATATTGTTAATGTTTTCATTTTGGTCTTGGTGGTGTTTCAGCAAGAAGAATCTGATGTTGGTTTGCCTGGAGGAAATGGTCAGCTCTTGACACTAGGGCTTGGACTGTTAGCCACAGCATTGGCTGCTGCTTATGTAACACGACTAGCAAAGGTAAGCTCCCACTTTGACAAGCATTGTCATTTGTAGGGTTTGTCAAATGTCATTTCTCCTTTTGAAAACCGGATGCCTAAATAGGCAATCTTTACGCCATGTTGAAATGATTATCTTTCTGGTTTTTGATGCAGGATGCTGTAAAAGATATCGATTAGGTGACGGGGTCTGTCTGCCCATGAAGTCTGCACAATGTATTTGAAACTTCAAAAAAGAAAAAAAAAAAAAAAAATGTAAAAAGTTGATTGCTACTTCACTGCCTTGTAATTATCCAACTTTTGGCAAATTGAATAGGAAATGTCTTGATTTTACTCTTGAATTGTATCACTAATTCCTGATGAGAAATGTGGTTCAGATTTTTCTATTCCAGCAGGAGTATGTACTGATTAGTATTAGTTTTAATTTTTATTATTATTTGTAAATGAGGTTTTAAGTTCATATTACCCATAGATGGTGATCTATGACAGCAATGCTAATTTCAAATCTAGTTAAGACTATCCAATTATGTGGCTTAGTCGTATGATCGTATCCTGCTCTTTCTAGAGTGAATAATGCTACACTATCCACATATATATGACATTATACTATCTAATAGATGAATAGTTCACAAATACATGTAAGTCTCATTTTTATTAAAGAGATGGTAAATATGATACGAAAAACGTAGTAAGAGTTGCATTTGTACCTTGAAGAGTAGAATATCACTTTGTTTAGAACATAATACCATATAAGGAATTACAAAATACCACACCTTTAATAAAGATTAAAGATGGAACGCACATATGTTTGATGGCCTACTTTTGTTAAAAAAATGGGTACAAAATATGATATAAGGAACACAAAGTGTAATCTACGGTGGAAATTGATACAAATATGATGTAAAACATATGGTAAGTGTAATCTACGCTGGAAATTTAATTTCCACGCCACTCTCAAAAATCCAATTTATTGTGCTCGTGTCGTTTCCCTTTTAAGCCAGGCAGTCACACGAAGTAGCTCAAACTCTTCCACGACTTCACTTCAACATGCAATTCATACCCTTTCTTACGCCACTTGTCACGACTTCACTACAACTAACAAAACTAGTGACAATATTTTCAAACCCTAAATCATTGCTATATAATCAACCAGTCTCTTCTCAACTGATCATCATCACAACCCAAACCAATCTCTCCAAACATCAAAAATGGCAACGACTCACGCACAGGTTCCCGGCGAGCCAACCCCGACGAGCATGGCCTTCCTTGAGACCGCGACAGCCGCGGTCCAAAACTTCAGCCCTATCAAAAGCATCCACCAGCACCTTTGCGCCTTCCACTTCTACTCCCACGACATGACCCGCCAAGTTGAAGCACACCACTTCTGTGCCCACCAGAACGAAGAGATGCGTCAGTGCCTCATCTACGACAGTGAAGCTGCTGACGCCAAGCTCATTGGCCTCGAGTATCTCATATCCGAGGCCCTCTTCCTCAAACTCCCGGACAGCGAGAAGCCGCTCTGGCACTCGCATGAATACGAGGTCAAGAGCGGGGTTCTCTTCATGCCCGGGTTCCGGGTCCCATCGAGAGGCAAGACCTGGACAAGCTGTGCAAGACTTATGGGAAGACCATCCATTTTTGGCAGGTGGATAGGGGGGACGATTTGCCGCTCGGTATTCCGCAAATTATGCTGGCTTTAACTAGGGATGGACAGTTGCGACCGGAGCTCGCGAGAGACGTCGAGAGGCGGTATGGGGTGAGTTTTGAGGAGGAGAGGGAGAAGCGAGCGTATATGGCGGGGCCGAATCTTGGGATTCATCCTTTGGCCAACGGAGAAGAAAAAGGGTTTAAGACTGAGCTCAAGGAGGCGGGCTGTATGCCTGTTGATTCTGTTCCCAGTGTCTTTGTTTGAGTCTCTAGCTATGTAAAATATAATAGCCTGCACTGAGCAGTAGTATTTGTATGTTTTGTATGGTGTAATTTTGTGGATAAACTACTAGTTTCGTGTTTGAATATTTCTAGGGCTTCATGCTCTATGTATTTATATCCTCTTTTTTTTTCTGTTAAGGAACAAAAAAATGGACAAACCAAATCCCTCGCAGTGTTCTGCTAAAACATTATCGAATTAGAGATTTCACCAATAAGAAAGCTCCCTCACTTGTAAGCATACATGAACAAAACAAACTGTGTGTTGAATAAGCGGTCATATTACAAAACAAAATATATTGAACACACGAAATTTGAACTTATGGATCACAAGTTCAGTCATGCAGCCAAAAAAATTCAAGCTCTTGATATAATTATAATCAATCTGTGAAGAAAAGATCCGATTGAAGTATGGATCTCAATGTGAATGGCTCGTCCGGATGTGTTTTGTGTTGTACACTACCGAACGAGTTCTGGATATGAGCACCACCGAAACTTGTTTTGGGTTCCGCATTGGATGAAGATAGCAGCTCCAAAACAACACCACAAGGAGCACTAAGGAACATCCAAAGTTAGCATTCAAAGAAAAGGCCAAAGAAGATGGAAATAATTTCTTGACAGCAGGAGAGAGCATCAGAGAAATAATTTTTGTAAAGAATTTACCCCAGAAAATGATAAATACAAAAAATATTATTTTGTATGCGCATTCTTGTTTGATTGGTTTTTAGGAATTTCGTGTTTACAAATTCAAATTTTCTGTGATTCTTCATACGTTGCCATACCCTACCTCTATCACCGGGGGCAAATTCGAAGACTGCAAACACAACTGCAATGGAGACAACTGGTGAAGCGGGCCATTCCAACTGTGCCAATCTCACTACTTACACACGTCCATCGACGACATGAAGGATGGACATTAGTTTTAAGAGGCAAGTCACGCAAGATGCTTACAACCTAGCGACAATCTAATTCAATCAAAAGCAGATGAACGAAAAACGATTTCACATCCTCAACCCAAAAAGAAGAGAGAGGGAACAAAAATTTAAGCTTGTCAAGTTGCTCCATAAATGTCTTTGCTAGTCGTTCTACATTTACACTATATTTGAATGAAGGAAATAAACATAGAATTTTGGTAAAAGTCAAAATTTATAAATTGACAGACACCAATTCTTTTGTTTGGATTCATAAACATAGAAATTTAGAATTTTCGCGTAGAAAAAAAACTTGGAATTTGGGATCTTCCCGAATTGGATTTGTAAGTTAGTAAAATAAATGTTAACCGCCACTTGGTTTTGGGCAATTGGCGGAGATCCAATCGTTGTATCGTAATGAAATTTTAATATGTTATTCTAGAAACATATTGTGGATTGGAAATCTGATATGCGGATCTTCTAGGTCGAGTTATACAGGGTTGTAGACCATACCGTCGATCTTTGATCGACTATTGACTTGTGGTCAATGGGTCTCGAACTATTTTAGAGTGCCCTTGAGGTTGTGTCTTACGTGAATTACGTATTCTATTGATAAGAGTTCTGAGATGTGATTCGATAATTGGTCACAAGCCCCAATCATTCGGGACGCCTCGATGCATGTGCTAAAGATTCATAGAGTGGACTCCAGGTGAGTGGATCTTTTCCTTTTTATCGTACATATTATTGAGAGTTCTATCAACACTTTTAAATTGATTTAGGTATATTACCTTCATATAATTAATGTGAATGCTTGAAGTACTAATATGAACTACAAATGACTTGATCCCTGTTTAGGGTACGTAGGCAGTCTAACGAGGCGTTAGATGCAGCCACAATATATTTGAGACAAAAGCCTTATTTAGGAAATTGAGCAATGTGAAGGAAGTTGGTGGAAAGGTTAGATTTAACCTTATGTTTTTTGTGGTTAAATGTTGGTCATAAATCAATGTGTGAGGCATTGAGAGAGTGAAGTAAAGAATCGTAAATAATGATGGTTAATTAAACTAATATTTAGTTAGACTTGTTCCTGATAATTATTCCCGAAATAAATAGTTCGAGAGTGGGGTGTTACAGATTATGCATATTTCGCCATGTTATATATATATATATATATGTATGTATATACTGGTGGTTGAGTATTAGATTGCATCATGACATATCCATATGTATACTACCTGTAAGGAATTATTGTGAATGCTTTGAAGTGCGAAAAGGAACGCAGGACGCACATGTAAGTTTAGGTAAGTTTATGGTGTTCTTGAAATGATCAAATTATGGCATGACTATATTTATACTTTAGGCAACTTCGACATTGTCGTATAGGTTGCCTATGAGTCGTAGATGTTATGTTAAGATGTATTGAGAGCTCATAAACCTGCACCCCGGTGTTAGTGCTCCCACCCGTGGCCAGGGCACAGTCTTTCACGTGATGTTCACCTCCCGCACCTTACGCTCACCTTGGACCCAAGGTAGGTGCACAGTCCTATCGTACAGACCACAATAGGTGGTTCCGACTTGTAGGCGACCCGCGATTATTCGCACAGTCCTCACGTGATCGTAGCACTTGAGCGTATTTATTTACACCTAGTCATGTCGTACAAACCACTTTAGGTGGTTCCGACTCGTGTGCAGGTATACTTATTGAGCTATTGACCAGCATGTTGATGAGCTATTGGCTAGCATCTTATTGAGTTATTGGCTAGCATGTTGATGAGCTAATGGCTAGCATGTTATTGAGTTATTGGCCAGAATCTTATTGAGTTATTGGCTAGCATGTTGATGAGCTATTGGCTAGCATGTTATTGAGTCAGTCGAACAGGTCACGTGAGGTGACTCCGGCTAGCATGTTGATGAGTTATTGGTTCAGCCGTACAAGCCACAATATGTGGATCCAGCTGACATACCATTTCATATTGATTTAGTTCACCTGGGTTACTTATTCTTGTTGAGATATTTGACACGGCATAGTTGTGAGACTGTTATTTTGGTTATGGTTTTGAGTTATAGTTACGCCTGTTATTTTCTGGGAAATTATACAGGTATTACGGCAAGGGGTTACCGCCTTTGGTGATTGAAATTGATTTGAGAAGTTTTGTTTCGCTTACTCAGATTTTCTATTTTTGCACCCCTCCAAGTTATAGCAGCAGAATTCCGTATCGATGAGGATTCGTTGCACTTTTCAGTACATATGTCTTCTTATGATGGTATAATCATTATCTTACCTTACTGTACTTTACCTATACTCTGTATCACGCGTGAAATGGGTCCAAACCCGCTCATCGCACACTCGTGTACTTAGGCACTTTTAGGTTTTAATTTATTCACATTTAATACACTATCACACTTTATGGTTTCGTCATCTTCCTGGTGTCGGCCAGCACAACTCGATTCGGGGTCCTAATGGACATTCCGGGTCGGGGTGTGTTAGATGTTCATGAAAGGTCGTTCTCCATAAGGATTATTTTAATAATTTATGTAAAAACAATTCCTAATTGACTACTTAAACTTATAATTTGAGAAAAGAGATTTTGAATTTGTGTAAATTTGTCCAAAACTAATACGGTAAAAGAGAAGAGTTTTAAATATCAATATATAAAAGCACTAAGGTTCCACCATCATCTAGCAATCCTATGAATTTTTACCAATCACTTATGATCTGCACATGCCACTTTGAAGGATAGATTTTCCTAATTTATATTCTACTTGGAACCTCCAACATAGAATGTATATCTAACATGCAATCCGTCCGAACATTCGGATCAAATATGAACATGAGAGACTCATTATGCTTTACGAAAACCCTTTGAAAAACCATGCAACCCCTAAGACGTGGTGTTCATCTTAAGTGAAATTACAATTATTAATCATAAGAAGCTAATGTCAATTTCAGGGAACCTTCTGACCAAAATTGTATCAAATTACATTTTTAAAGTTCCTAATGGTGGTCATTCACTAAGACAATTAGATAGTTTAAAACAATGATCAATAATTCAAAGCATGCATGCAATCAATCATAAGTAATTAATAAAAAAATTACATATTCATGCTAAGGCTTAAGGCTTTGCCCTAGCAATATGGATTAGTTACGCATATTCATAATTAAAATCATAGAGAATATTATTATAAAGAAAATTATGACAGCCCGTCCCGAAATAATTGTAACATTGGCGTGAAATGACGATTTACCCTTGGACATTAGTTGGTGTAGTGGGTGTTTTGTTTTTGATTGGGTGCAAACTGGACACACACACACACACACACCAATCCCTTTCGCCGTTGACCCCGCCTCTCACTTCTTTCTCTCTCGGATTTTCTTCCATTCCTTTACAACCCGCACAGACAAACTTTGAAGCCAACTTTCCACGCGCGGATTGAAGGCTTGAAGGTTGGTTTTGGACTCCTAGCAAGCCCAGGAACTCATCCATACCATTTTTTAGGATGTGAAGCCGTCGCAAAACCGAGAACCACAACCTTCGATTTGAGGCATTGTTCATGCACACGTGATGGTGAAGTTTTTAGAAGTTTTTAAGCTTCTAGGAAGCTTTAGAACACTCTCACAAAGCTCGGAGAAGAAAAACAAGGTGTTTTGGATGTCGGGAAGCCCAGTTTAGTGAGTTGCAGGTTTGGCCGGAATGTCGAGGTTCCTCCGGCGTGATCCCGTGGATTTCAAGGCTTGAAAGTGGTAAGGTTTTGTTCTACTCGTTGTAAGCTTCATTTTGGTACAAATTTCATGGAATTTGGTTGAGAAATGAAGAAGATATGAAGATTTGAATATTTTCCAGTTTCCAGCGAAAATTCAAGTTGAAGACGGCGGTGACCGGCGAGGCTTGCCGGAGAAGGAGACGAATATTCCATCAGAGTTAACGGAATATTCTAACGGCGTTAGGTAACGGCCATTAACTTCTGTTAAGGTTTTAACAGAATAATCCACGAAATATTCCTAATGGCCATTAGGCCCAATTAAGGTTTTGCTGCGCGTGGTCGGCGCGTGGGTCGTTAGAAAATTATTTTAAAAATATGGAGATGTTCGTGAGGTTGAGCAGATCACGTTGGTATACTCAAACACCTCATTTGAGCATTGTATGAGAAGTTGTTACCTAGTTTTGGTTATGTGCTTTAAATTGACGTTTTTTATAGTTATTTTGCATATAGGTGAGACCTATCCTGAGGACGAGCACAATCACTCGAGGCTCGGGGGTTACGACCCTTCCACATACTAGTGAGTAGGCTTTTGGTTTTCCATATATACCTATATACTTGAGAATTTTCCCAGAAAATGAAAGTGAATGTTAATACGTTTTAAAATGTCATGCATAGTGTTTGCCTATTTATTTATGCATTAGTAATTGCATATATATATATATATATATATATGTGTGTGTGTGTGTGTGTGTGTGTGTGTGTGTGTGTGTGTGTGTGTTTGATGTTGTGGACGCACAGGTAACTGCCAGGTAAGTTTATAGTTTATTATTGTGAATTAGTGGTTATGTGAGATGCATTGAGAACTCATAAACCTACACCCCAGTGTTAGTGCTCCCGCCCAGAGTAGGGCACAGTCCTTCACGTGATGTTAACCTCCCGCATCATACACTTACATTGGATCCAAATTAGGTGCACAGTACTGTCGTACATACCACTTTAGGTGGTTCCGACTCGTAGGTGACCCGCGATTATTCTCATAGTTTTCACGTGATCGTAGTACTTGAACGTATTTATTTACACCCAGTCCTATCGTACATACCACATTAGGTGGTTCCGACTCATGTGCAGGTATAGTTATTGAGATGTGGATTTGAGCTTTAGATTCAGCTGCACATGTCACGTTAGGTAACTTTGACTGACATATCATTTGCATTGATTGATATCACCTGGGTTACTTATATCTTATGCTGAGATATTCGATATGGCATATTTACGAATGTTGTTATTCTGAGCATGGTTGTGATATATATATTATATATTCTATTTTCTGGGAAATCATACAGGTTTTACGGAGAGGGGTTAGAACTTTTGAGAATGAAATGATTTTGAAAAGCTTTGTTTTTGCCCACTCCCACTTTCTGTTTTGCGCCCCTCCAGGTTCTAGTTTGAAGTGTTTTTCGGTGGCTTACGAGAAATTCATGGCATCCCTGACAAATTATCACTAATGTAGGATTACCTTTGGGTGTTGTATAATTAGTATTTGTTCTTCTGGACTGCACTTAGGCTATTTGTGCTCTGATTATGTTTATCACACTTAGTCTCACACTAGCGTGTTACTTTAACTAGTTTATCCAGTAGTTTGGTTTTTATTTATTCGTAATTGTATTATTATTATTATTATTATTGCTACTTCCGCACTATGCACATGGCTACGTCACCCTCACGTGACGGCTATCACGCCTTGATTTCGGTCTGGGTGTGTTAAAATGATTGCAAACAACTTAAAATAAAAATCTGAAAGTCTTCAAGAACCCTAGCAATTCTTCTGCCTCCCCAAAATGTCGCATAAAAGAGAAGGTAGAACCCAATCTAAGGCCGGCTAAACCTTTTAAGTCCCCTCCTAGACAGCGCACAATCCCTAAAACAAAGTCTTTTATTCTAAATAGGAAACTAAATAATAATAAAATATCTTTGAAAATAAAGTTCTAATTAAGTTAGGAGAATTTGCCAAGTAACTGTCCAGCCATAGTTTAGCCTCAAATATCCTCTACATCCAGCCCATAATAGCTTGTTTTGAAGATCGGGACATTTTGAACACATCTCTAGAAGGCCATGAATCTATCAGAGGTCATCTTGGGCTCCAAAAACGTAATTCAAGCCCAAAACGTCACTTTTTTAGCACCGCGCATTGCACATTTATTCTATCGCCAGAAAATCACCGCTTGGTGGAAAAATCTGATATTTTGACACAATCAAGCCAATTGATTAACGAATGTCCTCAAACTGAAATTACTCCAAAATACATCCATTTGGTCATATTTTGCTCCAGAGGAAGTCAAAAGTCCTATATTGGAAATACAATTCAAAGTATCAAAATTATTCCAAAATATTAACCAAAATACTAAGAATAGGATTAAAAGTATAATATAAAATATACCCTTCAGAGATCAAAGGGATAATAGTAGAAGAGGAGAATCCTAATTCCTACCCCATAAATAAAACAAGACGATTCCAACAACAAAAATACCACGTACCGTAAGTTGTCATACTAGAAGGGTCCTGTTCATAAAAATCAAGTAGATGATCTTGTCACATAAATACAAAGGGTGAGCTGTATAAATGTATTTATGATAAATAAGCTCAATCCCTTCTCTTCCAAAGTTTAGAGAAATTTTTTAATATGTCTGAAATACGATAATATACATTATATGTCATTATTCAAATAGAGGAGCACTTAAAAAAAAATTTCTCTCCGCTTATCATTCCCATGTTACGGGATCATTATAAAAGCACAAAACAGTAAATTTGACAGCAATTAATAATTCAAACAAAAAACCACCATGTAAACAAGCTACGATGTCAAAGAGAATTAGAAAACACCTCATTTAGTAATAGGTAAATCAAAGTCAAATTGCAGGTTGAGCAGACCAATAATGGAAACATTTGTACTTAATCATGTCAAGAGAACTTCACAACTTCATAACTTGAAAGCTATAAAAATATTAGTTGTTGACAATAAAACATGACATGAAATGAACTTCATTAATAATGGACGACGAGAGAATGCAACAAGATATACCTCCACTTGAACTGACTTTTTAGCATTTAAAGATTTTTATGTTGAATGTAACTTAATTGAGAATTGGCTAATGAATATTAACTTCAAATGACAGTTCTTTCAGATATAAGTGATTGAAAGTAACAAGATGTACCACTTGTTAATTGTTATCCTTCATTGCATGGCATCCACCTGTAGCAAACCAAAACATGAATAAAAATCTAAAACATTATGAGTAGGATGACACGATGCTCATTAAAAACCAGGATATCAAAAGAAGCGGAAACAATGAACTTTGTTGATGCACAAAATCGGCGAGGACTTTGGTACAACAGAAAGTGTCAAGTTTGTGACCTTCGTTAGGTTGCTCTGGTCATTAGTGTGGATAAGTATGTAAATAAATAGAGATAGGGAAGCAAACAACACAAGATGTACGTGGTTCACCCAGATTGGCTACGTCCACGGAATAGAGGAGTTCTCATTAGTTGTGAAGGGTTCACACAAATACATAGGTTCAAGCTCTCTTTCAGTGAGTTCTAGTCAATAGTTTAGTACAAATGACATTCGAGATTATTGTGGAAGAATGATCCCCTTTTATAGAAGAGAGTTTCTAGCTTTGTTCTGACATTGACACGTGTCGTGTTGTGATTGGCCTATGATATCGACACGTGTTGCGCTATGATTGGCCTCTGATACCGACATGTATCGTGTTGTGATTGGCCTCCTGGTTGGAGGAAAAGTCTAGTGGGTCCTTGACGGTATGCTGTTGACCGGTGCTTAGTAGTTTCGGGATTGGTCAAGTATGGTACAAACAGTGCTCCCCTAAGTTCCCGAGTGAGGGAAGCTCCTCGGTTGGGGACTTGCAAGATTCAAGCCATTGAGTAATCACGAAACTTCCAAGTACCGAAGTGTGGTGTCGCCTTCACTTACCTTCTCTGTCCTGTAAGTAGATGTGGCATCTTCTCTTGGAAGTACTTTTCCTTCATCCAGGAGTGGTAACTCTAGTTAGCGTTGACGCACAAGGTAATGTATCATTTTCATTTGAAGCTTACTTGTAGTTTCGGATTTGGTCAAGTGCGATACAAACCATATAGTAGGAGTCCCCCAAGTCTCTAAGCGAGGAGATCTGCCGAAGGTGGTAACAGATAAGGTAAGCAATCAGGGTTCCAAGCAATCAGTTTCAGATCGGTAGGTTGATCTTGGGTTTCGGCTGATTGTACTCATTATCCCTGTCTCTCATTCAGCAACAAGGATAAAGAGAAGAAACAGGGAGAAGAGATGATATGACGTACTCTTGTTTTTGGAGAAGACGGACGAATCGACATGTGCTTTGTTGTACTTGACTTTCCACAGGTTTATTCTTGAACTGGGTTGGAGGGTTTTCTGGTTTCCTCTAAAGAAGGGAGCCGACTCTAGAATTTGAGGCTCAAAACAAGTCCGTCAAACCTGAAGTATGTTCGATCCTGATAATATGGGATACTTTTACTGTTTGACAAAGTAATATATGTGGTATGGCAAAGCTTTGTTCTTCGACAACGGTGTTAGCAAAAGGTTGTTGAGGCTTCTTGATCTCTTCAATTAGAGCAATGATGTTGAGCTTGGATTTTTTATTTTGTTGAAGTTTGCATGTTGAAACTTCGTGGGTGGACCCTGTAGGTTGAAGTAGTGCTCCCTTAATTTCTTGAGTGAGGAAAACTTCTCGATTGGGGACTTGAAAAATCCAAGGCACTGGTAGTCGCGAAATTTCTGAGTACTAAGGTGTAGTGGTATATGGTAGGAGTCCCCCAAGTCTCCGGTCGAGGGAGATGTCTTGCTAGTAGGCAATTTTCCAAACAAAACTTCACCATTTTCCTTTTTAAGTGGTTGCCCAAAACTCCTCCTTCATATATATTTGGTATGAAAGTTGTTAGGCCCAAAGAAAGGGAGGCCTAGGCTCATTTTTCTTTCTTTCTTTCCTTTTTTTTTCTTTTGAATTTTCGAAAATGTTTTTTTTTTTTTTTTTTTTTTTTTTGTGGATGAAGCTTTGATGTTGAAGTTTGGTAAGTGAAGCTTTGATGTTGAAGTTTGGTAGGTGAAGTTTTGGTGTTGAAGCTCTTGTGTTGAAGCTTTGTAGGTGAAGCTCTTGTGTTGAAACTTTGTAGGTGAAGCTTTTGTGTTGAAGCTTTGTAGGTGAAGCTTTTGTGTTGAAGCTTTGTTGGGCAACATAAATTGATTTTGCTTCACACTATCTTGATCAAGAGTGTGTGAAGCTTTTGAGAATTGTAGTTGCTCTCCATTGATGAAGCTTTGTTTGATGTTGAAGCTTTGTTGTTAAAACTTTGTTTAATGTTGAAACTTTGTAGGTGAAGCTTTTGTGTTGAAGCTTTGTTGGGCACCATAAATTGATTTTGCTTCACACTATCTTGATCAAGAGTGTGTGAAGCTTTTGAGAATTTTTGTTGCCCTTCACTTGTTGAAGCTTTTGTTGGCACCATAAATTGATTTTGCTTCACACTATCTTGATCAAGAGTGTGTGAGGCTTTTGACATTTGTTGTTGCCCTCCATTTGTTGAAGCTCTTGTGGTAAAGCTTTTGTGTTGAAACTTTGTGGGTGAAGCTTTGAGGTTGAAGCTTTGTTAGGCACCATGAATTGATTTTGCTTCACACTATCTTGATCAAGAGTGTGTGAGGCTTTTGACATTTGTTGTTGCCCTCAATTTGTTAAAGCTCTTGTGATGAAGCTTTTGTGTTGAAGCTTTATAGGTGAAGCTTTGAGGTTGAAGCTTTGTTGGGCACCATGAATTGATTTTGCTTCACATTATCTTGATTAAGAGTGTGTGAAGCTTTTGAGAATTGTAGTTACTCTCCATTTGTTGAAGTTGTTGAATTTCCCAATTTCCTCTTTTATTTTTATTTTTATTTTTATTTTTATTTTTGGAAAATTAGAAATTTGAAAATGTGGAAGAGACAACATATACAAATTTTGCTTTCACGCTGTTGAGCAAGAGATTGTGATGCAACCCACACCTTGTAGTAGTTGAAGGTTTGGATGAACCATATAAATTGAATTTGCTTCGAACAATCTTGATCAAGAGTGTGTGAAGCTTTCTACGAGCTGTAGTGTTTGCATTGTTATTGAGAAGAAATGTCTGAAGCAGATGTAAGAGGGCTGAAGAGCTTGATCTTCGTATACCATGCACTGAAGCCTTTGTTGGCTTATAATAAGACTTTGTTGGTGACTATAACTCTTGTTAGACATAAGTGCTTCCCTAGTTGAGTTGTAAAGCTTGAGGGTTTTTTATTATTTGTGAATGCTAGGAGTTCACATGTACAAGTTGTACCACTCGTCTTCTAGTTGGTGGAATGAATGGTGAGTTGCTGTCATCACTTGGTTAGTGGTACAAATGTGAGTTCCTTTCTTTCATCACATTTCATCACCTGGTTGGTGGCACAAAGATGAGTTCCTTCTTCACCCAGTTGGTGGCATGAGTGGCAAGTTGCCAAATGATGTTAGAGTATGGGTTATACATTTCATCACCTAGTTGGTGGCACAAAGATTAGTTCCTTCTTCACTTGGTTGGTGGCATGAGCGGTAAGTTGCCAAATGATATTAGAATACGGGTTGTACATTTCATCACCTGGTTGGTGGCATGAAGGAGAATACGAGTTGTACATTTCATCACCTGTTTAGTGGCATGAAAATGAGTTCCTTCTTCACCTGGTTGGTGGCATGAGTGGCAAGTTGCCAAATGATATTAGAATACAGGTTGTACATTTTATCACCTGGTTGGTGGCATGAAGGAGAGTACAGGTTGTATATTTCATCACCTCGTTAGTGGCATGGAGTTGAGTTCTTTCTTCACATTTCATCACTTGGTTGGTGAGAATAAGGGCAAGGTGTTGAGGCACATTGTAGCAAGTGTCGAATGACACAAAGTATGTTGAACCCTTTCAAAGCATAGTTGGCTTATGTATGGATGTGTTGGGATGTATGATGTTTATGTTGATTGACATGAGTGATGCTTAGGAATGTTTTGCTATGCATGAAGGGATCCATGCCTTCGATATGTGAACCATGTTAGTTGTAACACTTAGTATCACATACTTTGTGTCAAAGTACGCATGTTGAAGCTCTAAGTCGGAGTATAGGGGTAGGTCAGCGTAGACCAAGTGTTCTAGTGCTAGGAATGCAAAAGACTCAGAAGAAGTTGTCTGAATTCCCTCTTCTTTAAATATTTGCCGAATGGCTTGTGTGACAAAAGATCTCAAGTGGTTGAGACTTAAAACATTTGTAATGTGTATGCCTTCTTATAATAGCATTTTCTTCAGTACCCAGTCCTCCACTTTGAAAAAGTGAGGCTTGGCCCCATAATCATAATAGTCAACGGTACGTTCACCCCTGGTTGTCTTGATACGAACTTTTATCCTTCTTGTTATAATAGGCTTGCTGAGAGTAAAACTTCTTCCTCTTACCAAGAGACAAATAAGTTTGGTGACTTAGCGAGTAGCTAAATGAGGCAGAAGATGATGCAATGGGTGTCTGAATGGCCAAGATCTCCTCACTTGGTAGAACTTAACTTCCATTTCCCACTTGTTGATAGGGGTTAACCATATGGGGGTTCCCTTGGTATGTCCTTACTTCGGCGGATGCGTGGTTGTAAGCCTGTGCCATCACCCCAGAGTAAGTCTTTCAAGTGTTGGCATTGATCATGTACTTGAAGAAACAATCACGTAGGCCTGCCGTGAAAGCTTTGAGGGCAGTCTTGTTATCTGTCTCAGCACAGCAAGAATACTCATGGCTGAAGCGACCGGCATACTTTCGTAGTGACTCATCCGGCTTCTGGCGAATAATGTACAAGTCATCTGCGGAATGCAAGCGATCTGTCTGGAAAATGTGTTGAGAGACAAATATTTTCCTCAGTTCCTTAAATGAGTCTACTGTCTCAGGTGGAAGACGACAATACCAATTTAGAGCTCCGCCAGAGAAGGTAGAGAGGAAGAGAAGATATCGTTCTTCGTCAGTGTGCATCCGGTATGCCATGGTGGACTCAAAGAGGTTAAGGTGTTCAATTGGGTCCTCCCTTCTAGTGTAGAGTTGTAAACCAATCTTCTACTTTGTCTTTGCTTAGAGGGGGTGTCGAGGATCCTCCTTGTAAGAGGGCCAGGCCTAGGTTGGTTTCAGTCAGGTATTTCGGTCTAACGTTCGGCCTTCAACTTGTTTACTTACTCAAGGAGTTATAGGACAAGGGGGTCTTGAGTGGAGTCAGGTACTGCTGGATCATTCTTCCGTAAGTCTCTATTTCCTCTTGGAAGTAGGAAAGCTTGGTCAAGGGCATGTGATTTTTCTTTGGACTCACCGTACTGACTTCCAGGGCGAGCTTGTCGAAACGCCCCCGAGTCTCCCGTACCTTCATATTCCTCTAGGACATGTCGCTCATTCCCTAGATTGGCAATTGGCTTGGGGCATGGGAAAGGATCGAACCTTTTAGAAACCCTTGGATCATTGACCTTCGAGCTTATGTGGATGGGGTTCTCTCGACGTTGCCTCAGGAAGTCCCGACAGTCGCGATAAACGGCTTTTGATCCTTCTACTCCTTCTGTAAGAAGGTGCCTTCCTCCACTTCTTCTGCTTTGGGTCGAAGCAGCTGGGTCGAGAGAGGTCTCATATTGATCAACACCTTTATGAGTAACTCGCTCCCCATTAGGGATATCCATGTTGAAGGCAGGTGATCCCCCGTGTTGGGGGCACCCAGGTGGTGGTTGACTTCCCCGGGGGTAATGAGTTCGTGTGTTTGAGTATGCTTAGCTTCATAGAGCATTCCGAAGAGCTTCTCATACTGCTCCTGGAGGATCTCATTCTTTATCGCTATCTTGTTGTTCTAAGCCTCTAGCTCATCGACTTTAACCTAAAGAGCAAGCCTCTTTCGTTGCTTTGCACTAAGTGCGAGGGGGGTGTTGTTCTGCATGCTGTGGCTCCCTTCACTCCCCATGTTGGAGAGGGGTGCCTGGTCGAAAGAAAGTGTGCGAGTGGTGGAAACAACTTGACAAAGCTGGAGAGAGTAGGATAAGTGCGATTCCCACAGACGGCGCCAAATGTTGATGCACAAAATCGGCGAGGACTTTGGTACAATAAAAAGTGTCAAGTTTGTGACCTTCGCTAGGTTGCTCTGGTCATTAGTGTGGATAAGTATGTAAATGAATAGAGATAGGGAAGTAAACAACACAAGATGTACGTGGTTCACCTAGATTGGCTACATTCACGGAGTAGAGGAGTTCTTATTAGTTGTGAAGGGTTCACACAAATACATAGGTTCAAGCTCTCTTTTAGTGAGTTATAGTGAATAGTTTAGTACAAATGACATTCGGGATTATTGTGGGAGAATGATCCTTTTTTATAGAAGAGAGTTTCTAGCTTTGTTCTGACATTGACACGTGTCGTGTTGTGATTGGCCTCTGATATCGACACGTGTTGCGTTATGATTGGCCTCTGATACCGACATGTGTCGTGTTGTGATTGGCCTCCTGGTTGGAGGAAAAGTCTTGTGGGTCCTTGACGGTATGTTGTTGACCGGTGCTTAGTAGTTTCGGGATTGGTCAAATATGGTACAAACAAACTTCTTCAAAAAGCCCTAAAAACAAATCAAATTATGACAGTTTAGCTGCTTTTCTTGCATTGTCAACAAGCTTTCAGTTGAAAACTCTCTCTAAAAATGGTGTGGACCACCAATAGGCAATTTGGAAACGAATATTTGCACCTAACAACAAGTGATCCGGTCAATATATATTAAAAGGAATAAACTATTTCCCACCTTTCTAGTATGAAAATTGCAGCTTAAACCCTTATATAGAATAAACAAGAAACTTTGTCAAATAAAACACAGTGGTTTAATTACAACTTAAACTGAGAAAAAAAAAAAAAAACCAAAACAGATAGAAATTGAGGTGTGTGTGATGTGCAGAAAATATTGTAAAAATAAAAAAATGCGGAAGAAGTAATTTGAGGTCTGTAAACATAATCTTCTTTTTATTTTTAAATAATTTTTTTTCTTTTTATAAAAAAATTATAAAACATGTTTCCGCGTGCTTTTTTCCTTGTTAATAGCATTATGTCTATAAACGCTATATTAAACTTCCTAATATGCTTTTAAATGATGTAAAGAGCTATTTAATAGCATTTTCAGTGAAAACACTATGAATAAGTGCTATGGAAGGTAAGTTTTGTTGTAGCGACGGGCAACTGCAAATGACACACCCCGACCAAAAAATCAAGGCGTGCTGGCTATCACGTGAGGATGACGTAGCCATGTGCATAGTACGGAAGCAATAATAATAATAATAGAAATGTGAATAAATAAAAATCAAACTACTAGAAGTATTAGCTAAGGTAACATGCTAGTGCGAGACTAAATGTGAAAAACATAACCAAAGCATAAGTAGCCTAAGTGCAGTCCAGTAGGACGAATACTAATTATACAACACCCAAAGGTGATCAAACAATTATGTTGTTCTGTTAGAACCACCGTCAAGATCCTCGTGAGCCATCAAAGCACTTCTAAATAGAACCTAGAGGGGCGCAAAACAGAAAGTGTGAGTAGGCAAAAACAAAGCTTTTCAAAATCAAATCATTTCTCAAAAGTTCTAACCTCTCGCCGTAAAACCTATATAATTTCTCAGAAAATATAATATATATATATATATATATATATATATCTACACCACAACCATGCTCGAAATAGCAAAATTCACAAATATGCCATGTCAAATATCTCAGCATAAAAATATGTAAGCCAGCTGATATTAATCAATGCAAATGATATGTCAGCCGGAGTCACCTAACGTGGCTGAATCTAGAGCTCGAATCCACATCTCAACAGCTATACCTGCACACGAGTCGGAACCACCTAAAGTGGTTTGTACGACAGGACTGGATGTAAATAAATACGCTCAAATGCTACGATCACGTGAAGATTGTGCAAATAATTGCGGGTCACCTATGAGTCAGAACCACCTAAAGTAGTATGTATGACATGATTGTGCACTTAACTTGGATCCAAGGTGAGCATATGGTGCGGGAGGTGAACATCACGTGAAGGACTGTGCCCTAACTCTGGGTGGGAGCACTAACACCGGGGTGCAGGTTTATGAGCTCTCAACGCATCACATAATCAACAATTTACATAAACAATCTACAACTCACTTGATCCTTACCTAAGCGTCCACAACGTCAAATCACAATGTGCACATATCATACCAATTCATAGTTTAAGCACAAATCACTAAGCATGGCATTTCAAACATAATTTCATTTAACTTAATTTTCTAGGAAAAACTCAAGTATATAGGTATATACGGAGAACCAAAAGCCCACTCACTGATATGTGGAAGGGTCGTAGCCCCCGAGTCTCGAGTGACTGCGCTCGTCCTCAGGATAAGTCTCACATATATGCGAAACAACTATATAAACATTAATTTAATGCACATAACCAAAACTAGTTAATAACTTCTCATACAATGCTCAAATGAGGTGTTTGAATATACCAACGTGACCTACTCCACCTCAGGAACATCCCCATATTTTTAGAAAAATTTTCCGACCACCCACGCGCGGCCACGCGCAGGCACGTGTTTGGCATACATTCGGAAACCCTAATGGCGTTAGGGAATATTATGTCCAAAAATGGAATATATCGTTAAATATACATGACGCCGTTAGTATATTCTGTCAAAGTTGATGGAATATTTTTCGTCTTCTCCGGTGATCCTCGTCGGAGCCGCCGTCCGCCGCCGTCTGCAACTCGAATTTTTGCCGAAAACTGGAAAAACTTTAAAACTTCATTTCTCAACCAAATTCCACGAAATTTGTACCAAAATGAAGCTTACAACGAGTAGAACAAAACCTTACCAATTTGGGGACCTAAAACCAATGGAAAGTCGCCTAAAAAACCTTTGAAATTTCGGCCAAACTTGCAACTCACTAAACCTGGGCTTCCCAATGTCCAAAACACTTCGTTTTTCTTCTTCGAGCTTCGTGAAGACGTTCTAAAGCTTCCTATAACCTTAAAACTCACTAAAAATTCCACGATCACGATTGCATGAACAGTACATCAAATCAGGAATCCTTGGTTCTCGGGTTTCCGAAGGTATCACGTCTAACGAAAGGTATGGATCGACTCCTGAGCTTGAAAAGAGTTCAAAAACACCAACAATGACCACGATCCGTGCGTTGAGAGGTTAGTTTCGAAGTGGACCATACAATTGTACAGAAATGGAAGAAAATTCGAGAGAGAGAAGAAAGAGGAGTCTACGGGGTTGTTTGGGTATGTGTGTGTGTGGTCCAGTTTGTAGCCATCAACCAAAAACAAATCACCTACTACACCAACTAACATCCAAGGGTAAAATCGTCATTCCACGTCATCGAGGATAAATTTTGGGACGGGCTATCACAGCAAATCCCACACATACAAGAGATTGCATGTAACATTTGAAAATTAAAAATCTTGTATATATTTTCCTTTTCTTTTTCCTTTATAAAGAAAACAAACAAAAAGAAATTGGATATCTAGAGCATTCCATCCCCAAAAAATACACTGGCACCTAGCTCATTTAATCCACTCAAATGAATAGTAAGTGACTCCAATGAACAGTAATTGGTCAAATGCATCTCCAACCCTAAAAATGCTCTAGCCTAGCCCAAAGTCTAGTCAATTTGTATTAAAATATTATTAATTTTTTTATACAATGATAAAAATAATTTTATTTATAATTTCGGATAGAATTTTTAACCAATCTTGTCACGCCACGTGTCATTATTCAAAAGTACCATTTTATGGATAGATTTTCGATAAGATTTTGAACCAATCTCGACATGTCACATCCCGGCTCAGGCCCCCACCACATCCCTGACTCGACTCCACCGTAGCACGATATTGTCCGTTTTGGGCCCCGGCCATACCCTCACGATTTTGTTTATGGGAACTCACACGATAACTTCCCAGTGGGTCACCCATCATGGGATTACTCTCGAGTGAACTCGCATAACTTTGGAGTTCCTATGGAATCTGAAGCTAGTAAGCTCCAAAAATGCCTCGTGCTAGCAAGAGATGAGAATATACATATAAGGCTTACAAGATCCACTCCCTTGGGCGATGTGGGATCTTATAATCCACCACCCTTAGGGGCCCGACATCCTCATCGGCACACTTCTGACCAGAGATTGGCTCTAATACCAAATTGTCACATCCCCGCCCGAGATGTGGTGGGGGCCAGGGCCAGGATGTGACAACAAATCTCAGTAGATGGTTATCTTTAGTGGTATAACCCTCACCCTATTTACTATAATGTCCTTATGCTCTACCATCAGGAGTGAAATGGGTGCAATCTCGCTCACCCGCGCACTCTTTTGTTTAGGCACTTTTAGGTTTAAATTTATTCACATTCTTTTTCCACTATACTACACTTTATGGCTTCGTCACCCTCCAGTGTCGGCTAGCACAACTCGATTTCAGAGTCCAATTAGACTTTCCGGTTTAAGGTGTGTCATGACGCGCCACGTGTCACTATCTGTTTACAATCCTTTAGAATAAATTTCGATAAGATTTTCAACCAATCATGTAATGCCACATGGCATTATGTACAGCCTTATCCTTTCTTTTTTTTTTCTTTTTTTTTTGTCCATATAAACCCTACATCCATCCTAATTCATACACCAAACTCAAACTAGCTCAGAATCTTTCTTCATCGTTTTTAAATCTTGAGTTCTTACAATGTTTTCTTCAAAGAGATTGTATGAAATCGATTAGCAAAAAAAAAAAAAAAAATTGTTGGCAGGACAAGAGAATTGTTCAATCTCGAGGATGATGGAAATGAGGCGTTCTTCGTGGAAGAGGATAAGGATGATGAACATAGGAGGCATAAAGCCTCACTCCAAACCCAAACGTGCCTCAAACTTGGATAGAAAGAGGGAAAGAAGAGGTAAGGATCTCTTGGAAGATTATTTTATCTCCAACATTTTATTCCTTGATCATATTTTTAGATGTTGTTTTAGAATGCAATGAAATTTGTTCAACAAAATCATGATTGCTATTTGTAACCATGATCCATACCTTGTGAAAAAAAAAAAAAAGAAGTTTTTCATGTTCAAAGTCTTCTTCCTGAGCAAAAAATCTGGGACCTTCACTGACGTCATTCTAATGCTAGCATGACATCAAATAGGCCATACATCACTCAACACATTTTGGGCCAGCCTATATGCTGGCTTGGGCTGTGGGCTAGCTTATTTGGTTCGGCTATAGTGGTTTTCCATGGGTGCCAACCTATTTTTCAGCCTTTGTTCCAGCCTATTTAGCTGGGTTGGAGCTGCTCTTAGTTCGAATACCAGTCGTTCAGGTGATGGGAAACCTGCTTAAATTCAAATAGTTGGCCTCGCTCTTGTTGATAATTCATGTATGTTGAATGAAGAATTGCAGTCAGCTGTTACACACACACACACACACACACACACACACACACACACACACACACACACACATATATTTCCACCTTGAAGTTAGAAGAATGGATATCAACCAAGGTTGTCAACATGGTGTACTAAATAAAACATCTTGTTAGAAGAAAAAATTTTTCGAGTCAAAGTGGTTTTTGTTATCATATACCTTAGCCGGCGGAAGTTCATCTAGAAATATTGGTCCAGCAAAATCCGTTGTTGGAAGTCTCACCTAATGAAATATAAAATTTCGTCACGTGAAACAGAGTTATCCCGACGAATATAGTTGTCATATAAACGTGTGTTGACCATCTTGACCTAACCAAGATATTTTGTCACCTTGCACTAAATTGAACAATATTAAAAACTCAACGAAAAAGTGGCGAGGCAAATTTGTAAAACCAAAAAGTTACAAAAATTATAATGTTTTACTCAACATAATTTTTTGTCGGGCTAAAAAATATATTTTTTATAATTTAAAAAGGGAAAATTTGAAATAGGTCCAATTTTATAGGCCACTTTTTGAAATAAGTCCAATTTTTAGTGACTTTTGACTTTTGAAATAGGTCAAATTTTTAATTACTTTGGACCCATATCAAAAAACCCCATTTAAAAAAATATTGATAATATATTTCATTGTAATTATCTCTACTATTTAATTAAACCCTCTTTGTCAACTAAAAGAGGGTGAAAAGACAAATTAGTTTTCTATCACACAAAAAATATGATGGGCAATAATGTAATTTCAAATGTCTAAATTTTACTATTTTTTATTGAAGCTCCACCTACAGGTGACGTTAAAAGAGATCATGCTATTATAATGAATAGAGCTTGGTTGCTGAAAAATTAGCAGCAGCTCCTGCTGCTAGCGAATCACGGGTGTACACGTGTTCAAGTAATTAATTTTTTAATCATAACTTGAACACGTGTCCACTCGTAATTCATTAACAATAGAAGCTGTTGCTAATTTTTTTAGTAGCCAATCTTTCTCCTATTATAATTTAAAGATGCTATATTCTTTCTTTTTTATTCTTTTTCCTTTGTCTTCTTCCCCTGTTTTTGGTACTGATCTTTTTTTTTTTTTTTTGGAAGCGGTACCGATCTGTTCTTCATTTACAGCTACATGTAACCATAATTTAACCATGGGACTATAATTTTTGCCGTCTCTTTTAGTCATTCACACCTGCATCTTTTATGCATAAAGCCAGAGGTCTAGTTTAAGGCTGATTTGGTATTGTTGTGATTTGAAAAAAAACTGCTTCTGCTGTACTGTGAGAATAAATAGCTGTGAAATAAAGCAGCAGAGTGTTTGATAAACTTTTTTTGTAAAAGTGCTTTTGAAAAAAAAAAGCAATATTATAGTGTTTGGTAAACTTTTATGTAAAATAGATGTGAAAAAAAAACCGGTTTTTCAAAGCTGGGTTTTGCAGCTTCTTGTTTTTGGTTTTTTTTTTTTCACCCAAAACTGTGAAAAAAAGTTGAAACTGAATGTTTACCAAACACAAAAACAACTTCCAGTTTTTTTTGATACCAACATTTATCAGAATCAATTCAATAACAAACTAGGCCTTAATATCACCCACTTCGACAAAATAATTGGACCAAAATGCTCCTACATCACAAAAAATCAAATCAGCAAAAATGAATGCATAAGATAATTCAAGGGTAATTTTGTAATTTTATTTTATTTTTTAATAATGCTCATTCCACACCTCTCGACCCAGTTTCACTCGGACAAGGATTGTTTGCCCTTCACTTTCAATATCTTTCTATTTGTGTGATTACAACACATTAATATTACTATTTATTTTTGTCTTATTACTTTTACAAAAATATACTATAAAATGTTAACGTGCCACAAAACAAAACAGAGATCACGGAAGGGCACCGAAGGGAAGGACAGACAATCTTGTCCGTTTCATTCTTATCTCCAATGGTGACCTAAAACCTAAAAATATTTAGCCCAGAAAATTTAGGTTTTAGCCTAGAAACAGCTTTTCTACTCCAACCATTCTGACTTAAAATTTTAGCCCCAGATTATCAAAGAATGAATTAAGGCTATTTTTTTTTAAATTAACTTTTTAAAAAAAAAAATTATGTAGACTATCCTAAATTAATTTTATGAACATTTTAACCTAAAAATATTTAAATTCCGATAAATTTTGAAAAATCACTAAATCAATACATGAAAATCAAGATAAACCACATAAACTTAATACCAACGACATTTAATAAACCACATAAACTTAAAAAATAAAAAAGACAATTAATAAACCACATAAACTTAAAAAATAAAAAAAAACAATTAATAAACTACATAAACTTAATACAATCGAAAACTCATAGACTACATAAACTTAATAATGATATTCACCATCTTGACTTGGTGATGGACTTGGGTGATAGTCTTGAGATGAATCATCATCTTGAAATATACTCCTTTTGGCATTCCTTCGTAAAATTTCCTTTTGCTTACCACGTAAGTATCTCTTCCTCTCTGGAGTGTATTTGTCGAGGTCCTCCATTATCAAATTTGTTTCGTACCTTTCTTGCTCCCTATCCCCTTGTTCCTTCATGGCCAAAAGCATTTGGGCCGATTCTTCTTGCCGACGGCACTGGATTTCGTTCATTATTGCCATTTCGCTAGCAAATTGTGCATGTGTCGGATCTTGGGACTTCCCTTTTCTCTTTGCTTCCTTTTGCTTATCTTTACCCGGGAGCCTTGCAAAAGAAGAAGTTGGGGTCATTTGTTCGACACCTTCATTGTCGGCAAAATTCACACCTTCATTGACATCATTTGGGGGTGGGGCTTCATTATGAAATAATCTTCCACATGGTTGGTTCGCATCGGTTCCCCACCTCGGACAATCCTTAAGGATGTTCCAAGCATGATGCAACTTAAAAGCTTGATTTTTTGGTGTAGTTCTTGTCTTGTAAATTGCCATTGCTTTGTCACCCTATGCAACAAATACATAAAAACAATTAGTTGCAAAATACTATTATGTACATGACAACTAAAATATCAACAAATAAACTCACAATTTCTGAGGCGCCCTTTCCACTAGGCATGTCAACCATGACTCTCTCCAAGCTTCCTTTCCATAAAGTGCACGCTTTGTTGATAATCTTCCACCGATCATAAACACCACCAACTTCCCTTCGACCAGCGTTGGAGTTTTCATGGAACTTATCAACGATTTTACCCCATAAAACCTTTTTATTTTGATTGGTGCCGACGGCACCATCTTCGCTAATTGAAATTCATGCCAAACATAAAGCAATATCTTCGTCAAAGGTCCAATTACGACCTCTAACATGCTCTTTTGCCATCTTGAAAATTCTAGAAATGAGAATAAATGGTATAAAGAAAAATTGGAAGAATTGTAGGAGAAAAGTGAGTTTTGTGTGGATGTTTGAACAAATACATAGGTATTTATAGAGTTTTTGGTTGAATTTTAAGTTAAATAATTTTTTAAAATTATTCTAGCCGTTGGATTTAAATTTGGACCGTTAGATCTTTTTTTTTACCGTTATATTTAATTATATTTGATCTAAGCCGTTGGATTCAATAAATACATAAATATAAAACTAAAAAAAAAAAAAGTGAACCTGGACCGTTGGATTAACCAACGGTCCATTAAATCCAGCCGTTGGATTGTTGCAAAAGTAGCCGTTGGGCTACACAGTGGGCTGACACCTGGGGAACAACCCCACGTGGGTGGGCCAACCCCCACGTGGGTGGGCCAACTTGTGTCAGTCTCAGATGAATTGTGGGTTGTTTGGCGCGTGGGAGCTGGGCAGTGTGCTTCACAACCCTTGTTTCAGTCTCAGTGGGTGGGACCATTTTGCTTTGTGACCTAAAATTGGGCTGGTATTTGACCTCAAAATAAGTTTTAGGTTTTAGGTTAATTTTAGGTCATTGGTTGGAGTAGATTTTGGAGGGGAAAAAAAGGGAAATTTTAGGTTTTAAGTCGTTGGAGATAGTCTTAGGTTTGTTTATCTCTCAAACCCTAATTTTTCTCTCTTTCTGATCTCATCTCTCTACTCGCGCCGATCAGTCTGAACCCCAGAAATTTAAGCACTCAGCTTCGCCATCTCTCTTCCATTTCTGCTCTCTTCGATCTCTGCTTCGCTTTCTTCAGTCTTTGCTTCGTGATCTCTTCCATCTCTGCTTCCTTCGTGATTTCTTCTTTTCTGGTTGCATTTTTCAGCTGCCCTCGACAATGAACGACCTGCTAACGGTAATGTATTTGATTTTCTTTCATTAATTTATGCCATGATTTGTTTGTTTGGGCATTTTGGGAGGTTTTGCTGCTCGGTTTTTGTTATGATCCGGCTGCGTTTGATGTTATTGGATCTGCTTTTTTAATGATTTTTTTTTAATTTTTTGTTTATGGGGTTTTGGTTTTCTTAGGGTTTAGATTGTTCTATGTTTTATTTCAATTTCGTTTTTCTGATTGTCTTTTTTGTTTATATCCTTAGATCCGTTGCTTGGTTATATGATTTGGCTGTGTGCTTTGTTCAGGACAATTTGTTCTTCGTTTTTTGGGGCTTCTGTGTGTAGCTTTGAAGCCATTTATACTCAAGGTAAATAATTTCGTTTTAGCCTTTTTTGTAAGATTTTTTTTATTTAATATTGTGAGAGTTGTGTTTTCTATAGCGTGAAAATTAAATCTTTGTGATCTTATATGCTTAGATCTGTTGCTTGGTTATATGATTTGGCTATGTGCTTTGTTTCAGGACAATTTGTTCTTCTTTTTTTGGGGCTTCTGTCTGTAGCTTTGAAACCATTTGTAGTCAACGTAAATAACTTCGTTTATTTTTTATTTTTTATTTGTCTTTTTTGTAAGAATATCTTATTTAATATTGTGAGAATTGTGTTTTTTATGGTATGAAAATTGAATCGTTGTGATCTTATAAGTGGTGTAACATCATTGCAACATGTATGACTACAATTATCAGACATGAAATGGTTTTTGATGCCCTTTCATGTCCTTCCTTGCTTTGAGTTTTTCAGGGCTTAGCTAGGTGAGAGGTTTAAAGCTTGATCATGGTATACTTACGGGTCTTCTCAGCTTTTCCCTCTTGCCTTTGTGCTTGGGAGCTGCTGCCTCTCTATTTTTTGCTCATTTTTTCATGTTTTGTTTACAGCTGTCTCTAGGTGTACAGATCTTATCCATCAGTTTCATTTAGGTTATGTGAAGGCTCCAACCAAAGTTCATAAACCCAGTTATTGTTTTTGTGAAAGAAAAAAAAACTATTTCAAGTGACTTCTTGATGTTCGAAGAGAATTCTTTGCATTTTTGATTCATCTAACAGTGTGTTTTTTTTTTTTCTTTAAATTTTTTTTTCTGTCATTACATGTGACTATCTCCACCATAGAAATTCAAGAAGAGAAAGTAGGAACAAATCCTTTAATTAATAATAGAAATGAAGGGTTCAAATGGTTTGGTAGCTATGTTGTCGTACAGTTAAACTAGCACAAAAAGAGTTTTGTTAACTCAATTGTGAAATAATGATGTGAAAGTCATTATATTTTGAGTATATTGTCAGTCAGAATTAGATTATTTATTTCTTAATAATTATTTTCTTTTACAGGAACTTAATTTACCGCAAGCTGTTGTAAATAGGTTGCAAACTGTTGGTATACGGTTTTGTGGACCTGCAGATCAGGCGCTTGCTAGACTAAGGGGAGCCTTGCCAACTGGTGTTTGTCTTCATGGCTGTTGCAATGTATGCTTTTTTCACATCATGCTATATCAGAATTGACGTTTTGTGTAAAGAAATTTTACGGTTATTGTGGACATGTTTCATGACGGGACCGTTTGACATCTCTTTTTTCTTTATTTATTTTTTACACAAGGGATAGAGTGTTTAATTATTGAGATCAACCAAATACAAAAGGTGTCAAGGGAGTACATAATCCTCATGCTAGACTAAGGGGAGCCTTGCCAACTGGTATTTTTCTTCATGGCTGTTGCAATGTATGCTTTTTTCACATCATGCTATATCAGAATTGACGTTTTGTTTAAAGACATTTTACGGTTATTGTGGACATGTTTCATGACGGGACCGTTTGACATCTCTTTTTTCTTTATTTATTTTTTACATAAGGGATCGGGTGTTTAATTATTGAGATCAACCAAATACAAAAGGTGTCAAAGGAGTACATAATCCTCATGCTTATTTGACATAATGATTTACAACCTTAAAGTCCCTTTGTCCATGAACTATTACTCCAAAGTAATAGGCATGCAATCCTTAAAACGACATGACATGTTGACATATTGTCACAAGCCACCTTTGATTGTCTATTTCCCAACAGGATCCTCTCCGGATCCTTTTGGTGAGGAACAAATTGTTGCCAATTTACAGGTTTTTAGACTAATGCCACAAATTCTGCTTCAAGATTAGCTTATGCACACTTTGCAAATACTAAAATCATTATTGATGTGTCAGTATATCTAATTTATCAATTCATACTGTCAGTGACATAGTTCTACTAATTAAATCATTAAAATCCTTTTTGTGTGATATTCTTCTCCAGGCACGGTTGCAAATACACAAGCCATCAAGGTATCTCATTCAATTATATATATTGTACATGTGTGTATTGCGTTATACATGTATGAGTGTGAATTTGTTTTCTGTAGGTTGATTTAATTAATGAGGTTTATTTTAATTTCAGGTTAATTTGATTTTGTTAAACTAAAAACGTTAGAAGAGTGGAACTGGTGGTGTTTTAAAGAGGTGACTTTCTCAATATTTTCATTTATGTCCTTTTAGTTGTTTGAATGGACTTTCTATAATGTAAATCAAGCTTAATTTAATAGCTGTATTTCTATATTGTTTGGTTTGTCCTATTTTTTTTTTTTTTTGCTCAAAAATGTAATTTGGTTTTGTAGATCAAAGTTTTACATTTATTTAGGATTTTGAGTTCATCTTTAGTTTTAGTACATTTTGGTTCTGAGTGTGATATAGTGTATTGTAATCTTTAGTTAATTGTGATTTTGTATATTTTAAGTGGTGGTTTGGATTTTCAAGAGTGAGAAAAAAGGTTTGATGGGGTTTAGATGCGGATAATTTAACAGGAGTTTAGAAGTGGAACAATGAATATAGAGGGTGGGGACTCAGGGATAGCAGGAAGCAAAGTAGAAGGGATTGTAAACAGAGATTTCTGTGTTTGGGTATATTTTTGTTTTGGTTTGAAAACTCGCCAAGTGAGAATTTGTTGCAGAGCATGTCCTCCCGCTTCTCATACCTCTTCTTACTGCCTGGCAATTAAATGTTCAGCAGTTTGCCAAATATGTACTCTTTGTCAAGGATATTCCGAAGTGATAATTGAATGTCTTGAGTTTCACCCAAGTAATGTCTGCATGCTTACATGCATTCTTATCAGTTTCAGTATTATATAATTCTTTCTCGCATTTAGTTTTGCTAATACTAACTCTCCTTATCTGTATTGGACCTATTGGTTTTGTGCAGGAAGAGGAAAAACAGGGGAGTTACTGTGACAGATTCTGGAATTCCAGAGGTTAAACCATCTCCATCTACCAATGGACTCTCCTCCCAAGTCCTAAACAAAATAAACGGAAATGCCGCCACCGCTGCAGACAGCAGTCCAGCATAGATTGAGTCCTCAGCATAGATTGAGTCCTCAACTCTATGACTTTCGTTTACTATAGAAGTGCTTTTGAGTGAGAGAATTTTGGCACTGATCATCTACAGAAACATGAATGGTATCTGTTTGGATATGCCTGTTGCTGGATAGCTTCTGCTAGCTGATTGTCGTTTCTGTTTTGGCATTGATCAGACTTGATTGCTTTCAGGTTTTGACTACTTTTGAAAAAAAGGGCAATCAGGCCGCATTCTCAGGTGTGTACTGCTCTATCCCTTTCTTTCTCTCTTCCCGGAAATTTTTTCTTCAATTTGAAAATGCACATTCCGATTTTTAGTCCCATTGCTGGTGGCGTGTGTGGTTCCCGAGAAAATCAAGGTACACTAAAATTTTCAACAAGTAAATTATTTGAACAGTTGCACTTACAAACGGGTATAATTTGTTCTTACATGCAAGGCTGTTTTGAAAGTGATATAGCAGGCTCTGATGCATAGCCTTTATTTGATTCAATGCAGCTCCAGACATATGGTCCTACGCTACCTGTTTGTGATCATCTTTGTGTATGTGCAATGCAGATTATTATCAAAATTGTAAAAAGAAGCAAACAACATATGCATGAAGATTTTACAAGGTACAAAGATCCAATCGTGTTACCCTATGTCTTTCCTGAAATGCCTATTTAAATTTGTTCGTTTTGAAATGAGTCAACCAAACCATTTTCTGGATCTTCCCAAGCGGGGACCATTGTCCTTGACAAAATGCAGTAGTATTGAAGCTAAATATGATAAGGTTACATTCACTCTTTTAACGCTTAATTCACTTCTCAAATCCACGTAGATAAATACATTTAAATTGTACAAGTGATGAGTAAAACGTCGTAAGTGGAGGCTAGTGTAACCATAATTTTACTTCACTCTCTCTCCCACTTTCCACTTTTCTCTTTTCTAATTTTATTTTATATATTTTTACAATTATCGTGTATTTAAACACACACATAGTACACTGTGTGACTTGATTTAGTCCATCTCCTATAAAATGTCTGCGTAACAATGAATTGTTTAAATACTCTATGGGTGTTTTGACCGGTCTCTCTGCTCGGCCATGATTCTTGGACATTTTTTCTTCGGAATGAATTGTTTTGCTGATTAAAAGATAATCTTTACTGATAGTAGATTTGTATAAATATTTTCATGGAACTTACTGGACGTTCATGCATTCCAATGATTAGGCAAATCCAAATTATAATATATTGGTGTAGGGTTATATTGTGATTGGAGAGTTTTAGCCTATTTGGTTGGAGATGGTCTTTGCCTACCTCTTTTCTCTTAGTGTAGGGCTTGTTTGAATGTGCTTTTAAAATGATTGAAAGCGTTTTTGGTGAAAATATTTTTAGAAACAATCCTTAGTAAAAATGTTAGTAAATCATGAAAAAAAACACTTCCAAGTGCTTTCTAGAAGAAACACATAACTAGTGCTTCTTGTAGAAAGCATGTAAAGTGCTTTTGAAATCCAAAAATATTTTCTCTAAAAACGCTTTCAGTTATTTTAAAAGTACATCCAAATGAACCCAACATAGTTAAAAAAAGAAGTATACTCCATTTTTTTACTCTTAGTCAAAAGATCTTCCAAGACCTCCATTCTAAAATGTTTATAACGAACATTGCATTTGAAAATTGGAATGCGCTCAAGAAGTTCCAATTTTTCTTACGAGTTCCAATTCAATTTGTGGAGTCACCAGTGGGAGCAGGGTGGGTGGGCTTGGTGGTGGTGGTGGGAGAGGACGGTGGCTTGGGATAATGGGATGAATCATGTATCTCATGGAAGACTGGTAGTAATTTGGTGAGAGAGAAGACGTGTTTGGATGGCAGACTAGAATGTGTTTGGCAAGAAGGATAAGAGGCCGATTGGTTATGTGTTAAAGCAGATTTGAGATGGGCGGGTGCTGTTATCTAGTTGTTCCACGTATTCAAGTCAGTATACTGGGTACTTCCCGGTGAGTTCCCAAATATTGTCATTTATCCGCAAGGAAATAAATTAAAGGTGTGGCATATGAGACGGGCAATAATTGTGACCCACAGAGCTCCACTTACGCACAATACACAATAAATGTGACCTACCCAATAAATGTCTGACGAGGCCCACTTACACAATAAATGTGACCCACACAATAAATGTGACCTACCCAATAAATGTCTGACGAGGCCAACTTACGCACAATAAATGTGACCTACCCAATAAATGTCTGACGAGGCCCACTTACAGGCAGAGCCGTCGGCTTAATGGTATTTATTAGGGATCTGTCCGTTTCTCTACCCCATAAAAACAAGTTTTTAGCTTTTGTTTTTTTCATTTTCTGTTTTCAAATTCATGTATTCATAGATTTTATGATTTTTTTTTGGTGCATTGAAACTGGTTTTAAAAAATTGGAAGTACAGATACAAATTCCTGAATCGAATCGTATTATTATTTGATTTTTATTAATATATCTATTGTTATTCGTAAAATCTTCAATTCACCATCTTTTAGTTTTTCAATAACCTGTGTCTTTGATTAAAACCCAACTAATTGGCCCTAGCATCAACAAGTATGTGTATTGAGGAACAGTCAGCCCCGACCACCATTTCGGATCGTCCATCAGTCAGGTCCGCTTATTCTTTTTCTTTCCTATTTAAAACATCTCTCTAGGTTTAGGCAAAATCCTACATATATTTTCTCAGACTCTAAAACTCGCCTAAACTCCCCATCATCTCCATGTTGCGCCGCTCTTCCCGTCCCTTGATCAGTGGCCTCCGCTATGCTGCAATGCTCTGCCGGCCATTTACTGTTGGAGAAGCAGAACCCCAACCTCCTTGCCTATAACAATCAGATGATCGCCTACAACCTCAATCAGAGGGTCATCTACAATCTCTCATGTCTCAATCAGATGATAAATGTTACTTTTTGTGGAACTGAAGCTCAATATTATTTACAAATTTATCTATCATATAATACCATTTTTAATTTGTTTATAGAAAGTTTAAAATTAATATATAAAATTGATAAAATTTACGTTTCTTTAATTTTGTATGATCTAGTTAATAGACTGATTTAACTTGCTATAACTTCTCTTTGATGTTATGAAATTTGCATTTTTGTTGAGTATTTTGCAGAACCCTTACCTCCTTGCCTACATCTATCAGAGGGCCGCCTACAACCTCATTTCTCTTGTCTCAATCAGAGGATCTCAGTAATCTTATTTTACTTGTTTTTTGGTGCAAATTAAACTGAATATCATTTACAAAGTTATTTTTCATATATTACTAATTTTAAATTATTTATATAAAGTTAAAAACTGATTTGGAAATCGACGAAATGTAGATATCTTTAATGTTATATGATTTAGTTAATATATAATGATTTGATGTGTTTTAACTTATCTTTCATGTTACGAACTTTAAGTTTTTGTTGAGTATTTGCATAATTGGTCCAATAGTCTGTTTATTTTTTTTGTTGCATATGTCCAATATTATCTTTTACAAAGAATTACAAAGAAACGACTATAATTGTAACGGTGATATTCTTGTTGGGTCTGATTCTAGTAGGACATGATATGATAAATTGAATACTTATATAGGTAAGGGTTTTGTAGCACTGTTTCTAATTTAATATAATAGAAAAGAGGGTTAAAGAAAACCCTTACTTATATAAGTATTCAATTCATCACATTGTGTCCTCCTCGAATCCGACCCAACAAGAATATTACCGATATCAAGCTTTATTACAATTATGGTCGTTTCTTTGTAATTCTTTGTAAAACATAATATCGGACATATGTAACAGAGAAAATAAGCAGACTATTGAAACAACTATGCAAATGCTCAACAAAAACTCAAATTTCGTAACATTAAAGATAAGTTAAAACACATCAAATCAGTCTATGTTAACTAAATCATACAACATTGAAGATATCTATATTTTGTCAATTTCCAAATTAGTTTTTAACTTTCTATGAACAATTTAAAATTGGTAATATATGACAAATAACTTTGTAAATGATATTGAATTTAATTTGCACCAAAAAACAAGTAAAATGAAATTACTGAGATTCTTTGATTGAGACAAGAGAAATGAGGTTGTAGGTGGCCTTTGATAGTTGTAGGCAGGGAGGTAGGGGTTTTGCAAAATACTCGACAAAAACGCAAATTTCATCACATCAAAGAGAAGTTATAGATCAAATCAGTCTATGTTAACTAGATCATACAAAATTGAAGAAATGTAAATTTTATCAATTTCATATCAGTTTTTAACTTTTTATGAACAAATTAAAAATGGTATTATATGATAGAAAAATTTGTAAATAATACTGAACTTAAGTTCCTCGAAAAACAACATTCAAGTAATAGGAGATTTACTAAGATCCTCTGATTGAGATATTGTAGGCAGTCATCTGATTCTTCTAGGCAGGGAGGTAGGGGTTTTGTGAAACAGACTTAAAATTGTGCTTTGTTAATTTTTGCTAGACGTGTTTGTGATTTAATTTACTGGTACTGTAACATAATGTATTGCTGCCATTTAAAACTATTCTAAACTATGAATTTATTGTCAAGTTGTACTTTTGGTTTGGTTGTGCACTTTTTCCCATTATAATAAGGAATAATGTTGACCTTGCGGGACGTGGAAACTCTGTTGCCCTAATGAGGATGAAACTACTCAAGGTTTGGAGTCGTTTCTTAAAGCATTTGCCATAATTTAAACTTGGCCTCTGTCATGATTTAAGGGTGAGATGTGCATTGCAGTGGTTGTTGCTGGATTATAATTTAAAATTTACTTTCCCTCTGTTTGTAACATTCTCTTTCATTCACAGAACTGGACTGGCTGGTGTTCCTGGTGCAGCCAGTGATATATTCAGTGCCGTAAAGGATGTTGGGGCTAATGTTATTATGATATCTCAGGTTATGTCATCCTCTGAATTTGTGTTCATGTTATATGCTGAAGGAAGTAAATGCTGTGTCTGAGTTACTGCAGTCTAGATTTCGTGAGATTTTGAATGCTGGGCGTCTTTCTTAGGTGCTTGCTTTTCATTTGACTAATTTTCTTGACCAGGTTGCTCGATATGTAAATTAAGCAGATCAAGGATAATGTACTGACAATTAGTTTATTGTTTACTTGTGAAAGACCTTATTGGACCCATATTTTGTGGATCGGTTAAAGAATTATAAGGAGAGTTGAAAATGGTGGCATGAATTTTAATGTGAATGAATGTTTTATTCCATGTGAATACTGATTAGTTAGCTGATTCCCACATTGAAATTTTTACTGCACGCTATTTTTTTATTTTATTGTACATATGTTTGAATGTATCTTTGTGTTCATCTTTTAATACCAATTTCTAGCACCGCTTCCCTCTCAGGTTCAAGTGATTCCAAACTGTAGTATTTTGGCAGCAGTTGGCCAAAAAATTGCCTGTACTCCAAGAGTTAGTGCAACTCTTTTCAATGCACTGGCAAAGGTTTGGCAACAAGTTGGATTATTTTATTTGATTTAACATTTCATGGTTTATACACTGGTTTACAATACGGGCTACTGTTGACTTTGATTCTACGCGTTTCTCAGAATCCATTATTTACAATACGAAGGGATCTAATCTGTTTTATGAATGCAGGCAAACATTAATGTGTGTGCAATTGCCCATGGTTGTACTGAGTACAAAATTACTGAAGTGATAAAGCGGGAGGATTGTATTAGGGCTCATTATATCTTTCAAGAACCGCAATAGCAGTGGGCAATATCCGACCTGCTCTGATTGGTGTCACATTATTGGATCAATTGAGGGACCAGGTACTTAATTTCACTTTTTCTTCTGTTATTATAAGGCTTTTGTATAATATGTGTAAGGTCATCTGTCATTGAAAATATTTATGACATTTTGGAGTTTAAATTTAATTTTTCAAATCTTTGCATAGCTACCCTCAAGGAAGAGTTTAACATTGATTTGCATGTTATAGGAATTACTGGCTCACAGACAATGCTTTTGATTGAGGCTTAAGTTAAAGAGCTTTCAATGGAATATGATTTAATCAAATGCTTTGCATATTCTGAAGTAGACCTTGGAGTGGTGGTGGTCTTAATTCATACGCGTCGTTAATGAAATGTTTTTGAGTTGATAATTGACCAACGTGCTTCCTTTAGCAGCGGAAATTGCTCCTTTCTACAGTCCAATTACGATATCTACGTATGTTTTATAAGTTTTTCTCTTTGTTATTCTTTTCCAATTTCAATCTTTTCCATTGTATTTGTTATATTTAATTTCCAACAATAAAGTCATCCATTGCTTCGTAGAGGCTGGTAGTAATTAGTTAAAATACATTTGGTTTTAATTAGTTGATCCACCCAAGTGTGTTTTGTGGTTTTAATTTGAGGCTGGTAGTCTAAAATTCTTATACACTGGGAGGTGTGGGGAAGTATTTCTCAATATGAAATTATGCATTTGTGTTGAAATTAAGCTCATGTTTGATATTTGTGAATGTACGAATACTTAATGTTAAGGTAAGTACTCATTATAACCACTTGATTATAGAATAGATTATGTCTGCTTGTTGTCCATTTAGATGAATATAGAAATTCATTGATGAACAAACACTGAAAGGCTTTGGAATCTTTCATTGTAAGAAATGATTTACATTGCTAGAAGTCAGGGGTAACCCAGAGTCTCCTTTATGCAAGGATATTTGCTAAGAAGTTGGCTGATCCTTGGATTTAGGGAATTTGTGAGCCAAGGAGGGCAAAATATCCTGTAAGTTGATTTTCACCGTCCCATCATCATGCATTAGCAGGTTCACCTTAGAAATTTTCTCAGCAGAAAATAAAAAAGGTGTGGCTTTGCGAGATAAAAGACACGATGTTGGACCTAAACAGTAGCAAAAGAAGTAGAGTTATTTAATATGCAATAGAAAGCCAAAGGTTGTTGCCTTATGTAGAGACCCTTGATTTTAGTTTGATCTTTTGTTTCCTTTTTGTTTAATAGTCTAAAATTCTAGCTTGAAATCCTCTTGTTGGTTAGTGAGAAACAAGAAGAAAAAGAATTGGCATACAGTTGGAAATGTTTGGAAATTTGTTGTCTTGTGTTTTGAAAATAGACTATAAATTTCCAATATTTGTGGTTTGGTTCTGGTTTTGCATACTGCCGCTTTTAAAAACTTTTGATCAAGATGGCTTCGCACTCAGTATGATGATGAATTTCCAGTCGATATATATCCTAAATCACGCGGTTAATCATTACTTGTTTGGCGAATATATAATTTTGTTGCACATTTTGACTTATTGGACTGCCATTTGCTTTTTGTATGATAACATTTGGATAACTAAATCAATTTTTAAGTCATAATAATTAAAAGCCTGAAAAAGGAAAGCGTCGCGCCCTCCAAATTTCTATAGCAGCGGCAGCGTCGGTTTATGATTCCTCAAGTTCCCCAGGCTCCATGTCCCTCATTCCTTTCCTCAAGCATCATATTCATTTTCCTCATCCTTCCTTTGCACGGCCCTAAAATATGGTTCTAAGTCCAGAAATTCTTTCTCGGGTTCCTGTATCAAACAATAACATTCATCCTCTTTAATGTCTTTTCTCCATTTCGCAACTTCATCAGGCCCAATGCGCGGGCAATCTGCAGTCCAGTGCTCACCCCATACCAAACAATGGCTACAAAACTTGAGAATAGCATCACAAGTCCAGCCTCGGCGACCAGGATGCCCACCAGGCCGACCACAACACTTGCAAACCATTCCATACCTACCATCAAGAACAGTTACCTCCAGAGGGTTTGGGATACGTTCTTTGTAAGGGCAATCATCAAGCCAGTGGTCTTTCTCCTTTCCGCAAATTCCACAAGGACCACATTCAAGTTTTTCCGCTGCTAATTCTGCTTCGAAGTCCTTCTTTCCTGCCATTATTAACAACCAAAAACAAAAAGAATAAAAATCACATCAAGGCCCATATTCCCAACACACAAGATAAAGCAGAACAACATGATATTAAGGTACACACACCAGCTGATCGTAGAGTAACATAAGTAATTCATTCACAAATTTAATTTAAAGGACCGTTTGCTTTCTCAAGCTTAAATAAGTAAGCTTAGCATAGCCATGCCAAATAGAAGCCATGCACAGGCGTTGAAAGTAAAGACAAAGGGTAAAATGAAAAGCATACCTTGGGCCGCACCGCAAACAGGATCATCCACAAGACTGGCACGTCCCATACGAATCACTTCACCACGACTCTCTGGTTTTTTGGTTACATCTCCATGAGTTTTTGGTTCTATTGCCTTGTGATCTGTTTGAATTTTGCAATTCCATCTTAGAGTCAAATACAAATAAAACGCGAATTACATAATGTCTAGATCATACCAAGGAGCATCTCAAGACCAGTGTAATAGGAACATCTGAAATTTTATTTTATTGCTACACTCATACACGCTATAAATGATAATATAATCATCAACTAAAACGCGAATTACATAATGTCTAGATCATACGGACCCAAGTAAATCATACAACATTAAAGTAACTTACTTTATTATCGATCTCATCGAACGCTGCAAATACAAACGACATCAACTTCTGAATTTTATTTATTTTTTATTTTTTTATGTTTCTACATATAATTCAATTCAGTTCAATTCAATTCAGTGCTAATCTAAGATTGCAAAAATGGATATATATATATATATATATATGACAGATGCAGAGCTAAATTGGCATGAAATCAAAGCTTGTTCGTTTACCAAAAAGTAACTTGAAAATTATACAGAATTAACCACACCTAAATAAATAACTGTAGCACTTTACAATTTATTTACATAAACTCCCTAAAACAAGCCCTATAAGTGCGTAATAAACCCTAAAAAAAGAAAAAAACTTACGATTACGAGTTCCTCTATTCTGCCCCTGCGCCCATTCTGACTTGGCTTTCGCGTGGGCTTCTGCTTCTCCGCCGATTGCGCGGCGGAACATGGCAACGCATTCCTGAACGCGGCCGATCACGGGAGCGGATCTGAAAGTCCGGCGGATCATGGCTCTCTGCGAGTGAGAGAGACCGAGAAACCTTTGCTATGGCTCGTTTTTGTGTGATAACAGATGGATAACTCTTCTGGGCGTTCTCGAGCAACCTTTGCTATGGCTCGTTTTTGTGTGATAACAGATGGATAACTCTTCTGGGCGTTCTCGAGCAACAGCACCAATTTTCCAGTACATGCGTTTACAGAATGGAATAATAGCCGTTAGATCGTTTTGAGTCTACCGATCTGACGGCTCCGAGCAACACAATTCAGTGTGGGCCTGACGGGTGACCCAGCTTTTGGGAGGTTCTCAAGCGAGATATATATGAATTCGGATGGGTACTCGGAATAAACCCAGAATTCGAAAGGGCATTAAAATACAGAAATTTGTATTTATATGTATACTCAAACTGAAAATAGCTTTTGGGCGAAAAAAAAAAAAAAAAACTCAAAATAGCCTAAAACACCGTTCATTGAACAGTTTGCTTCCAATTCTGCCCTTACTTATCTTTTATTATTTTAAATCTTGCCCCGTTTGTCTTGTTGTCACTTGCAGCACATTCTTTGACACGTGGAATCCCATTCCATAGACACTTCCCAGTTCCTACCTTTTATCTCTCTTTGCAACAACATTACTGCGGTTACCTATCTCAAACTCCTCTCTCTCTTTCGCAGTGAAACTCTCTCCCCCACCATTCTCAATCCACTGCTTCTTCTCTGATTCATGTTTGCTCTCAACCAAAAACCATAACCCTGCTTCTCCAACTCTCTCGCCAGTGTGTAGGAAGCATGATCAAAGTCGTCAACCGCCTTGCAGAAATTGAAGCAATATAGATAAGAGGTTGTGTTTGGGTGGATAATTATTATTGGGCTTAGTGGGGATAAAAGTCCATGAACACAAAAGCAAGAGAGAGATTGAGCTCAAACAATGTCAAAGGCCCAGGAAGAATTTAAAAATCATTTAAGCAAGGCATACACCATATGTCTATGTTAGAAGTGATGGACGATAGAGGGCAGCTCACCCCAGCAAAAAAAAATATATTTTTCAAGGGCATGAATGAGTAAATAAGTGGTGACTCACCATCCTCCACATGACATCAGCAAAAGGCAAAGTTTGGACAGTCGGGCTAAAACATCTATAAAAGCAGCAAGGGATACCAGAGAAAATGACACTCAATCAATAAATCAAAAGACATCTAAACTTTGTTCTCAAACAAGCAAGAAACCAAAAAGCTGCATTTTGACCAAACCATGCCCTTTTTAGTCGTATATCCCCCATAGAAAGCCATTTTTTGTCAATTTTATAAGCTTTGCTACCTTCCCCTAGTATTGTAGTATCGAAACTCTTTAGGAAGCCTTATTTACATTTCATTTTCCAGAGTCCACAAACCCCTATAAACACAAAAAGAAGTGGTTGCAAGTAGTTGAACCATGCCCAACAAGGTTAATATCTTGCACGAGCCCCTTTTTGTTTGTACTTACATAAAGTAGATTTGTTGTTTAATGTATATTTCATTGTGTTTTTAAATCACTTTCAACTATCTTTCGTTCAAAGTCTCATATGTGATCAATTTGGCAGAACTTATTAACTTTACATCTTTATGTGATAATTGTAATCAAAGGAATGGTTGGAAGGGTTCTGGACCCCCTTCATTTTGGACCATACAAACTTAGAGTTGCAGGAAGTTCTCCAAAGTTGAAAGCTGCAGAGATTGCAGCTGCTTACACGTTTGTTATTGGGGGAGGGGGAGAGGATTTTACAACTGAAATACATACTCTACGGTTGTTATTGGGGGAGGGGGAGACAAAAGACATGATATTCAACCCTAAACAGTAGCAAAAGAAGTAGAGGTATTTAATATGCAATAGAAAGCCAAAGGTTTTGCCTTACGTAGAGACCCTTGATTTTGGTTTGATCTTTTGTTTCCTTTTTCTTTTTTAGCATTTAGGTCTTCTAATTCACACATTCAACCAACATTGCTTTTTTGTTTAATAGTCTAAAATTCTAGCTTGAAACCCTCTGGTTGGTTAGTGAGAAACAAGAAGAAAAATAATTGGGATACAATTGGAAATGTTATTAATTTTCACCAGTATAGACTATAAATTTCCAATATTTGTGGTTTGGTTTTTGCATACTACCGCTTTCAAAAACTTTTGATCAAGATGGCTTCGTACTCGGTATGATGATGAATTTCCAGCCCATAAATATCCTAAATCACGTGGTTATCATTACTTTGACGAATATATAATTCTGTTGCACATTGTCACTTATTGGACTGGCATTTGCTTTTTGTATGATAACATTTGGATAACTAAATCAATTTTTAAGTCACCGGTGAGAGTCATTTTTCTCATTTGATATAGCTTGTATCATTTGACTTCGAACTTAACTAGTTTCAAATCAATACAAACAAAACTCATTTCCTCGAGATTGCATCAAAATGGGGCATCGCGATCTCTGCAAAATGATAATTTTCGAAATTTTCTAGACACCCAAACTAAAATTGAGATGATGGAGTTTCCTGGATGAGAGATGTGGACAGGACGAATCTTCGTATATATATCCCTTCAGCTTTAGTCGAGGCGAGTGAGAGTTAGTCCCATTAAATCTAGACCTTACGGGGTACAAACACAAGACTTTGGACAAACCATTAGTCCAGTTCAGTGAAGTTTAGTGAAGGAAAACATGGACAAACCATTAGTCCAGTCCAGTGAAGTTTAGTGAAAGAAAACAAACACCCCTTGAGAGGCTTGGAGAGGGTAAAACGATATCAGTATCTTTTGGGGCTCTCCCACAACCAACCAACCTCATAGACAGTAAAATGGACTCCCATATATCATTCATACTTAACAGAAACGTAATGGCACTTCAAACAAGACCAGTAATTTAACACGACACTTACATGTGTTCAACGTTAATTTAAGTCATAATAATTAAAAGCCTGAAAAAGGAAAGCGTCGCGCCCTCCAAATTTCTATAGCAGCGGCAGCATCGGTTTATGATTCCTCAAGTTCCCCAGGCTCCATGTCCCTCATTCCTTTCCTCAAGCATCATATTCATTTTCCTCATCCTTCCTTTGCACGGCCCTAAAATATGGTTCTAAGTCCAGAAATTCTTTCTCGGGTTCCTGTATCAAACAATAACATTCAACCTTTTAATGTCTTTTCTCCATTTCGCAACTTCATCGGGCCCAATGCACGGGCAATCTGCACACCAGTGCTCACCCCATACCAAACAATGGCCACAAAACTTGAGAGTAGCACGTCCAGTCCAGCCCCGGCGACCAGGATGCCCACCAGGCTGACCACAACACTTGCAAACTATTCCATACCTACCATCAAGAACAGTTACCTCCAGAGGGTTTGGGATACGTTCTTTGTAAGGGCAATCATCAATCCAGTGGTCTTTCTCCTTTCCGCAAATTCCACAAGGACCACATTTAAGTTTTTCCGCTGCTAATTCTGCTTCGAAGTCCTTCTTCCTGCCATTATTAACAACCAAAAACAAAAAGAATAAAAATCAGATCAAGGCCCATATTCCCAACACACAAGATAAGGCAGAACAACATGATATTAAGGTACACACACCAGCTGATCGTAGAGTAACATAAGTCATTCATTTCACAAATTTAATTTAAAGGACCGTTTGCTTTCTCAAGCTTAAATAAGTAAGCTTAGCATAGCCATGCCACCTGCTTAATATATTCCACTAAAAAACTGTTTAGCGGCAACACAACTGTAAAGACAGTCTACCAGAACTAAGAAAGAAAATTACAAAAAATGAATTTCCGCTATGAAACTTTAAAGCGCATATTTTCAATTTTAAAATAGTACCACAAGCAGAAAGTTTGCTGAGAAAATAAAATCTTGCATGGTAACAAAAAGCAAAGACGAAATGGAGATTTTACTGACAGAAAAAAAACTCAATATATATGGGGTAGAAATTGTAGACGGAGGTGTTTACAAAATCTCATGAAATAATTATCACACTCGGAAATTGACATTCATAAGCAACAAAAATAGTCACACTATTGAACCAAGTACACAAACTCTCAGCCAACTCATTGTCATCGCAATGTTAATGGGTAGCCTACGTAGACTAGACATACTCAGCCAACAACAAATATCTACAAGAAATAAAACAGAATTCAACAATTTAATAATAGTTTAATCTCTGTAACGACATAATACCCATATGTTTACAACTGAAATACATACTCTAGGGTTGTTGCTGGGGGAGCGGGAGAGGATTTTACAACAAAGTTATCAATCATTTAATAATAGTTCAATCTCTGTTACGACAACAAACCCCATAGAGTTACAACTGAAATACATACTCTAGGGTGGGGGTACATTTTATCTGGTAGCAACGGAATTGAACTTCAAGGATAGTACTACAGGCTCAATTAAACTGCTAACCAAATAGAAGCCATGCACAGGCGTTGAAAGTAAAGACAAAGGGTAAAATGAAAAGCATACCTTGGGCCGCACCGCAAACAGGATCATCCACAAGACTGGCACGTCCCATACGAATCACTTCACCACGACTCTTTGGGTTTTTGGTTAAATCTCCATGAATTTTTGGTTCTATTGCCTTGTGATCTGTTTGAATTTTGCAATTCCATCTTAGAGTCAAATACAAATAAAAAGCAAATTACATAATGTCTAGATCATACCGAGGAGCATCTCATGGCGCGTGTAATAGGAACATCTGAAATTTTATTGCTACACTCATACATGCTATAAATGATAATATAATCATCAACTAAAACGCGAATTACATAATGTCTAGATCATACCGACCCAAGTAAATCATACAACATTAAAGTAACTTACTCTATTATGGATCTTATCGAACGCTGCAAATGCAAACGACATCAACTTCTGAATTTTTTTATTTTATTTTTATTTTTATGTGTCTACATATAATTCAATTCAGTTCAATTCAATTAAGTGCTAATCTAAGATTGCAAAAATGGATATATATATATATATATAACATATATATATATATATAATAGTTGCAGAGCTAAATTGGCATGAAATAAAAGCTTGTTCGTTTAGCAGTAACCAAAAAGTAACTTGAAAATTATACAGAATTAACCACCCCTAAATAAATAAATGTCGCACTTTACAATTTATTTACATAAACTCCCTAAAAGAAGCCCTATAAGTGCATAATAAACCCTAAAAAAAGAAAAAGAAAAAAACTTACGATTACGAGTCCCTCTATTCTGCCCCTGCGCGGACTCTGACTTGGCTTTCGCGTGGGCTTCTACTTCTCCGCCGATTGCGCGGCGGAACCTGGCAACGCATTCCTGAACGCGGCCGATCACGGGAACGGATCTGAAAGTCCGGCGGATCATGGCTCTCTGCGAGTGAGAGAGACCGAGAAACCTTTGCTATGGCTCGTTTTTGTGTGATAACAGATGGATAACTCTTTTGGGATGTTCTCGAGCAACAGCACCGATTTTCCAGTACATGCGTTTACAGAATGGAATAATAGCCGTTAGATCGTTGTGAATCTACCGATCTGACGGCTCCGAGCAACACAATTCAGTGTGGGCCTGACGGGTGACCCAGCTTTTGGGAGGTTCTCGAGCAGGATATATATGAATTCGGATGGGTACTCGGAATAAGCCCAGAACTCGAAAGGGCATTAAAATACAAAATTTGTATTTGTATTGTATACTAAAACTCAAAATAGCCTTTGGGCGGGAAAAAAAAAAAACCAGTTCCTACCTTTTATCTCTCTCTGCAACAACACCGTTCTCAATCCACTTAATTGAATTCTTTGACACGTGGAATCCCATTCAATTAAGTTCAATTCTATCTCAAACTCCTCTCTCTCTCTCTCTCTCTCTCTCTCTCTCGCAGTGAAACTCTCTCCCCCACCATTCTCAATCCACTGCTTCTTCTCCGATTCATGTTTTCTCTCAACCAAAAACCATAACCCTGCTTCTCCAACTGTCTCTCGCCAGCGTGTAGGAAGCATGATCAAAGTCGTCAACCGCCTTGCAGAAATTGAAGCAGTATAGATAAGAGGCTGTGTTTGGATGGATAATTATTATTGGGCTTAGTGGGGATAAAGGTCCAAGAACACAAAAGCAAGAGAGAGATTGAGCTCAAACAAAGCCAAAGCCCGAGGAAGAATTTAAAAATCATTTAAGCAAGACATACACCATATGTCTATGTTAGAAGTGATGGATGATAGAGGGCAACTCACCCCAGCAAAAAAAATATATATATATATATATATATATTTTTTTTTCAAGGGTATGGATGAGTAAATAACTGGTGACTAACCATCCTCTACAGGACATCAGCAAAAGACAAAATTTGGACAGTTGGGCTAAAACATCTATAAAAGCAACAAGAGACACTAGAGAAAATGACACTCAACCAATAAATCAAAAGACATCTAAACTTTGCTCTCAAACAAGCAAGAAACCAAAAAGCTGCATTTTGACCAGACTATGCCCTTTTTAGTTGTACATCCCCCATAGAAAGTCATCTTTTGTCAATTTTAGAAGTTTTGCTACCTTCCCCTAGTATTGTAGTATCGAAACTCTTTAGGAAGCCTTATTTACATTTCATTTTCTTGAGTCCATGAACCCCTATAAATACAAAGAGAAGTGGTTGCAAGCAGTTGAACCATGCCCAACAAGGTTAATATCTTACCCGAGCCCCCTTTTGTCTGTACTTAAATAAAGTAGATCTATTGTTTAATGTATATTTCATTGTGTTTTTAAATCACTTTCAACTATCTTTCGTTCAAAGTCTCATATGTGATCAATTTGGCCGAACTTATTAACTTTACCTCTTTATGTGATCATTGTAATCAAAGGAATTGTTGAAAGGGTTCTGGACCCCCTTCATTTTGGACCATACAATATTATGAGTAAAAGTCCTTGTTTACAAGGTAAGAAAAATAACTTTATCCAGCTTAACCCATATGTGACAATCCAATGATAATTAAGAAGTCTAAGTAACTTGTGGCGTAAATAATCAACTCAGTTCATAACTAAACAATAGTCTATTATACAAAGATAACATTGGCATGCTCAAATCCATGTTAGTTTTGATTATGATCCTCAATGCCTAATAAAGGCTTACAAAGGCACCTTCCAAACTAACAGCTTACCTCCCACCGACCATTTATTGTTGGAGAAATAGAACCCTTACCTCCCTGCCTACAACAATTAGATGACCGCTTACAACCCCGCCTGCAATCTCTTATGTCTCAATCAGAGATCTTAGTAAATCTCCTTTTACTTGAATGTTGCTTTTTTGTGGAAATTAAGCTTAGTATTATTTACAAATCTATCTGTCATATACTACCATTTTAAATTGTTCATAGAAAGTTCAAAACTGATTTGGAAATTAGTAAAATGTAGATTTCTTCAATGTTGTATGATTTAGTTAACATAGGCTGATTTTATGTGTTTTAACTTATCTTTGACGCTATGAACTTTGAGTTTTTGTTGAGTATTTGCATAATTGGTTCAATAGTCTGCTTATTTTCTTTGTTGCTTATGTCCGATATTATCTTTTACAGAGAATTACAAAGAAACGACTATAATTGTAATAAAGCTTGATAATAGTGATATTCTTATGGGTAAATTACATAAAACTACCTCAACTATTAGGTCTTAACAGTTTTATACCTCGTCTTTAAAAAGTTTCAATGTTATACCTTATCTTCGAATTTGTTGCAATGTCATACCTTTCGTCAGTTATCTGTCAATTTTTCTGTTAAATGCTGACATGGTGCCCACTTTCTTTTAAAAATATTAATAAAATATTAAAAATTTTGAAAAAAAAAAAAAAAAGACAACAACAACCTATCACCCCACCCCCAAACCCTGAAACCTCATCCTTTCATCACATCATCTTCCCTCATCTCTCTCTATCGCCACCCCGCCCCGCCCCATAAAAGGCCAACCCACCCACCCCAAACCATCCTTCCAAACCCAAAACTTCACTCCCACCTTTACTCGTGTTTGTTAATTCTCTGTTCTTCCCCCATATCTCATCACCTCACCCCCCAAAACCCTGAAACCTCACCCCTTTGTCGTCGTTCCCTCCCTCCCAACCACCCACCCCAAACCTTCCTTCCAAACCTAGAATCCCATCCCCACCTTCCCCGCAACCCCCTATTTCTCCATCCCGACCTCCCTCTCCTCCACTCTCTTACCCTTCCCTCCAATTCAAAACTTCAAAAAATAAAATAAAAAACAAATTTGAACCCAGATCGTCGCACCTCACCTAACCCTTCCTTCCCCGAACCACCTCATCCTTCCCGTCGAAGTCGGAACTCCTCAACTGGTTTTTTTTATTTATTTTATTTATTTTTTTATTTTTTAATTAATGGGAAGGAAGGGTAAGAGAGTGGAGGAGAGGAGGGAGGTAGAGAGGAAGAAATTGAGGGTTGCGGGGGAGATGGAGGTGGGATTCTGGGTTTGGAAGGAAGGTTTGGGGTGGGTGGGTTGAGAGGGGGAGAACGACGACAAATGGATAGGGTTTCGGGGTTTTGGGGGGTGGGGGTGATAGGATCTGGGGGAAGAACAGAGAATTAACAGACACGGGTGGATGGGGAAGTGATGTTGGTGTGGGTAGGGAAGAGATAAAGGGGCGGGGGAAGAAAGGGTGAGGGAAGGGGAAGAACAGAATAAGAGAAGAAGGAAAAAAAGAGAAGGGGACACAAGTGGAGGTAGGTCCCCTTTTTTTTTTTTTTTTGAGAATTAAAAAATTAATTATTTTTTTAATAAAGAGTGGGTCCCGTTTTAAGCCACGTCAGCATTTAACAGAGAATTAACAGACAGACTGACGGAAGGTATGACATTGCAACAAATTCGTAGATGATGTATGACAATGAAACTTTTTAAAGACGAGGTACGAAATTGTTAATGACCCAATAATTGAGGTAATTTTGTGTAATTTACCATATTCTTACTGTGTCTGATTCTAGGAGGACACGATGTGATGGATTGAATACTTATATAGGTAAGGGTTTTCTTTAACGCTTTTTCTAATTTAATATAACATTTCTTATTTGTGGTTTTGTAACATTGTTTCTTATTTAATTTAACACTATTTCCAATTCATATTATTACTTTTTCAAATCTGTCAACTTACTGTATTTATAGGTTTTTTTTTATTTCTTAGTATCGGATTTTGTTAACAAGGTGGACAATTTGAAAAGATAAGTGGTCGTTGCAAGAGCAGAAAATGTGTATTATTTGAAGTTGAAAATTTTTAAAATGCGGAAGACAAATTTTTCTAAAAGCAATGGTTGGCTTAAGGAGGTGCTCAATAAAGGAATCCATTATGTAAATCAATTTGGAATGTGATGAAAGTATAGCCTTTATGGTAATGGGATTAGTCATATGTTTCATCTTTGCTATTCAAAGGAAAATGATTCACTTCTGATTAGAATGTTAGTGGAAAATTCTAGTTTCTTTTGCTATTTAATTAGGTGTGATGTACGTAATATAGTATGTCAAGTCTAAATTGTGTAAACTTAGTCGTATCGATGTCAAATCTACTTTGAAGTTGCCCGAATGTGCACTTCTACTTGCTTGCATGAATGATCCATCCACTGGGGGTCGCATAACTATCACATAACTGGGAGGGGGCAATTTCATGGAAAAATGCAAAACAAACTGTCATAGCTACATCTACTATGGAGGCTGAATTGTGGCTTGTTTTGAAGGCATGAAACAAGTAGCTTGGTTGAAGAATTTCTTGACAGATTTAAAGGTTGTGAACTCAATCCAGAAGCCTATTAAGATGTTTTATGATAATAGCTCGGATGTGTGCTTTGCCAAGAATAATAGACACATTTCAGCTTCACATTTGATGGATGTGAAATTTCTTAAGGTCAGAGAATAGGTTAAGAAAGGTATTATTGAAGTGGAGCACATAAATACTACAATGATGCTTGCTGATCCGTTAATTATGGCACTACTTATAGGATAATTTAAAAACCATGTTTCTTTGATGGGAGTGCTAGAAGGGTTTGATCAGTGGGAGTAATCAATTATGTTTTAAGACTCGGGGTTGCAGCTTGCTTAAATCACTATGTGCAGTTCAGTCAAAGCTGAGGTTGAGATGTAGTCAGTTTGTTAGTTAGTTTTTTGTTTTAATCAGTGTCATTGTCTCGAGACTCAATGCTTTAGTTGTAAGGTGTTGTAGTTTTGGTATTGAACCATGTTAGAGGTTGGATTCATTTGATGCTTTGGAAAACAATTGTCTATTTTAAGCTTATGGTTAATGAATTGTGTTTAGTTGATGTTATGTTGCTTTTCTTTGGGATTGTTTTATTTTGGTCCTTTTGAAAAGTGGGAGCATATTTATGATTGGCTAAATATATCAGTTTAAGTTATGAGTCATGTTTGTGGATTGGATATGTGTGAACTTAGAATCACTACTGCATTGTGATTATAGTCTAGGGTTCTTAGTTTCCATATTTTGAAATGCAATAGGAAGATGGTCATAATGGTGAATTCTCATATAAGGCTTTGTGATCACTTCTTATAATTGGAGACATTCATGTAAGAAGTTGATCTTATGTTCAAGTGGGAGAATGTAAGAATATAAACATGAGATTGAATGTTTTGACGTTGAATGATTAAGTCCAATAGGTATGAGAAAGCCTTATGAGATATGGTATATCAATCCTTATGTATGAAGGATTGTGTTTGGTATTAAACTGATATGGATTAGAAAACATAATTTGTTTTCTATGAGGATTTTAATAAGGAATCCTTATTGGATTATGAGAGATATATGGCTATATATATTGTGACCTCTGCTCTCACAGATACACACTCGATTAAGAACTAAGTCTTATTCTTGGTTAGAGCATTAAGTAATCTGACATAGAGGAGAAGGATTGCAGTGCATTGAGTTCTGACAACAATAGCCATGGCGTTTTCAAACGGAGGTACATTAGGTTAGTGTAATGGCAGTGTTTTACATGCAATAGGATTTGTGCTTTCTTGCTAAACACTCAAAAATTCTTCAAACACTTTTCCATCAAAATTCTAATTTTGGCATCAGAGGTTCTTCAGCCAAAGCCCCCCATCCCGCTCCATATTCATTGTGGGCGCGTGAGGCTTTTGGCCTTGACCTAAGGTGTTATTTGTTTTGTAGGTGTTATTTGTTTTGTAGTTGCAATTTTGTCCAAGAACAAGGAGGAAGAAATTTGCATCCACAAATTGGTGCTTTCATTAAGAGTTGAGTCCCACACTCATAGAAGACTTTCGCATCCAAGGTTTTTCTATTTTCTTGTCCATTTATAGATTTTTCGTATGTTTTTATTATTAGGATTTTTTATTTGCAAAAATTCTTAGATAAAACATAAAAGAAAAGTACAATGGCTATAAATTTAGAAAATTCAACAAATGAAAATTCCAATATTCAAGAGATGGGACAGCGGCGATCCACAAGGCTAAATGTGACAATAAGCGGAGCGGCACCACAACCACGAGGTTCCACCACAGGAACCACCACGATGTTCACCACGGTAGCCACCCGTGTAAAGGTCCATGGTGTCACCACCACGGCCCGAGCTATGCCATCTAAGCAAGCCCAAGCCGTGCCATTCAAGGCTCACAGCACCAAGGTCACAGCCCAAGCCATGTCCCAACGTGAGCTCAATGCGTTGCCAAGCCAAGCCGAAGCCTCGCACCTGCGTGGATCACACGCCAAGCAGTCCACTCCCATGGCCCAGCCTGCTCCCTTGGTTTCCTAAGCAGGCCTAGTCGACCCAAGACTATCTCAACCATCAGGACCAACTATTTAGCCGAGGACATTTTCACCACATTTCTCTACGGATTTGACATTTTCCAACTCAAATCTCGCACCCGAAGTCTACCACCCTTCCACTGCTCAAGGAGGCACATTCCTTCCAAGCTCTTCCAATCTGATTGGCGAGCAACATTTGTCCCGACAAGTCATAGAGTTAACGAGCGCCCATGCATAACAAATGACTTTGGTGAATCCGCTTTTGCAATGCACCGAGATCCAACGTTCCCCAAACGAGGTGTCCCGAAGTAGAACAAGAGCAGACGATGAACCTTTCCAGCAGCATCCCAGCAAGCAGCCACTCAACCAGCTACGAACCGAGCATTCTGGCAGCGTACACTCTCAATTCGGCCCCCGAGATAACATATACTCTCATCTTAGCACGTGAAGAAGCGTGCACTCTCGACTAGGCTCACGGACAAGTATACATTCATGGTTGGGACCACATACCTATGAACAACATGAGCAACCTTCCAAGCAAAGCGTTCATTCACGGCTAGGCCCACAAGGAGCAACCTCCACATCTCATCGAAGTAAGCAGCACGACAAATGGAGAGAAGCAGTTACTCAATCCGGCTCAAGTTCAACCAACAACCTGCAAAGAATTCCCTTGCCTGCTAAGAATGGACCACATGCACAGCCGTCGTGACATGGATAAGCCGAGAACATAGAAAAGCAGCTAGATCGGCAGGTCAAGACCAGGGGCAGCCGAGAGCTTCGCTACCCCAACAAAGAAAAATCCAAGAAGAGGTAGATAGACTCTTCAACGAATGATTACGTGATTTCCAACGCAACAAAGTGGCCGATGAAGCACTACGGTGGGATATGACCAAAATGAGCAGGTCACCGTTCACGGACTAGATCGAGTAGGTAGAGCCTCTACGCAAGTTTTGCATGCCACACTTCATATCTTTCAAAGGAGATAGAAATCCGAAGAGGCATTTAAAGCACTACCGAAGCGCGATGGTCCTTTACCGGAACAACGATGCCCTTATATGCAAAATATTCGCCATCACTTTACAAGGCGAGGTGCAAGATTGGTTTCATACCTTGCCACCACGATCCATCTAGAATTTTGATGATCTTTCTTTAGTTTTCACCAAAAACTACTTATCCCACCACTCGATCAAGAAAAAGTCCAACCACTTGTTCAATTTGAAGAAAAACCCAAAGAAGTCGCTCCGTGACTACGTGAAGAGGTTCAAAGCAGAGAAGACAAAGGTCATCGAATGCGACGACTTAATATCAAGTGCAGCTATCCAAAAAGAACTCCCAGCAGACCACTCACAGTTCGAGGAAATGATCATGAAATAAGATCTAACTTTAGCAGACTCCTTTGCTTTGGCAGAAAAGTATGCATTTTAGGATGAGGCTCGACGAGTAGAAAAGGCACTTGAGTAGCCTTGAAAAGAGTCGGTAGTGGCTCAAAGGATGGAAGACGGGAGCCAGTCCAGCAAGGGTAGGCAGAAAGCCAAGCGTAGAGACCGACCCACTACCAAAGAAAGCCTGATCACCAAGAACTATTCTAAGTTCTCAATTCCGATCCATCAAATCCTTCGCGACATAAAAAAAAAGTCATGGTTCAAGCTACCGAAGCAATCAAAAGGAGATACTTCCAAGTTGGACCACACCAAGTATTACGCATTCCATCGAGGTCCTGGTCACACAACCGACGACTGTTACACTTGGAATAACTACCTAGAAAAGCTCGTGAAAGAAGGCAAGGTCGACAGAGACTTGGATAAGCCAACTAAGATGATTCGAATCAATGGTATCTTCGCCGAGTTCGAGCATTTGAGGGCCACCAGCAACTTTAAGAAGAGGAAGATCCAGCAGGCTCTACTAGTCTCACAAGTCCAAGCAGTTGACACCTAAACTGGACCTATTGTTGGCTTCACTGAGCAGGATGCATAATGCGTCAATTTCCCACATAACGACTGTACTAGTAATATCAGTCCAACTAGCCCATGCCATAGTCGATAGAATGATGGTTGACAACGGAAGTGCAGTCAACCTACTTCAACTCTCAGTGATTCAGAAGACAGGCCTGGAAAGCACAATCATACACCGAGCAGAGGTACTTACCGGATTTAATGGACACACCTCAACTGCCATCGGCCACATCACACTTGGCAAGAAAACACCGCCAGTTGTCTCAAAATAGAAGTTCACAATCGTAAGTGACCCATTTCCCTACAATGGGATTCTTGGGAGACCTTGGTTGATCAAGTTGGATACCGTCACTTCCGTCAAGTATAAAAAAATCAGATTCCGCATCTTGGGAAAAGGAGTCGGAGATATCAAGTCTGACCAGGCAGTATCCCGACGATGCACTGTGCAAATGTTGGAGTCAAAGAAGAAGACCTTTAACCCCGTGAAGGTTACCGAAGTCTAAAGGGACGAAGAGGCTACTAAATAGCAATTACAGTAGGCGGATCGAGAAGATGGAGCCCAAGCAGACGAGATAGGATGAAAACCTAAAGTGGATGCCGAAGACATCATTCTTGATCCCTAACAGTCGGAAAAACGGATACAATCAGCTTACGTCTAAACCCAACTGAGAAATAAGAACTCACGGCTTTCCTTAGAGAAAACCAAGACGTCTTCGCATGGTCACCATCCGATATACCCGGCATCAACACTGAGGTAGTCTGCCATATGCTGCACGTCGACCCCGCTTCCAAACCAGTAATCCAAAAGAGAAGACATTTCGTACCTGAGCGAGTAACGAACATCGAGGAAGAAATTGACAAGTTATTGGAGGCCGGATTTATAGAAGAGGTAGCACACTCAACATGGCTTGCTAACATCGTGCTAGTCATAAAGAAAGAGAATGGCAAATGGAGGTTTTCCGTAGACTACACGGACCTCAACAAAGTATGCCCAAAAGATCCTTATCTTGTCTCTCGGATTGATCTATTAGTACATTCAACTTTTGGGAACCAGCTGCTCAGCTTCTTGGACGCATACTTAAGCTACAACCAAATAGCCATGTACGAGCCTGACAAGGAGAAAACTGCGTTTGTGATCGAGCGAGGCATTTACTGCTATAAGGCCATGCCCTTTAGCTTCAAGAATGCAGGAACCACTTACCAAAGGTTAGTAAACATGATATTCAGAAAGCAAAATGGGGTAACCATAGAGGTTTATGTCGACAACATCATGGTAAAGGGAAAGCAGCGGTCAAACCACATCTGCAACTTGGCGAAAACTTTCAACATCCTCAGAAAGTACAAGATGAAGCTCAACCCTACCAAATGCACGTTAAGAGTATCTTCAGGCCGATTCTTAGGGTACTTAGTAACCCAACGTGGAATTGAAGCCACATCCCAAGCAAATCCGAGCGATCCTAGAGATGAACTTTCTAACTACCTTGAAGGAGATACAAAGCTTGACTGGACGAGCAGCTACCCTTAACCGTTTTCTCTCGTGATCCACCAATCGATGCAAGCTTTTTTCAAGGCTATCAAAAGGGCACAACGAAACAAATGCGATGAAGAGTGCGAAAAGGCCTTCCAAAACCTGAAGAAGTATTTCACATCACCTCCCTTACTATCCAAGCTGGAGGTAACGGAAGATTAATACATTTATCAGGCAGTCTCCAAAGTAGCAGTGGGCTCTGCCCTCATACTAAAAGAGTTGGGGGCCCAATTACTAGTATTCTACACTTCTAAAGCCCTTCTCGATGCAGAAACTAGATATCCAAGATCGAAAAATTAATTTTGGCGCTAGTTGTTGTGGCTCGGAAGCTCAAACCATACTTTCAAGCTCATACAATCATCGTCATGACTCAGTATCCTTTACAATCAATCCTACATGGTCCAGACGCTTCTCAACGAGTGATGAAGTGGGCATTGAAACTTGGTCAATGTGGCTTAGTTTTCCAACCCCACACGGCGATAAAGGCCCAAGCCTTGGCAGACTTTATAGCAGGAATTCACACCTAGCCGAGACGATGCAACAGAGCAGCCTCGTAACGCCCTAAAAGCAGCCAAGCACACCTTAGCCATGCATGTTCCTCCTAACAGAGATTTCTGGCATTTGCATGTCGATGGCCAAAGCATCCAACAATAAAGCAGAGCATGAGGCCCTACTGGTAGGCATTTGATTAGCAAAAGACTTAGCGGTGAAGAAGCTTGTAATTCATTCCAATCACCAGCAAGACTACTAGGGATTACATGGCAAAACATCAAAGGATGGCGCAATATCTAGAGAATACGCAAACAGCTTGAGGCGTTTCAAACTTACGCTCTCACTCAAGTTTCACGGGCAGATACGCCCATGCAGATGCGCTAGTTGGCCTAGGCTTCATCCTCGACCACCAACTCAAACGCTCTATTCCTATGGAATATCTTGACAAGCCAAACATAGAGATGAAGTCGACATTCGAAGTGTCATAGGTTAGTAGAACTCCCAACTGGCAAAGTTCTATTATAGACTACCTGGTCAACGACATATTTCCCCTAGAAGATTGGAGTCTAGGAAACTCCAAATCAAGGCAGCACGCTACTACATGTGAAATGGTATTCTCATCCGAAAATCTTGCACTGGACCACATTTTCACTGCCTAGCGCCTCCTGATGACTTGATAGTTCTAAGCTCAATCCACGAAGGTGTTTGTAGAAATCACTCTGGACGTCGATTCTTAGCACAGAAGGTTTTTAATGCATGCTACTACTAGCCTACCATGCACAAAGATGCTAAGGAGTTAGCATAAAAGTGTGACCGCTGCCAACGCTATAAGCCGGTACCAGCACTGCCTGCCAACGAGCTACACCAGCAGACGAGTTCTTGACCGTTCATGTAGTGAACAATCGACCTGGTAGGACCTATACCGCCTGCTACTAGGGGTAGAGGCATGATGGTCGTGGCAATTGACTACTTCACCAAATGGGTAGAAGTAGAGCCCATGACGACCACAATTCAGACGGACATAAAGCGCTTCATATAGAGGAACATCATTTGCCGATTTGGCATCCCTCAGTCCATCATCACTGACAACGGCCCGTAATTTATAGGCAAAGATTTGGCTCGCAATTTATGGGCAAAGATTTGGCTAAGTTCTTCCAAAAGTATGGCATCAAGCAGTATATTTCCACGCCGAGATATCTTGAAGGCAATGGGCAGGCCGAAACATCCAACAAGATGATCCTCGATTGCCTCAAGAAATCCCTCATGGACAAGAAGGGAAAATGGCTAGATGAACTCCCCAGATGCCTATGAGCATATCGCACCACCAAAAGACAAGCAACTGGTGAAACTCCTTTCTCTTTGGCATTTGGTTCGAAAGCAATCATTCCTCCCAACATCATCATGCCAAAAATCAAGCACTCTGCTGCCAAGCATTATGCAGAAAAGTAAGGAGATTGCCATTAGCTTAGATTTGGTAGAGGAGAAGAGCGAACAGACCATCATCCACATCGCAGCCTACCAGCAGCAGCTCATCTCCAGTTACAATAAAAGGGCCAGGATCCGGCAGTTCCAACCCAGAGATCTAGTCTTAAGAAATGCCTTCATCACTGCCCGTAAATAAGGCTTCAAAAATATAGATCTCATCTAGGAAGGTCTGTACAAGATCAGCAGAGTAGGTGGCAAGGTTAATTACACCCTCGCCACCATGAACGACAAAGAGATCGAGAAGCAATGGAACGCCTACAACCAGAAGAAGTACCATGTGTGACCTCTCATTATATCAAAACCCGAAAACTCAAGCAGCTCAACGGGCACAATCTCTCAAGCCGAGGACTATCTAGTTTTTATGCAGTCTTTTATATTTATGTTATCTGTTCGCTTCATTCATTTTTTTAATGAGGAATTCAGAAGTAATTTACAACTTGGCTTGACTACATGTCTACAACAACTTATCTCTCCTGCACTTCAAAAAAAGATCTGATCTTTTTAGGGACTCGTTGCAGGAATTGAACCCCTCCCCGGAGGGACCAACCATGCTCTCTAGTGCGAGAGGGTAAACTAATTCCCCGACACCCACATGGGTCTGCTTTCCAAAGTGGAAGGATAAACTCTACACTCCGAATATCCAAACGTGGATTAGCTTGGCTACCCTAGTATAACTAGATGCACGAAAGCTTGCAATAGGATTCCTAGAAGTAGCCACAATGGTCTTTCTCAAGGCTTAGCTAACTGAAGGATTTTGGGTCCCTTGACCTAATCCGTGGGGAACCGGGCCTTAGAGGTAGAGAAGGCACATTACACAGTATGCCTTATAGACAACTGCCCTGGAAACCTAAGGCTGTTACCGAGTGCACTAAGGTAGCCTACGATTTTCGAAAGACTGCCTATGGCTTGCCATTCAAGCAGTAAAGCCGCACTAGACTTATACAACTGCATATTCTTGTGAAAGGTTAAACAAGTTAGCGTGCATATACGAAGCTTTATCCATTGCCGACATGCTATGTAGTCGATAAGCTTCACCACTACCAAGCGCGGAATAATGTACACCAAATCCTAAAGTGTTATGGTACTTGCTACGTAACCTACGGAATTAGAGAAAGTCTAGGTTAACAACCTAGTGGTTATGCGGATTTGTCTGCTTTTGTAAGTAAGACATCTGGTTGCCAACCCAATGCTAACAACTTTGAAAAGGTTCTACACCAACGCCTATGGCTGCGTAAGCTACGCAGGCCTGTCTGCTTATAGAAAAGCAGCACACCTGCCACTGGTCTATAAAGTCTAAAGGTTAGGGCATGAACAAAAGAAGTAAAGATGGAAAAAAAAATGAAGGAAACAAGTTTATTAAATTTTCTAGCAAAATTGATAAACAACTAGCAAAAACCGAAGGAGTTCAAGCAAAAGCAACAAGAAAAAACAGAGAAAATCCTAAAAGCTACCTAGAAGACTACTCTTTAGTAGCTTGGACATCCTACGACTACTCAATCGCTATACCTTCAGCAGTCGTGATGCCTTCAGCAGCAGCATCATCCGGCACTTCACCCTCAGCTGCCCCGGCCTGGGCTCCGACTACTTCACCAATAGAAGAATCAAAAGTAAAGGCAAGCAAGTCTTCCGAAGAAATAAAGAAAGTCTCGAAGTCTTTACCATAAAGCTCAAAGTCAGATGGCCACCGAAAGAGATGATCTACATAACCCAGCTTGTAGAAATCGGCTTGACTCTTAGTAAAAGAAGCCTCGAACCCAACCTTCTTACCCTTCAACTGCTTATTCTCCTTGAGTAGGCAGACACGAACCTGTTGCAGGCTCCTCCACTTCCTTCTTCAAATTGTTGTTGATCTTCAAAACACCTTAGAGTTCCAACACTTAAGGCTTAAGCCTATTAACAACCTTCTTGAAGTGGATCACTTGGTTGTAATCAGTGATCAATTCTTCATCCTTTGCATAAGCAATGGAGCAGAATTCAGAGATGGCATGTTCAAGATCTTGAATATGAGGTATGTAACACTCGATCTTCTTCTCTGCACTTTCGTACTTTATTTGGATCGTGTCAAGCCTAGTCTTAAAATCCACGATCTCTTAGTGAGTGGTCTCAAGCTGCAGAAAAGTAAGGGTAGAGATATTAGACCCCTTCAAAGTAGCAAGTTCAGATTCTAATTTCTTGACTTTCTCGACCGAGGAGTAAGCTTCGGTTGCCACAGTTCTTGCCACCTCTTAGCAACCTTGGTATCCACTTGATCAAGAAACATAGACTCAGGCTACCAAATTGGCGTTTTCTGCATCACGGCCAGCAAAGCAGTCCTCCTATACTCGGTCGTATGCTTTGCAAATGAACTTGGGGCAAAAACTCCTTTGACGCCATCAACAAACTTGGCACACACATCCATGTCCTCGAGCAGGTCTGGCTTCAAGAGCGCATAAATCTCAGCAGCTTCCCTAGAAACAAACTTGGTGGATTTTTCATGACTGCCTGCGCGAACAGTTTCCTTCTTCGCAACAGACGAGTCCCACTTTAGCAGGCGGAGGCACCTTGTCACTTTTCATAGCAGCAAGCCTCTCCAAAGGTGAATTAGATTTTGCCCCAGATAAATTCTTTGGTACAAACTTCAGCACTGAAGACACGGAGAAACTTCTATGCTAGCTAATCCTTTCAGCAATCAAGCTAGCAGCTTCAGAACGGCAAGCGCCACCAATATAGATCTAGCAGCATCCTCTTTCTCACTCTTAGAGGAAGTCAAGTTAATCACAAGCTTAGGAGCAGCCGGTGAAACAAGGCCTCCTTTTCCTTCCTTCATTTGTAGCAAGCTCCACCATAGTGATAGGACGAGTCAATGCCTTAACCTTGATTTGTTTTATCTCCTCTCTCGGGGGCAGCCCACCTTTTTCCCTACGAAGAAGACTAAACAGCCATCGCAATTCACGGTACTCGGAGGGGATACCTAGAGCAACATGCACTTTCTTCATGTTTGGAGAAGTCTTAGGAGTGGAGCCAAATTCTGAATCTATAAAAGCAGCGGAAGACAATCAGAAAATTGAAGAACAGCTTAGCACTAAGACAAAGCAGCCGAGAAGATTAAGCAGCCTACTTATCGGATATGAAGACCATTGGTACACACAGCTCGGGGGAAGAATCAAACTCCATTCTCCACTTATCTCCAAAGTCTTCTTGGCCCAGTCATGATCTCCCTTGCTCGAGTTATCAAAAAGCCTATGACGAGATCCCAGCTGCCCAAATTTCATCAATGTGACCTATGTTAAAGAAGTACCAAAATTTGTTAACAGTTAGATCTAAGTCAAAGAATTGGCTTAGATTGTGGAATCCAACCATCATACAGACCACGTTAGGAGAACATTGGGCGGAGGCACATCTCATGGAGTATATCACTTCTTGGAAGAAACGCAGCATAGGAAAAGTATACCCCAACACAAAATAGTGGGGGTGGAACTTGGTGGCTCTCCGAGCCCCATCACATGGCTCACAGCTGCTACCATCTTTAACACGTTTCACACGCACTCTCGACGAAATGGCGTGCCAATATGCCTCAAGGAAGTCTCTAAACAGGTCATCGGAGCTAATCTTGAAGTCAGCAGCCTTGAAGTAGCCAACCTTGACGATACAACGACGGCACATCATCATCGTTCTTATGGCTTGAGGAACACATGCTTGACAAGAAAAAAAAATCTACAAAGACACAAGAGGGATTCATTAAAGGCTTGTTCAAAAATTTAAAACAAAAAAAAAAGGGCTCGACACAAATAGGCCTCACGACTCAAGCTCCTGGTCACTCTCTCCTCTTTCAGCACAAACAGGCCACACAACCCAATTTAAAAGAAAAAAAACAAAAAATAACGGCCCAAGCCGCAGAAACCCAGCAGCCACGCTAGGCCCAACAGCCTAGCCCAGTCCCTCTTGCCTCTGCGCCAACTGCACCAACCCTCGGCCCAAGCCGAGCACCATGCCACATCTCTCCACCCACGGCCACAGTGTTGTGCCTCCTCCCATCAATGTTTTCACATCCTCGACCCCCATCGAACATAATTTCAAGCCTCGAGGGTTCCAAAAAATAATGGAGACAAGAAAATTAATTTTTTTCTTACTAAAAGCAACGAGAAGACGAAGCAAGCAGCAAAAGACAAAAATACCCTTGAGGTATATTGGGATTCCTACGCTCGAGCAGCGGGCAATCATCCCTCAACCAGTCAAAAGTACCCAAAATAGGTAACAATTCAAAACCTATTTCATTCATCCTCATCAAATCTTCTCCACAAGGTAACCCCATAACATTCCTTTTAAATTATGTTAATTGGCTAATTAATGGATTTATTACCTAATTAATCTATTAATGGCCAATTAAACTACCAATTACACCCAAAAACACACAAGAGGCCGGTCACCTTCTCTTCCAAAGGAGCCGGCCATGCCTTATATATTCTACCTCATTTTCTCTAAAAAGCTAAGTTTTTCACTCTTGCTAAACACTCAAAAGTTCTCCAGACACTTGTCTATCTTGTTAACAATATCCCATACTGAAAAGAAAAAAAAAACATATAAATACAGCAAGTTGACAGATTTGAAAATTTAATAATATGAATTGGGAACAGTGTTAAATTAATTAAGAAATATTGTTACAAAACCACTAATAAGGAATGTTATATTAAATTAGAAAGAGTGTTAAAGTAGAGCCTTACCTATATAAGTATTCAATTCATCACATCAGTCCTCCTAGAATCAAACACGATAAGAATATCACCGTTATCAAGCTTTATTACAATTATAGCGGAATTCACGCCTAGCTTAGACGACGCAACAGAGCAGCCTCGTAACGCCCTAAAAGTAGCCAAGCACACCTTAGCCATGCCTGTTCCTCCTAACAGAGATTTCTAGCATTTGCATGTCAATGGCCAAAGCATCCAACAATAAAGCAGAGCATGAGGCCCTACTGGTAGGCATTCGATTGGCAAAAGACTTAGCGGTGAAGAAGCTTGTAATTCATTTCGATCACCAGCAAGACTACTAGGGATTACATGGCAAAACATCCAAGGATGGCGCAATATCTAGAGAATACGCAAACAACTTGAGGCGTTTCAAACTTACGCTCTCACTCAAGTTTCACGGGCAGATAACGCCCATGCAGATGCGCTAGCTGGCCTAGGCTTCACCCTCGACCACCAACTCCAACGCTCTATTCCTATGGAATATCTTGACAAGCCAAACATAGAGATGGAGTCGGCATCCGAAGTGTCATAGGTTAGTAGAACTCCCAACTGGCAAAGTTCTATTATAGACTACCTGGTCAACGGCATATTTCCCCTAGAAAGATTGGAGTCTAGGAAACTCCAAATCAAGGCAGCACGCTACTACATGTGAAATGGTATTCTCATTCGAAAATCCTGCACTATACCACATTTTCACTGCCTAGCGCCTCCCGATGACTTGATAGTTCTAAGCTCAATCCACGAAGGTGTTTGTAGAAATCACTCTGGACGTCAATTCTTAGCACAGAAGGTTCTTAATGCATGCTACTACTAGCCTACCATGCACAAAGATGCTAAGGAGTTAGCATAAAAGTGTGACCGCTGCCAATGCTACAAGCCGGTACCAGCACTGCCTGCCAACGAGCTACATCAGTAGACAAGTTCTTGACCGTTCATGTAGTGAACAATCAACCTGGTAGGACCTATACCGCCTGCTACTAGGGGTAGAGGCATGATGGTCGTGGCAATTGACTACTTCACCAAATGGGTAGAAGTAGAGCCCATGACGACCACGATTCAGACAGACATAAAGCGCTTCATATGGAGGAACATCATTTGCCGATTGGGCATCCCTCAGTCCATCATCACTGACAACGGCCCGTAATTTATAGGCAAAGATTTGGCTCGCAATTTATGGGCAAAGATTTGGCTAAGTTCTTCCAAAAGTATGGCATCAAGCAACACATTTCCACGCCGAGATATCCTGAAGGCAATGGGCAGGCCGAAACATCTAACAAGATGATCCTCGACTGCCTCAAGAAATCCCTCATGGATAAGAAGGGAAAATGGCTAGATGAACTCCCCAGATGCCTATGAGCATATCGCACCACCAAAAGACAAGCAACTGGTGAAACTCCTTTCTCTTTGGAATTTGGTTCGAAAGCAATCATTCCTCCCAACATCATCATGCCAAACATCAGCACTCTGCTGCCAAGCATTATGCATAAAAGTAAGGAGATTGCCATTAACTTAGATTTGGTAAAGGAGAATAGCGAACAGACCATCATCCACATCGCAGCCTACCAGCAACAGCTCATCTCCAGTTATAATAAAAGGGCCAGGATCCGGCAATTCCAACCCAGAGATCTAGTCTTAAGAAATGCCTTCATCACTGCCCGCAAATAAGGCTCCAAAAATATAGATCTCCTTTAGGAATGTCCGTACAAGATCAGCAGAGTAGGTGGCAAGGTTAATTACACCCTCGCCACCATGAACGACAAAGAGATCGAGAAGCAATGGAACGCTTACAACCTGAAGAAGTACAATGTGTGACCTCTTATTATATCAAAACCCGAAAACTCAAGCAGCTCAACGGGCACAACCTCTTAAGCCGAGGACTATCCAGTTTTTATGCAGTCTTTTATATTTATGTTATCTGTTCGCTTCATTCGTTTTTTAATGAGGAATTCAGAAGTAATTTACAACTTGGCTTGACTACATGTCTACAACAACCTATCTCTCCTGCACTTCAAAAAAAGGGCTCGACACAAATAGGCCTCACGACTCAAGCTCCTGGTCACTCTCTCCCCTTTCAGCACAAACAGGCCACACGACCCAATTTAAAAGAAAAAAAAACAAAAAATAACGGCCCAAGCCGTAGGAACCCAGCAACCACGCTAAGCCTAACAGCCTAGCCCAGTCCCTCTTGCCTCTGCGCCAACTGCACCAACCCTCGGCCCAAGCCGAGCACCATGCCACATCTCTCCACCCACGACCACAGTGTTGTGCCTCCTCCCATCAATTTTTTCACATCCTCGACCCCCATCGAACATAATTTCAAGCCTCGAGGGTTCCAAAAAATAATGGAGACAAGAAAATTAATTTTTTTTCTTACTAAAAGCAACGAGAAGACGAAGCAAGCAGCAAAAGACAAAAATACCCTTGAGGTATATTGGGATTCCTACGCTCGAGCAGCGGGCAATCATCCCTCAACCAGTCAAAAGTGCCCAAAATAGGTAACAATTCAAAACCTATTTCATCCATCCTCATCAAATCTTCTCCACAAGGTAACCCCAAAACATTCATTTTAAATTATGTTAATTGGCTAATTAATGGATTTATTACCTAATTAATCTATTAATGGCCAATTAAACTACCAATTACACCCAAAAACACACACAAGAGGCCGGTCACCTTCTCTTCCAAAGGAGCCGGCCATGCCTTATATATTCTACCTCATTTTCTTTAAAAAGCTAAGTTTTTCACTCTTGCTAAACACTCAAAAATTCTCCAGACACTTGTCCACCTTGTTAACAATATCCCATACTGAAAAGAAAAAAAAACATATAAATATAGCAAGTTGACTAATTTGAAAATTTAATAATATGAATTGGGAACAGTGTTAAATTAATTAAGAAATATTGTTACAAAACCACTAATAAGGAATGTTATATTAAATTAGAAAGAGTGTTAAAGTAGAGCCTTACCTATATAAGTATTCAATTCATCACATCAGTCCTCCTAGAATCAGACACAATAAGAATATCACCGTTATCAAGCTTTATTACAATTATGGTCGTTTCTTTGTAATTTTCTGTAAAAGATAATATCGGACATAAGCAATAGAGAAAATAAGCAAACTATTGAACCAATTATGCAAATACTTAACAAAAACTCAAAGTTCATGGCATCAAAGATAAGTGAAAACACATCAAATCAGTCTATGTTAACTAAATCATACAACATTGAAGAAATTTACATTTTATCGATTTCCAAATCAGTTTTTAACTTTCTATGAACAATTTAAAAATGGTAATATATAACAAATAAATTTGTAAATGATACTCAGTTTAATTTGCACGAAAAACAAGTAAAAACATATTAGTGAGATCCTTTGATTGAGACAAGAGAGATGAGGTTGTAAGCGGCCCTCTGATAGTTGTAGGTATCGAGGTAGGGGTTCTACAAAAACACAAATTTCATAACATCAAGGAGAAGTTATAGCACATCAAATCAGTCTATGTTAACTAGATCATACAAAATTGAATAACAAAGATGAAACATAAGACTAATCCCATTACCATATAGGCTATACTTGCATCACACTCTGACTGTTTTACATAATGGATTCCTCTATTGAGTACCTCCATAAGATAACCATTGCCTTTAGTATTTAAAAACTCTCAACTTCTAATAATACACATTTCCTGCACTTGCAACAATCACTTTTCTTTTCAAATTGTTCACCTTGTTAACAATATCCTATACTGAAAAGAAAAAAAATTACATATAAATACAGTAAGTTGACAAATTTGAAAAAGTAATAATATGAATTGGAAATAGTGTTAAATTAAATAAGAAACAGTGTTATAAAACCACTAATAAGAAATGTTATATTAAACCGCTGATAATTTTGGACGTCCAACGACTTCTTTGAATGGTGGCTACTATCTTCAATTAAATATCTTTCTTGAATTAAAGTCTATTGATTCTGTTATGAAGATTGCAGAAAATTCGAGACAAAGATCTTTTGTTTGCTTATAGCTCTGATGGTATAGAGATGCTAAATGTTGGAGGAAAGTTCGTTTTTATCATGCCATCAACCAAATCCAACTTGACAAACATGAAGGACTTTCTGCCATCTAGAGATTATAGTTTGTAACATGGATTTGTAATGTTTAATTTTGTGAAACATACTTAAAATTATGTTTATGGAAATTGTGCTTTGTTAATTTTGCTAGAAGTGTTTGTGATTGTATTTAATTTAATGGTGCTGTAACATAATGTATTGCTGCCATTTAAAACTATTCTAAACTATGAATTTATTGTCAAGTTGTACTTTTGGTTTGGTTGTGCACTTTTTCCCATTATAATAAGGAATGATGTCGAAATTCTGTTGAGTTTTGATATGTCAAAACCATGTACAAATTTGAGTCACGAAACTGTCAGACAGCATTAAATACTGGATTTCCAATTTCGGGGCTCTATTCTGTATTTTGCATAACTTTCAACTCAGAACCCTGTTTCCTACAAATCTTATATGCTTTTAATGTACTCAAAACAAGCTTCGAATCTCATGTAAGTTTGCATCATTTGGTATAGTTATGGGTGTTCAAAATTGGGCTTAATCTTGGTTGACTAAGACCTGGTTTGGTACTGAGGTAATTCTGAAAAAAGCTAGTATCAAAAAAAGTTGGGAGCTGTTTTTGTGTTTGGTAAACATTCAGCTTCAGCTTTTTTTTCACAGTTTTGGGTGAAAAAAAGCCAAAAACAAGAAGCTGCAAAACCCAGCTTTGAAAAATCGGCTTTTTTTCACATCTGTTTTACATAAAAGTTTACCAAACACTATAATACTGTTTTTTTTTTTTCAAAAGCACTTTTACAAAAAAGTTTACCAAACACTCTGCTGCTTTATTTCACAGCCGCTTATTCTCACAGCACAGCAGAATCAGTTTTTTTTCAAAGCACAGCAATACCAAACCAGCCCTAAGACTGTTTTTCTGCAGCTTTTGTGGAGATGAGGCTGTTGCTTTAGCAATAGTCATTCTTCTCACAATTTTAATTCTAATTTACTTATCTATATTGAGTTTGTGCTTAAACCACTAGATAAGGTTATGTATTGGGTTCCAAAAGAACCATTTTCTTATACAATTATATGCCAATATATTTATGCACTGAAGCATTTATAATTTCTCCTACACATATTCACTTTTCTTGTAACAAGTATACCTATATCCACTGCAATTCACAATCTATTTTATACATATATTTCCATACTGGTGATAGTTGTCATTAATATCTGTTTTTTTTTTTTCCAAATTATTTTGTATCTATGGTTGTGTAGTTCCAACTTTATCGATCAAAGCATTTCTCTAAAGTCAGAAACAATGCATATTATATAGGTGTTGAAATATATAGGATATTTTGAAGTCGGATACTGTTACATTAGTAATCCGAAGTACTTTAACTAGGATTAAAATTCATGTCATGCATTTAGTAATATCTTACATTTGTGAAACATAATTTGGCCATGATGGTAGATCCTTGTGTTAGTAACTAAGAACAATGCTTAGGAATCTAGGTAGGGGAAATACGATATACCTTTATGGAGATTGATTATATTTAACATCATGAAATGTTATATTATTTATCTCATGGTTGATTACTCTTGTTGAATGCGTACATCATTGGATCACTTGGATGAGAACTGAATTATGGCTTTTGTTGGATGTTTATTGGTTTGATTACGGCTTGCATTTGCGTGCGTGCCGTGCGTGCCGTGCGTGCATTCATGCGTTTTAACGAAGAGGTTAGATGCAGCTATAAAGTATGCAAAAAATTATTACACAGTTGGATCGCGTGCGTGCGTGCGTTCTAACGAGGAGGTTAGATGCAGCCATAAAGTATACGAAAAATTATTACACAGTTGGATCTCGAGTTGTGCTTTGCTCATATCCCGGAGGCGGGATATGTTAGAGATACGGGTATTTGGTGTCGTCACGTGATCCTGGACGTATGTCGAGATTGGGGTGTGACAGTAAAGGATGTTGGGGCTAATGTTATTATGATGTGCGTTCTAACGAGGAGGTTAGATGCAGCCATAAAGTATACGAAAAATTATTACACAGTTGGATCTTGAGTTGTGCTTTGTCCATATCCCGGAGGCGGGGTATGTTAGAGATACGGGTATTTGGTGTCGTCACGTGATCCTGAACGTATATCGGGATCGAAGCATGACAGTAAAGGATGTTGGGGCTAATGTTATTATCTTATCTCAGGTTATGTCATCCTCTGAATTTGTGTTCATGGTATGCTGAAGAAAGTAAATGCTGTTTCTGGGTTACTGTAGTCTAGATTTCGTGAGATTTTGAATGCTGGGTGTCTTTATCAGGTGCTTGCTTTTTATTTGACTATGTTCTTGACCAGGTTGCTCGATATGTAAATTAAGCAGATCAAGGATAATGTACTGACACTGACAATTAGTTTATCGTTTACTTGTGAAAAACCTTATTGGACCCATATTTTGTAGATCAGTTAAAAAATTATAAGAAGAATTGAAAATGGTGACATGAATTTTAATGTGAAAGAATGTGTTGGTTTATATTCAGATATGTTTTATTCCATGTGAATAATGATTAGTTTATTTCATTCTTAACCGATTCCCACATTGAAATTTTTACTGCGCGCTATTTTTTATTTTATTTAACATATGTTTGAATGTGTCTTTGCGTTCATTTTTTAATACGAATTTCTGGCACCTCTTCCCTCACAGGTTCAAGTCATTCCAAACTGTAGTATTTTGGCAGCAGTTGGCCAAAAAATTGCATGTACACCAAGAGATAGTGCAACTCTTTTCAATGCACTAGCAAAGGTTAGGGATTATTATCATTTTATTAATTTTGGCAACAAGTTGTATTATTTTATTTTATTTAACATTTCATGTTTTGTACACTGGTTTACAATACGGGCTACTGTAGAGTTTGATTCTGCGTGTTTCTCATATTCCATTATTTACAATACGAAGGGATCTAATATGTTTTACTAAATGCAGGCAAAACATTAATGTGTGTGCAATTGCTCATGGTTGTACTGAGTACAAAATTACTGTAGTGATAAAGCGGGATGATCGTATTAGGGCTCCGAGAGCTGTTAATTTTAGATTATATCTCAATATGAAATTATGCATTTGGGTTGAAATTAAGCTCATGTTTGATATTTGTGAACATACGAATACTTAATGTTAAGGTAAGTACTCATTAAACCACCTGATTCTGTTTGTTGTTCGTTTAGATGAATTTAGAAATTAATTGATGAACAAACACTGAAAGGCTTTGGAATCTTTCACTGTAAGAAATGATACATTGCTAGAAGTCAGGGGTAACCCAGAGTCTTTCCTATATGCAAGGATATCTGCTGAGGAGTTGGTTGATTCTTGGATTCAAGGAATTTGTGGGTCAAGGAGGGCAAAATATCCTCTAAAGTTGATTTTCACCGTCCCATCATCATGCATTAGCAGGTTCACTCTAGAAATTTTCTAGGCAGAAAATAAAAAAGGTGTGGCTTTGCGAGACAAAAGACATGATGTTCAACCTAAACAGTAGCAAAAGAAGTAGAGGTATTTAATATGCAATAGAAAGCCAAAGTTTTTGCCTTACGTAGAGACCCTTGATTTTGGTTTGATCTTTTGTTTCCTTTTTCTTTTTTCTTGTTTAGCATTTAGGTCTTCTCCTAATTCACACATTCAACCAACATTGCATTTTTGTTTAATAGTCTAAAATTCTAGCTTGAAACCCTCTGGTTGGTTAGTGAGAAACAAGAAGAAAAATAATTGGGATACAATTAGGGATGGGCAAAATACCCGTGGTTATGGGTAACCGCGGTTACCCGCCCATTTAAACTTCACGGCTATGGTTATGGGTAACCGTTCAGATAAATAAACGGTTATGGGTATAATCATTTACCCGTGAAAATTAAATGGGTGGTTATGGGTATCAACCGCTGTTATAAATGGGTAACCGTTTACCCATTTATTTTATATATGTAAAATTAACACAAATCATGTTTCTAGGGTGGAAAAAAATACCGAAAATTCCAAACCGGACCGAAAAAATCCCAAACTGAAAATCCTGAAAATTTCAATACCCAATCCCAAACCGATCCCGAAATTTCGGTACCGGAATCGGTCTCACATTTTCTTTCGTTTGGTAATCCCAAACCGAACTGAAAAAAATATATTATTTAATTTTAAATATATATTTGGAATTGTAACAGCCATCGGATTTGGTTGAGATTTAATCTCAACCGTTGAATTCAAATAAAACCCTCACTCAGCCGTCCTTAGATCCATGTATAAGTTTGTCCTCCCCATCTCTGCACCTAAGACTATTAAATCCAACATACTGAACACTTAGAGTTGCAGGAAGTTCTCCAAAGTTGAAAGCTGTAGAGATTGCAGCTGCTTACACGTTTGTTATTGGGGGAGGGGGAGAGGATTTTACAACTGAAATACATACTCTACGGTTGTTATTGGGGGACGGGGAGACAAAAGACATGATATTCAACCTAAACAGTAGCAAAAGAAGTAGAGGTATTTAATATGCAATAGAAAGCCAAAGGTTTTGCCTTACGTAGAGACCCTTGATTTTGGTTTGATCTTTTGTTTCCTTTTTCTTTTTTCTTTTTTAGCATTTAGGTCTTCTCCTAATTCACACATTCAACAAACATTGCGTTTTTGTTTAATAGTCTAAAATTCTAGCTTGAAACCCTCTGGTTGGTTAGTGAGAAGCAAGAAGAAAAATAATTGGGATACAATTGGAAATGTTATTAATTTTCACCAGTATAGACTATAAATTTCCAATATTTGTGGTTTGGTTTTTGCATACTACCGCTTTCAAAAACTTTTGATCAAGATGGCTTTGCACTCGGTATGATGATGAATTTCCAGCCCATAAATATCCTAAATCACGCGGTTATCATTACTTCTTTGGCGAATATATAATTCTATTGCACATTGTCACTTATCTAGATGGAGTGAACTCCAAAAAGAGAAAGGAGTTGTAGCAGATATGGAAAAGTTTGTGCAGCATGTACATGGGAATCACCGCACAGCTGACTCTATTAGTGCAAGTCATTACTATGACTGGTCGCGGTCGCGAAGTCACTCTTGGCTAAAAAAATAAATTCACAGCCGCTTGATCTAGTAATATCTCTTTTTTATACTTGTAAATTTCTTTCAAGTGTTTTATCTTTGATGATATCTAATTGTATATTCTTGTTTCTGTAGTACGTATAATTCCAATTAACTAAAAAGAACAAGAATGTCAACCATTTCTTTAATTGGTTGATCTACCCAAGTGCGTTTTGTGGTTTTAATTGATAGTCTTGCATCCAAAACCCAAGAATTTGGGATATCTTTCTTTCTAACAATCCTTCATATAAGCGTGATCCAGTTTATAACATGGTGGGATAAATATTGGATGCCTGATGAGCAAAAGAAGTAGACGTATCTAATATTGCATAGAAAGCCAAAGGGTTTTGCTTTAACTTTCAAATCATCAAATATGCTTATGTAGAAACCCATGTTCGGCCAGAATAGAAATCTTATTATTGACTTTGGTTGAATCTTTTGTTTCCTTTTTCTTTTTTTGTATTTAAGTCTCTCGTAACTCACACAATCAACCAACATTGCAATTTTGTTTAATAGTTTAAAATTCTTATATTTATCATTTACACTGGGAGGTGTGGGGAAGTATATCTCAATATGAAATTATGCATTTGTGTTGAAATTAAGCTCATGTTTGATATTTGTGAATATACGAATACTTAATGTTAAGGTAAGTACTCATTAAAATCACATGATTACAGAATAGATTGTCTATTTGTTGTCCATTTAGATGAATTTAGAAATTCATTGATGAACAAACACTGAAAGGCTTTGGAATCTTTCACTGTAAGAAATGATATACATTGCTAGAAGTCAGGGGTAACCCAGAGTCTCTCCTCTATGCAAGGATATCTGCTAAGGAGTCGGCTAATCCATCATCATGCATTAGCAGGTTCACCCTAAAAATTTTCTCAGCAGAAAATAAAAAAAGTGTGGCTTTGCGAGACAAAAGACATGATGTTCAACTTAAACAGTAGCAAAAGAAGTAGAGGTATTTAATATGCAATAGAAAGCCAAAGGTTTTGCCTTACGTAGAGACCCTTGATTTTGGTTTGATCTTTTGTTTCCTTTTTCTTTTTTCTTTTTTAGCATTTAGGTCTTCTCCTAATTCACACATTCAACCAACATTGCGTTTTTGTTTAGTAGTCTAAAATTCTAGCTTGAAACCCTCTGGTTGGTTAGTGAGAAACAAGAAGAAAAATAATTGGGATACAATTGGAAATGTTATTAATTTTCACCAGTATAGACTATAAATTTCCAATATTTGTGGTTTGGTTTTTGCATACTACCGCTTTCAAAAACTTTTGATCAAGATGGCTTCGCACTTGGTATGATGATGAATTTCCAGCCCATAAATATCCTAAATCACGTAGTTATCATTACTTCTTTGGCGAATATATAATTTTGTTGCACATTATCACTTATTGGACAAACCATTAGCCCAGTCCAGTGAAGTTTAGTGAAGGAAAACAAACACCCCTTGAGAGGTTTGGAGAGGGTAAAACGATATCAGTATCTTTTGGGGCTCTCCCACAACCAACCAACCTCATAGACAGTAAAATGGACTCCCATATATCATTCATACTTAACAGAAACGTAATGGCACTTCAAACAAGACCAGTAATTTAACACGACACTTACATGTGTTCAACGTTAATTTAAGTCATAATAATTAAAAGCCTGAAAAAGGAAAGCGTCGCGCCCTCCAAATTTCTATAGCAGCGGCAGCATCGGTTTATGATTCCTCAAGTTCCCCAGGCTCCATGTCCCTCATTCCTTTCCTCAAGCATCATATTCATTTTCCTCATCCTTCCTTTGCACGGCCCTAAAATATGGTTCTAAGTCCAGAAATTCTTTCTCGGGTTCCTGCATCAAACAATAACGTTCATCCTCTTTAATGTCTTTTCTCCATTTCGCAACTTCATCGGGCCCAATGCACGGGCAATCTGCAGTCCAGTGCTCACCCGATGCCAAACAATGGCCACAAAACTTGAGAGTAGCACGTCCAGTCCAGCCCCGGCGACCAGGATGCCCACCAGGCCGACCACAATACTTGCACCTTATTCCATACCTACCATCAAGAACAGTTACCTCCAGAGGGTTTGGGATACATTCTTTGTAAGGGCAATCATCAATCCAGTGGTCTTTCTCCTTTCCGCAAATTCCACAAGGACCACATTTAAGTTTTTCCGCTGCTAATTCTGCTTCGAAGTCCTTCTTTCCTGCCATTATTAACAACCAAAAACAAAAAGAATAAAAATCAGATCAAGGCCCATATTCCCAACACACAAGATAAGGCAGAACAACATGATATTAAGGTACACACACCAGCTGATCGTAGAGTAACATAAGTCATTCATTTCACAAATTTAATTTAAAGGACCGTTTGCTTTCTTAAGCTTAAATAAGTAAGCTTAGCATAGCCATGCCACCTGCTTAATATATTCCACTAAAAAACTGTTTAGCGGCAACACAACTGTAAAGACAGTCTACCAAAACTAAGAAAGAAAATTACAAACAATGAATTTCCGCTATGAAATTTTAAAGCGCATATTTTCAATTTTAAAATAGTACCACAAGCAGAAAGTTTGCTGAGAAAATAAAATCTTGCATGGTAACAAAAAGCAAAGACGAAATGGAGATTTTGCTGACAGAAAAAAAACTCAATATATATGGGGTAGAAATTGTAGACGGAGGTGTTTACAAAATCTCATGAAATAATTATCACACTCGGAAATTGACATTCATAAGCAACAAAAATAGTCACACTATTGAACCAAGTACACAAACTCTCAGCCAACTCATTGTCATCGCAATGTTAATGGGTAGCCTATGTAGACTAGACATACTCAACCAACAACAAATATCTACAAGAAATAAAACCGAATTCAACAATTTAATAATAGTTTAATCTCTGTAACGACATAATACCCATATGTTTACAACTGAAATACATACTCTAGGGTTGTTGCTGGCAGTGACGGATCCACAGAGGGACCTGGGAGGTCCCAGGACCCTTCGGCGACCCTAAATCGCTGCTAGAAAATTTCCGGGGACGTCTCTTGCAGTGCAGGTTGCAGGTACGACATCTTCTTGTTGGAGAAGATGACCGGAGAAGAAAGAAAATAATTGGCCCAAAAACGATAGTGTTTTGGCCAATTGTTTTAAATTGTTTTTTAAATCCCACCCAAAGTGTTTGTCCATTATTTAAATCCCACCCCCAACCCACATCATTCCCCACTGTCCCACCCTTCCCTCGTTTCCCGCTTTTCTGCTTCCCCCAATGCCCATCTTTAACATGTTCATCCAATTTCCAATCCCTAACTCCTCAGATTTCAAAACCCTAAAATTCTAAATCCCACACCCAATCCTGTATTATAATTTTATTACTCTAATATCATACCTCCCCAAATCTCTAGGCCACCACTATTTGGTTCCCAATTCAAGTAAGTTTTTTGGTATTCTAATCTAATCTCAATTAAATTATATTAGATATTGATGAAGATTTTTAGTCTATTATTGATATGATTGTTGATATGTTTTATGTTTATACTCATTTGATCATTAGAATTTAGATGGAATTTTTGTTTATTGGGTAATTGGTATATGTTTTGTATTTTTTGTTAAATGTGTAGTTTAGAAATAAGAAATATGGAATTTTTGTTTATTGGGTAATTGGTATATGTTTTGTATTTTTTGTTAAATGTGTAGTTTAGAAATAAGAAATATGGAATTTTTGTTTATTGGTTAATTGGTATATGTTTTGTGTTTTTTGTTAAATATGTAGTTTAGAAATAAGAAATATGGAAAAAAATTTCAAGCCACAGCCAATAGGACCATTTATTTGTCAGGTAGTTCAAGCTCAAGACAAAAGGACCATATTTTCAATGTTATTTTTGTCTATAATTTTTTTGACCTTTATTAATAGGACCCCCCGAGTTTAAAAACCTGGATCCGCCACTGGTTGCTGGGGGAGCGGGAGAGGATTTTACAACAAAGTTATCAATCATTTAATAATAGTTCAATCTCTGTTACGACAACAAACCCCATAGAGTTACAACTGAAATACATACTCTAGGGTGGGGGTACATTTTATCTGGTAGCAACGGAATTGAACTTCAAGGACAGTACGCGGATGGATATTTTATTTACCAAACTACAGGCTCAATTAAACTGCTAACCAAATAGAAGCCATGCACAGGCGTTGAAAGTAAAGACAAAGGGTAAAATGAAAAGCATACCTTGGGCCGCACCGCAAACAGGATCATCCACAAGACTGGCACGTCCCATACGAATCACTTCACCACGACTCTTTGGGTTTTTGGTTAAATCTCCATGAATTTTTGGTTCTATTGCCTTGTGATCTGTTTGAATTTTGCAATTCCATCTTAGAGTCAAATACAAATAAAACGCAAATTACATAATGTCTAAATCATACTAAGGAGCATCTCAAGGCCCGTGTAATAGGAACATCTAAAATTTTATTGCTACACTCATACACGCTATAAATGATAATATAATCATCAACTAAAATGCGAATTACATAATGTCTAGATCATACGGACCCAAGTAAATCATACAACATTAAAGTAACTTACTTTATTATTGATCTCATCGAACGCTGCAAATACAAACGACATCAACTTCTGAATTTTATTTATTTATTTTTTTTTTATGTTTCTACATATAATTCAATTCAGTTCAATTCAATTAAGTGCTAATCTAAGATTGCAAAAATGGATATATATATATATATATATATATATATATATATATATGACAGATGCAGAGCTAAATTGGCATGAAATCAAAGCTTGTCCGTTTAGCAGCGACCAAAAAGTAACTTGAAAATTATACAGAATTAACCACCCCTAAATAAATAAATGTAGCACTTTACAATTTATTTACATAAACTCCCTAAAACAAGCCCTATAAGTGCGTAATAAACCCTAAAAAAAGAAAAAAACTTACGATTACGAGTTCCTCTGTTCTGCCCCTGGGCCCATTCTGACTTGGCTTTCGCGTGGGCTTCTGCTCCTCCGCCGATTGCGCGGCGGAACATGGCAACGCATCCCTGAACGCGGCCTCCGATCACGGGAGCGGATCTAAAAGTCCGGCGGATCATGGCTCTCTGCGAGTGAGAGAGACCGAGAAACCTTTGCTATGGCTCGTTTTTGTGTGATAACAGATGGATAACTCTTCTGGGCGTTCTCGAGCAACAGCACCAATTTTCCAGTACATGCGTTTACAGAATGGAATAATAGCCGTTAGATCGTTTTGAGTCTACCGATCTGACGGCTCCGAGCAACACAATTCAGTGTGGGCCTGACGGGTTACCCAGCTTTTGGGAGGTTCTCAAGCAAGATATATATGAATTCGGATGGGTAGTCGGAATAAACCCAGAATTCGAAAGGGCATTAAAATACAGAAATTTGTATTTATATGTATACTAAAACTGAAAATTGCCTTTGGGCGAAAAAAAAAAAAAAAAAAAAAAAAAAACAAAACTCAAAATAGCCTAAAACACCGTTCATTGAACAGTTTGCTTCCAATTTTGCCGTTACTTATCTTTTATTATTTTAAATCTTGCCCCGTTTGTCATGTTGTCACTTGCAGCACATTCTTCGACACGTGGAATCCCATTCCATAGACACTTCCCAGTTCCTACCTTTTATCTCTCTTTGCAACAACATTACTGCGGTTACCTATCTCAAACTCCTCTCTCTCTCTCTTTCGCAGTGAAACTCTCTCCCCCACCATTCTCAATCCACTGCTTCTTCTCTGATTCATGTTTTCTCTCAACCAAAAACCATAACCCTGCTTCTCCAACTCTCTCTCGCCAGTGTGTAGGAAGCATGATCAAAGTCGTCAACCGCCATGCAGAAATTGAAGCAATATAGATAAGAGGTTATGTTTGTGTTGATAATTATTATTGGGCTTAGTGGGGATAAAAGTCCAAGAACACAAAAGCAAGAGAGAGATTGAGCTCAAACAATGTCAAAGGCCCAGGAAGAATTTAAAAATCATTTAAGCAAGGCATACACCATATGTCTATGTTAGAAGTGATGGACGATAGAGGGCAGCTCACCCCAGCAAAAAAAAAAAAAAATTTCAATGGCATGGATGAGTAAATAAGTGGTGACTCACCATCCTCCACATGACATCAGCAAAAAGCAAAGTTTGGACAATCGGGCTAAAACATCTATAAAAGTAGCAAGGGGCACCAAAGAAAATGACACTTAACCAATCAATCAAAAGACATCTAAACTTTGCTCTCAAACAAGCAAGAAACCAAAAAGCTGCATTTTGACCAAACCATGCCCTTTTTAGTCATATATCCCCCATAGAAAGCCATCTTTTGTCAATTTTATAAGCTTTGCTACCTTCCCCTAGTATTGTAGTATCGAAACTCTTTAGGAAGCCTTATTTACATTTCATTTTCCAGAGTCCACAAACCCCTATAAACACAAAGAGAAGTGGTTGCAAGTAGTTGAACCATGCCCAACAAGGTTAATATCTTGCCCGAACCCCTTTTTGTTTGTACTTACATAAAGTAAATATGTTGTTTAATGTATATTTCATTGTCTTTTTAAATCACTTTCAACTATCTTTCATTCAAAGTCTCATATGTGATCAATTTGGCGGAACTTATTAACTTTACCTCTTTATGTGATAATTGTAATCAAAGGAATGGTTGGAAGGGTTCTGGACCCCCTTCATTTTGGACCATACAATATTATGAGTAAAAGTCCTTATTTACGAGGCAAGAAAAATAACTTTATTTAGCTTAACCCATATGTGACAATCCAATGATAATTAAGAAGTCTAAATAACTTTTGGCGCAAATAATCAACTTAGTTCATAACTAAACAATAGCCTTTTATACAAAGTTAACATTGACACGCTCAGATTCATGTTAGTTTTGATTGTGATCCTCAATGCCTAATAAAGGCCTGCAAAGGCACCTTTCAAACTAACAGCAAACTTATATTGCAACATTCCAAGCAACAAACATTGCCCAACATGCAAAAGCCCCGGGGAGCTGTAGGAGGGACATATCCAACCCGGACATAGTTTTGGCATGCTCGATTGCACCTTTTTTTTGTGATATTGTATGCCAAGGCAAAGGAAGGATCGAACGTTCAGGTGGAAGAGGAACCAGAGGAGAGGTTATCATGCTATGTTCCTTAACAGGAACTCTACAAAGAAAGTTGGAGTTAGAGTACTCCACACTTTATGATGGCTATACCAGGGAAATAATCATGGAAGAGGAACCAGTAATTCTTTTATTCCTGTTACTTGAGGAAAAGAAGGACATAGGGAAAATAAAGGAAAAGGCTGAAACTAGTCGGTAAGAAAAGGAAGAATTTCAGGAAGCAGTCTTGCCCGATCCTCTACTACCACCTCCAGAAGTTAAGAGGCAGGTTGGGTAGGAAGGAATGAAGATTAGCGCGTCCAACTCGGTAGGAGAACCAAATGGAAATGGCTTATCCATAACTAGGGGCAAGCCTCTTCCTTATAGGCCACCACCAATGGCTAATGAGGGAGGAAAAGCTAGATGGAGACAGTCAGATATATAGAATGAAGCTTTCTCAACAACAATCGTAGCTCGAAGTGGGAAACTTCTTATACCCCACACAATAACACGCTAAACAACAACTTAAGAATGAATTGGCTGAGTTGAGGAGGATTTAACTAAGGCTGCAGACATCTATGAAGAACTAATGAGGGCTCAGGTAATCTTGCTCGACAACACCAAGAATATGCCTAAAACTAAAGAACTTAGAGGGAAAAAGTATTGCAAGTTCCATTACACCTTCAACCACTCCATTGCTAATTATGTGCGATTTAGAGATTAGATCCAAGACCTTGTAATCAAGGGAAAACTATTGCGGAAGAAACCCTAAGCCAATATGATGATTGACATAGATCCATTTCTTGAAGTCCCAATCAACATGATAAACCTTAATTAGGTTGAGAGGGGAAATGAAATGCTACCATTGATGAAAGGGGAGAAAGAAAACAAGCAGTTAAGCCAAACAGAATGAGTCAGAATGCTGCCTAACAGGCCCCAAACAGCTATGGTCAAAGGAGTAATTTTGTGTAGCAAATGTTCAGACCCAAAACAGCCTGGTAGAGGCATTTATTAAGCACTATCAAATAATTGTTTGATCATTGGTCAGATGTACCAAGCTCCCGATCGCTTCTTCGGGCCATGCAATATGGCACGCAACTATGTTGGTCCGCCTGAGGCTCGTTGCAGCCTTACCATATAACACCCTTCAATTGGTTACCAAATACGAACTTGACATATCTCATCTACGTATTTTTAGTTGTGCGGTCTATATGCCGATTGTGTCGCCCTTATGTTGGTTATGATTCTCCTTTATCATTCATTAAGGAAGCGTCTTATAAAAGATGAATCTTTCTTCTGAGAATCACGAGATTTCAGTCTACTATGCTAGCTTAGATGATGTTTGGTATAGAAATGACCTGATAATCGACGATGCATTAGCATATATAGTAGCTATTGAGATTATGTTAAGCGATGACATTGAATTTCGTTTCGTTGATGAATGTCGACGTAAAAATTGATTGGTCAAATTGGAAACAAGCAATCCAAGTCGAACTCGATTCTCTTGTTAAACGTAAGGTGTTTGAGCATGTAGCTCCTACTCCTCCATATGTGAATCTCGTTGGCTACAAGTGGGTTTTCGTTCGGAAACGTAATGAGAAGAATAAAATTGTGCGTTACAAAGCTCGTCTTGTTGTACAAGGCTTTTCTCAACACCCTGGGATTGACTAAACGAAACTTATTCACCCATTATGGATGTGATTACTTTTCGTTACCTTATCAGTTTGGTAGTTTCTGTTCAAAACTGGATATGCATCTTATGGATGTGGGAACCGCGTATCTCTATGGAGATCTTGATATGGAAATCTAAAAGAAGAAAATTCCTGAATGACTTACATTGATTGGTTCAAATAGTTATAGCTACAAAACACGATTTCTATTCGGCTGAAGTGTTTATTATACGAATTGAAGTAATTCGAACAGATATGGTATAACCGTCTGAGTGAGTATTTGATAAGTCAAGGATATGTGAACAACGATCTATGCCATTTCGTGCCAGTTTTGCGATTGTTGCAATTTATGTCGACGACATGAGTCTCATTGGAACTCCAGAAGATCTTGAGAAAACTGTCTCACACTTGAAGTCGGAATTTAAGACGAAAGATGTTGGGAAAACTTATTACTGTCTCGGTCTCGAGATAGAACATTGTTATGATGAAATCAGAGCATTGTTCGGATGGAAACATAGTACATCAATTGAACTACACCTATAAGGTGTTGTGCTGTTTTAATAAGGATAAAGCTAAGTCTTTGAGTACTCCTATGGTCATTTTATCGCTAGATGTAAAATGAGATCCTTTCTATTTGAAGGAGGGTGAAGAAGAGATTTTGGAACCCGAAGTTCCTTATCTAATTGCGATATGCGCTTTATTGTACTTAGCTGAATGCAGTAAATCTGACATCTTCTTCGTTGTTAATCTTTTGGCAAGATACAATAATGCACCAACACGCAGACACTGGATTGATATTAAAGACATCTTCCACTACCATAAGGGTATGACGAATCTATGCATGTTCTATTCCTACGAATCCTCGAGAGGTGCCACAACCCCTTTTGGTTCTCGAGTCGATTCCCGCCTTGTTGGTTATGCATACATTGGTACTTATTCGACTTACACAAAGCGCGCTCTCAAACGAGTTATGTCTTTAGCGTTAGAGGCACCCCCAATATCTTGGAGATCAACCAAATAGACCTTAGTTGCCATTTCTTCGAACGTGCTAAAATACTCTCCTTGTATGAAGCTACTCGAGAATGCTTCTGGCTGAGAGCAGTTATGGATCATATTCGAAGCATTTGCGATCTTCTTTTTGTCGCTGACGTCCCTACACGATCTATGAAGATAACGCAACATGTATCAAACAACTCAAGAAGGGTTGCATCAAAGGAGACAACACCAACACACATTGTGCCAAAGTTCTTCTTCTCACATCAACAACAAGAGCATTAGAAAATTGAAGTCACACAAATCCGTTCTTAAGACAACCTAGCTAACCTCTTCACCAAATCACTGTCGAGGACGACATTTCAGAAGTTTGTTCAAGATTAAACTTTTTGAGTTGTAACATTGTTAGTTCTCCATGGGATTATGCCAAACTTAAGGGAAATATCCTGAAGTATACTCGCTTGATCTTACGAGGCACTCATCCTGTGTTGGTCATATCTCTTATGTACGTCTCATAAACATAGATGTACTTCTCCTCCTTAGGCATTGCATAAGGGAATAACATACCTTCAGAATTACATCTCTCTCCCTGCTGTGCCCCTCTCTGCCAGATAAAAGAAACCACAACACTTTTTACATTAGCAACCCATAAAATGTTGAATGCACCCCACATTAAAATTTAATATTAAATGACTTATTTACCATGCTATGCAATGACAATTTTGTCTTTATTAGGTTTAAAAAAAAAAAAAATCTAAATACACCCCAAATCACTTTTAGCGTATTATTTATGTTCTCAACTATAAAAACCCTCACACCCTCCATTGTTGAACAAAACCCAAACCAATGAAACGACAAACATGTTAATTGAGAAAAATTGTTATTGACAAATGGAAGTAATGGATACCAATGTTTTCTAAGTGCTCTACACTGCAGAAATGAAGTTCGTGAAAGTCAAAACAAAAATTACGTACCACAAAGTTAAACCTAGCAATGAAGTCATTGCTGATGTCACCCAATTAAACGAAGGTAGACATCTGTCGATGCAAACTATACTAAGATGATTTCAAATCATCATTTTGAAATCGTTCGGCAAACTAAACGTTCAAATGGTTAGATTCAATCCCTAAAAATTAAAAATGAGTGTATAAGATTTGAGAAATGTGGGGTGTATGTACAAAATATAATGTGTATATTGAGAATGTGGGGTGTATTAAGATAATTTTTAAGTAAAAAAGCAAATGTATGATGTATTAAGTATGTATGGTTTATTTAATAATTAGTGAGTTGTTAAAATAATAAGCCTTTTTATTTTGTAGTTTATGCTTTTGTGAATTTTGCATTTACCAAAGTACCCATCCGAATCTAAACTAGAAATGAATAGAACCCTATTTTTGTTGTAGTTCTAATGATATTAGAGATTCCACGGCTTCCAAAAATCAGAGATTTGCGCGGTCGAAAGTTGGGAAAATTTTTAGGTGTACCGGGTACACCAAATTTTTTTGGTATACCCTCACTCATTAGAATTTTTTTGGTGTACAAAAAGTGAGGGTGCACCAAATTTTTTTGGTGTGCCGGGTACACCGAAAAATTACTCCGAAAGTTGAAGTAAATATTTTGCTTTAGGGCTTCAGGGAAAATGGGTCGCCCAACAGGCCCACACTGAATTGTGATGCTGGGAGCCGTCAGATCGGTTGATTGCAATGCGATCTAACGGATACACTCATATACGGCAGAAATAGAGAATGGCAAAGGTTTTTCTCTCTTACTCGCAGAAAGCCATGATCCGCCGCGCATACAGATCCGCTCCCGTGATCGGCCGCGTACAGGAATCCGTTGCCATGTTCTGCCGTGCAATCCGCGGAGAAGCACAAGCCCAAGCAAAAGCCAAGTCTGAATCTGTCCAGGGGAAGAACAGCGGACAAAATGTGAGCGTTAACGGTAAGCTTTTTTCTTTTATTTTTTTAATTTTTTTTTTAATTTTAGGGGGTTTATTATGCACTTATTTGCTTCTAAATGAAAAATATTTAAATTTGTTTTCGGCTGAAGCTTGTATTTCATGCCAATTTAGTTATGCATCTGTCATATATAACCATTTTGCAGTCTTAAATTAGCACATAATTGAATTGAACTGAACTGTATTGTTTGTAGAAACATAAAAAAAATGATTCAGAAGTTGATGTCGTTTGCATTTGCAGCATTCGAATGTGATCGTTAATAAAGTAAATTAGTTTAAGGTTGTATGATTTACTTAACGTATATGAGTGTAGCAATAAAACTGTTCCTATTAAATGGTTGGTGGGCCTTGAGATGCTCCTTATTAGTTTAAATTGTTGAATTAAGCTTTACTTCTTGTAGATAAATGATTGATAACTTTGTTGCTGTTTATGCTTACAGTATTTGAATGAGATGTAGAATATTCAGTTACTCAGTATGCCTAGCTTACATAGGCTACCTATTGACATTGTGATGCAACGCGTTGGCTGATAATTTGTGTAGTTGGTTCCATAGTGTGACTATATTGTACATACATAATTTCCTTGTGTATCCTATTTTTCTATTGCTTACAATTCCGAATGTCAATTTTCAGGTTGTGATCATTATTTCATGAGATTTTGTAGATACCTCCATCTACAATTTCTACCCCGTATGCATCGACTTTTTTTTTTTTTTTTTTTAATACTAAAAATATGGCTTTAGAGTAAAGTTTGTTAGCGGAAAATTCATTCACAATACCGCACTGTGGTATCTTTGTATTTTCACGTTCCTGATCCCCCCCCCCCTCCCTCTCTCTCTCTCTCTCTCTCTCTCTCTCTCTCTCTCAACACCACCACGTTCTCGAATTCCAACTCTTGCTTCTGCTTTGATGGTATATAAGCAAGAGTTGCAAGCTTGAACGTGCTGGTGTATGAGCGAACGGTCCTTTAATTAAATTTGTGAAACGAATGACTTATGCTACTATATGATCAGTTGGTTTGTTTACCTTAATAATATGTTCTTCTAGTTCATCCCTTTGTCTTAATGTTCTTTTACAGGAGAATACAAAGAATCGACTATTACTGTGATTAATCTCGAAAATGGAGACCTCATGGTTGTATCAGATACAAGGAGAACCAAAAAAGTTGATCTCGTCTCTAGAGTAGGTAAAGTTTTCAACATGTGTTTTGCTTTATCCCATTTACCTAATCATTCATTATCCATCCGTATGTCAAGTCGTTTGAAATTAAACTAAGTGCTGCTAACTTTCTTTGTTTTAATCTTAGTTAATGGTGATAATTATTGTTTAGTTGGTTCTTGTATATATGTAGTTGAAAATTACAAAGTTGCTTGCATGAATCTAGCCAGGCTCAGCCTATGTTTATATATGCTGAACTCGAACAGAGTTTATCACACAACTCCTAGTTTTTGGACTTTGAATTAGGGTTTCTTATCCATGACATATCTTTTGATGATATTGTTGTATACAATCTGTCAACATTGTGCATTCATTTGTATTTTTTTTGTTGTTTTCAGTCCATGATAATGTGAACAAAGTTCATGTTTTGAATGGAAATGTTGTTGTCGCTGGGGTTGGAAACATGCAAGACTCGACAATGGGAGCGTATGAAATGAAAAATACTATTTTCAAGAAAGGCGAAAGTCATCTTAAGCAAGTAATAAATAAAGGAATCGAATATATTAATAATTTGACTCATAGTACAACATTAGGTTACTTGATTCTTGGTGTAGAGAATCAAATGAGATCTATGTGGTATCTTTCTTACTCAAAGAATGACAATGAGTATCCGAGGAGAAAGTTGAAGGCGTATCCACACTACCATGCCTTTGGTTCAGGAGCCAAATATATATGTGAGTATCTTGAGATTTCAATGAACCATCCCATCAGTATCAATGAGAAGACGGCACAAGCGATAGCAGAATTTGGACACTTAATTGCATCCTTGATGGATCCTGCTACCGGAGGGTACATAATGGGTGAGTGCTATTTAAATGTTATTTTGTTCATTATCTCACATCATATTTAATATGTGATCTGATCTTTTATCTAATTGTCTCACAGTTCAACTTGCTACGGAAAATGGTGTTAAAGTACTATCCCTAAATAATGTACTTGCTTTGCTCCTGAAATACTATGATAGACTTGAACCGCTTTTTAAAAGATGTATTTTCATCGTATATAAAACGAAGAAGGTGTTCGATCCGTTTGGCAAGTTCAGATACATTGAGCCCGATGTCAACTTGGACGCATTAAGGATGTTGATTGAGTATGTTTTATTATTTATAATTTTGCTTGTACGTTAATTCATTACTTTGGTTTTATTGTTTATATAACTAATTTATCAATATGTGTTTTACTGTTTTTAAATTTTTGCAGGGGAAAAAATGGAGAGAGAGGAGTGATTTATATGGGACATCCAATGTTTGCGTTAGAGGATAGTTACTACCTTCAGATGGTACTATTTGAGAAGTCGAAGTCTGTTGCCTCAGCGATGAAGAAAGCATTGGATGTTTCGGTGAACTCTCTTCCAATTGCTTCAAATTTAGCTGGTATTAAGTTTTTGGATGTTGAAGGAAAGAAAGTTTACATCATGCCTTCAACGAAATCCAATTTGGCGAACATGAAGCCTTACTTGCCTCCAATAGACTTTAGCTTGTAATTTGACTGTAGTCACTGTTTGAGTTTTGGGAAACAAAGTTTATCGCTTGGAAGTATAATATTGGGTAAATTATATAAAACTATTTCAACTATTGAGTCAGTCACAGTTTCATACTACATTTTAAAAAAATTTCAATGTCATACCTCATCTACGAATTTTTTACAATTTTATACTTTTCGTCAGTTTTCTGTTAATTCTTTCGTTAAATAGTGACTTAGCTTGAGATAGGGTCCACTATTTATTAAAAAATTAATAAAATATTAAAAAACTAAAAAAAATCATTTAATATTTTTTTTGCATGGGGACCCATCCCTTACCCTTTCTTCCCGCTCCCATCTTCCCAAAACCCAAACCCCCACCCCTTCTTTGCCGCTCTAGTCCTTCACCAACCCACCGCTGCCCTCTCTTCCTCCATCTCTTTCGTCCTATCTGTGACCATGGACTCATGGTCTGAGATCTAGATCAAGAAGATGGAGGTTGGCAGCAGCGAGCTGCTCAACACCCCTTTTCCCCACCCGAGCCCACCTCCAAATTAGAGACACTCCCTCTTTCTCTCTAATCCTTAGCTCCAAAAATCCCCTTATCGTCCTGTCTTTTTGAGTTCTCGTCATCGTCGGTGTCGAACTCCTAGTTGTTGGCTTCTCTCTGATGGTCGAGTTCCTCTCGTCCATGAACTTTCTCAGAGGGTTGTATTAGAGCTTGTCCAGCGCCACCATCAGCAGCAGGAACTGCACCATCTGGATGGGAAGGGTGAGGTCGAAATCGAACAGGGCCGCCTTCTTGAACTCCTCCGCCAAGGTCAGCAAGGTGGGGGCGATGGCGGAGAGGGAGGTGGAGAGGAATATCAATTGGGGCTTTGTGAGCTTTGGGAGGTTTGATGGGATTTTGGGGATGGAGATTTGTAATGGGATTTGGGAAGAAGGGAAGATAAACTGGATTTTTTTTTTACTTTTTCTTTAATTAGTTATTTTAATATTTAAAAATATTAAAATATTTTTTTTTTTTTCAATTTTTAATATTTGATTAATTTTTTAATAGACAGTGGGTTCCGTATCAAGCCACATCACTATTTAATGGAAGAATTGATAGAAAACTAATGGAAGGTATGAAATTGTAAAAAATTCTTAGATAAGGTATGACATTGAAATTTTGTAAAGATGGGGTATGAAACTGTGACTAACCCAATGGTTGAGGTAGTTTTATATAATTTACCTTATAATATTTATTTAGAATTATGCCCAGCATTTCATATGGCGATGTGAATTGTCATACCTATTTAGTAGACTTCGTGATGGTTCTCGAGTTTCCGACTTTGGTAACTTCGGTAACTTTGGTAACTTGTTAATTATGATCCCATCTATGAATGAATGATTTTGTAGATGTGAATCTTCCTTGTGAATTTTGCTCTTCTATTATTTACTCTTGTGCTTTTGGTTTCTATTTGCATGGTAATTTATGGACATTGTTGCTGGAACTTCCTATCTACTTATAGGTCTGGTGGGTTGTTCCACCACCTATGTCATTTCATTAGGACTTTCGTCGTCTTTGAACCATCTTTTTGAGGATAGTCTCTTAAGTGGTTTATCATTTATGGATGACAAAGTTATGATTTGAGTGGAATATTAATGCAAATTTTAAACAACCGAAAAGTCGCGGTAGAAAAAACGATCAAAATAAGGGACCAAAAGTATTATTAGAATTCGTCTGATCCTTATTGGTGGTTGGAACATAGATGAGCAATGAACAAACTTACTGCCGTTTCACGATGAGCAATGTTTTGATTTCATCCAAAAAGCATCTCTTACTAGTTGGAAACCCTAAACCGAAAAGGGAAACAAAGCGAGAAATGATAATAAATGATGTTAGAAATGCAAAAAAAATGGATGTTAAAACGGATACTGAAAAACCATTTAATACTACGATTTAGTAATGTTCTTCTTCATTTGCAAATGAGAGGTCTTAAGTTCGATTCTCGCCAAATGCGAATTTGAACCACATTATTGCTAGCTCATTGTAAGGCCAACCACACCCTCTCTTTCTCTTAGTATAGATAATATTGTTTGTTTTGAAAAAAAAAAAAATCCTATATGGAAAACTTCGAACACTATTTATGTTGAATTTTCAACGCTACATCAGTGTCCGCTTTGTGAAAGCATGGACGAGCCTCATTGTCACTCACTCCTCTATCTGTTTATGGTTCCTCAAGTTCCCTAGGCTCCATGTCACTCATTCCTTTCCTCAAGCTTTATATTCATTTCCCTCATCCTTCTTTTTCCTGTCCCTCAAATGTGCTTTCAGGTCCACAAGGAAGTTCATCTTTCCTGTCCCTCAAAACCAGGGTGCCCACCTGGCTGACCACAACAATCACAAACTATTCCATACCTACCGTCAACAACCACTGCATGCTTAGCACTTGAGAGACTGTGTCATGTGCCACCGAGTTGTGTCTCTTAACCCCTGAGGTCTGTGTCCTCCCTTCTTCCATGAGCCTTGATTTCTCATCTTTCCCTGGGCCTTAGTCGGGCCTTCTCTTGAGCCTGCATTATTTCTAGGGCCGCAAAGGATCCTGTGTTAACAGTGGGCTTGATGCATGTTCCCAGGAGAAGAAAAAAAAAATCGCTTCATCATATTCATAGGCAAGATATCGAAATTGCTCTCTTAATTGGCTTTATATTTGGCGTTGCTTCTCCAAACACTACGTACAAAATTCCAATTTGTCCATTGGTTGGGTTCGAGGGAGTACTCCTCAGGTGGTGGTTTAGAAATTAAAAGTCAGAAGAGACTCAGTGAGGAACCATGAACTCGATGTCATCTCCACACTTCTGATGTTTTCAGGCGATTTGCAACTTCTTTCTCACTTAGAACAATTAATTAATGCATTCTGGAAATTCACTCATCTGAAAACCGACAATAATTTTAGGGAACAGAAAGGGTAATATGATATCGAAGAGAGATATAAATGGAAAGTCCCTTGGAATCACTCCAACAACCAATTCACCAACCTCATAATTAGTAAAATGGTCAACTCCCATATATCATCCATACTTAACAGAAAAGTAACTGCACTTCAGACAAGACCTGTAATTTGAGATGACACTTCCACGCGTTCAACATCAAGTTCCCCAGGCTCCATGTCCCTCGTTCCTTTCCTCAAGCGTCGTATAGTTTTAACTCAAACTTCCTTCGCAAGTCCCTCATATATGCCTTTAAGTCCAGAAATTTTTCTTTCTTGGGCTCCTCTCCCAAAATATCATCCTCTCTCATTTCTTTTCTCCATTTCTCACGTTGTTGGGGCTCAACGCACAGGCAATCTATAGTCCAGTGCTCACCCAATACCATACAATAGGTACATAACTTGAGAGTAGCACGTCCTGTCCAACCCCTGCGAGCAGGGTGGCCCCCCGGCTGAGTACAACAATCACAAACTATTCCATACCTACCGTCAACAAGAGTTACCTCCAGAGGGTTTGGGATATGTATCATGTAAGGGCAACCAGCACTCGTGTGGTCTTTCTCCTTTCCACAAACTCCACAAGGACCATATCTAAGTTTTGCCGCTGCTAATTGTGCTTCCAAGTCCTTGCAGCCCTTTCTTCTTTCCTGCATCATTAAATACCAAAAACAAAACGAATAAAAATCAAATCATTAAGCTTAGCATAGCCATGCCGCCTGCTTAATATATTATAGGTCGGAATTTAACTTCAAGGATAGTACGCAGATGAAATTTATTTCCCAAACTACAGGCTCAATTAAACTGCTAACCAAATGGAAGCCATGCACAGGCGTTGAAAGTAAAGACAAAGGATCAAATGAAAAGCATACCTTGGGCCGCACAGCGAACAGGATCATCCACAACAGTGGCACGTCCCATAGGAATCACTTCACCACGAATCTTTGGTTTTTTGGTTACATCTCCACGAATTTTTGGTTCTATTGCCTTGTGATCTGTTTGAATTTTACAATTCCATCTTAGAGTCAAATACAAATAAAAGAAGGGGAGGGGGAAGGACCGAGGAGCATCTCAAGGCCCGTGCAATAGGAACATCTGAAATTTTATTGCTAAAACGCGAATTACGCAATGTCTAGACCATAAACTATCTAAAAGAAGCCAAATAAGTGCATACTAAACCCTAAGAAAAACAAATACTTACGATTACGACGATTGCGAGTCCCTCTATTCTCCCCCCGTACCGATTCTGACTTGGCTTTCGCGTGGGCTTCTGCTTCTCCGCCGATTGCGCGGCGGAACATGGCAACGCATTCCTGAACGCTACCGATCACGGGAGCGGATCTGAAAGTCCGGCGGATCATGGCTCTGCGAGTGAGAGGGAACCAGAAACCTTAGCTATGGCTCGTTTTTGGATGATGACGGATGTTTATATTCATTTGGGCCTGACGGGTCGGGTCAGTGTGGGCCTGACGGGTGACCCATCTTTTGGGAGGTTCTCTCGAGCGTGATATTTATGTTCTTCCTATGAAGACAGGTGACCTATATATTTTAAGAAAATTAACGAAAAGTTTAAAAAACTTTAATTTTAATGAAAAAATAACAAATAAAGATATAATGAATAATGTTAGAGAAAAGTAAAAATATGAATTTTCGTTAAAAGTGAACAGTATCAGAAATATTTCGTTAAAACTCTCTAATTAAAAATCAACGCTCCTTGGTTCAACGTCCCTTCTACGTTGGTACTTGTCGACATTGGTGTCTGGAGGTGTACGTGGAACCTTATGTGGAGGGCCATAAGAAGGGCTACGGCTACCAATTTGTTTGGATTAGGAGGAGTCCACTGAAGATTGAATGCGTACATTTGCGAGACTCATGTTTCATGTATTTAAACGATTTAAGTACAAATTTTACTAATTTTTTCATCACTGCATAGCTTATAATACGAAGTTTATCATATAAAAGCAAAAGATTACCAAAAAGAGTCGTCACATCAAATCCATAAACTTGTTTATTATCATATCTAATCGTGATTTTGAAGGAAACAATATCCAAGATAAATAAAATATGTTAATCTTATCCAAGGAAATTCATGATCACCGAACGCAGCACCAAGTTGCAGAGAACAAAATCTGCAAAAGCCCGTTCTGGTGCTAAATCCTGCAGTTTTTACACGCATGGATCAGGATGACGGAATACGATGAGAAAAGATGTGGTAGACAATGTTACCTATGTTGTAATATCTCAATATATGATGAAGAATTGACACGAGAGAAAGAAAACTCGTCTAAAATATGCATACACGTCACAACTATCAAGGACAAGAATCACACTTTTACCTTAAATTCTTTGTTTTCTTTGTTCACTTGAATACGGAGACAAACTGCAAAAGAAATAATCAGGATGAGAGTCAAAATCCTCACATCTAACATGGATTTACACCTGAAAAAGAAATAAACTACTTATTCCTCCTTACCAGCAAGGACTGCTGTCCCGATGCAAGAAAGTACTCCTGAAAGGAAAGAGTTGAATGGGAATGGCCCGACAATAGCCATGTAGACTACCTGTTCAAAACAAAGTAGAAAACCAAATGAAGATTAAACGAACGATATAGAGTTCCAACGCAGACGTTGACTTCAACCATTCAAGCTCTAGTTTTCTAGTAGTTAATGCATCATTATATTATCAGAAAATAGGAATTCAAATAAACATATGTTAAAGTGATAGAGACAAAGAGTGGACATGGTGAATCTAACTTTGTTGCTGTTTATGCTTACAGTATTTGAATGAGATGTAGAATATTTGGTTGCTCAGTATGTCTAGTTTACATAGGCTACCTATTGACATTGTGATGCAACTCATTGGCTGAGAATTAGTGTAATTGGTTCCATAGTGTGACTATATTGTACATACCTAATTTCCTTGTGTATCCTATTTTGACTTCATCCAAAAGTATCTCTTACTAGTTGGAAACCCTAAAACCGAAAAGGGAAACAAAACGAGAAATGATAATAAACGATGTTAAAAATGCAAAAAAAGAAAATCGATGTTAAAACAGGATATTGAAAAGCCACTTAATACTACGGTCTAATAGTGTTTCTCTTCACTTGTAAGTGACAGGTCTTAGCTTCGATTCTTGCCAAAGGCGAAATTGAACCACATTATTGCTAGCTCATTGTGAGACCAACCACACCCTTCTTTCTCTTAGTGTATATATTATCATTTGTGAAAGCATGGACGAGCCTTATTGTCACTCACTCCTCATCTGTTTATGATTCCTCAAGTTCCCTAGGCTCCATGTCACTCGTTCCTTTCCTCAAGCTTTATATTCATTTTCCTCATCCTTCCTTTTCCTGTCCCTCAAATATGCTTTCAAGTCCAGAAGGAAGTTCATCTTTCCTGTCCCTCAAAACCAGGGTGCCCACCTGGCTGACCACAACAATCACAAACTATTCCATACCTACCGTTAACAAGAGTTACCTCCAGAGGGTTTGGGATATGTATCATGTAAGGGCAACCACTAGAACCTCAAACCTATGTTCATCTACAATAACGTCTTGCTTCACATCTGGAAAATAACATGGTACTTGTAAAGTTGTACTCCCAAACATGCTTGCAGACGGTAATTTTCTCTTGTGAAAAACTTAAATGAAAAAAAATAACTTTAGGCCTACAATAACTATAGAAATAGACTCGTGTTCACAAAATTAAACCTACCAAAACACAAATGATTACACAAAGTAAAACTTTGCACTCACTAACACACCAATTGATAGGATTAAAAGCACACCACAAAGTAGCACACAAATGTCCTATTGATTTTCCTTATTAACACTAATATTTGTCAATTGTAGCATATGAAAATAAGGGTATTTTCCGCAGAAGATTGTTTTATCTAACTACTTAAAATGTCACAAAAACTGGGCTACTGTCCCTACTGGCCAGCCACCAAAAAATAATTAATAGACCGACTTATACTTATCTAAAGTCTACGAAATTTTATATGCAGACACTAGACACACAAAGCTACACTCACACAAATTTTTGAGATTTTTGGAGTTAATTTGCTATTTAAATTAAATCGAACAAAAAAAGAACAGAAATAGATTTTAAGTAGTTCACAAATTAAGAAAAAGAAGTTAGGGGAATTGCTATTCACGCCCAAATAATCATACAAACAAGTTATGTTTCATTCAAATTCCTTTTATTTCTGGATGAAGATGCTCAAGTTGGCTCAATGTTAGAACTCAACCTATTACTCTTTCTTATGTAGTATGTTAAGAGAATGGCGTTTTCAACTTAACTTAGTCCCTAACATGCAATCTAGAACGGCGTGTTCATAGATTTAACAAGTAGAAATCATTAAGAATGAAAAGAGTTTGAGTCATCACAAGGCATTGTAAGTACTGGCGTTGTCTTACTTATCCTAGAAATTGGTTCACATGTTATTCACAATTACAAAGTACTACTCTAGAACATATGTAGGTCCTCATTCGACAAGGACACAGGCACACACATATTCATAGCATTAGAATCCTAGATATGCTTACTAAGTATGCATCCGTAGAAAACACATAAAGAATTCATCAATGAGACAAGTAGTGAATCAATTTTCATCCGTTCATAAAAGTAATTCAAACGAAATATCATAACAAACTTGCAATCATATTCGGGGCTTCAAACAGCCCCTAACTACTAAAAATTTAGTTACACAATCCTTAAGTTAAAACAAAAGATAGACATGAGTTTGAGAAAATAGAATCGAAAGAAATCGACTGAGGCTTCCCATTTCCTTCCTTCCCCAACGGTACTTTTAAACCAATTCTTGCTGCATCATTTTCTTCTCCTTAACTCACCCATTAATAGCCATTTAGTGATGACAATAAATGAGAGGAAATGGTAAAACAATTTTAACTCCTTAGGGTAGCCTTTATGCCAATTACTCCCTCTTAATCCTCATCTTTAATTCCATTTCCTTTGATATTTGAACAGGTGTCAGCTGATTTGTTCTTGATTGCATCAGTTTTGGCTGCTAGATTTATGGGATTTATTGCTTTCAATGCTTTCTTGTCAGTTACAAACTACTCAGCCTCTTGGAAACCTTTTAGTGTTAAAACGGCCATAACTTCTTCTAGAAAAATGATATTAACAATTTGCGAAATGCTCCAGAAAATAGACATCCGTAGCTTTCCAAGCATTAAGGCTCATTCTCTAATTCATTCTGAGCTGTCCGCAACTTGCTTACAAAGTCAGCTGACGTGCACAGGCAGTTTTGACGAATTTGTTACTTAAAATCCCACTTGTGCCATTTTTCTTTTCTTTGCTTGACAAATCCTACAAAACACAAAAACAAAGTAAATAGCTCAAAAATATACGAAACTAACTAAGAAAAGACAAGTGAATTTGATATAAAATATGTATAAATATGGGCTTGTCAAATACCCCCGCACTTAGCTTTTGCTAGTCCTCGAGCAAAACAAAGAAAACATGAAAAACATTAGTTCCCACTATGTGACCCTCGTAGAATTTCATTCAAGAAAACAAATCATCAAGAACCTTAGCTAGCACCAAATAAGCTAATCCAAGCTCATCTTCCTTATTCAAATGTTAACAACGACCTTTTAATCATCCTTGAAGTGTAGTGTGTGTAATAGCCATGCTAATGCAATTTCAAGTTTTTTTTTTTTAAAACACCACATGCAAATGTTGATGTATATTTCCTTCCTAATGCTAGAATATATTTAGTATAATGGCACAAGCAAGGGTGTCGAATCCACAGGGACTAATTGGACCTATGTAATTACTTGTTTTGCTAGAACTCTAAGAAATGAATCAAACTAATCAAACTAGGCATGTTAAGAAACTAGGCATGTTAAGAATTGAATCAAACTAGTCTAAATAGGCAGATTTGTTATTGAATCTTGAAAGCATAAGAAAATGAAATAAACACAAACCAATGAATCAACAACTAATATATTGGGATAGTATCAATGGAAATGAAGCTAGGGATTCGATTTCACCATTGCTCAACTAAGTCCATGTTTGTTAAGTTAGTTTATACTCATTCATCTACCTATTTCTTGAGTTTGTTTCACTTGGATATGATCAACCATATGATGTGTGGATTTGATCAAATGTCTCTAATCTTGAACCTAATTGTGATGTGCAACTTTGGTTCATAATCTAGAGTATGTAATGCACAAGAAACGTTCACTAAACCAAAGGGAACACTTGGCAGGATGTTTGCCAAGCTTTCCCTTCATTCATTCACAAATCCACCAATATTAGACATGATGTATGTTTTAATCTTGGCTAAATAACTTGTGGTTAACTCAAATGGAGATCAAGCATACAAATCAACTCACAAATTCACAATTATAACAGAGAATGAAGCAAGAACTAGATAGACAAAATGAGCATTCTAACTTAATTACATGGCAAACTTTGCAAGGTTACATCGAATCCCTAGAGGAAGATTAGTTACACTTCATGTTTACAAACGATTTGACATAGAAATATAAAACATGAATGAACATAGAATTGATAAGAATGAACCCTTGAAGCAAATCTGATGTTGAAGTCCTTGAAGAGTCCCTTGGTGCTCCTTCTCCAAAAGTGGTGCGGATAAAGGTTGAATGGTTTGGTTGAATGGTTTCTGCCCTTGGGACAGAAATGGAGTGAAAATGGGAGAGGTTTTTGGTGTGGAATGGACTGAAAATGAAGAAGAACTTGCGGAACTGCCTTATGTGTGAAGTATGCTTAGTTTAATAGGAATGAATCTTGTTCCAACATTCAGATTGGATCTCTTGCACAAGTCAGATGGAATGATGGTTTTCTGAGGTAGTGGACACATGGGATGGACAAGAGTTGCAGGTGTGTGGTTTATTTAATCAAGGATGCATGTGTTCTTGCTGCAACAAGTGGGTGGAGTCTGCAAAAGTGAATTAAACCACCATAAATTGTTTATACAAATCTGAAAGGGGGAAGAGAACACACGGTTTGAACAAGGAGATGAGTTGGATTTCTGAAATGATGGCTGCAAGGAGTTACTTGTTTAATCACAATGCATGTGAATTTCTGCAAAGATGAAGTGTAGACATGTAATGGAGTGCACGGAATGGATGTGAATCATGCATATGAAGGTGTGGCTGATTTGATTAAGTAATGGAAGTGGATAATCTGACTTGGAACCACATGGGATTTGCATGACATGATTGTGTTTGTTGGTGGAAATATGGCTGAATGTTTAAGTAATGGAAATGGGTGTTTTTGGCGCAAAAGAGAGATGAACAAGTAGTGGAATGCACGGCTAGGTTGTGGCATATCTGATTTGGTGCTAGAATTGCATAAAATGATGGAATGATATGGGAACACACGGCCAAGGTTGTGACATGCATGTGGATGCATGTTTTTGGCGTTGGAATCACATAGCTAACTTCACTGATTTTGCCTTGTTTAGAATCACCCAATATGGCCGAATTGCATTTCTTAACACTTCACATCTTTTCTAGAATGTTTTTGCTTCATTTGCTTTCCCATTGATCCAAATTCACCCTTGGCTGCACACTAACACCAAATAATGTAAAATGCAACTAGTTTAATCCAAAACAATCACAAAAATGCCACATAAGGAAGATATAAATGTATGCAAAATGTGACTTATCAGCAAACTAGTGACATTCTCACGGGACATACACTCAATCACACATATGTTTAGTTTAACATGTTTTGCTCAAAGAATCAAATGTGAAAGATCTACCATAAGCTTGCGTAAAGATCTCATCTCCACAATCATAATTGCAAAACTAAAATCAAGAGGACTTTTATTGGATATAATGAGGCTTAGGGAGAGGGTTATAGAAATGAAAGGATAGGTAAACACAAGTTACAAGCTATATTGCAAGCAATTCTCTTGTTGAGATTTATAAGAACTTAACCTCTCCAACCACTCTACTAATACCTTCAACCACACCCCTAAAATGAAACTTAAAGACCTTTTTATTTGCTTTGTATACAATTTTTCTTTTTCTTCTTCTTCTTCTTGTTTTTTTTTTTTTTTTTTTTTTGGGAACCAATTTTGCACATAACTAGATACAAACATGAAATACGCCCACACTCATTCTTTTGCCAACCTCCTTCAAAGTACTTCACATTTATCATAAGACAATCTCACATTGCTCACTAGCTAGCTTGGAAAGGGTAAGGGAAAATGTTTAAGGTATAAGGGCAGACATATCTGGTGATAAGAAATGAAAGATTTAACATATACGACTCAAATTGGCAATCTAATGATATCATTTTTCTTTAGGAAACATGCTTATTTGGGCCATGGTGATAAACCTAATGCCTCTATCATTTTCAAGTTCATGCAATCAATAACAAACATTTCGAATGATCATTACGCAAGTTCTAGAGATGTAAGTCACATAAGTTCATCACACATGAAAGAACATGCATGTATGAAAAATGCACACACATTCAATAGGCTCAAAAACTCACATAGGCTATATTTGGTCACTATATTCACATACGAAGTTTTAAGTCATGCTTTAGTTTCACATCAACAAGGCTATGTGCATTTGGTTCTTCAAAGATGGTTAAACATATACAAGGCTAATAAGAGAATAAGGAATTTCACACAGCACATGCTTACTAAGTTCTTGATCACCGTCATTCAAATTCAATCCAGTTATATCATTGGGTCGGGAAACTAACAAAAATCTAATTCAAAACAATAAATAAAACAAGACAATATTTTTGGATTTTTAAATCTTTTGGATTTTCTCTTTTTTTGGGGTTTTTTTTTATTTTTTTTTATTTTTTTAGGGTAAACAAAACTAATTAAGCAAACAAAAAGCAACAATAAGGAAACAAATTAAATCAGTCCTTAGTCAAAGGGACGAAAATTTTCAATTTGGTCATTTTTTCAATCCTTACCCCCAAACTTAAACTGGACATTGTACCCAATGTCAGAAAACACAATAATGCATAAAATAAAAATAAAATAAAATAAAATAGTAAGAAACAAAATAAAGCATTTGGACTAAAAACTTCCCTAATTTGTAGTAAAAGCAAACGATGACCCCCAAACTTCAATTCTGCAATCAACTCCAAGGGTGCACATAACCAAATGTTCCTCCACATCATGCTCCGCAAAAGACTTGTAATATGGGTTGAGTATATGCCCCATTAACTTTTACCGCGTTTCTGGTCTTCGTAGGAAGCTAGGTCAATGCTCTTGAACATTTGAGTATGCAAATACTACAAAGAGTACCTGAAATAAAAACAAAAACAGAAACACTAATTAGACAAGAAAAGGAAACAATAGAAAAATGAGTAATTAGAAATAACAATCCCCGGCGACACGGCGCCAAAAATTTGATAGGATTAAAAGCACACCATAAAGTAGCACACAAATGTCCTATTGATTTTCCTTATTAACATTAATATTTGTCAATTGTAGCATATGAAAATAAGGGTCTTTCCCGCAGAAGTTGGATTCCTTTTATTTGATTTAACATTTCATGTTTTGTACACTGGTTTACAATACGGGCTACTGTAGACTTTGATTCTGCGCGTTTCTCATAATCCATTATTTACAATACGAAGGGATCTAATCTGTTTTACTAAATGCAGGCAAAACATTATTGTGTGTGCAATTGCTCATGGTTGTACTGAGTACAAAATTACTGTAGTGATAAAGCGGGATGATCGAATTAGGGCTCCGAGAGCTATTTAACGTTAAGGTAGGTACTCATTAAACCACCTGATTATGTTTGTTGTCCGTTTAGATGAATTTAGAAATTAATTGATGAACAAACACTGAAAGGCCTTGGAATCCTTCACTGTAAGAAATGATATACATTGCTAGAAGTCAGGGGTAACCCAGAGCCTTTCCTATATGCAAGGATATATGCTGGGGAGTTGGCTGATTCTTGAGTTCAAGGAATTTGTGGGCCAAGGAGGGCAAAATATCCTCTAAAGTTGATTTTCACCGTCCCATCATCATGCATTAGGAGGTTCAACCTAGAAATTTTTTCAGCAGAAAATAAAAAAGGTGTGGCTTTGCGAGACAAAAGACATGATGTTCAACCTAAACAGTAGCAAAAGAAGTAGAGGTATTTAATATGCAATAGAAAGCCAAAGTTTTTGCCCTACGTAGAGACCCTTGATTTTGGTTTGATCTTTTGTTTCCTTTTTCTTTTTTCTTGTTTAGCATTTAGGTCTTCTCCTAATTCACACATTCAACCAACATTGCATTTTTGTTTAATAGTCTAAAATTCTAGCTTGAAACCCTCTGGTTGGTTAGCGAGAAACAAGAAGAAAAATAATTGGGATACAATTAGGGATGGGCAAAATACCCGCGGTTACCCGTCCATTTAAACTTCATGGTTATGGTTATGGGTAACCGTTTAAATAAATAAACGATTATGGGTATAACTGTTTACACGTGAAAATTAAATGGATGGTTATGGGTGTTAACCGCGGTTATAAATAGGTAACCGTTTACCCATTGTTTTCTATAATTTGAAATGCATATTTAGGAAACACAAGAAACATTAATTTGACTTGTATGGAGTGTTAGTCATTTTCAAATTTAATTCTTTTAAAACATGCTATCAAGCACATTTTACGCTTCGTTTTTATTTGAAAAACGAAAAATTGCTTTAAAAAACATTACCAAACGGGCAAAAGACACCTGTAGTCGTAGCCAAAGCAATAGACGAACATGTTTCTAACATATAACATGTATGCTGTCAATACCTGAATATTATATACGATGAGGAGTGGCATGCACAGTAGGAAGCAAATTAAACTCGTCGATAATATGGAAACTTATCACAGGTCCTTGAAAGTAACAGACACAAACACAAAGAAGAAAGAGACTATAGACTCGAAATAAATAGCGACACAGCACCGCGCTCAATTCAATTTGCCTTGCGTCTAAGCACAACCAGATAGACAATTGCCTTCCCTGCCACAACAATGGATTGTTGCTCTGCAAGTCTTTTTCCATACAAGTCAAAGAGCTCGTCCAAGATTTCATCTCCAAAATGCTGCTTGATGAGTCCCTCCAGGCTACCTCTGATGTGAGATGCAAGTAGTGGGGGATTTTTATAGACACTGTCATGTGCAACGAAGTGATGCAAATTTTCCCTTCTGTCTAAGCTAAAGCATCCATTTAGTTCTATAGCAGCTTCTAGTTCTTTGGAAGACATTAAGTAATTGGGTAGGTTAAATGAATCTACTTTCTCTTCATCAACAACTCCCTGTATGCATAAATTGAAAACACATTGTAAATATTCAAAACTAATGAGATGTTATTTGGATTATATTTGTACATGGTTTAATATAACAGTAAGAACAAATTACCAGTAATTGCTTACCTTCCTAGCCATATCCATGAGGCAAGATCCCAAAATTTGAAAGATCACATTTGGCAGAGTTTGAGAATGAGGGGTACCGTCTTGGCGACCTGGAATATTAAGTACCATGAGTCCTCCATTCACAATTTCTTGTGCCCTCGCATTCAGGAAGCAATCCATGTCCTCAACATGTTGTGCTTCATAAGCCCTTACTACTTCATCTGGGGCATCTGAGTAAAAGATTCGACCTTTATTCCAGGCAGGACTGTTTTTATTCACTACCTCTTTTGGGACTCGAGAAATCCATGGAATGGAAAATGAAGAGTAAAAAAGGTGGATGGAATTATTAGGAAATAGCCGACCATAGAAGGAGCCTGGCACCCCAGCGGCATAGTATTGCCTGTCTTGTGGGAGGGAGTTGAAGAGCAGATTAAAATCATTTGAGGTAAGATCATTAAAGAAAACCTGAAACTCAGGTAATTGGGAGCTCAGCCCTTGGGTTTTATATTTCAACTGCAGAGCTTGAATTATGTTTTCAACTGAAAAAAATGTACTGGGCCCAACGGAGCAACCTAAATCTGCAATTCTAAAGGTCTTGGAAGATAACAAGATTTCTGGGCCAAGTTCTGCGATTGCCTTGTTTACAAATTCCTTGGAAGCCTCCGCGCCTCCTCTCTGCACAAGGAGAAATGTTCTAATGTATAGCTTATGTTTTTGGTTTCAACAAGTAATAACTTCTAATGCTGAAAAGCAATAATTATATATATGCTTATCAGTGACTAATTACCAGCAACTACATATATACTTTCTTACTTACAGTCCCCTTCCGTTAAGGACGCTCAAATAAGCTTATTTGAGAGATCCTTTGTAGGGCCCACTCCACATCATATTTTAATAATTTAACTGTTCATCTTTTAGATCTTTCTCTCAAAGATCATCACTCAAAATCATCTCTACAAAAAATAACTTAAATCCGAAACTATTTGATGGTTGGATAACCGTGTTTCTTTAAAAAAATCGTATTCATTTGTTTTCTTCACTACAATAGAATGTCTTACCAGTTCTGGATTTTTTATCTAATTTTTTGGAAGGATAATCTATGAATGGTGTACTATAATATATACGGTTTAGATTTTCAAAATAAGTTACGGAATCTACACCACAAGGTGTCCTTCAAATAAATTATTTGAGAAATCCGTCAACTATAAATTATTTGAGCGATCCCTCAACGAAGGGGACTGTTCTTAATTTTTCATTGGCAATGTACACACTTTATGCATACAAGGAGATCAAAGACTTATTAGTGGAGGTTAGGACTAAATTCACATAATTAAGTTATAACGCCCATTTGATTACTATCTCGGTTTTAGTTTTGGTTTTATAAAATTTGTTTGGTGACTATTTTTAGTTTTCATGACTAAAGCCAATAAATTTGATAGCTTTCAATATTGGTTTTAAATAAATAAAAATTTGAAAACTAGAATTGGAAAGAATTACAAAACAATTTTAAGTTACAAACAATTAAATTGGTTATCAAACAGACTCTTACTAGCATGCAATTAGTTTCGATATACGGACCACGTACTATGAACATATTTTACATTTTATGTTTGAAATTCCAAGAAAAATCCCGTTCGACATGGATGAATATAGTCGATTGGCTATCTTATATATACATGCCTATATATAAAGCTACATGCAACAATTGCAATTGCAATTGCATTAATTAATGTTCTTCACTTCTTTGGTCAAATTAACAAGAGAAAGGGACGTTACAAAAGTCATGCCCAGAAACAGACGCTCGGTCGAAATGCCTAGAGAAAAAGACAAAACGAAACAAACAAAGGCAAGCAAGTACCACTAAACCACCCCAGAAAGGAAAAAAAGAAGGCAATAAGCTACTAGAACGAGATTAGTTCAGAAGGAAGGATCTTCCAGTACCAGAGGCAAACCCTAGAGGAGGACAGATGAGAATAATTATTAATTCGCCAAAAAAGCGATTCCAAACCAACAAGATTTTTGTTCACAACTCGAATTGTTTTCACGATCCGAACCCACAACCCTTCGATCAAATGACTTTTCCGTTGCACAGAGGCTCGCCCTTATTATTAATTTGCAAAACTTGAAGAATTTTTTTGTTTCACACCTTCTCTATATATAGTTTCGTGAGACGAGGTAATTATTTCTGGCAATTGATTAGTTCAAATAAAGTCTAGCCAAAAGCAGTTACAGAGATTCATAGAGAACTGAAGATACCTGGTAAACGGAGATGTTGGCATAGCTGTTGGCTCTGTGTTCACCTTTCATTGGATAAGCTTCACAAACTTTGCTGTTTTCCTCTGTTCCTGCCATCTCTCTCTCTCTCTCTCTCTCTCTCTCTCTCTCTATGTGAATATTATCAAGTTGTATGATACGCGTTTAGAGAAATGAAAATGATCAGTTCTTGTTCTGGATTAAGTGAGCTGCTATTTTGTTTGCATCCCCAACCCAGATGCATGCGTATAATGTGTTGTCAAGAATCTGCACGCACAGTACGTACGTGTCATATAATAAATGAATTTGATAAACAAAAACCCAAAAACAAAAAGTTAAATGGTAGTGGGCGCTTGTATCGACCATGTATGCGTCTGCAAAAGTTGTCTGTACGAATTTATTATTATTTTTACTTTTTATATAGATTCTTTGTTTCTTTGGAGGCCAACATATAGTGCAGAAAGATTGTAGATAAAGAAGGAAAATTAATTCTAGTGGAAACAAATCCTATTGTCGATTGATTATAGTAAGAATGTATCACAATAGGTAATAAATCATATTTACAATACGAATTAAATCTTAATAAAAAAGGATTTTTGACAATTAATATTACAATTTAGTGATATTAACAAGAAGATGATCCCGTACGACGTCGTAGGTTTCAAAACTATGTTAAACATGTAAAAAGTTAGAATATGTGTCAAAGAGTAGTATCTATATACATATATTATATGAGAAAACTGAGGATGTTGATATGCTGTAGCTAGAGAGTGCTAGTTAGATTCTTTATTACATGACAAAAATCAGGAAGGTAGTATGCCATAGTCAGGGAGTCCTATTTACATTCATATATTACATGGCAAAAATTGGGGATGTTAGAACGCCATCCTCAAGGTTTGTTTTTCAAACGCTATGCTCCTATCTCAAGGAATATTTTACGTCTAAAATTGTACAAAACTCAAAAAGTAAGGTTTGTTCCATCAAAACACCCATATGCGTAACTCTGCTAATGGTGTCTTCTTCGTCCTGTTGACAATGATAAGTTGAAAATAAAAATAAAATTCAATCACTTATGAATTGAATGACCCTATATTGCATATGAATAAATTGAATGACAACTTTGTGCCATATTTAAGTATGTTAAATTTCATTTGCAGCTATACAAAAAAAATAAAATAAAATAAAAAGGAACTTGGGTTCTTCACATTTTGTATCAGTACACTCTTCAGAAAAGCATAAGCAAAAAACAATTTGTCACCTCAATCATTTGTTTTGTTTACGTACGTAACTCTAAATTTATTTATATATTTTACGTCCATTAGTGGCATTGACACACCGAGGTATGCTGACCGACATCCAAAGATGATGTAGTCAAAAAATTGAGTGATGTAAAAATATGGAAATAACTAAAGTAATTAGCTAATTAACACATACACAAAGAGGCTAGGAAAAATCCCCCATAGTTTGCTCAAATGGAGGATTTAAATATACGAAAAAGTTCTACACACAGTTACGGACCCGTACACGTCGACTACACGTCAGCCAAAGGCCGAACATGCCCTCACAAGCCGCCTAGCCCACGGCCACACGTGCTCCCATGCATAGGCCACATGCTGATAGACCCAAGGAATATTCCGTCAAACTTGACGGAATATTCCGCTAACAGTAACGGCGTTACCTAACGACGTCAGAATAGTTCGTCAACTTTGACAAAATATTCTCCTTCTTCTTCAGTTGAGCTCCACCGTCTAGTTCGCCAGTTTTTTGGAAAAAATTCAAAAATTCATATCTTATTCATTTCTCAACCATTTTTCGCGTACTTTATATGGAAATGAAGCTCTTGAGGAATAGAACAAGTCTATACATTTCAAAAGTCCAAAAAATGGACGGAAATGGACTGAAAAAGCCCGAAGCTCTCGGACCTATTTTCTTCGTCTCCAAAACCGTGTGTTTTCACGTTGGCTCCTCTTCAAACTAAGGCTAGGGACTATAGGGAGTTGTGTGGATGCTTCCATCACGTCCAAAACCTAGTAACACGGCCAAGAAATCGTCGGAAAACTCCCACCCAAGTTAGAGCTCCGAGTTGCTCCAAGTTGAAGGTTCAAAACTCATCCATTTTAGAATTGGCTCGTACAGCTGGGTTCATGGGAATAAGAGGAGCACTGATGGTGGTTATCTGAGGTTCGATCTATGAGATTGGATGTTTGTTCATGGTGGTTGCAGAGAGGAGGGAGCTACGGGGTGAGAAAGAGAGCATGAGAAGAATAGAGAGAGAGGGAGAGAGAATCTGATTGGTTGAGAGAGAGTGAAAAATCTGATTGGGTGACGGAAATAAGGAAAGTGAGTGATTGGTGGTGAGGGAAAATAGGTCACAAGTCCAATTTTAAAGAGAAAACTAATTAAAATGGCTTGAAAACTTTGAGTTTTAACCAAAAACCATGTAATAACTTTATTTAATGGTTAGGACAAAGCCTAATACTAAATTAGCCTAATTAAAATGGCCCAAATATTGAGTTTACGATTTTATCCCTAATGGCAAGCTTTTGTCCGTCAATCTCTCTTCATTATGGATCTCTCTCATATTCTCTCCCCCATTTTGTCCTAACATTCAAAACCTTCCATTTTTCTTTCTAATCTTGCATAGCAACTCCATTTCTATGACTATGTAAAAACCACAATTTCGACCCCAAAAGTAATTTTGAGCCGTCTCCATCTCTGTGAAAATCGGAAACGATCTCTTATAAGCAAAACGGTATGATTTTGTCACACTCTCTCTCTCTCTCCCTCCCTCCCAAAATTTCTCACACACACACACTCTCTCTCTCTCTCTCTTCTCTGTAAAGATGAGAAAGGGATTTGCACTTTCACGACATCGGCAAAAAAGCCAAAGATGAATTTCTGCCTTTCCCTCCTCATTCATCTGATTATTAACCTTTCAATTTGATGAAGAAGAAAAGAAGAATTCGAAGTACTGTTTTTCAATTTTTCTTCTTTAGTGGAGTTCATCGTTTGTTTCTCCAGAAAATAAATTTGAGATTTGTTAGCTTTTTGTTCATTTTTTTTTCCAGATACAATTTTGCCAACATTTTTTTTCCAGAAACTGTGTTATTTTTTTTTTGTTTACCAGAAGCAATGTTATATTTTGGTTTTTTTCAGATATAGTTTTGTTTGTACACAAACAAAACAAACTTTGTATCAGATTATTTTTCATGAAACAGTGTTATGTTTTGGTTTTTCTAGAAACAGTTTAATGTTTTGGTTCTTTTTTTTTTTTTTTTTTACAAAGACTCTTAGTTTTTTCAAAAAACAGTGTCATTTTTTTGTTTTTCCAAAAACAGTTTTATATTTTGATTTTTTTTTTCCAGGGACAATGTTAGTTTTTTTCCAGAAACAGTGTGATTTTTTTGTTTTTGCAAAAACAGTTTTATATTTTGGTTTCATTTTTTTCCAACAGTGTTAGTTTTTTTTTCAATAAACAGTGTTAGTACATATTTTCAGTTGGTTTATAGTGGACAAGGGGGTCTTTCAAAGAGAGCATAAGTAATTGATATCTAATCACTTGCATAAGTAATTGATATATAATTGATATGTCATCAATTTCATCACGAACACCGGCTACGGATGATGCCTCGTTCTAAAAAATGGTCACAATTTTTCCAATCAAGAGGTCTGCTGTGGGTAAAGCCATATTTGCCTTTGATTCAAACTGCATAATCACTTACAAATTCATATATGAAAATTAAATGAATCAGTATTTACAGAAGGTTGGAAAAGCATATTCCTGGTGACTGATTTGAGTGGAAATCAAATAACAAAATAGAGAAGTTTGAACGACGAGCCAAAATATTCAAAGGTGAGGATTCCAACCGGTGGTGCGGGAATCCAGTGCAGTGGAACGTGACTAGAAATTGTTCCATTAGTCAATGTTGGTTAAGTAATTGTAAGGCTATCTTGGAAGAATAATTCAATGTGCGAATGCACTATTTGTGCTGTCATGATATATAAGTCAAAGTCCACTATTTGCGTTGTGATGATATATAAGTCAAAGTCCACTCTTCCATATTATATAAGGATAGTGCTTGCAATCTCCTTTTTAGTAATGAGCTCATTCCTCTACTTGCAAATAATGTATCTTTCCTACAGAAATTTAGTAATCAAAACTGTTCAATTCCTTATGATTCATCACTTTCATCAATTTCATCACTTTCATCAATTTAGTAATCAATTTCAATTTCAATTTCAATTTCAATTCCTTTCCTTATGATTCATCACTTTCATCACTTTCATCAATTTCAATTCCTTATGATTACTAAATTGATGAAAGTGATGAAATTGATGAAAGTGATGAATCATAAGGAATTGAACAGTTTTGATTACTAAATTTCTGTAGGAAAGATACATTATTTGCAAGTAGAGGAATGAGCTCATTACTAAAAAGGAGATTGCAAGCACTATCCTTATATAATATGGAAGAGTGGACTTTGACTTATATATCATCACAACGCAAATAGTGGACTTTGACTTATATATCATGACAGCACAAATAGTGCATTCGCACATTGAATTATTCTTCCAAGATAGCCTTACAATTACTTAACCAACATTGACTAATGGAACAATTTCTAGTCACGTTCCATTGCACTGGATTCCGCACCACCAGTTGGAATCCTCACCTTTGAATATTTTAGCTCATCGTTCAAACTTCTCTATTTTGTTATTTGATTTCCACTCAAATCAGTCACCAGGAATATGCTTTTCCAACCTTCTGTAAATACTGATTCATTTAATTTTCATATATGAATTTGTAAGTGATTATGCAGTTTGAATCAAAGGCAAATATGGCTTTACCCACAGCAGACCTCTTGATTGGAAAAATTGTGACCATTTTTGAGAACGAGGCATCATCCGTAGCCGGTGTTCGTGATGAAATTGATGACATTAAACAGGAGCTTGTGAGCATGAAGGCCTTCCTACATGATGCTGACCGAAAGAAAGCACAGGCCGAAGGAGAGGCGACGTGGGTTGCAAGCGTCAGAGACTTGGCCTATGATGTTGAAGACATCATTGATGAGTTCATGTATCACATGTATGAGCAAGGAAGTCGTGAGGGTCGATTTGCAAGGTGGTTCAACCAAACCAACGCATTCCCAAGAATGTGTGGTTTAGACGCAAAATAAGCAGCAAGTTAAAGAACATCTCAAGAATGATTAAAGCCATTCCGGAGAGGAATCAGAGATTTGGTGTTGGTGGATTACAAGGGACATGTAGTAGCACTTGTGATGATGCTTGCAGATGGGTGCAGAATCGAGCAGAGTCTTCACTTTTTATTATGGAAGATGAGCTCGTAGGGATTGAGAGCAAGAAGCAAGAACTGATGGATTGGTTGATGAATGAAGATCAAGAGCAAATGGTTGTCTCTGTAGTCGGGATGGGCGGATCAGGGAAGACAACTCTAGTTGCCAAGGCCTTCAACAGCGAAACGGTGAAGAGACATTTCAATTGTTGCGCGTGGATTACTGTTTCGAAAACATATGTGATTGAAGACTTGTTTAGAAGCTTGATCAAGGAATTCCACCAAGGAAGGATGGAAGAGGTACCCGCAGACATCAATTCCATGACCTATAGAGAATTGCTACAAGTTATAATCAACTACTTGGAGACTAAAAGATACATAGTTGTGTTGGATGATGTGTGGGATACAAAACTTTGGGAAGAAATAAAGATATCTCTTCAAAATAGACGGCTTGGAAGTCGAATTATTCTTACTACTCGAAAAGAAGACGTTGCATCCTATTCTTATGGAGTACAAAGTCATATTCACCGCATTAAACCCCTAAAATTGAATGAGGCTTGGGAGCTATTCAGCAGCAAAGCATTCTCACCTTTCCAGAATAAATGTTGTCCATCACAGCTTGAGTCATTGGCTTGGGATCTTGTAGAGAAGTGTGAAGGCCTACCGCTCGCGCTCGTGGCTTTAGGTGGTCTGATGTCTTCCAAGAATTCATCGGAATGGATCAAAGTTTACAACAGCTTAAACTGGCATCTAACTAACCATCCATTACTAGAGCCAGTGAAGGGCATTTTGTTGCTTAGTTTTGATGATTTACCATACCGGTTGAAACATTGTTTTCTATACTGTTCCCTTTTCCCAGAAGATTATTTGATCCGAAGAAAAAGGCTCATTAGGTTGTGGATAGCTGAAGGGTTTGTTGAACATGTCAAAGGGATCACACTAGAAGAAGTTGCAGAGGGCTATCTTATGGAGCTCATTTTCCGTAGCATGCTGCATGTCGTTTGGAGGAATGAAACTGGAAGGCCAAAGGCATGTAAGATGCATGACCTTATGCGGGAGCTTGCTCTTTCTATATCAGAAAAAGAAAAGTTTTGTGTTGTATATGATGGAAGAGAAGTAATGGAGGAAGTTCGAGCACGCCGCTTGTCAACTCAAACCACTGAAGGAAAAATTAAATTTTGCACTGGTATGTCACAACTTCGGTCTTTTCTTGTGTTTGTTACTGACACGTCCTCATTGTCATTCTCAAATACATTGCCTTCTGGATTCAAATTGTTGAGGGTTCTAGATTTGGAATATGTCCCAATTGATATACTGCCAAAAGAAGTTGTGTACTTGTTCAACCTAAGATATTTGAATTTAAGGGCAACTCCAATTAAAAAGCTCCCAGAATCCATAGGAAAGCTCCACAACCTTCAAACTTTGGATATCCGGAACACAAAGATAGAGGCACTTCCAGGTGGAATTTCAAAGTTGAAAAACTTGCGCCATCTAATCATGTACCTGTACACTAGAGAGCATAAGGGCTTCAGATACGTCAATGGGACAAGAGCGCCAGCAAACATATGCATGTTGAAGAAATTGCAAGTCTTGTCATGTGTTGAATTAGAAGGAAACATTGTTAGACTCGTGGGAAATATGACTCAACTTACCAGGATTGGGATTACCAATGTAAAAGAAAGAGACGAGAGGGACCTATGTGCCTCAATTCAAAAGATGAAGCTCCTTCACTACTTGTTTTTAATGGCAAGCGATGAAGAAGAAGCTCTTCAAGTAAATGCCCTACAGTCACCTCCTCCCTACCTTCGAATGGTTATTTTGGTCGGCAGACTAAAAAAGGTACCACGGTGGTTTTTCTCACTTCGGAGCGTCACAAATATGTATCTACATTGGTCTAGACTTGAGGAAGATTTACTAACTTACATTGAAGAATTGCCCAATCTCGGAAGAATTACACTTATTAATGCATATGTTGGCAAAGAGTTATGTTTCAGAAGCGGCTTTGAAAAGCTTACTCATTTGCAATTGTTTATCTTCCCCTTGTTGAATAAGATAACCATAGAAAAAGGGGTGATACCAAATCTCCAATCCTTGTCCCTTGATGACTGCACAGAATTAAACACATTGCCAGAAGGTCTTCAATACCTTACTAAACTAGAAACATTAAGACTGGAGCTTGTACCAGAGCAACTTGTGGATTCTATACGAAAAGGAGGGGTGGATCATGGAAAGGTACAACACATCCCTGAGATCATTATTCCAGATGTTTCATGAAAGCTTGTCATAGTTCTTTGTTGAGGAGGTACATAAGGTTTTTTCTTTTCTCTCCATTTTTATTTCTTTTCCCTTTGGTTTCTCAAGTTCCATTTTATTGTTCTCATTCACAAGTTTGGAAGGGCCATGTGGTTTTGTCCATGGACTAAATTTGAAGTGCTTAGTAGTTAGTTCAATCAAGAAATATTTGTACTGAAACTTTGTTTGATTAGCATTTTGGTTTTGTCATGTCTTTTACCTTGCAGAGTTTATCTGGGAAGGAAACGCTTTTACGCAGTTGCACCAGGACGAACCCTTTCTTGTGTGGCTTCGTAATCTTAATTGTTTTCCACCGCTATCACAAGTTTTATATGGAGGCATTGTGATCATTAGTGAGTTCTGTGTGGACCATGGAATTTTATTTAATTTCCCAAGTAGTATTTTCATTTGGTTGTGTTTACCATCAAATTGCTTCAGCCACTGCTGTACTTGTACAATGCTGTTCATCTTCTGCTGGTATGGAAAACTCTTCAACATTAATTGTAGAATATTTGTAATTTTATTGCAAAAAATATATGTAAGTACTTAGACATATATATATATATATATATATATATATATATTGTATTCTTTTAATTCCGTTGGACATGTGAAAATACGTGGTTGACAATGTTACCGAAGATATATATTTGACTAAAGTTCTGCAAAACCATCCATTCTGTGTTGGACTCTGCTTTTCCTGGTAAAGAAGAAGATGCAGAATGATCGTCAATTCGGTACCTCATTCTTGCCTGTGAGCCTGAGAAAAGAAGGACATTTTGAGTATAAGGTGGAACTATTGTCTCATCAGTCATCACTATGGATAGTTTTGTTAGATTTCACCCAAGTTTTTTGCCCACATAAGCTCTTTTGAATCCCAAAACATTTCAATCTGTATTTGTTCAAGTCGACGAACTTCAGATTACATAAATTTATATTTTGTTTTAAACGACTACTAAACACTACTTTAGACGACAACATTCATTTGTTAAGAAAATGGATGCAGACCATGAATATGGATTTGCTTCATAATTTTGTAAAACCACCCTTTCTAATTAACTTGACTCTGTTCTAGTAATTATAACAGATGAAAGATGCAACATGATCGCTTATCGGTACCTCTTTCTTGCCCGATAGCGTGAGAAAGCAAGACATACTCAGTATAAGGTGGCTTCAATTACAAAAAATATATATATCTCAGGATCTCATGGAAATGGGTTGGTTATCATTATCCACTGTGTAGTGAGTTTTGTTCTGGCCACCATTGTATGATTCACCAATGTTAGGAATCAAACCCAGAACATGACGTGTGGAATATGCTCCTAGAATTTGTCCCAACCATTAGGCCGTCCCGTGGTGTTTTGAGGATGGTCGTTGACATGGGGCTCACTGCTCAAGCGATTTCTCGTTTGATCGAGGGCGGTATCATGTTGCCTTATTTCTTTTACCTGGTTGTACTGTACATATCTTATACTGAACATATCTAACCAGCTAAAAATATGATCTAAATGTTAATTCTCTTTTGTTTTCTGTTTTACTGGTCAATATTGTATATGTTACTTCTCAGTTTTACATGAGATATGAATATTACAAGCAAGTAAAGAGCCCATCTGTTTTCCAAATTCAGTGAATGAAAATTATAAGCAAGTTAATAATGTTTAACTCATAAAGATGTATTTACTGGAGAAAATCATGGCAGCACCATGCACGGTAAGTTTAGTGAGTACTAATAAGTCCTTTTAAGAGGACAGTAATTTGAGATTACTCAAGTTTTACACAAAAGAAGTAGAAAGATCAAAATTATTTGAAGTTATACATATATTGGGCATCAAGGAATGCCAAATTTGAAATAAAAGAAGCTCTATATATAGATCTTACTGTCCCAAAACTTCTGATTGCTAATGCATCTTATCCAATAATAAATCTACTCTGTGATCTTTACTTTACAAGGGACTGTATCAGCGCAGACTAATTACGTCAAAAACAAATCTACAAGGATTTATAATTTTCTTCATAATTAAGCAGCTCATCAAACCAGCATATAACTAATTTCAAAGCTCTGCATGCTTCCCTCCGATTAGTGCATTTGCCTTGGATTGCATATTTGTCGAAGATTAGAGATAGAATCAAAACTAAAGCGGTTCAAATATTACTGTTGTGGCCAGTGGCTAGACCTTTCCATCAGATGAAGGGACGTTTCTATGAGCTTCCAAAGCATTGGAAGAAGATTTCTTTGCCGTGGATTGCATATTTGTCGAAGAATAGAGATAGAATCAAAACTAAAGTAGTTCATATATTACTGTAGTGGCCAGTGGCTAGACCTTTCCATCAGATGAAGGGACGTTTCTATGAGCTTCCAAAGCATTGGAAGAAGAGTTCTTTGCCAAGTTCGTGCCTTTGGAGGGAGACGACGAAGGAGTTGGTAGCTTCTTCGGCAGCATCTGATCCCAATTAGGCAACCTTGATGCTTCCGAGAGAACAATGAAGGAAACAACAAGAGTGAAGAGCAAGAACTTGTGCCTCCAAGAAGTTGACATTTTGTTGAGAAGTTGGAACAGTAACATGAAAACTTACAGGCCTGCTGCTTTAACTTGCAAAGATGGCAGCTGCAGCTTTAGAAGTACTGGTGGCAGCAGACATGTTGAGTAATGTATGGAGACCGCCAACTCGTGTTGCTTGAGGAAAGTGTGGCAATGGCAGACAATGGGGTATTTGATTATTCCAAAATCTGCGTGAAGCAGCTCATGTTGTTGCCCTCTTTGTGCAGAATCTGTTCGAGTGAAAAAAGAAGGGTTTAGGGCTTTTTTTATAATATCATTGGACCCTCCTTTGTTGGGTACAAAATTTAAATTTTCCATGTCTGGTAACAAATTAGTAATGCCACCTGTACAAGTTGTGACCTAACTATAAAACAATTTCACCGAACTTTGTAGATTTCCATTAATTTTGTTTTTGTTGTGAAATATGTATTGACAGTTAAAGTATCATCAAACCAATTAAATTCAATGAGGTATGCATCATTCATGAAAAATAATAAAATATAAAAACATATGGTTGAGAAAACCCAACCTAAAATTATAGCACTATTACTATTATTGTTAGGATTGGATTTCAATCATGCAAACATGAGGGGAGAGTTTCCTTTTGCATTGTTTGAGATTACTCACGGCAAAACAAACAAGCCTAGCTATTTAAAAGTTGACGAGAAGATTTCTAAAGGAGTTCAAAGGAAGCATCTTGACACTTTTTGTATGCTATTTTGCCAACAAAATAAATAGTTTTACAACAAAAAGGTAATGGCCATCAGTGGTGTCAGTGAGATTTTAGTATATTTTTATGAAAAGGGTTGTGATTAGAGCGCCACAATTTCCTAGTTAGAGGTGCATCCCTTGGTCGAAAAGTGAATTCATTTCGACAAGCAACAGAAAACTTTAAAGTTAATCAAACTTAAGTCAAAAGCTATGAGTTCTGGCTCAATAGGAATACAATTTAGTGGTGTTGTTGGATATTTGTAAGTGAAAGTTTTTAATTTGATTATATGAATATGAATGACGAGTTTAATATCATATTATTATCAAGAAGAAAAAAAAAATCCTGATTTTATTACAAAGCATTACAAAATTCCATCTCGATATTATGACATGATACTTTTATTAAATTATGAGTTATACTAGATTAGCTCATTGGTTCATGTTACAATGACGCAATCGAGAATATAACATAACTAGGCACTTTATGCAAAAGGATTCCTATAATTTTTCAAAAAATGGGGATTAGATGTGAAGCCCACTCCACATCGAATTTCAACGATCCGAATAGTTTATTTTTTAAGTCTAGATTCATAGATCATCCTTACAAAAATTTAATTTAATTCGAAACTATTTGCCTATTTAATGATCAGGATAAAATTTCATTATTTCTTATATAACAAAATATTCGTTAATTTCTCTGAACATAATTAGATGTCTCAAACTTCTCCGATTTGACTAATATTTTACAAGGATGATCTATGAGGTGTAACTTGAAAAATAGACGGCTCGGATCGTTAAAGTGTGATGTGATGTGGACTCCACAACTAATCTCTATTTTTATAAAAATATAGGGATCTCTTCCCTTAAAGGTTTCTCCTAACATAACAATTCAATATTTGCAATAAATAGATATTTCAAAACAAACACTTGTAAATGGCAGCCGTCAACAAGTATCCATAGTGCTAGTCTGTCATTCTGCAGTCTATGATTAGGATCGAATAACATTGTCCTTGTGATATACTAACAAACTTTCTGAGCATTCGATATAGCTAGGTCCTGCACAGAGAAGAGAAGATATTGCCGATATAAAAGAAATTTTCAGCGCATGTGTGTCTGAGAATCATAAGATCATAAAAGGTGGAAGAATGTCGGGTGAAAGATTATCTTTAAATTTATGCAGGCTCATTTGGGACAAGAGGAGTTGGAAGGAGATGGAGACTGCACTCTATCTCAAAGTGGTAGGGTCAGTGTTAGACAAGAGTCCATGGTACAACGTAATTAGTGAGTATCCTGGAATATTCTCTTTGTAATTTACCACGTATAGGACTCTTGTTGATCATGTACTATAAAACTCGTATACGTTGATGAATGAAAGCAAGTAAATTCCAACTATTTCTCTACCTGTTAAACTCTCTCTCTCTCACTCTCACTCACGTTTATACTTTTTTACGGTCAATTCCCACTCAAAATATTGAACTATGTCTAATTGGTCAATATTTTTAATAGAGTCATGTTCTATTCTAATCTTAGTTACCAAGAGTGTGACTCGAACTTGAGTGCAGAAGAGAAACAGCCGGTCTCGTCATTTTGGCTACCCCATGTCTACTTTTGTAAGAATTAAACTGAAATGCTGGAAATGATGGTTTCTAATTCATTGAAACTGAAACGTTTACAAAGTTGGCAGCTATATTGGGTTGCAGCCCAAAGTCTTGGAGATGGATTTGCATGGTATGGCCTGTGACATCCCGTCCCGAGATTATAAAAACGTACGTGTGAATTTACGATTTTACCCCCTAGTTCGTTACTTTACGTGTAGTTTTGTGTTGTGTGGTGTTGTAGGACCACACACACACTCATACACTCTCTTTCTCTCCCGGGATTCCCTCACTCTCTGTCTCTTTGTCTCTCTCTCTTCTCTCTCTCCCCGAGCTCTCTTCTTCCTCATCTTCTTCTTCCTTCAACATACAAACACACACACAGACAATCAAACCTTCACAAAACAAGAAACCAATTACACCATTGAACTCGTGAGGTTGTGAGGAGCACAACCATACCAATTTCAGGTAAGAAATCTCACGTTTTCACATCGATTCTCTAATGGCCGATTCATGCACTGTTCATGCAAATTTAATCTAGCATGTTTTTGGACATTTTAAGCTTGTAGATGTGTTAGTGAGGTCTCAAGGAGCTTGGGAATGCTTCGTTGGGTGAATTTGGACGTCGGGAAAGCAAGGTTCAAAGTTGGCCGGAGCTTTCGAGGCTTTTTCCGGCGAATCCACGGCGAGTTAGGGGTCAAGGTAGGTATGGATGTGTTCGTCTCGTCAATACCTTCAATTTGATATATTATACGTCGAAAATGGTTAAGAAACGAAGAAGTTATGACACTTTGAAGTTTTTGCAGTTTTTCCGGCGACGGCGGCGGCGACGGCGCCGGCGGCGGTGACTCGCCGGAGAAGATAGGGGAATATTCCGTTAAGTTTTAACGGAATATTCCTACAGGACTAACGGCGTCAGTTAGGGAATATTCCGTCAGTCAAACGGAATATTCCGTCAGTCAAACGACACGTGGCCGCGCGTGGGGGGCGCGTAGGTCCGTGACTGTTCAGGCCCGTGGGGGCGCGTGCGTGGTCCAAATGGAATTCTGAAAATTGTCACGCGTTCGTGACGTCGTGTAGATCACCGTGGTATATTCATATACCCAATTTGAGTAACGTATGAGAAAGTTATGGACGAATGTTTGGCATATGCGCGTTAAATAACGATAATTTGGTTACTTTTTGTATAGGTGAAAAATTATACAGAGGAAGAATGTAACCAACCTAGGGGAGGCTCAGGGACCTACGAGACGTCAATATGATCTGTGAGTGGGCAGTTTTGTTTTTCGTATATATACGTATGCTTGACGTATTTCCCAGGAAACGTATTTTAAAGGAAATACGAATTAAATATCCTGTCATATATGCATCATGTTTTAATATGTGCATTACCATAATTATGCATATTGTTGCATGGTGCTGAGGAGGCCCAGGTAAGCTACATTTGATATACATCTGATATACGCATGAAATACATTTAGAATAATATTGAATTACGATGGATATACATAGATACCTATATACGTTTATATTTCCAGAAAATGTTATTGTTTCATGTCATGCACCATATGTTTGTCGTTTATGCATCATCACATGCATTTGTAGCGGCATACATTTATATATTTGTATTTGGTGCTGTGGACGCGCAGGTAAGTGCCAGGTAAGTGGTTTCATGTTGTTATACAGTTGTAGTTTGAGATGTTTAGAGAGCTCATTATCTGCACCCCGGTGTCAGTGCTCCCGCCCGTGGCCAGGGCATAGCCTTCACGTGATGTTCACCTCCCGCACCACACGCTCAGCTTGGATCCAAGTCAGGTGCAAAGCCTGTCGTACAGACCACATTAGGTGGTTCCGACTCGTAGGTGACCCGCGATTCGTCGCATAGCTTCACGTGATCGTAGCACTAGAGCGTATATATATTACACCTAGCCTGTCGTACAGACCACATTAGGTGGTTCCGACTCGTGTGCAGATTTAGTTAATGAGATGAGATTGGAGCTCTATAGGCTGCCGTACAGGTCACGTTAGGTGACTCCCGGCTGCTAGATTATATGTTATTGATATGTGTTATGCTTGAGCATTTACATTTTTTTTTATGAGATTCCGATGTGAGTATGATTGGCATATTTTGAGCATAATTGTCATACCTTTGAGATTGATTGGCATATCTATACATACGTATATATGTTTATTTTCTGAGAAGTATACTTGTTTTACGGCGAGGGGTTAGTATATTCAAAGAGAAAAGAAGGTTTTGAATAAGTTTGTTTTACTGACCCACTCAACTTTGTTTTGCGCCCCTCCAGGTTCAAGAATTGCAAAGGTGTGGTGACTACGAGGAAATTCAACGGTGTTCTGACAGAATGGACAAAAATTAGGACTCACTTTTGGGTGTTTCTTCTTAGAAATTATATCTTTAAAGCTTCCGTACTGTGTAAATGGTTACGTCACTCTCACGTGACGGCCAGCATGCCTTCCTTCGGGACGGGGTGTGTCATGGCCCGTATGGGTACACTTTCACTGTATCAACGATACAATACATGAATAAGTTTCTCTTCAATTGACGTTGTTTGAATGACACAAGACGCATATAATCAAGTTGCTCTCCAAGTCTAGGGACTCGAGATTACATAATATCACTGTTATAAAAATATCAGCCTAGCGCCGTCTAGGCCACGCTTAGGCACTAGGAGGATTGGTCATCGCTCCGATTAATTTCAAGACATTTAGAAATTAGGAAAGGACGTCTAGACCACCTGTTTAGGTTGTAACTCTCACTTAGACAAAAAATACATAACTTTTCATTTTGCATTTTTATTTTTTTAATAAATTGTAAGAGCCTTGTTGAATACTTAGATGAACACACATTATGGGTTTATTTCCCATGTTTTCATTATGTTTTAATATACTTTATGATCTATATGTCATTCTATTTTGTATTTTATGAATTCCAACGAAATTATGTATTTTTTGAGTTTAAGCAGACACTTATTTATTTATACGATATATAATAAATTTACTTAAATCCACCTAGCCCTCACTTAGTTACATAGGCGCTAGACTCTAACCCACTGCCCGAGTAGCGCCTACTGCATTTTAGAACCTTGCATTATATGCTAAGCTTAGAGTACACGACAAGCCTTTAAGCTAATATCTTCCAAATACTCAATGGTAGGGAATGAGTGATCATGCATTTCTTAGTAGATGTTTGAGCAAGTTGGTTTTACAATTTCAGCAACCCTTCAATATTGTGTTTAGAAGATGAATTACTTAAAAACAAAACTTATTAATCCCAGTCCTTACCAAAATGGTGAGAGAACGAGAAGTTTCTCCTCTACTTTCAACATGCCTTGAATTTAGAGAGTGATTCATACCAATCCAATCCAATTAATTTTCAATACCGAATTACAACATTTTCTTTTAACTAAAATGATATTACAAATAGATGATATACGATATTTTGAACATATACCGTATCCATAATAAATACCAAAAAGACAGCAATTTCAGTAATAGTAGTAGTAGTAGTAGTAAGAAAAGAGCAGTAACATGTCAAAGACTACAATAATGCGTTCAAGTATCTGTTTCCATTTGTCCTCGAAATATAAAGATACAAAAGCCAAATAATCCCCCTTTTCGACAGTTCACTTTGCAAGAATATTTAGAGAGAGCTTCTGGGGGACTCCGAAAGAATGACAAATTACGTGAAATTTACACGTTAACGAATTGCTTTAGTTTAAAGATGCTTGATCCTCATACGTTAATGGCTAAGCAAACAAAACAATACTTAACGGGCTACAATACCAGTATTGACTAAGCCTTAGGCCGTCAAAGATGCAGATTGAAGCATTTAAGCAATGGCTGACAAAATTTTCTCCTTGTCTGCAGGACGCCAAAACGTCTTCTGAATGCACAGCAAACCCTCATTGTCTTTCGAGTAAGTAAATCGGATGTTCCATTGCAGAGATTTAGCCAGACTCTCAATCTCATTTAAGGTTTCAGCATTGTCCCATACAATTAGTTTCCCTTCTGGCCTCAGTATCCTATCAACTTCTGCAATCGCTGCCACTAAGCTGCATCTGTAGCCACAACACAATAACCACATTGAATCAGAGGAAATGTTCAGTAGATGTCTTTTTTACAAGTCACAAAAACGAAATGTTGTATTACATACCTTTTCTTAAGGACGGAGAATAGATGATCAGCATGTAAAAGATCATAAGATCTGGGGTAGGTACTGAAGGATTCACACCAATCATGATATATCCCAATGAAACCGCGCTCATAGATTATTGGAAGTGTGTCACGAGAGTCAACTGGGACTACATTCATAACCCATACTTTCAAGTCTTTTAGTGCTGCAGCAAACCTACAAGCATTGCGAAAGAAAAGTCAGGCTATGTGAAAGATTTCAACATTCTTCACTGCACTGGAAAAGAAAAGCATTTCGCACAAGCGAATAAGAATCACAAAAAGTAGCCGAAGGAGAGATAATAATATGACATGCAACTCCCACTGATCTGAAATTCTTAAACCATGTGCTTGCATCTAAATCTAAGAGGATGCCCATCAGAATTTTTCACCTTCAGCCACTAAGATGTTAGAAATACAGCATATAATCAACAGAAAAAAGGAGGGGGGAAATAGAAGGCGGGTTAAGAGACAAGGCAGTGATGCTTTCAAAAGGAAAAAGGAAACTAAAAGATTCATAATGGTTTACCCCCCATATACAGCTCTCATGTCCATGACATTCCTTACAGTGGACCAGTTGATTCCCATCCCATTCAAATAGGTCTCAGAAACAACTTTTTTCCAATGCTTGTAGTCAGAAACGAAATCTTCTGGGGCAGATTTCCCATTAACATCAAGCTGAGACTTTAACCAGTATGGTGGTTTCTGCAACCTTGATGGCCATTGCAGAGGCCACTGAGATCCACGGTCTAATACACCTTCCGGGACTTTGTGCATGCATGCCTCCAATGTTACATTCCTGATAATGCAGAAATAAAAAGAATACTTAAAACAGTGTTGGAGATTTAACTCATAGAGACTACTATAGAGGAGATTTCTTAACTGCATGGAGAGGTACTTCAACAATGTAAAGTATTTTCTGAACCGTACATTTGATGGTGCTTAGTAGACCAACTTAGAGTACAGACGAACTTGAAAAATCTATTGACATCAATTTACAATTATTTTTTGTTCAAATGGAACTTATCACCTCAGATTTATTTAGCTACTTAAAAATTACGAGAAGGGAGATGCTATCATTTAAAGTTCTTTCAGTTTTAACACAGTTTGTCAATCTCCCAATTGCAAGTACAACTTAAAGATTTGGAAAGGTATGCATCTCAAGTTCACAACACATGAAGAATTTTCTGCACTACAAAATCCTTCCATTAGTCAACTTCAAAAGTTTTACCAATTATTTTCAGTCTTTCTTTGATGTCATTCCAATTTTAGTACTAGAGGCCACCAATAACAAACATAAAGAAATGCCAATCCTTAAATATTTAGGAAAAAGGGTAAAGTACCAGCCAGCATTTGGATCATCAGATTCACTACAGAGAGGAGGGTCATTGTGTGGTCGTTCATTGTAGCACTCATTGGTAGAGGGTTTTCTATATATGGCAGCAGCCACTCCATTGAGTGTGTCGTTTTTAATCACCACTAGATCCCAGCACATTGACTTTGTTAATTTCGACATAGCTGCCAATAATTACCATGAGAGAGGGGGAAAGAGTACGTTAGATAGAAGCAACCAAAATACAACTAGCTTCGGAGGCAAAACATGAAGTAGGAAGTACCTACCTTTCCAAATGGCAACATCGTCAGGAAGCTTTTGGTAAACAGGAGTAGCAGACCAGACAAAGTAACCACCAGGTCGCAAAACACGATTAAGCTCCAGGAGCAGTTTACCACCTGCAGTGCAACTCAAATTACATTTCTACAAATATATAAGAACTAAAACAATACACATATACACACATAGAAAACAATATTATATATATATATATATATATAATGAAAACATTACCTTCAATATGCCAAGGTACTCTACACCGTGCACAGTGGATAAGATCAAACACAGAACTTGGGTAGGGTAGTCTTTTGGTACCCATAACAGCTGATATGGCGGGGATTCCCCGTTCTAGTGCAAATTGTACTTGGGCTTCGTGCTCATCCTTGGGAGCAAATGACATAGCAAGAACATCTCTTTCAAATAGAAATCCTCCAAAGCTAGCTACACCACACCCAACATCCAATATCACACGGCTTCTTTTACCCCATGCAATATCAGGAAGAGACTACATAGCCAAACAAAATATACGCTTTAAGCATTGAAATATTTAAAAAAAAAAAGAAAAAACTTTCACCAACAAATAATACTATTTTTGTAATATTGGAACTTTGGAGCGGTAAGATAATAATGCTGAAACTAGACTAAGGAAAAGAACAGCAAAAGGAAAGATAAATATATAAGATCAAATGAAGCACAATTGGGTTATTTTAAATCAATATAAGTGCAAAAAATAATCAGTTTGGCTTTCCAAAGAACAGACTTCACACAATGCATGGAAAAATGAAGACAATGAGATGGAGAAATATGAAATCAGATGGAACTGCATCCCATACAATTCAAACCCGCTATCAGGTAATGGAATAAAACTCACGTGTCTTCTTTTAATAGCTGTTGGCTGAATGTATACTACACTATAGAAGAAATGTAGAGTAAACAACGTATGCAACCGAATGTGAGGACAGGACGAGGCAAAATAAGATGATACATCAAGAGGACTCACTTTTTGAATAAAATCAATGTAATGAAGAGCGCCATTCTTAAACTGAGTTCCACCACCAGGAAATGTGAGGTATTCACCGGTAACTTTAACCCAATTTTGGTGCCCTTTAACTGCTGCAAGCTTTGTGTGAGGGACATTGTGGTACCATATCTGCATCATGCACCAAGAACATATTTCAATTTCAAAGATTTAAAGAGGTAACTGTTAATGTTCTACTAGACATATGATATACCTTTTCCCTGCTTGTGGGCCACTGAATGGGCCGTTTATATCCTTCTGGTAGAGGAACAAGACAGGTAGAGGCTTCATCAGGGCAGTGCCTCTCTCGGTGTTCATAGTGGCCTGTGCTTGGAAGCTTCCTGATTGATCCCCAATTGTCAAGACAAGGGATGTAGTCTGGCCCAGCCGTGACATCACAGACTTTCCACTTCCGTTCATCATGCTCACTCTTATGTTCATCTGACAAAGATTGTTGTGTTTCTTTTGCATTCAGCGACTCTATGACTTCAGTCGACCCTTGCTCAGTTTCAGCTGTAGTTTCCTGGCCTTCTGTTTTACTACTGGTATCACTTTCTTCCTGATCTTTCTCAACCTTTTCCTTCTCATTCTGACCAGTAGCTTCCTCTTCCTGCTTTAATTCATCAGAAGTTTCCTCTACAGATGTCTTTGTGCCTGAACTCTCCTCCACCTCTGTTTTTCCAGCTTCGGAATTGGACTCCCCATCTCCCGAACTAGCTTCTTGATCATTTATTTCCCCAATCTTTGTTTCCTCTTTGGTCTCAGGTTTCTCATCAGATCTCTCTTCCACAAGCTTCTCTTGCTGATTTCCCTCACCACCATTGTCACTTTCTGGCTCAGTCTTCTCCTCAGATCCCTCCCTTGAAACCAATTCTTCCTGTTTTTCTTCCGTTGTATTCACAGACCCATCCTCAACATTTTGGTCATTCTTAATATCCGAATGACTTTCACTCTGCAAATCACTCCCATTTTCATCCTCTTTTGTTACAGTTTCTGATAGTTCCCCCAAACTGTCTTCAACTTGCTTCAAATTTTTATCAGTTATCGTTTGCGGTTTTACCTCATCCACAGTCTCCTCAGACGATGTCCCTTGATTCTGAATCGGAACAACTGTTGACATCAACATCCAGACCCCGATTAAACAAAACGCAACAAAAACAACCAGACTAGTCGTTGAACAGCAATTCCACGACTTCCTTCCATCAACTCGGGAATACTTCCCCACAGCCATCTTTACGATGTGAAGATCGATATCCCAAGTTATTAAATCACCTGAAAAGGGCAATAACAAGACAGACTCAGCTACCAATCGAATGGTGTTACTGTTCTCACTTCTCAAAGACTGTTTCTTCAAGGTGATATAATTTGCCCTAGGACTTTGATAAGTAAATTACTGATATAGCAAACTGAATCATCCAAAGAAACCAGATCCATCAATTAACAAGAAAAAGAAACCCAGAAATCTGAGAGGTAAAAGATAACTTTTTTCTGTTGGACATCAAACAGAAAAACGCACTGTTTGGCTGGTGAGAAAGGTGATTATAACCCATTTCTCAGCACCAAAAAACCCCAACAAACAGAAACGAGATTGGTGGGTTAACAATAACAAGAACGCAATGTTTGGTTGGTGAGAAAGTTGAGGAAAATACAAGCGAAGTGATACAAACTACATACTGGGAATATTCAAAAGCTACAAACATGAATGTCTTTGCATTAATTCGTCAGAAAAACAAGAGTACTTGGACCATCAAAACAACCAAAACGAAGATCTGATCAAATAATGACAACCGACATAATACACGAGAAGATTTAGAGTGAGAGTTTCCTTACTTGGCCCAGTGGGTGATTGAAGAAGTGTAGGGTCCTGCTGCTTCTCACTCCATTACTAATTTGTAGAGAGAAAGAGAGGGAGAGAGCCGGTCGGTCACTCAGTGGGGGGTCTCTCAGATTTATAATAGAAGCCGTCTCTCCTCTTCTACTACTATCTCATTTGGAGGTCTCTTTCATTTCAATTGCCTTTCACCATCACCATTGAATATTAAATTAAAGGATAAAATAATCGAGTGAGGAAAGGAAGCATAGGATTCTCAATGTGACAGGTACACGAAATGGTATATCACGTATCATTATATAAATAATAGAATATATGTATTAAAAAATTAATATCTTAAAAAATACAATTTCTCACTACTTATATAAAAACACGTGTATCTTCGTGCCACAAGAAAAAAATTTCGAAGGAGAGGAAGGTGGAGGGAGATCTACTTCATTTTCTATATACGCTTTTTCGTGGGATCTGGAAATTCCAGCTAATGTTTAGTTGACAAAACATAAGAGAGCCAATAAAGTCCAATGTGCAGTGTACTTACCACCAGACGAGATTTATATGTAGAGACGGTGATCCACCGGATTCTCTTCATACCAAAACTTTAAAAATAATACAAGAAATTTATTATTATTTATTTTTTCCTTTCCTTCATTCCTTATTTATTTGAATGGTCATGATTAAGTAACGTCAACATCTTATATTAATTTTTTATAGAAAGAGAAAGACAAAATAGATAATGTAATAAGACAGAATGAAAGAGGATGAAAAGATAATCCTAGTCCAATCTTTAGAAGGGTTGAAGCGCAAGAATTAACCTCACATCAAGTAAGAGCCACAAGACGTGGCAATCACGACACATGGCTATTCCCATGATTAGTGGGAGAATTCATCCAACTTGGGGGCAAGCATTACACTATAGGCGGCAACACCACGCTAAACACATTCAATCCCACATGAATCAGCTCCACATCGAAAGTTGGTGAGTGTATAATCAGATTTCTAAAGTACGCGTATTCTGATCCGCCTTAATTCGACCCTAGAAAATCATATTCTATTGCCTGCAATTATGGCTAATTACATAATAAGGCAGTAAGTAACTAAATATCAAGTTACAATACTTGACAGAAGATTGTTCATCTTCTATCTTCAACTCTCGGAAATGATTCGGAGGGAAATGTCATTGCGTGTAAGGTTGAAACATGAATCTACTGTCTAGTTTGTCGGTGCATGCTTTGAACCTTCGTTGATAATACTTGTTGAGATTTTGATATGAGGTAACATTCAGAAGTACTTGGAGGACTAGCGCCTTGCTAAGTTGGTTGACTTTGGCCACGCAAAAGAAGAAATATCAGGAGCCATGGCCTCTGAGGCCGGAACCTGTAGATGGATGGCTCATCTGCATGGCTCTTGAGTTATTCACCCCATAAATGGAGTGCCAATAACGTTACCTTAAAACAAAAATAAGAATTCAATTAAATAAATGAACAACTGAATACATGTATAACTTGTCTTCAATCAATTTTAAAAGATAACCAAATTGTTGTTTTTTTTTTTTCGTCAAAAAAAGATAACCAAATTGTTAGAAACGCCAAAAAAATAAGAGGGAAAAGTTCAATTCACCCTTCTTTTTCTTTTATTTAGAGAAAAAAAAGGGTATTAAAAAAGATATAAAAGAGTTGTTTAAGTTAGGAATGATCGTTCTCTTTGCTAGATAAAGACCTAGATTCGAGTTCCGTACCAGTAATACCTCTTGACTAAACCAAAAAATGGGCTAAGGCCTGGCCTTGGGATGGGTAACTTACCCTCCCCTACACTTTTTTTCTCAAAAAAAAAAAAAGACCGAATTTAATTGCACATTATCTAGTGGATAGTGTGTTGGGTTTCTATTTATGCGTCCTAAGTTCGAAACTCCTCCTTTCCCTAAATTATTGTATTAGTTTCGAACTCTTTCCTTTACTTAGTAATAGTAAAAAGTTACACACAATGTTATAAATAAAATTATAATTAAAATATACCTCTAGTAAATCATGAATGCGATCTTGGAGAATCATGCATACGTCAAACCCTTTAGAGATGGATTCATATTCCGCCTCATCTCGGAGGCCTCAATACCTTGCATCATTTCTCTACATTAATCAAAATCTAAAGAAATTCAAATCAAGTTTATAATTGTGCACGAACGTTGGAAGTCAAAGATTCCTTTTATTGGTAAAGAGTGAGGGACTGAACGATGGTTTTGAAAATACAGTGGGCATATATCTGTGCGTGACATTATGTTTTGATAATTCTAATATGGTATTTATTTATTCCAACCAATTTGGAAAGTGAGCCCGGTAGACATTACCATATATTTAGTTCATACTTATCTTTATATTAAGAGTAAATTGTAGTAATAATTCATCAACTTTAATCCAATTGCAGCAATGGTTCCTTAACTAAAAATTCATTATCATTGGTTCCTTAACTCATCAAAATGTACAACTACAGGTCATTTTTGCCAACTCAATTAGAACTTTTGTCAAATGAATTACGTGAAACACACAAGAGGCTGAATCAATGGGCAAATATGTAAAACCAAATGTGAAAATTGTAGCAATGATCACTCAACTTTAATTCAATAGGAGAAATGGTCCCTCAAATTTAGCCCAATTGGAGCGATGGTCTCTCAACTTTAACCTAATTGTGTCAATGATCTTTCCAACGTGGCTTATTTTGATGAAATTGACAAAAAATGTCATAGTTACATGTTTTGATGAGTTAAATAACCAATAGTCAAGGATTTTTATTTGAAGGACTATTGCTCAAATTGGATTAAAGTTGAAGGATCATTACTACAATTTTCTCTTAGATTAATTACTCAATCAAAGACATAAAGATATGAAAAAGAATTTGCACAAGGTCTTTATAGATTTGGAAAAAACATATGATAGATTCTCAAGAGACATTCTTTGGAGGATTTTAGAAAAGAAATGAGTACAAGTGATATATATCCAACTTATAAATGATATATATGATGGAGTAAGGACTGCTGTAAAAACTCATGAAGGACAAATCGAAAGCATTCCCCATAACTATAGGGTTACATCAAGGCTCATCTTTAAGTCCTTACCTTTTTGCATTGGTAATGGATGAGCTAACATGAAACATTCAAGATGATATTCTTTGGTGTATGCTTTTCGCAGACGATATAATGTTGATAGATGAAACTCAGGAATGAGTAAATGCGAAGCTTAACTTTTGGAAAGAAGTGTTGGAATGTAAAGGTCTTCACCTAAGTCGGTCAAGGACAGAGCATATGAAGTGCAAGTTCAGTGTAAATGGAGGCTCAAATGAGTTAGGGGTGAGGATTGGAGATTAGAAAGTACCAAAGAGTGACCGCTTGCGCTACCTAGGATCTACCTTGCAAAAGAATAAAGGGTTGGATGGAGACCTCAACCATAGATACAAGCTGGATGGATGAAGTGGAAGAGTGCATCAGGTGGGTTGTGCGATCGTTGTATGCCGCTAAAGCTCAAGTGAAAATTTTTATTGGATGGCAATAAGGCCATCAATGCTTTATGGCACAAAACGTTGGGCGGTGAAGCATCAACACATGCATAAACTGAATGTAGCGGAGATAAGAATGCTTTGTTGGATGCGTGGGCATACGAGAAATGACAAAATTAGGAATGAGGATATCTGAGATAAAGTAGAAGTAGCTGAAATTGAAGGAAAGATGAGAGAAAATTGGTTACGGTGGTTTGGACATGTGAAATCAAGGCCTATAGACGCTCCGGTTAGAAGATGCGATTACGAGACAGAGGTTCAGGGCCGAATAAGTAGAGGAATACCTAGGAAGACTTTGGAAGAGACTCTAAGAAAAGACTTAGAGTACTTGGATCTAACAAAAGACGTGACGCAGAACGAAGCGCAATGGCGTTCTAGGATTCATAGGTTAAAGGCTTTGTTGTCATTGTATTAATTACTCAATCGACGCATGAATCTTCACAATATTTAAATTATGTCAGACATGATGTAAAGAGAAAGAAGAAAAATAAGAAAAATAGGGAAGAAAAATAAAATTAAGGTAATTTACAATTACATACTATCCTTGAATATCGAAAATAATTTAATACATTAAAGGTTTATTTGGGATTGCATGTCAAGCACAAAACCCGCATTTAGTAAAACTTACTAATCCAAAGAGCAAGTTAAAATAAATAAATAAAATAAAATGATAAAAATGTGGGAGTGAGAATAATAAGAGTTTATTTTATTTTTTATTTTTTGACCAAACGATATTATTTACATTAATTAAAAAAATTCTAATAAAGTAAAACAAAGTTTATTTTAAAATATTTAAATAATTAAAAGTGCTTCTAATAGTGTGAAAAAAATGCACACATCATTTAGTTAAAGTAGCACCGACAAACGAACGCGTAAACATCCCTCTTCTGCAACAAGGGAAGGGATTGAGGGTCATAATGGAAGTCACTTTTGATGGGAACGTGGGGCCTTGGCCCCACCTTATTCCAACCATATAGAAATTGGCCATGATGCAATCTCAACCGTTTAAAAACAGTGACAAGCCTGACCGACACAACCTTGTGCCCACCAACAGCTGATGAATGTTGGGTGTCTTGAGGAAGCTGATGAATGTTGTAAGGATTCTGTCAAGAAATTTGACCCTGTTGAAGTTGCTGCTAAAGTGGAGTTTGCGCTATTTGAAACCTGGGTGCTCATCCAGTGAGTCTACCGCATCAAGCTATATGTAAATTCCTGTGGAGCCCTTCGATCAAAGATCTCCGCAGAGAAGTCCTTCTTGGAAAGATGCCACTAAAGAGGTTGGTTTGCATGTCCAATGAAGTACACGAGCCATGTGGTTTGGAGGAGGATCTTTATGCGTGAAACTATGACTGGATGCAGTGTTGATCCCTTGGAATTCAAGTTGTGGTGTACTTTGACCTATACGCGATATTCTGCTTATTTCTACTTTGTGTGTAAGGATATTATTATGTGTGAAATTTGGCAAAAACCCACTTGTTTTTAGTGGAACGGTCTTCTTGTAGGAAATAATAATATTTAGTCAAAATTTTATATGAAGAAATATAAGAGAAAGACTTTTAAGGAAGAAAAAAGTTATATATGTCACCATCATCTTACCATAGTCATCACAACTAACACTCATCTATCATTGTCGCCACCACCACCCTACTCATCTCTGCCACCGCCATCACCAATGCAACCATCAACACACCCAAAATCATTGTTGTCATCCACGCTGCAATCACTCCCACGACCATAGCCGCCACCATTTTCACCGTCTTCAAGCAGCCACTACCACCACCAACCCTCATCACCATTCTTTTCACAACCAGCCTCTGCCACTAGCTCCATCGATACCATCAGTCAACCTCTACCATAATTAAAATCACCATCTACTAAGCCATCATTCCCACCACATTTGCCCCTGCCACCGCCCATACCCACTACTAGATCCACTACTAGCGCCACCATTTTCAGGGCTGGTTTGGTATTGTTGTGCTTTGAAAAAAAACTGTTTCTACTGTGCTGTGAAAATAAGTAACTGTGAAATAAAGCAGCAGAGTGTTTGGTAAACTTTTTTGTAAAAGTGCTTTTGAAAAAAAAAAAAAAAAAAAAGCAGTATTATAGTGTTTGGTAAACTTTTATGTAAAACAGATGTGAAAAAAGTCGGTTTTTCAAAGCTAGGTTTTGCAGCTTCTTGTTTTTTGTTTTTTTTCATCCAAAACTGTGAAAAAAAGCTGAAGCTGAATGTTTACCAAACACAAAAACAGCTCTCAGCTTTTTTCAGAATCACCTTAGTACCAAACCAAGCCTCACTATCACCAACATCATTGCAACCGCTACCACCTCTACCACTTTATAATTTATATTACAAGACTTCACTACCAAACATGACTTCATATTTATTTATTTTAGACACTTTTACCAAACACACTTCCAATGTGCTCGTTTTCAAAAGATTATTCTCGTACTAAACTATTAGAAGCTTCGCTAAATTCATAACAATGCAAAATTTTACTTGTTTTTGTTTTACAAACAAGTTCTTCTAAGATCATCTGTTATGCAAGCCCTAAAACTTGTGATAAAATTGCACCAATTCTTTTATAAAAATACACATTTGATTCATTAAAGGACTTATTTACCTTTTGGTATGCCACCGTGACTTCCTAAACAAATAACATCTCCATAAGTAGGTGTTAATAAGCACACCACCGACACGTAAAAGTCTATTTTTTCTGCCTGACATTGTATTATAGTCCAAATGCCTCCATGGGTCAGTGTCAAGTAGTACTCACGAATCATATTTGTTTTGGGCTGTGTGAGGCGACTGCCACTCATTCCACATTGGGTTCGTAAGCTTAATGGGCCATGTAATGCTTGACTAGTGTAAAAAAGTAGGTGTGGATGCATCATGTGGCACCCATCTGAGTCCACGTAATCATATTATCCACACTGGTTTATCAAAAAATCAAGCTGCTGATGACGTGTCAGAAAGTTGGATTCATGACCAATCACCATACACTGAATCTCTCACTTTAAATTTAAATCAAACCATTTCGAAGAAGAAAAAAAAAAAAAAAAAAAAAAAAAAAGGAGAGAAAAAAAAATGTGTGGTGAAGGGGCATCAAACACATAGATTTTGGAGTTTTGGTGCAAAGGAGGTGCCTCGCAGTCCACCACACGACCACAGCTATGAACTACAATCCTCCACACATTCTTCTTCCTTCCTCTTTCCTTTTCTCTCTCTAATTTCTCATCTCTCTCTCTCTCTCTCTAACTCTGCAACCAAATTCAGAGGAGGAGGAGGGAAGAAACAATGGTTGCAGGTGAAAGAAGATGACCAAAACAGGGTTATGCATCTTCCATGGCCACTCATTGTGCTTATTATGTATTTCCACCATCGCCACTGAGGACCTTGAACAAAACCACAACTTTTGTCTCCCCAAAAAAACCCAATAAGTCTGTTTTGCTTTCTGCCATCAGCAACAACACAGACTCCTACAATGCCCTTGTTTCTGAGGTACATATATCCATTTTCTCCCCTTTTTCCTCAATATCTTTTTTATTATGCAATTTCTACTGTTTATTCATACAGGCATTGCAACATTTAATTTGTATTTGACTATTTGTAGTTAGAGACTTGTAGCTCATATGGTCAAGAGCGTTTACCTTGCAGGCGAGGTCATGTGTTCAAACCTTCCTCCCAGTATTGCTTGCTAACGGGATTGTTCAACATTACAACTTTTAGACAAGTTAATCGAGTTAGCTATGTCCTAGAAGTTGCTTTTAGCTACCAACATTTTGTTATTTTTTATGCTTAATTATGTCCAATGGATAATGTTTTAATTTGTCAATATATTCATCCCCATGAGAAGTCCATATTTGTTCCTTGGTTTTCATTACAAAAAGATATGATGTGGTTGAAGACTCGGCATAGCCAAATTGGTTACAGCAGTGTGTTTCCCCCTGTGCACCCAAGTTCGAATGCCCCTTTCCGTTGGGTTGCAATTTGTAAAATATGCCTCCCTGTTGCAGAGAGTTGTCTGTGTAATTATGATTATACTGCTCAGCTACTGCTCCAGATTCGTGTAAATGATGGAAACGAAACCTTTATACCCTTTAGGTTCATTAATTTTTTAGTGCATTATTGATGTTCTCTTGCTGGTTTAAGAAGCTCAAATTGTTTTCTGCAATGTGAATGTTAAAATTGGGTTCATGGAGTGCCGAATGAAAACATTATGTTCTTGCTTGTAGGCCGCTAGTCTTTTGGGTCCAGCGAGATTCGAAGCCTCCAAACTAAAAGTTGAATTTATGGGAGAAGAGATGAATAATTATGTTGGAATCACCCCGAGAACATATATCCTATCTCACTGTGACTTCACAGCTAACCTGACCTTAAAGATCTCCAATGTCATCAACCTCGATCAGGTATGCTTTATACTTTATTTCTTCTCAAGGCTCCTAAAATTTGTTATGAGAGATTTTGTTATTGGATCCTTATTGCAGCTAAAAGGATGGTACAGCAAGGATGACGTCGTTGCAGAATGGAAAAAGGTGAATGGTGAAATGTGCCTGCATATCCATTGCTATGTGAGCGGTCCCAATATGCTTAACCTGGCTGCCGAATTCAGATATCACATCTTTTCCAAAGAAATGCCTTTGGTAAGCATCTCTCGTAAGACACTACTCTGACGTGTTATGAAATCTTCCCTAAATTTAGTCCTAATATCAGATGTAATGCTTCGCTTCTCATACCAAATTCAACTTAAAGGACAATACCACACTATAGACGGCCATTGGCATACCTGAGACCCGGTGAAAAAAGTTTTACTTCATACTGGTCATCTAAGTTTAGCAAGTTTTATGGTCTTCTTACCTTCATTCTGATATGTACTGCAACTCCTCATCATCATTATTGTTTTCAAAATGCATACTTTGCCTCTCTTTACGCGTACTTTTTTGTTTGAAACGGTAAAGGATATTCTGATTGTTAAATGAATGAAGCGGTGTTCAAACATTTCCTATCTTTTGGTTTCCATACAAACCAGGTACTCAAAGCTTTGTTACATGGAGACTCGCTACTTTTCAGAGAGCATCCCGAACTACTGAATGCTTTGGTTCGGGTTTACTTTCATTCTAGTTTGAAGAAGTACAACAGAATTGAATGCTGGGGGCCTCTCAAGGATGCTGTAGAGGTAAAATTCCACATGTTCCTTCTTTTAAGAATGCTTGTCGATTGTCATGTCACCATAGCTTACTATGTGAAAGATCAGTTATGAAGTAGAGGTTTTATTCTTCATTTGTGAATCAATATTTCAGGGAAGACAAGGGGATCACACCAAACGAATAGCTGCACGTACAGATTCTTCCCATCCTCGGGACAAGTGGGGAACGCCAAAATCCATATTTCAAGTTCTATTTGCATTCCTTCTTTGATTCTTTGAAGTCTATTGCATATAAAACATAACCTTGAAAGTTTTTAATACCTTTAAGGCTCTGCGACTTCAGCAGCCAATGCCAGAGGAAGAGAAGGAATCGGTTTTCGTGTGTAAAGTTCAAAGAATTGTTTGTGAAGTCTCATAAGGCCAAATGCTCATGTTGCTATAACACACAGATTGTTTGGGGGGACATGTAACTGATTCAAAATAATTTCTGCGACTAAGACCAATTTGTTCACGCGTCAATTCAATGGCAAATGTCTTTGTTCCTTGACATGTCTTTTGCTTCTTCTGTATTTGCATTCCATTTAGTTTTTACATTTTTTTTCTACTAATTACTGTTGAGAGTTGTCCTGAAGCTGCAGAGAATAGGAAGGGAAATAACAATACGCAAGCTAAAAAAAGAGAAGCTATAGGAGGCTAACTCAATAGAGATAAAATTATATTCCAACTTCGTCTTCGCATCCAAATCACAACTTATTTATATAATAAAAGGAACTTAATTAGACTAGTTTATGAAATAAATAAGGAAGCTCAATAGGTAATGCCGTTCCCAATGTTATTAATCTCCTTGGTCATGGAATCTGATGGGTTTAGTGATCATCCCCCTAGGACATTCTTTGAAAATAGAATATCGCACCTCTGACTTTGATTCTCTCAGCGACTCTTCAGATGATCCCCCGTCTCTAATTCAAGAATGATGTCAGGGTTCAATCATGCAATCCAAACAACAATAGAACACGAAACTTCTTCTGCTTGATTTACTATGGTAATTATTGTAATGATTGTTTTATTGACATCCCACAGTTTGATGTAACTGCCCCACTATCAAACGCCGATTATGAATCCACTTCGTTGTTTATGTTTAATAGTAATGGGAATGGGTGGCTATAGGGTTTTTTTTTTTTTTTTTTTTTTTTTGTTGATCTTCGGCTAAATGATTCAATTTTGACACTAGGTTGCTTAAAAGATCTGTTTTACCATGTCCTAGTTATATCATCGTTGTGTCATTGATATATTGACTAAATGTTGTCAATATTTGATTTCAATTATTTCAGCAACCAAATGTCAAAATGAATGATTTAGCGAATTGCCTTTTTGAATTTGATTTCTAGAAGGGGTGAATTCAATATAAAAAAGAGAGGGTAGGATTGGATATTTGAAGACAAATATTGATGGTGGGGTGGTTTAATCAAATTGTGGGTTCAACAGAATAAACTGCACTCTTATTGTAATTATGCGTATGTTTGCTTGCACGCCAAGTATTCAGTGGGAATCATCCTGTTATTACAAATCCATATGTTCCTCCTATTGTGGTTTTATATTGGATGCTCACTTTTTAATATGGTCTCTAAAACAGAGACTATTCTTGAACCGTCTCTAAAAGTTACACAAGCCTCGTTGGTATACAAGATCATATTGAAATATGGATAATGCACTATTTTTAAGATATGTTGAAAAAAATGAAATTTTTTTTTATTACAAACTTAGGTAGTAGTCAGATTACTTAAGAAGAAAACTTATTCATTTCAATTCTCGTCAAAATGGGAGGACGAGAAATGAGAAGTTTTCTTCATGCACAATCCTCTTCTAATCCCCTTAAAATGAAAACTCATTCTAATCTACCTTCAATAGGCCTTGCATTTTGGAAGGTTATCCATATCAAATCCAACCCTTTGTATAAAATTTCTCTCGTACCGTTGAGGTTTCTTAAAAAAAAAAAAAAAATAAATAAATAAAATAAAATCCAACCTTTATGCCAACCGAGCACATAACATAAGAAAGGAAAAAAAGTAACACCAATAATCTTTTAATATTTATAATCTGTCACGAAAGCTTTTGAAATACTTATTAAATGCGTTTACAATCCTTGTATCTAACATTTTTGTAATCCATTTCTTTGTAACTTGGCCTCATCCAATTCGTTTCACAGTAAAGTATGACTCGTGTAAAGGTACCTAATTTACATCTTAATTATATACAAACTTAAAATAAAAACCAAAAAATTTAAAACTCTTTTAAGTTGTAAACTTTGTATACATTTCCTACATTCTCTTTCATTTCTCTCTCATCTCTTTCACAACCTTCTTCCTCACTCTTTTCCTCGATATAATTTCTCTCTACGTCTGATGAAAGAAAATAAAAAGTAAAAACTAGAAAACAAAACAGTTACCAGTCGTGCCTCCACACAACAAAACATGCAAGGCAGGCATGCACGAAAGTGCATGAAATCGGGACGAAGGTTCCTTCTCTCCCTCCTACTCTCCTCCAAAACAGATATCTGCTCCTGCTCGACTATTTATACTTCTCATATGCAACCTTCTCTTATTCCTCTCTCACTCTCTCTCACACACACAAACACTTAAACACGCATACATGTACATACGTAGGCGCGCGAATGTACGCAGTACTACTCACGGAGATGGAAAGGAAGACGGTCATCAAGGCTATGGCCGTCGAGTTCGGAGCAATGTTGAGAGGGTCATCGGATCAGGAAGGAGCAGCAAGGGATACTGCCTCGTGCCTCCAGTTAGAGGGAGAATCAAGCGCAAGATTTTTGCCCTTGTATTAAAGACATTGAAGCTTGCAACCCAACATTCAAGTTCTTACTAATTACTGATACCGTGAACTTGGACCAACCGTATGGCACATGGTTTAGTTCTCGTGCTAATTAATTAAAATAAGGTTCAAGCCTTCAAGGCCTTTGTTTAATTAGATACAAATGCTTGTATTAAAACTATATTCATGTATATATGCTTATAAATCTTTCTCGTGCGTTTAGTCTGCACTAGTAAGAAATGAAACTAGATTCATACGTATATGCCTATAAATATTTCAAGTACCAAGACTCCCTTTATTTTGCACTAGATTCATGTATATGCATTTCTTACTAGTGCAGACTAAAGGGAGACTTGGTACTTGATAATTCCTCATCCAAATACAAAAGTAGGGTCACAATTAAGGGACTTGGATAGCGTTTCTACAATGTTCCTTGCTACCACTATACGTTTAAGATTTTCACTTTGGCTCTTTTGGCTATTGATATTTTTCATTTGTTCACTTGTGTTTACAATAAAAATACTCCAACTATAAATTTTATACGAAAATACTTTAAAAGTTCAATTAGAAAAGAAAAAAAGGACCTCATTTGTCCACTTGTTATGATATTTGATTCGTAGTAGTAAACTTTGAGATTGGCTACACTACTTACATATTTAATACAATCATTATTTGGCAATTGGATGTAATTCATGTGAATATATGTATTTAATGCAATCATCATATGACCGTGTGTATTGCCATCGTGAAATGACAATATGAAACACGGCTCCTGTCATTGAATTTGTGAAATGACGACTAATTTGGTGGAAATTGAGGTCGGTAATTCGCTTCCCCATATTTCACGTTTTTTTCCGCGTGTATTGCCATCATGTCAGCAGAGGCCTTCGTTTCGTGAAATTAAAATTAATTGTCATGGAGCTTGGGTTAGAGAAACGGGACGAGGAGGATATGGTTGGGTGTCACGGGATTATGCTGGAATTTTCAAGGAGGCATGAGGTGTGGGTAACATTCTTTGTGAGTCTAGTCTTATGGCGGAGGCGAAGGCAATACGGGCAGGATTGGTGGCATACGTGGATAAAGGGTTTGATGTTGTCTAGGTGGAATCGGATTCAAAGGAATTTGTGGATATAATCAGTGGAATTACTCAACCAAATGTCGCGATTGAAGGTTTCTATTTGATATTAAGTGTATACAAATGCAATTGAAGTCAGTAAATTTTACTTTTGCTCCCCGAGTCTGTAATCGGGCAACACATGTAGTGGAGTCTTTTGTCTTACTGTTTGGGCCCAAAATAATATTTTTGGGCCAAACGTAGGTTCGGCCCAATGCTTTTCCAAATATACTATGGGTTGCCTGGTGGTCCCAAGCTGTTCAGTAAAGGTGGTTGAGTCCTATTGCAAGAAGGAGTAGTTTGGATGAGCAGATGGGTCGAAGAAGTCCTAATACGATAAGGAGCCCTAGTGTAATATGGATTCTCGGCCGGCAATGAATACGGCCTGAAAAAGGGGGTGAGTTCAAAGTCCTAATAGGAGTAGGATTGGTCGAGATAAAGTTGGAACAAAATAGGAAGTCCTAATTTGAATGTGGTTTCAACTTGATCTCAAGGAAGAGTTGTTGCTATAAATAGAGAAGAGAGTGCATCATTCAAGCCCCTCCAATTCAACACACAACTGCCCTGCGCAAACCTCTCAAACATTTTGAGATTTTTTATTTTCTTTTTCTACCGACACATTTTCAGTTTGGATAAATAACACTGTGAAGGCAACCGGCGAATATCTTCAGTTTGGATAAACAACACTATTGCTGTATAATCAGCCAACTGATGAGCACCTTCAATTTGGATAAACAGCACTGCGTCGAGGCCGACTGACTATTTATCCAAGTCTTGATCGAGAAGGGTTTCTGAATCCTTATTGGTAGATGTCATCTTATTAGCCTTCTCGACGAAGTAAGGTGTCACGAGTTACGACATTCGGCGCATTGAACGCTGAGTGATTTTATGATTGGATACTCACAAGTAAGTTTCAGAGTTCAGCATTTTGTCGGCCGAACCACATTTACCATCAAGACATACATTTCCTTTGAGTACTTGTGTCCGTATAGTCTAGTGTCGATTCGACATGCTTATACTCTCATGAATATAATCACTGTGACCGAATCCGGCACTGACGATTCGTGAACTTCGCAGAACTAGTAGCCTTGTCTTTAGGCTTGAGAATTCGAAGGACGAGACTTGTTCCTTCCTCGGCCGCAATCGCATGATCAAGAAGTCAGCAACTCGTTCAACGCAACATCAGCAAATTGTACTCCTCGACCAGGCTCGGCCGACGAGTTGGCACGCCTCGCATCAACCGAAGGACGTAGTTAGCTCATTAGTTACTCGGCCTGCACACCACGTAAGCTTTGTAATTTTTAGGGTCAACACTTACGTATGGAAGGATTTCATACATGGTATTTGTTTAAGCTAGAATGGTTGTTCAACATTTTGGCTTCTGATGTAAACATTTATATTCAAGTTTAATAAAATCTTTCTTTTAACCAAAAAAAAAAAAAAAAAAAAAAAAGAGAAGAAGCCTCTAGTTGCCGACCAAGGGAAATGCAACTTCAATGCTCAAATTACTGAGTTATAGTCAAATCTTGAGTTATTTTAAAGCATAAAAACACGAGGAGATTTGCTTTCAACACTTCTTTCTCATGTATCACGTATATTATTAATTAAAGTAAGTATTTTGGTACAACTATATACTTACCGACCATAATAATTTGTTACTAAATTTATTAATATCGTCATCAATAAGACCCAAACTAAAAACGTACCACTTATAAATGAAGATGTATATCAATCAATTAAATATTTATATTGATAAGGATACTAAATATTTGTGAGACTTATTTTTAGCTACGCCCCTTGAACTTGATTTTATTCTATCTTCTGAAACTTGAAAGTCGTTTCTATAAAATTCAAAATTCGTTCCACATTACCTTAAATTTGTTAATTTTTTATGAAACATAACTAAAAATAAGCTTATTTGGGAACGAACACAACTTGGCTGTTGTAAATTCAGTAGCCGATCCTGTTTACAACCAATCCGGGATGGACATGTGTTTTTAATAAAAAACTTAGACACGTGTCCATCCCGAATTGGTTGTAAGTAGGACCGGCTGCCGAATTATTCGGCAGCCAAGTTCTTTCCTTTGTGAACAAAGTGAGAGACAAATGGAACTTGGAGGATGAGGCTGACCACTGACCCAGTCAACCGTGGTACTATTTTGGGTTCATTTGACTTTAATTCTACGACAAGAGTATGTTGAAAATAGTTCATTTGACTTTTATGATAAGAAGAGATTTTTCAATGTGTTAGAAATATGATTTATTATACAAGATATGGTAAAATAATTAGGGAGAAACTTGAAAAAAAAATTCAAATAATCATATTATGACACTTAATTTATCAAACCGTGTTTTCGACACATAACATAGATGAAAAAATTCAACGCAGATGCTGACTCAACCATTCCCATTCCACATTCATGTGGGCCCAGTCACCACTTTTAAAATGCGTACACGGTCCGGATCATTTCGCAAAAATAAAAGTCAAAAAGGAAGCTCTAAGAAAATTAAAACTTCCAATTTACATACGAAGGAAAAATTAAAGAGAATATTCAATTAAGATCATGGTAAGATGTTTCAAGCATTTGGTTGAGAAAATTAATTCAACAAAAATTATAACTTGTAGACTAGCATATCAATTCATCGTTATAGTATAGGATTTCAAAATTTTCGCTTGGAGAAAATTCAGAATTTGAAAATCATAAATTTATCACCGTTATCACACATCACCAAGACCATCCTTATGGCTACCACAATTGCATCACTATCTTACTTTCATCATGAACACTGCCATTGCTGTCGCCCTAGCACTCTACCAGCATTGCTACCATTGCAACTGTGAGCGCTACTCACTACCATCACCATGACCTTTGCAACTTCACTTTCCCATGAACATCACAGTAACCACCATAAATATGACAATTAAAATGTTACCACTACCACTTTCCAGTCAGAGCCGCCCTTGAGGGTAGCCGGAGTAGGCGCCTGGCTAGCGCCCCCACTTCGAAAAGGCCCCCAATTTTTAGGCAGGTCTAGACAGAGATGGGCAGGAGCTATGCGGGCTTATATGTAAGCACCAAAATCTAGAAATCTTTTGTTGCAGGGTCGGCCTTGTGCGAGAAAGAAGACAATTCTATTCCTACCTCATTTTAATTGCATGAATTTACTTAAGATGGTCTCAACATCTTTTTTTTTTTTTTTATAGATGCACGTCTTCTCCCTTTTAAATAGTCCACACCATCTTATTTTTACTTTTTTGCTTTTGTCTTAAATATCACCGTTATGTTTATTTAATGGGTTTTTATTACCCTATTTTAATATCACTCCACAGATATCTTTATTATATATCTAAAAGGTTAAAACTCTCACTTTTTGAAAAATGACATTATTTAATGTTTAAATTAATTAGTTTATATAATATATAATAAATTATTCAAATCCGTCTCGTCCACCTAGGCGCGTATACGAAAATTATTATCCACTTCACTCTAGTATTTTCCTTAGCTGTAAGAAGTTGTCACTGTAATCCAACCATTCATTCATTTATTGAATGTAATAAGTAACATTGTAACAATAGAAAAATGATTGGAATTTGGTGTACTGGATGGGGACTTCTCTCTCAGTTTGAATTGGTTGAAAAAATAGATTATGTAAACTTAATAAATGCATTTGCATTTAAAAACGCGAGACGGGTAATATTTGAGTAATGTTTGTACATTTTTTTTTTTTTAATATTAATTTTTAATGATATTTAATGTAGAAATGGACTTTTCATGTATTTAGTGAATTTTTTTTACACATGTCAATGTGCAAAGGGTCGAGAGTCATAGAACTCTAGGGCCTCACTTCTAAGGCTCACCTAGGACCCCCGAATTCTTAGGGCCGACCCTGTTTCCAATGGCCATCACCACAATAACCACCACTACTAGCACCCCCACACTTATCACCACCGCTTTTACTACCCCATTTCTGTACCCCCTCTCACCGTTGTTTGGTCCACCACCCTTTCACCAACACCCTACCACCACACTCCTATCACCACCACTTTTACTACCCCATTTCCATACCACCCTCACCATCATCGCTGGTCCACCACTCTTCCACTAACACTACTGCCACCACTTCCACCGCTTGTAATCATCCCCTTCGCTAGCGCATTTGTCAACTATCATTCTCATCTTTTTCAACACAAATGACATTATAGTTACACTAGACTTATCTAAATAAAGGGAAAAATGTTCGAACTTGGATACAAAGGGTGAAGCACAACTGTCTGCTCCAGCTAACTTGACTAAATACATATTTTCAACCCACATTTATAGATTGACAAGCACTAGTGTATTATTTTCTAAGTACGACTTTAAGACTTGTAAACATTAACCGTAATGATCTTCATAAAAGTACATTTTGGTTTGTATGTTTTAAGTCGAAAGTATTTTTCCTAATGTTTTAGTTTTATCAATTTGTTAAATAACCTCAACTAAGTTTGCTACTTGAGATTGGTGATAACTACTCACTTGAATGCACCTTATTGTGTTGTTTTATAATTTGAACCTTCATCTTTAATTTGTCTAACTATGAACAAATAATAGGCTTAATACAATACCTCCTATAAAACAACACTCAAATAATCAAATAATGCGCGAGTGATGAATTAGTATCAAACTTGTTAAAAACAGAAAAAAAAAAAATTCAGGAGCTTGACACAATTTTTTTAAGGAAATTAATGAAAAGGGTTTGAAAACTTTGAGTTTTAATGATAAGGACAAAATAAAGGGTAGAATTGATATTTTAAGTGTAAAAATATGATTTTTCGTTAAAATGAACAGTACCGTAAACCTTTCGTTAAAACTCATTTTTTTTTACTTTCATTTTATATTTTTTCATTTTGTAGAAAAAGTTTCCCAAGTTTTGGTTCTAATTTCTAAACGGCAAAAGCTGACGCGAAGAAACTACCACCAAACAAGCAAAAACAATCCCCCAACCCAGAGAAAAGGAAAAGCGAAGGAAAACCCACTCCCGTGATTATCCCAATTCCTCTTCTCAAATTCTCAAATCTTGGCATTTTGGTGGGTTCTGATTCTATTTGATACTGGGTTTTCACAGGTACGCTTTTTCCCTGAGATCCTGACCCAAAATACTCAAATCTTTTCATTCCCTTGTCTTATTCTCTGATCGTTTTGTCAACTGGGTTTCAGCGCAGGGCCATTTTCTTGCTAATTCGATTGTTGATTTTCAATTTAGTACTAATATCCAACTGGGTTTTGCTTCCCTGTGTTTTTTGCGTTCAAATTTTTGTGGGTACAGAGTTGACGTTGAACTTTGATTGGTGTTAATTGTACTTTATTGGCGATCTGACTGTATGTTCTTTTGATTTGGGATTTTTATTTGTGATTGGGATGAGCGAATGGTTGAATTGTTTAGACTCTTTTCGATTGCAATTTCGGGTATTCATACTTGTGGATCAATTTTCTAGTGGAAATTCTAGTTACGCTGTTTTCAACTATGATTATTGAATTGGGATTCTCATAAGTTTTGTCTTGGTGGGTAAGAAAATAACTTTTGGAATTGAACAAGATTACTGACATCCAGCTAATTCGTGATAGGTGTATGAGCTTCCTTTTCTTGCGTTTATTGAGTTCTTTTACATTCACAACTAACGGGACTGTACGTAATTGAACTTATTTATGGCTTATTTTCTCAGGAAATTTAAGGATAAAGGACTTAAGTGAAGGGGAATTAGGACTTTCGACATGGCTGGTAATGCTGCAGCTTGTGCTGAGAGGGCAACAAGTGATATGTTGATTGGTCCAGACTGGGCAATAAATATCGAATTATGCGATATTATCAATATGGAGCCTGGGTATGAATACTTTGTTTTCCCTCAGTTTTGTTTGTTAGATTTGAATTTAATGTATAGGTATAACCACCCATATAGAGGTCACATTACTTAAATTGTAGAGTACGTTGAATCTTTCTGAAATATTGATGGCGCAGTCGTTGGTTTAAACTTGAAAGTGCTCATAGTTTATTACGTGGTAATGCATGGATAGATTCATCCTAAATGTCCAACAAGGGAAACATTTTCTAATGGATTCTACGAAATGGTAAAAGCATCTGCTGTCGAATAAAATTTGCCAATTATGTTCTCTGTTCACCTCTCTCTCTCTCTCTCTATGTGTGTGTGTGTGTGTGTGTGTGTGTGTGTTCATGTATTCAAATATACACGTGCATGCACACACGAAGGTTACTATGGCTCCTGATAGAAGACGTGATCTCCTCCTGATATGAATATGTGGCTCATCTCATAAGGAACTCCTGTCCTCATGAATAGTAACACTTGAAAATTTGACAGGGTAGTAGAAAGTTTTCGTTACATTGATTTGGGATGAACTGGAAACTTTGTAAAAGTAGTCATTTATTTTTCACTAGATTCTATGAGCATCTTGGTGTATCCGGCTCTTTTGATATCTTGAACATCTCTTAGCTCTTAAACCCCGCAGAAGACTATCCTCTTTTATCTTCTTTTGTGGTAGATTATTATTATTTTTGATAGAATCTCTTTCCCAATTTAAATATTCAGAATGCAAGTACATTTATTTTGCCGATGAATTGGATTGAAATTTCAGGCAAGCAAAAGATGCCCTGAAGATACTCAAGAAGCGCCTGGGCAGCAAAAATCCAAAAATACAACTCCTGGCTCTTTTTGTTAGTACTATTCCTTTTCTTTTGAGACTTTCAATATTGTTTGTGTTATTCCTTGTCATAAATTTTGCCTCTTTCTTTTAAAATATGAAATTCATGATGTGAAGTTTCTGGTACTCTTCCCATCCCAAAATATGTATACCTGTGAAAATGTCAATAAATTTGTGATTATTGATGGACCGGTCATGGCTCCATGGTTGCCTTGCTATACCCTATCATCAGCACAAAACAAGCTATTTCTGAGCAATGATATCTTTTTGCTTTTCCTAATTTATTATTCGATGCAGGCATTGGAGACTGTGAGCAAGAACTGTGGTGAGAGTGTTTTTCAGCAGATCGTTGAGCGTGATATCTTGCATGAAATGGTCAAAATAGTAAAGAAGAAGGTGCTGAATTTCTCTCTCAACCTTTTGTTTTTTTGTTTTTACTGACTTGTTGCTTCATTTTCCCCTTCCAGTATGTGCATGAATAGGATACTAAGTTTCTTTCTGCTTTGTTATTCTAATTCCATTATGCAGCCGGACTTGAATGTTAGGGAAAAGATACTAATTCTGATAGATACATGGCAAGAAGCTTTTGGGGGACCAAGGGGAAGATTTCCCCAGTACCATGCAGCATATAATGAATTGAGGGTAATTGTTTTTAGCACATCTGTGTTATACTCATGTTAAGCTTTTGTTTGTGATCTGCAAGCAACTAGGGTTATCTTTCCTTGAGATATTAGCATTTATGGTTTGTATGAAGTTTAACTTATGTGGTAAGTATCTTGTAGAAGTCGTGTAAGTTTGATAAGGTTAAAACTCAAGCCATTATAAAATTCAATCTGTATTATGTATTTGCATGTGTACTTAAGCTGTGTCCCCATTGAACTTTCTAAATAATTTTGGGTAAACTGATCAAAGTAGCCCATTTTCTGAAATGTATTTCCTTTTAAAACTGCCTTATAGGATATTTCTTTCATCTGGCTAAGAATGGGTATATATAGAATATAATCATGTTGTTATATCTTTATGATATCACCAGTCTGACCCTGCTTGGCCCACTGGTCCAATAAATGACATTCGACGCTGTTATTTTTCTTTTGAGTTGCTTAATAGGCCATGTTTTCAAACATTTATGTTTAATTATATGACCTAATCAAATTAAGATTAACGGGTAAACATGTTCAGCCCAACTGCCGTCAGTTTTGACAAATGATGGTAAATGTTGTGAACGATGGAAGTAATAGTGATCTTGCAAACCCTCCTCTAGTGCAAGCCATTGCTATACGTCGTTTTTCACATTAATCGGTTGGACCAATATGATAGTGATGTTGGTATGAGTTCTATTCACCATGAGTATTCGGGTGAACTGAGTTTATCTTTTGGGGTTTGAATATTTTATGACCAATTGAGTTTTTAATTTTTGGGATTGGTTTTATGCTTGAATGACTATTATTGCTTATATGTGGTCATTTTGGGATTGATTATTATACTTCAATAACTCACTAGTACTTCAACTTATTAGTATTGCATTATTTATATACTTCCTATAAGATTTCATGTCTGAGAGGCTTACCCCTCGCCTTGTCTGACAAAAAAAAAAAAAAAAAACAAAAACGCAATGCGTCTATGCCTCAGCTTTCACACTATTGAATTTCAAAGCAGTTACCTTCACACCTTTTAATGATGTTTAATAGGTCCAAAATAACATTTCCATCATTTTGGTCAGCTATAATTAGATATAAACTTGCTATTCAATATTTGGTACAAACTATGGATTTTAATTATTTTCTTTTTATTCAGCTTCTTCTTCCCCCTAACTCTCTTCTTTGATAACTGACAGGCTGCTGGAGTTGAATTTCCACCAAGAGAAGAGAACAGTGTACCAATATTTACTCCACCCCAGACCCAGCCAGTAGTTTCCCCTGTTACATCATATGATGATGCTGCCATTCAGGCTTCTCTCCAGTCGGATGCATCTGGCCTTAGGTACTAGCTGAGAATATTGTTTCCTTGGAAACATACATTTTTTGGTCCTTTTCAGTATGATATTTATTCCCTTTTCAAACACTTGTTGTTTCCTTTACATGCATGTTGATCATAACGATAAACTTGCGAGTTGATTGCATGAAAGAGGTTAAAAATAGATGTAGGCAATTGGAAAATGTCCCAGGATTAAACCCCTCAGTATGACATGTTATACATATATTGTACGGTTTTGCATAAACTGGTGATTCGATTGTTTCTCGTTCACATTCTTTTCTTTTTCTTATAAATAGAATCACTTTTTCCGTAAACAAAATTTATACCTTTCTCATTATCAATTTTGAATGTGTTGTGCGTGCTTTAATAGTGCAGAAAAATTTGACTATATGTCTGAAAGGCCTTAACCTTGTCAAGTGTATATCAAATTCTCCCCTTGACATGAGGATGTCTCTTACATCCTTGTTATTATAAATCCCATTAGTTCTAGGTCTTAATCTTTAATAAAAGCTGTCAGTCAGCTTCGATTTTTTTGTGCAACTATTTCAGCTGCTGCTTGTTGAATGTCCATAATTGTAATTTATGACAGAATTCATCTTTGTGTGGTTGAATTTTGTGCTAATAAGATAATTGAACAATAGACTTCAAAGCATTTCTTTCCTTTGTATAGTTAATCCATCATTCGCATAATTCAAACATAAATGCGTGATACTGTAACAGATGCTATCTTTTTTTATTCGTTGGGATTATTTTTTATTTTGGTATAACTTGTTTGAATTATTATTGAAGCTATGATAGATCCATCCAGAATCCCTGATTGAAATTATCTTTAATCAGCTTGCCAGAGATTCAGAATGCCCGAGGAATTGCAGATGTGTTGATGGAAATGCTTAATGCGTTGGATCCTAAGCATCCTGAGGTAATATATTTTCTACCTATTTTTGAGTTCTGATTAATTTCTTTCCAAAAAGGTATTATTAGAAGATAGTTTCTCCTTTATGTTTTTCTAGAAATATTTTTGTTGAGAGAACAATGATTCTATTTTGCAAAGCTCGCCCATCTGAGCCCTTTCTTTCTCCCTCTTTTCCCCCATACAATTCTACTTTGGCTTTTGCTAAATAGTAAAAAATGAACCAAATTCGTAAGTATTACCCGCAGGCTCTTAATATATGCAAATTTAACGGTCATAAATGATCAAAATGTGGCAGAGTTTGAAGGAAGAAGTGATTGTTGACCTTGTTGATCAGTGCCGTTCATACCAAAAGCGTGTCATGCTTCTTGTGAATGAGACTGCGTAAGTGATTTAATGAAATGTTGACTTTGACTTATAGATTTGATACAATAGTGACAGTTGTGCTGCTCTCCTTTCAGAGATGAGGATCTTCTATGTCAGGGATTGGCACTGAATGATGATCTGCAGCGTGTAATTTCCCGGCATGATGATATTGTGAAAGGAACTACAACTGTAGTACGAGGAGCAGAATCTTCGGTTGTGCCACTTGTGAATGTGAACCATGAGGACGATGAGTCCGAGGATGAATTTTCCCAACTAGCGCATAGGTGATTGTTAGAGGAGCTCTTCTGAGTTTTATTGTTTCATTTTTGCCTGTTTTTGTTTCTACTAATTTTACTTATATGTGTGCGATTAAGAATATGAAGATTGTAAGTTCCGTTAATTTTCTATTTTTAATATTCTTGTTCCTCTTAAAAATTCGGCGAAATTCATTGCAGGTCATCAAGAGATAATTCACAAGGACAGGGCCAGAGATCAGCCAATGCCAAGGCTGAACCTGTGCGAGTCAGCCCACTTCTTCCTCCTCCACCGTCTTCGCAAAGGCCAATCACTCTAGGTCCTGGCCTGATTGATTACCTCAGTGGCGAAGCCTACAAATCTGAAGGATCCTCTGCAGCATCAGAATCCACATCCTTTGCAGTTCCAGTTCATTCCAGCTCCACCTCACGATTGGCTCCACTATCACCCTCACCCCCTTCTTCCCAAAACACAACTCCATCACCTGTATTCGTGGGAAAGCCTGTATATGATGAACCAGCTCCTAGAAGCAAATCTATCGATGGGCTACCTCCTGCTCCTTGGGATACTCAGTCTTTGGGGAATCCTCAGTCTCCTGGCAATGGTCACTCTCCTGTCAGCCTTCCTCCTCCACCTTCCAGGTATAACCAGAGACAACAGTTTTTTGAGCAACAAAACGTTCCAGGCAGCGGATCTGGTTCATCTGGTGCATCTTATGACAACTTAGTGGGACAGACTCAGAATCTCTCCCTTAATTCGTCTAACCCAACAAAACAAGTGAAAAAGGAAGATGCTCTGTTCAAGGACCTAGTTGATTTTGCAAAAGCCAAGTCATCTTCGCCTTCAAACTCGAATAGGTCATTTTGAGTTGTGCCCATCAGCGTATCAGTCAGTCCGGCTCCGGACCTTGTTCCTCATCTTTACATACATGAGATCATGAAATTAAGTGTTGCTAAATAAACATTGGTAGGAACTTTTTCGGTTTTGGTTTGTCTATGATGTTTAGTTGGTATATTTCCGACATGTCCAGCACGCATTGCATATAATTGATGAACCTTATTGTTTGATTTCTTTGATATCAGCTTGTTTTTAACACTCGGCCGAATTTTCTTTCTTCTTGTGTGTGTGTGTGTTGTACGTACGTATGTATGTATGTATGTAACCACATGGAGTGGAAGAGATTGAAATTTAATATTGGTAGGTTTGCCATGACCATATCTTGTGGGTTAGTCCTCTCCTTTTTACAAGTAGCATTGTCTGTGGAGATGTAGCATCTCTCTTGTTGCCCAGTTGCCTGCCAGACATCGTTGGCGGATGGCTTCTGTTAATAATTAGACGTGTGTAATGGCTGCCGCCGTGGTCCTTTGTTTGGCCTACTGCCTTGGTTTCTTGTTCGGCCTCCCGTGGACTTTGATGATTATTAACTTTCCGACAAAAAATTTACTTTAATTGGACATGATTGAGCCCTTTGATTTTCATAGTGACATTTTATTGTTTATTGACATCACCATCTTCTTTTGTTTATGGTGTTGTAGTTGGATAACTAAACGATTTTTCAATTTGAGTGAGATTTTGCAAGAGTAATCCTTATTCAACGGTGCCCTTCAAAATGATTGGTTTGGATCATCATGAATCTTGTTAAATGTGCTCAAACGAGTACCTAGAAAGTAAGTTAGCGCTTTAAAATGATCGGTTTGGACCATAGATATTTCAAGAGTTCATAATACTCCTTATAAATTTGAGTGAACTCATTCTAGATAAAGTAGTCCATAAAACTTCATTTGTATTCAATTATGATTTGATTTTTAAGTATTTTACAACATGAAGAATTTTGATGGATTTGGAGGGATTTTAGGAAATCACGCCTCTTCCCTAAGTTTTTTTGTGTTTAAACTTGAAACGTTAAGGTGTATTAGTGCAACGTCCAAAACTTGAGAGACTTTTGTGAAGTATTATTGAAATGACCTTAACGTTCCATGAGCAAGGAATTAGAAGAACAAAAACAAAAACTTAAACCGCCTATTTAGGTAGAGAACACGTTTCGACCGTCAGATGGAAAGAAGTGGTTGTCCGAGACCTTATAGTAAATTTTCCATTTTATTATGCATATATAAATCAATAAAACAAAAATTTGGTACGGTCTCACCTAAGTTGTGGAGAAAAAATTCAGCATAACTAGACCATTTCACTTGTAAGAATAAAGAGGTATGTAAAAAGGTGGATTTCAAATTTTAGCAAAGGTGACGTAAAATTCAGAACTGGCTGTAGGCCTGTAGCTACAATGTGCATGCAATTGCAAGCTAACTCCTCCAAAAGAAGTTTCTCTGCTATCTATCTCCAAATAGTTGCCCTTTCACGGCTTCTGCGGAAGAATATGCATGTGTGTATGATATAATGATATAATGATATAATGATATAATATAGAAGAAATTGTAGTAATGATTCTTTAATTTTAACTCAATTGAAGTAATGATTTCTTAATTAAAATTAATGACTTGCTTCCTTAACTCATCAAAACGTGCAGTTATGATCCTTTTCCTCAACTTCGTTAGAACTTCAGTCAGAAGGAGTCACATGCCACGCACACGAGGTTGAATCAAAAGGGCAAATATGGAAAAGTAAATGAGAAAATTGTAGCAATGGTCTCTCAATTTTAATCTAATTGGAGCAACGACCTCTCAACTTTAACCCAATTGTAGCAATGGTCCTTCCACCATGGCTTATTTTGACGGAAATCTTGACGGAGTTGACGAAAAAACCATAGCTGTACGTTTTGATAAGTTAAGGGACCAATGATCACAAAATTTTAGTAGGGAGACCATTACTCCAATTGGATTAAAGTTAAAGAACAATTGCTATTATCCATAGCTGCACGTTTTAATGGTTGTGAATGCACCTGCTAATTAAACTTATGAATAACTTTCCGACAAAAAATTTACTTAAATTGGACATGATTGAGCCCTTTGATTTTCATAGTGACATTTTATTGTTTATTGACGTCACCATGTTCTTTTGTTTATGGTGTTGTAGTTGGATAACTAAACGATTTTTTGATTTGAGTGAGATTTTGCAAGAGTAATCCTTATTCAACGGTGCCCTTCAAAATGATTGGTTTGGATCACCATGAATCTTGTTAAATGTGCTCAAACGAAAACGAGTACCTAGAAAGTAAGTTAGCGGTTCAAAATGATCGGTTTGGACCATCGATATTTCAAGAGTTTATAATACTCTTATAAATTTGAGTGAACTCATTCCAAATAAAGTAGTCCATAAAACTTCATTTATATTCAATTATGATTTGATTTTTAAGTATTTTACAACATCAAGAATTTTGATGGATTTGGAGGGATTTTAGGAAATCACTCCTCTTCCCTTAAGCTTTTTTGTGTTTAAACTTGAAACGTTAAGGTGTATTAGTGCAACGTCCAAAACTTGAGAGACTTTTGTAAAGTACTATCGAAATGACCTTAACGTTCCAAGAGCAAGGAATTAGAAGAACAAAAACAAAAACTTAAACCCCCTATTTAGGCAGAGAACACGTTTCGACTGTCAGATGGAAATAAGCGGTTGTCCGAGACCTTATAGTAAATTTTCCATTTTATTACGCGTATACAAATTTGTAAAACAAAAATTTGGTACGTTCTCACCTAAGTTGTGGAGAAAAAATTCAGTATAACCGGATCATTTCACTTGTAAGAATAAAGAGGTATGTAAAAAGGTGGATTTCAAATTTTAGCAAAGGTGACGTAAAATTCAAGACTGGCTGTAGGCCTGTAGCTACAATGTGCATGCAATTGCAAGCTAACTCCCCCAAAAGAAGTTTCTCTGCTATCTATCTCCAAAGAGTTGCCCTTTCACGGCTTCCGCGAAAGAACATGCATGTGTGCATGATATAATAATATAATATATAAGAAATTGTAGTAATGATTATTTAATTTTAGTTTAATTGGAGTAATGATTTCTCAATAGTGACCATTGCTTTCTTAACTAATCAAAACGTGCAGTTATGATCTTTTTCGTCAACTTTGTCAGAACTTCAGTCAGAAGGAGTCACATGCCACACACACAAGGTTGAATCAAAGGGGCAAATATGGAAAAGTAAATGAGAACCTCAATTTTAATCTAATTGGAGCAATGACCCTTAACTTTAACCCAATTGTAGCAATGGTCATTCCACCATAGCTCATTTTGACGAAAATCTTGACGGAGTTGACGAAAAAACCATAGTTGCACGTTTTGATAAGTTAAGAAACCAATGATCACAAAATTTTAGTAAGGAGACCATTACTCCAATTGAATTAAAGTTAAAGAATAATTGCTATTATCCATAGCTGCACGTTTTGATGGTTGTGAATGAATACTTACATGCACCCATTAATTAAACTTATGAATAATGCTAAGGAAATCAAAATTTTAAATTAAATTTTGTAAATCAAATGATGTGGTTATCGATGATTGGATTATCACTTATTGAATGAATACTTATATGCACCTGTTAATTAAATTTATGGATAATGTTAGAAAAATCAAAATTTTAAATAAAATTTTGTAAACCAAATGATGTGGTTGTTGATGATTGGATTATCATTTAAGTGTTAATTAATATGTTTAATTTCTATTAATAACACATCACATAGTTTACAAATTTAGTTATAAAATTTGATCTTCATAGCATTATCCTAAACTTATTAATTATTTCTACGGCTAGAAAAGAGTAATGTTATTCATACTATGTTTTTATATCATATTTCTGTACCACCTTAGATGGCATCTGATGCGGACAGTCACATCATTTGAAAAATTTACAAAACCCAAAGAAAGAAAGGAGAAAGATTGCTCCTATGCCACAATCATTATTTAATTAACTAGTTTTTTTTTAATTATTAGTTTATTAAATAATGAACTAAAATTAAAAATATGATTAATTCAAATGATATGGCTGTTCACATCAAATGCTATCTAACATGGTATAAAAATGTGCTACAAAAATATAGTATGAATAACATTACTTGTTGGAAAAGCAGCCGAGTTAAAAGTGTTCAGAGCAGACGCTAAAGTCCAGGTTGTCCTTATGTTCAGAGTCCCATTTTCCAAGTTGACTTGTACTTAGTATTGTGCACAAGAAAAACAGGGAGGATCTTATTTATTTTTTTCCAATTTATTAATAAATTAATTATTTTTGCCCATATGGAATTTTATTTTGTCTTGTTTATTGAGGAGTCGCAGTCCACGCTTTTATCATTGAGCCACTTGTTATAATTTTTAATTAATATAATTTGGATAATGGTAATTACCAATTCCCGGTCAACAAATGAGTTTGGATTGCCAAGTATTTGCCATAGGCACCTTTTGTATTTATTGCCACCTACTGCTGTTGAAGTTCTTTACATTTTATCATTTTATTTAGTTATTTTTTGTGCAACGATATTTTACTTTAAAAGCAAGAGGATCTGTTTTTGACCTCTAAAATAGATGTTTTTACTGAGGATGTTCAATTGATAACGAAATGAAATGGAATTTACCAAGTGTTGAAAAATAAAAGGATTATCTCTTCTTCTAGGAAATTAAGGGCAAATAATTATTCTATTTTAAAAGCGAGAGGATAATCTACTTTTGGTCTCTAAAACAGATGTTTTTGCTGAGGATGGTCAATTGATAAAGAAATGACATGGAAAGGATAATATACTTGTGGCCTCAAAAACAGATGTTTTTGCTGAGGATGGTCAATTGATAAACAAGCGTTGAAAAATAAAAGGATTATCTCTTCTTCTAGGAAATTAAGGGCAAATATTATTTTGGACTGGCTACATTGTATAACAGTTTATAGTCAATTCAAAGAGTAGGAAAATAAAATGATTATAAACTATTCTAATAAGCAATTTCCATTTTTGGACTCATTAGGAGAAAATTTATTTTTCTAATAGTCAGTCCAAAAGTTTCTAATAATCAATCTCCCTGGTAGTTGATCAACTTCTAGAAAAGTTTTTATTTATTATTATTTTTATATGCTCAATGAATTACATAATTTAGGGTTTAGGCACACGTTCCGATTAAATATATTTTCCAAAATTCATAGGCCATCAGCCACTTGTTCCGTCTTGGAGAAGGGGGTAGCTTCTTCCCCCATTCTCATAGCCTTCATGTTCTCATGGATTTTGACGCAAATTTGTTTTTCGATTTTAGAATTTTCGTCAATAAGTGATTCCTTTTTATTAGGGATAAGTTCATTTGGTTTTGGAGTTCTTTTTTTAGTCAAGTTTGGATGTGAATTAATGATTTAAGATTTGGATGTGTTCCTTTTATTCTCTTACATGTCTCGCTCTCAAATCTACCTATGGTGTGGAAATTAATTTGGCAAAAAAAAAAAAAAAAAAAAAGGTATTTCACAAAACTAGTATACTCACAAACACAACCTTGTCAATAATATTAACCATTACATTTGAGACTTATTTTGAGTTCACATCCCTTAATTTCATTTGATAAACAATATAGTTATTTTAGAATTTGTGCAAACATTGTTAACATGAGTGAAAGAGATGCAGACCTAAGAGAAAAAAATCTCGATTTCTTACTGATTTGAGAATCTTGTTACAAAGTTGTGTAAGGGCTCAATATGTATAGTGAACTTAACTGTAACTAGGCAGTAGGAACATGTAAGATACGTGATGTTATGCTAGATTACACACCCCAGTCGATTTAGAAAAAAAAAATTGAGCTTTTTTATTTTGTTTTGTTCTTCTTTTTAAACCTTGGCAGCATGGAGAAATTTATTTTGTTTTTAATACAAGCGCTAGTGAAGGAATAGATTTTCAAGACCTGGGAAGTCTTCAAGGTGAATACTCTTAACCAACTGACCTACAAACCCCTTGCAAAAATAATTGAGTTCTATGAGCGGATATCCATCATAATGTTATATATGATCTAAATGAGGACCAAACAGATATTCAACAAGAAAAAAAAAATGTTGGAGAGGCCTAATGAAATATGACAAAATGTTCTTAGAAATTACGTAGATGGAGTTCTGGGACGTCCACATCCGAACTGCTCCAAATACAATGTTTGTAACTTTTCATAGCACTATAAAAACAGGCAATGGTCGAAGTTCAATCTAACTAAAACGTTCTCTCCTCATTTAATCTAATTTGTTCAGTTGTACGTTGCTAGCTCTTTGTTTTTCAATGGCTAAAACAGCTCCGGTAGTTTTGACCCAAAACATTAATATTTCTGATACCCAAAGGGCCACCTCCTTTAATCATTCAACTGATTCCTCTAGCATCAACTGCCAAGAGCACTCCATTTCAGCTCCTGATGATGAAATCCCCACCATTGATTACAGCATGATCTTCTCTGGTGATGTCGATCAACGACCCAAGGCCCTCCAATATCTTGCCTATGTTTGCGAGGAGTACGGCTTTTTTTATGTATGGAATTCCTCTCATCTACACACATTGTATCTGTATGCACAATTTAATTTAACTGACTAAAGTTTCTTAAACATGTGTATTATAACACACACATAGAGCTTCAAGTGTGTGTCAGATGTTCACAGAGACGAGCTACTGATTACCCACTCTACCAAAACTTCTATGGCACGGGGATGCCATGGTGGAAATATCCCATGGTTTACTAAAAGAAAATAAAATTATAATTATTTATGGAACTAAGTAGATCAGTTTTTATAAACCCACGAGAATATAACAAATAAGGGTATGTGTTGCGTTTTATTCAATGACCTTTTTTTGTCTTGTGCAAAAAGAAATGCATGTTTCTATTTCTTTTTCTTTTTTTTTGTGTCAATAAGGTTTTCCTCATTCCGTCCCAGGTTTTTATTTTATTTTGTATAAAAAAGTATGTTTTCTGAGGATGTACTAAACAATTTGCCAGCTGATAAATCATGGTTTGCCGGATAACGTAATTGACAAAGCACTGAAGGGAGTTTCCGAGTTCTTTAATCTGACGGAGGAGGAAAAGTTGGAGTATGAGAAGAAGGATTCGGCAGATAGGATCAGATGGGGGCTAGGTTTCTCACCTGGGGACCATGAAGCTGTCAAGCGGGAGTATCTCAAAGTTCTCCCACATCCAAAGTTTGAAGGGCCTGACAAACCAGCAGGTTTCAGGTATAAGAAAATAGTTGTGTTTGAGTTTATAAGAAATTCGTTGCTGCTTCATTGCAAGAATTTCTAATGCATAAAAAAAAATCAAGAATTTCCAAAGTTATTTCCTTTGTATAAATATTCTACAAAAGCAAAAACAAGATCTTACTTGTTCTGCAAGCAACCTCATTGTGTTTTTACATCGTCCACATAGATTCTATAATTGTGTTTTTTTTAAATTTTGAGGGTAAAACATATATAAATTCAACTTTGGGTTTTTTTTACATTGTCCACTTTGGGTTGAAAATTTTGAGGGTAAAACATATATAAATTCACTTTTATGATGTATATCCAAATTCTAATTAGCTTCGTAACTACTGGCCTTTCAAAATTTTCTTTTACGTGTTACAGCAAGTCTTTGGAAGATTATTACCAAAGGGACCGAGAGGTGATGATAAACTTGGCAAAGGCAGTATCAAAAACGTTGGGATTCGAAGAAAATTACTTAGAGAAGGAACTAGGGTTGGAAATTGGCGCCGATGTTTCTGCAATGAACGTGTATCCCCCCTGGTTTAAATCCAACACTCCAATCGGTCTGCCGGCGCATCACGATCCTGGCTACCTAGTTTCCCTTGTACAAAACGTCAACGGCGGTCTCCAATTACACTATAAGCAAAAGTGGATCAATGTTCATTTGCCTTCTAATTCCATTTTTGTTAATATTGGGGATCATCTTGAGGTAAATATGCATTAGTTGTATATTTTAAGCCCATAATTTCTTTTTGGACATGCGATATGTGGTAACATAATCAACCATGTTAATTACATTGCTGAGCCATATCTTATAGAGATGAGGCCACCGGTGCTGGTTTGAACACGCGAACCAACCCAGCAAACAAGGAAATAATGTCTCCTGGGACACTGAGAAGAGTAATGCTAGGCTACCATATTTTCTATATCATACATGTACCATTTCTCTAATAGAGGTAGGGTCACCTACACATATAAGTCTCACATTTATTAGAGAGACAATACAAATGTGATATGGAAAATATGATAAGAGTAGCATTTTTATCGTGAGAATGATTCACGCCGTATAAAGGGAAACCTTATATGTGCCATATTTATTGTTCACATACTATATTAGTCATATCTTTCACAAAGATCGAACCTATGAACTAATGGATTCGACTTACTAGAGGTATGAACATATGGGGTTCCATATAGTATTTCCTCAATGCAATTATGACGGTTCATTTTCCATACTACGCAATAACCTAGACAATTAAAGAGCAATTACATTTTTAGTACAAAACTTAGAATAAAGTAAAGAAGATAAGTATCCAAGTTTGTTAATGTATAACTAAGCTAATTTTGATTCAAATATTGCTTGTATTATAATAGGTTTTAACTAATGGGAAGTACAAGAGTCCTATGCATCGTGTGATCCTAAACAACAAGGTTACAAGAGTCTCTGTGGCCACAGTACACGGACCATCACACAACACATTCGTGAAACCAGCTTCAGAGTTTGTGGACGAGTCTCACCCGCCAAAATACCGAGGGATGATATACAAGGACTCCTTGGAAGCCAATGGTTACCATGAGATTGATGGAAAATCATGCCTACAACAACTTCGGATATGAATTAAGCAGCTAGGTGTTTAAGCTTAAAGCTGGCACATAGATGTCGTGTGCTAAAATATTTAAATAATGTGTGTGTTTCCGTTATGAAGTAATCAATGTAATTGATCCTAAAAACAATATTTTGTTATGGTGCTAATTAATAATGAATAAGGTATCGCAGAAGTTGCCCCACTTTGGTTTGTGTGTCGCAATTTTACTAGTAATAGCTACGCCAGCATAAATCACGTTTGTATCGTGTTGTACCTTTGTAATTGTCCTGATGGATAAAGTATTTCTTTTAAACTCACTGCATTTCAGATTTAAATTCTTACCCTCTTTTTAGTGTTTATTAGAATAATGATATCGTTTGTAATAAAATGTATTGAAAAAGCCCTCTCCCATTGCTGATGTGTGATTATTATTTTGTTCCTAATCATTTGGTTTTGGTGTTTAACTACTTGGGTTTGTGCATTTTAATATTAAATAATTTCCCTTTTTTTTGTTTTCACTTAATACTGAATAATGTAACTCAACACTAACTAAGAGACTTTAATCGTTTGTGCTTGTTACCCAATTAACTAAGGACCTGAACTACCTTTAAGCCCAAAGGAGAAGTTTCATCGCTTCTATGTGTAATTTAATACATTCTAATTACTTAATTAATATAATCAATTAATTCCATCATCCCTTACTTATCTCATTACACAAGCGTATTGGTGTACAACCGTTTTAGGTTCTAATTAGCGAGGTAGTAAGGTGATTGGTATCAATACAATTGGTTAGAACTTTAAATCACCTAGTGAATTAAAACTTACTTTTAGTTCTCCCTTACATCGACAATTATGTGATGAATCATCAAGAGGAACCCTCAAGCCAAAAATGATATCTAGCCATATGTCATGGCTACCCAATCATTCTCTAATTTATTACTCTCAATCATGTTATTAGGGTATGGTTAGTTTTATGTCAAACCACTATTGGAATCATTCTAACTTATAGGATTCTATTGAGACGTATAGGAATGTCTTCCTTTATTACGCTCGATACTTCGGTCAAAGATTCCCGAATCATATCATAGATTATTCTTCTTCTCGTACTGTGGATTAGAAATTCCTTGTTGAACATTCAAATGTATCTGAGAATAAGTCAGTGACCACAACAATGCATAGAACATATCCAATATGGGAATTGGTCACGTCTCATTGTCATTGATTAGCAAGGTATCCTCATGACAACTATGATGTCTTAGGGAAAATGATTACTTGCATTATTCCAACTTGTAGGGTTGCTTGCTTAACATGCATGTAGAATTTCATGTGAGTACTTTTGTTTGATTGTATTCAATGAGCTAATTCCCTTAACAAGCTCCTACATACTAGTCTTAGTGTCCCTACATGAGTGGTTTCAAAAGGGCCATCTCCTCCTATTGAAGTAGATATAGTATGTACTGATATATCTGGAAATGTCTCATTAGTCAAACCTCTTAATATTACTTCTTCGATCAATCCATTGTCCATGGATTCATTACTTGAACGCATATTGTTTAATTGACATAGTCCTAAATAGGACTTTACTTGTGTATTTCATTAGTCATCACCAAATATTTTAACATTATCTTGAAAGGTTTCTTCTCAAGATTGACTTTCAGGGCATCTCTCCAATAATACGACCATTCCAGTGTGTGACTTACAAACAACCATTATGCATTCAAAATGAAAGATGATAACCTTTCCCTTATTCCAGTTACAAACCACCACTAATATGCATGTTCTGTTTGAAGGGTTATGACCATTTCCAATTAGCCACAAAGAATTATTTGATTAATTAATTTTTTGAAATTTTACAACATCTTCCTCTGCTTCTTTTTTAATAAATGAATACAGAATAAGCGAGTTGAGGTGGAGTGCATGCAGAGAGTGTGAGGTATATGCAGAAAGTGTGGAGTGTGAAGGTAGTAGGAAATGTATGTAAGGTGTACTAAAATAAATTTTATTTGAAAAAATAAATGTAGATTTTAATCATTAGGTGATGTGTATTTAATAATAATAAGGCAAATTTAGAAAGCATGATGCATGTCACAAATTCCAACACTAAACTTTATCTAAATCGATGTCATTTCTGACATATACTGATTGCCTTGTTTAGAACCATAGTAAATAAAAAAAGTTTAAATTCCAAATTTAGACCATCACCACCAACACTCTTACATGCTGCCACCGACCTTACCATCACCATCACCATCATCATCACCATCATCTTATCATCGTCGGCACACTAACAAGAATTTTAATGAATTTGAATGATAAGATCAAGTTGATGTGAGAAGAAAAACGTAAAGAACAACCACATTGATTGAATTAAAATGTTTGAGACAAAATTATAAGTTTCACAAACACCATGGGCTAATGGTACAAAAATTATTAGGAAACAGAGAAAATAATTTTTTGAATTTTCTTATGAGAAATGCTAAGGATATTTTTCGTGTGAAAAAAAAACATAATACGTCGTCCAATTTGTGGTTTCTTCTCCCTCTTCCGTTGAGATTTGTGTACCGCCAAAACGAAAACACACCAAAAACTCTCGCCTCCTTTTCTCTTTGTTATCCTACAATCCCATCTGCCCAAAACGCTCAAATTCCCAAATATGATTTCTCCGTTTGATTACGGACTGCGTTTTGGGTTGCTTTCTTCTCAGATCTCTACCGCCCTCCCACTTCGAAACTGAAATCAGGTACTTTTCCCTGGTTTTTGCCTCTGCCTCAATTTTCTGTTTATATTTTGATTTTATCTCTCTGCCTTTGGAATTGCAGAAGCATTAAGGAATTACAGCTTATTCAAGTTAAGGGGATGCAAAATATCAGCATTGAAGGCTAGTCTTTAGAATCATTGAAGCTGGTTTCTGGAAATAATGGAGACCTCTTCCATCTAAACATCTCTGGTGAGAAACTCGAAGAGATACATATAGCTTGGAAAAACGTTTCTTCATCACCAAGAAGCACATCCTTGATGATATCTGCCCCAAATCTTAGAAAGTTGAAACTGGAGGGTCATTTGACGAACAGGCTAAAGTTTTGGAAGCATACGACCTTATTAGAGAAAGCCGAGATCTTATTGTGGCATAAGGCAAATGAGTGCGGCAATATTTTTGAGGTTCTTCGCAGTGTATGCAATGCTAAAACGACCAGGCCACTAAGGTAACGATACACTATCCTCTAAACACATTCTCATTTGCTAAAACGATTTATTTGAATTACTAAAATCTTTTTGTAGGATAGATACAATATTCTGAAGAATGGAGACTGCTTTAGTTGAAATCTATTACTACATTTTGTTTTTCCTTTTCCTTATAGTGTTCGGTTTATTGTCCTCTATCTATTTAACTTTCCTACGAAAAATTGCAGGCTTTGTTCGGGAAAGGTTCTGTGACAATGATGACATAGTTCCTGCAGTGGTCTCTCTTTTCAGAGCAGTGACAAATCTGAACACCTTGCACATAAAGTGTCGCATATTCGCAGGTGGTGGTCAATGTGATGTAAGTGAAAGCCTGTGTTGCCTATTCTCCATTAAACTATTTTTTTCTTTTGGTTAGAATTTTCTACTGATCTGCTCGTTTCCTTGTTGTCTTATCTCCAGTCATCTCCGTTCGACACAAACTACTGGAAAATGCGAAACCTTGGTTTCATTAACCAGCTTAAGGAGGTAACCATAGAGCCTTTCTACGGTCCTAATGAAAATGAGTTTGCAAAGTATATTCTCGAGCATGCTCAGAACTTGAAGAAAATGGTTATTAGTTATTTGAAAGAGAAGCAATCGAATGTTGTGGCTGGAATGGTAAGCAAAAACAACATGATTTCTTCTACAGCCAAAGTTGTCATCAGGGAAAGTCGTCTGGCGTGTCTGAGCTAAACCTGCTTAAACAAGGGCACGTTGTATCTCAAAGACTCATGATGGTTGGTTAATAGTTCTGTCTTTTTTAAAGGGGTATGAGGAGTTTCCTAAATAAGACACCTCAGATACAAAAACAGAATAATGTGAAAAACTACTATGTTCTTCATATCTCTATCATCGTCCATTTTCATATCCTACAATTCTTGTGTTTTAATCTTTGGGCAATTGATTACTTGGCAATTCGATCTGCCATTGGTGTGCATAGCGGATCGGACACCCTGTGAAGCTTTAGGTTGTATCTTAGAGTTGTAGGCACCGCCATAACCAGTACATTAGGAGGCGTCTACGGCTTTAGGGCAGCGACATTGTGCCTTTCTTTGGTTCACAGGCCAAAATTTCAAAATTTCTGATTTTGATTTAATTTTCATAGATTTGATAGTAATTATATACTTAATCAGGCCCTTTAAGTGATTTTTTTCAAAAAAGGATTCATTGTGGGATTTACTTCACATCGAACTTCAACGATTTCAAACCACCTATTTTGTAAGTCTTGTTTTATTAATATTAATCATTCTTGCAAAATTTTAATTGAATTCGAAACTATTTTTCTATTTAATTGTCACAATGAAATTTAATGTTTCTTAAAATATAATGTTTGTCAATTTCTTTTAACTCAATTAGATGACTAAAATATTTCCGATTTGGTTAATATTTTGTAAGGATGATCTATGAGTTATAACTTAAAAAATAAACAATTTGGATTGTTGAAGTTTGTGTGGTGTGAGTTGTACAAGTACTTTCAATTCTTTGAAAAAAAAATAAAGATCCATTTCCTTAAAGGTTTTCTATATTTAATTATATAAATAGTTAGTACAATTTTGCAATATATTATACACAGCATAGATCCGAGTACCAACCCAATTGATGCTGTTTCTTTGTTTCGGGTTCATTATCGAATGTCTCGTTAGACTGCTTACGTACCCTAAACAGGGATCAAGCCAATATAATAAATGAGACTAAATAATTGAGACAATAACCTTGTTTGGGGAATTGAGCAATGTGAGGGACATTGGTGGAAAATGTGAGATTTAACCTTATGATTTGGTGGTTAAATGTTGTTCATAAATCAATGTGTGAAGAATCAAGAAATTGAAGTAAGGAAACGTAAGTAATGATAGCTAATTAAACTAATGTCTAGTTAGGCTTATCACGGATAATTATTCCCGAAAATAAATAGTTTGGAAGTGGGGTGTTATAGATTATGCATTTCACGCCATGTTATATATATATATATATATATTTGGAAACACTATGTTATGGTTGTGTTTTAGATTGCATCATGGCATATCCATATGTATATTATTTGCACATAATTATTGTGAATGCTTTGAAGTGCAAAGGTGAACGCAAGACGCTCAGGTAAGTACCAGGTGAGCTATTGATTGATTAAGTGAAATGACGATTATGTGAGATGTGATGAGAGCTCATAACCTGCACCTCGGTGTTAGTGCTTCAGCCCGTGGCCAGGGCACAGTCTTGTCGTACAGACCACTGTAGGTGGTTTCGACTTGTAGGTGACCCACGATTATTCGCATAGTCTTCACATAATCGAGCACTTGAGCGAATTTATTTACACTAGTCTTGTCGTACAAACCACTAGAGGTGGTTGCGACTCGTGTGCAGGCATGTTTGATGAGCTATGGATAAGTCATACAAGCCACTATAGATGACTCCGACTTATATGCTAGCATTGATTGATGAGATATGTGATGAGGTATTGATTAAGTCGTACATGTCATTATAGGTGACTCCGACTTATATGCTAGCATTGATTGATGAGATATGAGATGGGATATTTATTAAGTCGTACAGGTCATTATAGGTGACTCCGACTTATGTGCTAGCATTGATTGATGAGATATGGATAAGTAGTACATGTCACGTGAGGTGACTGCGGGTAGTATGTTGATGAGCTATTGATTTAGCCGTATAAGCCATAATAGGTGGATCCGGCTGATATACTATTTCATATTGATTTATTTCATCTGGGTTACTTATTCTTGTTGAGATATTTGACACGGCATAACTATGAGATTGTTATTTTGGTTATGGTTTGAATTATTGTCACGCTTGTTATTTTCTAGGAAATTATATAGGTGTTACGGCTAGGGGTTATTGCCTTTGGTAATTGAAGTTGGTTTGAAAAGTTTTGTTTCACTCACTCACACTTTTTATTTTTGCACCCCTCCAGGTTCTATTAGCAGAGTTCCGTATCGACCAGGATTCGTGGCACTTTTCAGTACAGATGTCTTCTTATGATGGTATAATCATTATCTTACCTTACTGTACTATACCTATGCTCTATATCATGTGTGAAATGGGTCTAGATCCGCTCATTGTGCACTCGTGTACTTAGGCACTTTTAGATTTTAATTTATTCACATTTTATACATTATCACACTTTATGGCTTTGTCACCTTCTTGGTGTCGGCCAGCACGGCTCGATTCAGGATCCTAGTGGACATTCTGGATCGGGATGTGTCATAGTATATAGCTAACCTAACAGAACCAATAAACCTGTGTGTTGAATGACAAATCGAGAGAAATTACAAATATCATATCAAGTCCGATTACTATATACTTAAAATGCTGGTTTTTGGTCGGTAAGACATTGTGATTTAGTGCCAGGAATAACGGTAAAAATGATCCTGGAATACAATCGTTTGTTTGGCCTTCAAAAACTGCTCTGAAATATGATCACTGACTCAAACATTTGTTTGGCCAGGGGTAACGGTACAGAGAGAGACATGAAACATCCCCCTTTTATCCAATAATGCCGGTTCTATAGCCTAAGACATTGTGATTTACTACATGTTGCTGATTCTGTATTTAAACTTTTATTTATCGATAATGTGCTATCATCGAACTCATCAACTAGCGGAGCCAGCAAGAGTGTTGGTTAAAACTTGGCTGCAATGAGATTTAAACACTTTAGTGACTATTTCTCTCCTCAATCCTCATGACATATAACCTGTGAGGAGCAGATAACCACAATAATGTATAACCTGTGAAGAGAATATAACCACAATAAAACATGCACATCGTTGTATGTTGCACCCAAGTCTCTTTTGTTTAAAAAGCAAAACTAACCAACTTCACTTCGCTTTAAAACAAAAAATAAACAAAAAAGTTCGAAGTCACTTGCATAGTAGGATTTATCTTTGTAGCCAAACTTGCAAAGTTGGAATTTAGATAAACATGCACCTTTGTATAGCACAATCACAATTATCACTAATACAATTATTTGGATTCAGATAACACAAAGATGAACCATACACAACCAAACTAAATTTCTATTCCTAAAAACTTGTTCGAACCAAACACTTGTTCAACTTTATTTTGTTTGATAATAAGATATTTTACACTACTATAATTGAGATGGAGATTTTGAACTAGGTCAATGGAGCGGACTCACTAGTTCACCTTTTATTGACACATATGTTTAATTATGGACAACTCAAATGTTTACTGGTTTCAATAAAGGCGAATTTGGTCGATGCTTGACTGGACATCAATCTCATCACCGCCGTTAGCTTCTATGGATTGTTTGTAGGTCATTGCACGATATGCTGGTGGGTGACATTCATCTACAAACTCTGGTGCTGGTCCCACTAGTGCATCCAACGAAGGTCCATGTAGTGTTGCCACTGAGATCCTCTGTACTTTGTTGTTGTCCACAACCACTCGATGAACATGGCTCTTGTACTTCCCATTGGTTAAGATCTGTATCAACGTAATTAAAATAATACATATGAAGCTAATAATGTATTTTGTTTTAACCGAGCAGAAATTATTTGTACAGATTGGAAGGGTCCACATAACGGACGACTTAAATAACCTTATTTGAAGAACTCCTTGTACAACTTTGTTTTGAACTTTGTTTTAATAATTTAAAACGTCTATTTTATAATTTTTTATTCAAATATAATCATTCTAAAATAGACAATAAAAAATTAATAAGACATACTAGTTGTAAAAAAATAAAATTGACGAGAACAGTTATTTTAAGAAAACACTAATCAAGCTGTTAAGAAAATACCTAAAGCTAGACGTCGGAACATTAAAATGCAAAACACAGAGTGAACCCTACAGTTGAAGCTGCCTCCTCTTAAATTATATTATACACAAAATTAAAATACAAGTACACACCACTACAAAGACAGGTAAAAGAACAAACTATTAATTTAGTGATAGAATATACCTCAAGATGGTCACCAAGGTTTATAAAAATGGCATTATGAGGGATATTAACATTGATGCATTGACCACTATTGGATAGTATTTGCAGACCACCATTCACATCTTGTATGAGTGACACAAAGAAGCCTGGGTCAGTATGATCAGGCACACCAATTGATCCTTTTGATATGAAATTGGGTGGGTATAGGTTCATGGCAGACATATCAAAACCAGATTCAAGCTTAAAAGCTTTTTCTACGTAGCATTCTTCAAATCCCAAGCCTTTTGACACTGCCTTTCCCAGACCTTTTACTATCTCTCGCGATGCTTTGAAATACTCTTCCAAGGCGTCACTGTTGAAATAAAAAACCGCAAAAATATATAATTTTATGAAAAAAATGTCGTACATTACAATACGAAGTACGTCAGTCAAAAATTTAAAATATATTAGTTCTTGATAAGAGAGGGAGTGCCAAACCTTATTTTCATCAAGTGTTAGCTGGGTGCTTCTATACATATATAATTTTTTGTTTTGTTTCCTTTTGATTTACAACAAAAGGGGATCCGATCGAACATGAAATTATTATGGTATTATTTATGCTAGTTTTGTGGCACTTTTGTTTTAAGCTATAGGTTAAAGTCTTAAACATGAAAAGGGAGCATAGAAGCAACTATGTATAATGTAAAAAAAAGTTATTGAATGGCTTAGGTACACATGTTGCTTAAGAAGAGAGATTCTCATATTTTTACAAGAAATGAGAACTAGTTGCAAAATCCACTACACTTCTTGTACAACGATCGAAACTGTCTATATTGAAAGTCTTTTCTCATAAATCCTTAAAAATTTTATTCGTTTAATTACCTATTTAATTCTTATCATGAATATCCATTGCTTCCTAGAACATTATGTTCATAATTACTACATGTCTCAACCATTTCAATTGGGATAATATTTTGGAAACCAAAAATGTCATTCTTATCATATCTTTATACCATCATTTGTATCATCTCTATAATAGAAATGGTACCCACATCTGTTGGTGGATCCTAACTCTAATTTTTTTTTTTACCAATTGATATTTTCTACACTAAGGGAAGGGGATGAGGTTAGCCTCACAATGGGCTAGCAATAATGTGGTTCAAATTTGCCTTTGGTAGACTCTAACTCTATTAGAAACTTGTAATAATTATTATTATTAAGGGGAGGGGAAGGGTTTGAAACTATTACAATAATTTAGGGGATGAGAGAGTTTTGAATCCGGGACGTAGGGGTGGAAACCCAACACCTTTCAATTAGGATATTGAACCACATACTACCCATATTAGAAATATAGTACAAATAAATACTAAGTGTAACATTACTCTTTGAAAACATAATCTCTAAAGTGAAATTTGGAAAATAAACGATTGAAATTATTGAAATTTAATGCGGAGTGAATCCTATATATAATTAGTCTCCTTATTACTAAACATGGTTTGCCTCCCCTTAATGAAGAAACATATATCCCTTCATCAGTCAGTCTCCCTCGATTTTCATTTACAAATCTCTCTCTCTCTCTCTCTCTCTCTCTCTCTGGCCTTTTCGTTCGTTTTAGTTTATAAACCAACACAACAGAAAATAAAACGTTATCAAACGCGCCATAGTTATAATACTTATATAAATTTAAAAAAAAAAATTATGTTATAATTTGCTTCTTCGTAACACAACTGATGAATTTACAGTAAAATGATTTATTAAATAACGATAAATATCATAACATAGTAGACAAACTAAATCACCATAAATATACCTAAAACCAGCTGGTTTAGAAGGGCAGTGAAACTGGGGATGTGTAATGACCTTCAGATATTCCCTATTCTCTCCAGGAGAAGATCGCAAGGCCCATCGAATTCTATCCGTCGGACTCTTTTTCTCGTACTGCTTTCGGTCCTCTATCTCCTCCGGGTTAAAGAAATCAGAAATTCCTTTGAAAACACCCTCAAACACGCCGTTGGAGATTCCATGATTTACAAGCTGAAAATATGGAGCACAAAAATTTGTCAGCAGTCGAATCCAATTATTAAACATATTACATGAGAAAAAATGAAATGAAATGTGCATGGAACAAATAGTTGGGTGATAATTGACTTTAAATTAATGTTCAAGGTTAATGCATAAAAAATTAGGAAAGCACCTCTAATATATATGGTATATACTTGCGTTAATACTTCAGATCCAAGTATGAAAGATTTCTGACTAAAATATTTTATAATCATGTTGGCTTGTACTATATATACTTTATCTATCAATATGGAAGCAAAATAGGCTTCTAATTTCATTTTTTGAGGGGATTAAGGAAGAAAACTGAAATCCTCCTAGTTTAGAGTAATAATAGTTGCTCCTTATAATACCTAAGATATATTGGTCATGTCGTGCAGCTAAGTATATCGACAAGAACACTATTTCTTTTCTTTTTCTTAAAGCGATATTAGGGAAATCTGATTGAATGTACCAAAGAAAAAGGGTGAATGTATTAAGGATATAAGTTTCAATATTTGGTTTTAGCTAAACCCTCAATATATATGATTGGAAGTCCGAAAGCAAAAGTAATAAAGGGAGATTTGTTTCCATAAATATTAATAGGGGGGGTTTTTCTGACATTGTTAGGGCACATATAAAGCATAGACGAAAATCCTGCAACAAAAAATAAAAATAAAATAAGCATATATACGCACATAGAAAAAGCCGAAGTCCTTGCAGACATGGCCTAAGTTTTCGAGGGCTTTGGATCGTTCATCAAAATCATCAGAGAATAACATGAAATAATCAACGGTGGGGATTTCATCAGCCTCAACAGCTACAACAGAATCATTAGGGTTGATGATGGACGGTGAGTTAATGGAGGCAAGGGAGATGGCAGGGTTGGGTTGAATAGTCATATGATTAATAAGCACTGGAGCTGTCTCAGCAGCCATTTTATGTCTGCTAATTGCTCGTTGGAGAGGATAATCAAGAGAGAGTATTAGTTGCTCTGAACTTGCTTAGGAAGTCAGGTGGATGAGTTTTGCATGCATTGATGCGACTACGTTACTTTCATTTATAGGGAGAATGTGGCCCCCACTTGGCTAGAAAAATGTTCCACTTAAGTATAAACTAAGGAAATTACTCATAAACTAATTCATGTTGGTTGATTAATTTTGACCAAAACCTAGTTGATTGAAATATTATTACAACAAACCATGTTTCAGCAGTATATGTGAACACAATCTAGCTCGTTTGGTCCTTTTCTCTTCAGCTAAACGAAATAAATTTATAGAAGCCAGGAACAATGCATTCTAATTAAACGACAAACTGGTTTTGCCTTGGTGCATGTGTTTGTAAAGAATCTTTGCATTATGTTCCAAGACTCCAAGTTGATGACGTTACGATTGTTTTGTAAGCAGAATTGTTTGTTTGTGAATATTAAAATAATCTTTAGAAAACAAATTATTTATGCCAATATTTCTGTTTCTTTTATTAATCTTATTCCGGCAGAACCGCTTGCTTGCTAGTGGCAGACAGACCAGGTTAATTACATTTACATTATAGTTTACTAAGGAACAAATTGTTCAAGAGAAGGCTTAGCTTAAGGTGTCTTTTGTTAGATTTGTTATAGCTGTCAATAGTTAGTTAGATGGTTAGGATCTGTTGTAAGCACAAGTGTGTGCAGCAAGTTAAGTATAAATACCCTTTGTAATTAATCTTATTATTCTTTATCAATGAAGGTATAATTTTCGTATTATAGTTTACATCTTCAGGACTCCGGAGTTATTACAACTACATGAATAAAAGATTAATTGGGAACGGGAAAATTTTCTTATTAAGAGTAACATTGAAGTATGTGAATAAATATTTTTTTTTTTAATACAAGCGATATTACTACTCAAATTTATACTAGCTAGGGGCATGAGCGTTAATGTAACGACCCATCCCCAAAAGTTACAGTCTTTATAAATTTTTAAATGTGAAATTTTGAAAATGCCCTTAGAGGCAAAGATGTTGATTTTTGTTGACTGTCTTGTCATGTCACATAAGGTTCGTTTTCTTAGAGTATCCTTATAGTACTCGTCACTACGGATGCGTGGGTATAAACGAAACGCAATTTGGACTTATAACGAAGGAGTTATTAACGTTTGAAGTTGGGGGCATTTTAGTAAATTAATTAATATCAAGAAAGTTCCAGCTTTTTGGAGCAAAATCTGGAAAGCCACGTGTGTGGCCTAGATTAAAAGAGAGAAAAGATGGGCGGTGGAGATGAGAGATAAACGAGAGAAAGGAGGGGTGGGATGCCCATTTAGAAAATGAGAGAGAACAGGGTGACCAATGGGTGAGGAGAGAAACGAGAGAAAGGAGAGAAAGGAAAGAAGGGGAGAAGGAGAGGAACCCGATGTGTTTCCATTGATCCGTACCCAACTCCGCTCATCCACACCTTCCGACACCTTTTCAGGCGATTTTTTTCCAGCGAATGACCTCTATCCATCACCTGGAAAACATTCGACTACCCTCCCTCTTCCTTTTCCACCTAAAATTACAATGAATTTGGTTGTATTTTGGGGAAAACATGCCGACGGGAACCATGGGTGCCGTAAGGATCCTCGGCCGAGATCCACCAAACCTAAAATGTATTCATTCAATTAACACCACCAATAGACTCTCCATGAACCCAGAAACAAAGCCCAATCAACCTTAGAGGCGTTGGAGCTTGTTTGGAGTCGAATCAAGAACCACCAATTTCTAGGGTGCCGACGGATTTTTATGAAATTGGGGCCTTTCCCGACAAAATTGGCCTTGGTCGCAGGTATAAAAGTTACTCTGCTCATTGAGATCTTCATTTCTGTGAAGTTTGAGAATTTTTAGAAATAGTTGAATTTTCCGGCAAGTCGAGGTGGCCGGCCACCACCTGCAACGACGCGTGGGCGGAGACGTTCCCTGACCTTCCTAGGCTAAATTTGAATACCCTGATTCCATGGGTGAAGTCTGATTGATGAATTTTCGTCATTTGAACATAGTTCCATTAAGGTCTGCCATTTGATTATTATAGCAATTGACGATCCGATCGTTGGATTGTCACCAAACTTTGACACGTTATAATACGTAATATTTGAGGATATTAGAAACTTACGAATTAGGAATCTGACTTATGGATCTTCCCGAATAGGATATGTAAGTTATAGGTTCTATTGATAAGAATTATAAGACATGATTTGATAATTGTTCTAGGCGCCGGTTGTTCGTGATGCCTTGATGTTGTGCTAAGGAGTTGTAGCGTGGACTCTAGGTGAGTGGGCTTTTGGTTTTCTATACACACACACACGTATATATATGCTTTACATTTTCCCTGAAACTATTTCGAAACAAGCGTATTCTTTTAAATGCCATGTCATGCTTGCATTTCATTTCATTATATGCATTGGTATGTATATGCATATTATTGTATGACGCTACAGAGGCCAGGTAAGTTTCAAGTGAGTACTGTATGATGTTGGTGGTTGCATTGGTTATGGTTATACGTAGAGGCATGTAGAGCTCATTATCCTGCACTCCAGTGTTAGTGCTCCCGCTTGTGGCCAGGGCACAGTCCTTCACGTGATGTTCAGCTCCCACACTGCACGCTCACCTTGGATCCAAGTTTGGTGCATAGCCCTGTCGTACGGACCAAATTAGGTGGTTCCGACTAGTAGGTGACCTGCGATTATTCGCACAACCTTCACGTGATTGTAGCACTTAAGCGTACTTATTTACACCCAGCCCTGTCGTATAGACCATATTAGGTGGTTCCGACTCGTGTGCAGGAATTGGTTAATGAGCTATAGGTTCAGCCGTACAGGTCACATTAGGTGATTCTGGCTGACACATCATTTTACATTGATTTATTTCACCTGGCTTACTTATTTTATTGCTGAGATACTTGACATGGCATATACTCAGTTTTCACTACTCTTGAGCATGGTTTCTATATATGTATGTATTATTATTTTCTGGAAAATTATACGGGTTTTATGGCGAGGGGTTATAATGTTTTCAAAAGGTTTTTATTAAAAACTTTATTTTTAGGCCCACTCACCCTTGTTTTTACGCCCCACCAGGTTTTAGCTACTGAAGGTTCGTATCGACGAGGATTCTTGGCAAATCTCAGTATATGTGGCTACCTATGAGGATATGATCCTTACCCACACTACTGAACTTTACTTATGCTCTGACGTTGCGTGTGAAATGAGTTCATTCCCGCTCACATCGCACTCTTGTCTTTAGGTACTTTTAGGTTTAAATTTATTCACATTTTCCACATCTCTATACTTTATGGCTTCGTCACCTTCTAAGTGTCGATTAACTACAGCTCGATTTAGAGTTCTAGTGGACATTCCGGTCGAGGTGTGTCAGTTAAGCTATATAGAATGTCTCAATTTATGTATTGTATCAGAGAGAAAAGAGTTTCCGGGAGAAAGGAAGAAGAGGAAAGAACAATTCTTTGATTCTATTTCTTAATGAAGAAGTAATACAAGATGTTAAACTTTACAGTCTTGGATATTATAAGCTTATCAACTAACTAAGTCTCTAATCTGATGACAAGTGTCAATCTAAACTACCACATATATACTCTAACATCCCTCCTCAACTCATGCTTTGAAGATCAAAGCATGAGATTGCCATAATGTGTATGAAAAAGAGGAGAACTTAACCCATTTGTAAGGATGTCTTTATAGATAACACAAATAGAACATATAGTTGCTTCTTGGCCAATCTTTCTCTGACAGAATTAACATTTATTTCAATATACTTGGTCCTTTGATGCTGCATTGGATTGAAAGACAAAGAAATGGTAAACAAATTATCAAAAAAACAACACATGGGTATAAGGTAATGAAACCTACTAAAAAGCAAAAAGCTACTTTATCCAAATTAATTTATGCAGAAGTAGAAGACAAAGCCCTATATTTAGCTTCAATTGATGACCTTGAAACTTTTACTGTTTTTTTTTAGGACCAGGAAATAGAATAAGAGCCTAAAAACACCTTTAAACCAGTAATGACCTTCTATCATTGAGATCCTCTACCCAATTGGCATCACTAAAAGCTTTCAAAAGTAAATTTCCTATGGTATCAGATATGCCAAAGTAAATGGTGCCCTTCAAATACCTTAATATCCTCTTGACAGCAGTGAAATGAGACATAATTGGATTCTGCACAAACTCACAGACTTGATGCACAGAGAAAGCTATGTCTTGTCTAGTGAAAATCAAGTATTGCAATTCATCTACAATACTTTTATGTAAAGCTGGATTTCCATATGGCTGACCATCATCTTTAAGAAGCATATTGTAAGGAAAGCAAGGTGTATCACAGGCTTCGGACTTAAGCATCTTTGTCTTCGTTAATAAATCTTGAACATACTTAGTCTACGATAAGAATCATCTATGTGCAGTCCGGGTATATTGAATTTCCAAAAAATCATGTAATGGACCTAAGTCCTTAATGTAAAACTTAGAAGTGAGAGCATTTATAACCTATTGAATAGCATCAAGAGGACTCCCATTGATGATAATATCATCGACATATAACTAGAAAACCACAATTGCAGACTCAACTTGCTTTACAAACAATGGGGGATCATTGTATGCATTTATGAAACCCAATTTACAAAGAAAAAAAGTAGTACATTTACCATTCCAGGGCCTAGGTGCTTGTTTCAAGCTATGGAGAGACTTGTGATGCTTACAAACTAGAGTAGGATGATTGGAATCCTCAAACCCTAGAATCTGTGTCATTTATACTTCCTTATGTAAAATGTCATGCAAGAAGACATATTTGACATCTAATTGCCCAGGAGACCAATTGAAATGAGCAACTAGTGCCAACACTAATCTCACTTTCATAGGCTTAACTATAGGACTAAAAGTCTCCTTATAGTATAATCCAGGTTCTTGACTAAAATATTTGGTCATTATTTTGGCCTTATGTTTAGCAATTGCACCATCTGAGTGTCTTTTGATCTTTAAAAATCTATTTGCACCCCCACCAAGTTTTTATTTGCAGGCAAAGAAACTAAACTCCAAGTACCTTGAGCATGTAGTGCATCAACCTTATCCTTTATGGCATTTAACCACACATGAACCTTTATAGCTGATTTTTAGGTTGCTAGTTTAACTAAAGACAATAAGCTCCCCTAGACTCTTGTAAAGTAGCCACTAAGTCTTTTCTCTTTATAATCCATCTCGTATTTCTAGTCTAAATAAGATGCAGATTGAGTGGAGGAATGGACAACACCATTTAAAGAGTGTCAGAAGTAAACACATGTGCTACTTGAGGAATATCAGGACTAAGATCGGGTGCCACTTGGAAATGAGAAGAGGAGTCTGTTATACCAGTAATGGGCTAGAAATTTGTGTCTATGAATGATTGAGATGATGATGATTCTGGAGTAATAATTACTGGAGTAAAGGAATCATGAACAAATGATGCTACATTAGTGCAAATATCAATGGACTAAGGTGTGGAACTAGACAATGGTGATACTGTAACTATAGATATATAGATATATAACAAGATGCAGTTGGTAAAACATGAGGTGAATATGTGGTTCTGGAATGTGTCAATAAGTCTGTGTATGGAAACTCATGCTCATTAAACACATGTCTAGAAAAATAGAGTTTCTTCTTAGACATTTCATAACATAATATATCTTAACTATCACACCCTAATCCCGATATATGCTTGGAATTGACACGTAATAGTAGGACAGTAGCAGTACAATATAGAATATATAGAGTCACTGAGACTCATACATATAATATACATCAGTGCTCAGCGGAAATAACTTACAACAAGGGTGGTAATACTTACTCTCAAGTGCCCTACCCACACAACTACACTGCCTGCAAACCTCTTCTCTAACAACTACTCATTACTCTACAAAATAATCCTACACCATGGGAATGACGCACAGGGAAAATCAAAACTTGAATAAGCTACGAAGTTTGTGTGCGAGACAATAATACCATATATGTGAATATAAATAACATCAAATGATTAAATGTCAAAGTAGTGCTACGTCCACATAGGACACTTCTTCTGTATACCATATCCACCGTCAATATTATTTCGTCATTCTCTTTGGATTATGACTCATAACTCGCTTTTCTCATTTTCTGAATAATCACAAGGGTCCAAGTGCCACATATTTCATAATTTAACCACCATACGCCTCATTAATAAGTATAGGAATGGTTATTTAATTTCGAATCTCACCACACGTCTGTCGAAATAACATTCAGTCATCACACAACCTGAAGTTGTGTAGGAATGACACACCATCAATAATATAATGACATATAGGAATGAGATTGGTATATTTTTCATAATTTCATCTCTTTGTTACGAGTAGGAATGAGTCACTTCCGAGACCATTCTCTTAAGGCAGCACCATCATGTAAACTATTTCATTTAATCGTCACTTTCTAGATTGAGCCACACAAGCCTGCAATTTCATCTTTCGTATATGTAATAAATAGTCTAGGGCTATAGAGAGACACAGTTCAGTCGAAGCCTACATTAGGCAACCAATTAGGATGTAGTCCCTCTATTGCTGATTAACCAAGCCGAACCACTCATGTGAACATCATGTATGTAGTGACCCCTCCCCCCCAAATAATGAATTAACCAAGTAGAGTCACTCTAACGAATACTATAGGTAGTGATCACCCATTGCGGATTAACCAAGCATGATCACCCCTAAATATGTATGACCATAACCAAGTAATAAGGATCGCCCATCGCGAATTAACCAAGTACGATCCCAAAGTAGTATGGTCCCTATTACGGATTAACCAAGCAGCACCATCTATGTACCACTGCTACATGGTGCAGATTTCGATTTAATCCCACATTAGCCCATGTACTGGGTTACCGGTCTTCTACTAGCCCTCACATATCACAAGTATATATATATATATATTTCCCATAGCATCATCAAGTAAACATAGCATAGTAGCACACACTTCCATAAAAGCATTTGTAAATCCATGTCATATCCACAAAGCATATAACAAGGAATTTCATGGGTAATAACCATGTCTCATAATATTAATGTCACTCACCTGGGTTATTTGCACTTCTAGATTCATGAACTCTGCCTCTAGGAATCCAATACAACACACAAAACCCCACTAAGGAAACTTAGTAAGATTGACACATAAACTGAGGCCAAGTGCTACTTGCACGTCAATCGAGATGCACGTCAACTGGGAATGACACGTCATTGAGATGAGCCAACTAAGCTCCATCAAGCCTCAACAACAAACTAAAGATAAACGACACTCTAGAGTAAAGCACATTGACTAGAACGTCAACCATCGATAAGGTAGGTCCACTAAGGTCAACAATCTAAAGCTATTCAATCCGGAAGATACGCACATTGGATTTCTAATTTGTAAGTTCTCAAAGGTCAAACAACTAATAACTAGGGTGCTTACAAAATTGTATGATGATCCAACGATCGGATTGTCGTCAATCACACAAACGAGTGGCGGTCCAATTTGATCTCCACACAAAACAATTGAATTTTGGGAAACCGAGCTAGACATAGGTTCACGGGGTCAGTATAAGGTATTTGGTACTTAGACTACACTTATGGACAGTCCCACACACCGCCACACGCGGTGGTAGCCAAGGTGGAGGGTTTAGAAAACCTAAATTTTCAACATTAACTTAATGAGCTCAAATTTATATGGTAGCTAGAACTCAACAAAGGAAACCATTTTCACAATTAAGCCAATGAAAAATTCTAATCGGAAACCATCCAAATTCACTAGAGAAAACTGGATTTCTAAGGTTCTAAACACCTAACTCTAAAACGAATACGAAAGTATGAACCAAGCATACCAACTTGAAGATTATGAAGAGTAGATGAAATTTCATACCTCACTTGAATGAAATGATTGCCGAAATCACCTGAAAAAATGATAAAACTACAGAAAACCCAAGGGACTTTGTTGCCTCGAATTGGAAAAATGGAAAAGAAAATGAGAAATCTAACACTACAGAGATGTAAGACTTGTCAAGAGCTTTCCAGACAACAAGATCACCCAAAACGAAGTCGGACGGAGGAGAAACGAGCGGGTCAAGTTGACGGGTTGGCGACCCAATCGCACCCAAAACAGGTCTGTAATCAGGTGCCCATTTTTGGGAACCTTTTGGATTTTCTGGAGGTTTTCCCTCCAATTATAGCATCTTGGGAAAATTACCAAAATGCCCCCCAATTTCAAACGACTATAACTTCTTCGTTCTAATGGGAATGTGACTTCAAGCGTAAGCAACAATGGGAATCGATACCATGGTAAGCTGTACATAATGAATTGGTTTATGTATTGTAAACTTTGTAAGAGACAAAAGAGCTTCAGAGAGAAAGGAAGAAGAGGGAAGAATAATTCTTGATTCTATTTATTAATGAAGAAGTATACAAGATATTAGACTTTATAGTCTTTGATGTTACAAGCTTATGAACAAACTAAGTCAGTCTCTACAAGTGTCACAATCTGAACAACCATATATATAATCTAACAGAGAGAGTGGGAGGTTTGAATGTGGAAAACAATGCATTACAGAGAAGACTCCAATTACCATGGTAATCCACCATTTCCATTATATAATCAATAAATGTTGTTAATAATTTAACATACAAGTATTGCAAAGGAAAGTGCCACACATTCATTTTTATTTTTCACACACCATTGTTAATTTTTAACCATTGATCTTCTTCAATTCATTCGATTTGACGGCCGAAAATTAAGAGGGGCGTGTGAGAAGTAAAAATGAATGTGTGGATAGTACTATTCATTGTAAGTGCTCGAGCTCGAAGTTCCCTATTCAAATATTACATGAGGTCTTCACCTTCTTTTTTACGTGAGAAAATTCCGAAATAATAAGATAGATATGCTCTTTGATACAAAACCCAAACTAAAGATTGGATTCTTTTCCAATTATAGAATAATCATCAAGGTCTTCATAATTATGCTACAAATTAAGTGTATTAATGTTTTAAATACATTTGATGAAACCCTAACTCAACTTGTCATATTTTATATACACATCAACTTGCCTTTCTTCTAAGTTTATTTACTAATAAAAACATCGACTTTGCCTCAATGAAACTGCATGGCTTTTTCCTTAATCAGTTTTTGCTGTAGACTCCTTAATCAGCCCTTGCTGTAGATTTCGTAATAGTCTTTACCGTAGAATCCTTTATAAAGGATTATTTGCTGTATGTCACAAGGTTGTGACGTTACGAATGTTCTGTAAGCAGAATTGTTTGTATGTGCATATTAAAAAAACAATCTTTACAAAACAAATTATTTGTGCCAATATTTCTATTTCTTTTATTCGTCTACTTGCAAAACCGATCGCGTACGTGCTAGTGTCAGACAGACCTGGTTAATTACATTTCTTTACGTGATTACAGTATAGTCTACATCTTCAGGACTCTGGAGTTAATTACAACTTCGTGAATCAAAGATTAATTTGGAACAAGAAAATTTTCTTATCAAAAGTAATATGCAAATATATGAAATAATGTTTTTCTTTATACATATGATATTAATTATTTAAATTTATACTAAGGGGTGTGATAATGTGAGGACATGAAGGTAGAGAAATCCTATACAGTAAAAGGAAAAATATTGCAAGGGCTTTTACGAGGTTGGGATACTCCTTATATTGTCAATTAGTTTTATAATGGAACTACAATTTTCTTCATGATATCAAAGCAGATTGGTCTACGTGTGAAACCTCACGCATACCCCGCATTATCCGGTTTGTGTTGTCCACGTGTTTTGCTTGAAAATTTGTTACCGTGATGGGAGCGTGTGAGGATGTGAAGGTAGAATAGTCTATATCATTGAAAGGAGAAATCTTGTAATGACTTATAAAGAGATTTGACTACTACTCATCTTCTTTATTAATTTTATAGTAGAATCTTAACTTTCTTTCATAAGTATGAAGTTTTGAAAGAATGATCCTAACTGTCATAGTAATCCACTATTTCCATGTATATGAATAATGTGGTTAAATTTTTAAGATACAAGTATTGTAAATGCTCGACCAGCAAATTCCTTATTCAAACATTGCATGAGGTCTTCGACCTCTTTTTTTTTTTTTTTTTTTTTTTTTTTTCACGTGAGAAAATTCCAAATATTAAGATAAATATGCTCTTTATACAAATGCCAAAATAAAGATTGGATCTGTTTTCCCAAATTATGGAATAACCATCAAGTTGGTCATCATAAGTTCATTATATCTATCAGAACGAATATACCGGTACACAAAGGTATTTTGAAAAACTTGTTTCTTATGATCTCAACTTGTCAAATTTTATATATCTACAATTCATCATGTGAATATAAAAATAATTCAACTTGCACATTAAGTATAAATGTATCCATCGATTTAGATAAAATTACATCAACTTGCCTTTCTTCTAAGTTTATTTACTATTAAAAAATGCCGACTTTTCCTCAACAGTCTTTGCTGTTGATGCCTCTGTCTTTCACTCCATCAATAAATATATATTCATTAAATGTGGACAAACTTATTGTAGGTGCGCACTGGTATATTGGGGATATACACCAAACGTAAAATAAAAATTTGAAATTATTTTTATTCCTTTTGTTGTATTATAATTTATAAGTGGTATTTTACACCAATCAATTTTAAGAAAAGAGGAAAGAGTTTAAATTCCAAAGGTGGTATGTTAAAGACAAAAATTAGTGGCTCTTTACTACAGTGGTAGAAAGATGTTTTGCCATTGCATGACGACGTGGGTTCGAACCCATCGATGTTAATCTAACATCTAACTTACTAATGCTCAACCTAGACAAAAAAAACCATCCTAATAATTTTTTTTATTTTTTATTGTTAGGTTCTATAAATTTATTAAAATAAGAATTGAGAATTAACCGGGTCTTTGGGCATTGGATAATAGTTAAAAATTATTATTGTTAAGTCCTATAAATTTACTCAAAAAAAAAAAAAAAAGTCCTATAAATCTAGAGTGCTACTCTCACCACCCTTTTGTCTTATTTCTACATTGACTGTTTATTAAAATTTTTAATTACCAAATTATTCTCATGTAAAATGTCATCTAAGACCATCTTTAAAGAAGATATCAAAATTGCTGCATAGGCATACAATAGTAAAAAATGGCAACAAACTCTCTCCAAACGAGCCTTCAGTTTCTTAGGTGGTGTTATGTCATTTGAAGGCAAAGCCTTTTGCTGTCAAATTTGACAGCAGATGTCAAATTTATTAAATGATATTTTAATAAATTAATATAATATATAATAAATGTTGTTATATTTTTAAAATATTTGATTGGTTGCTTTTATCATTGGACTCCACCAAAAGAAAAAAATTTATTAAATGACATTATTATTTGACATATCGGGTGGAGCAAAATATTGCACAAAATGTCAAATTGCCACATAAGCTATCAACTATCATTTTGATGTTTAAAATTTGAAATCTCCCTTGAAGATGCTCTAGGGACTAATGGAAAACAAAATAAGATCGTTCACTTCCAACCACACTCCCAACAACTTGTAATCTCAATTCCCAAACATCCTGTCTTCATTTATTCCTTCTAAATTTTAATTTATGTTTATTGGATCCTAAATTTTTGAATCTATGATTGACTCACGAATTGATCTTGTTGTAATACAAATACCAAACGCACTGAATGCATCAAGCCGTATATGGATGTCATCAGAGTTTCTTTCTCTACATGGAAAGGGGGAGGCTGTGCTGGTGAACGGTGTCGAGGGTGGGGATTCGAAGGGTACTTTTGGGGATAATGGTGGGTGGGAAGATAGTAAGGTATTTTTCTTTGTTTTTTTATGGTGAGTGAGATTATAATGTAAGTGTATAAATAGAAAAATGAGGTGGGCTTAATAACATTCTAAATTTAATAGTCTTAATCTCTCAGGTCCAATCGGTTCAAATACAAGGAATAATTGCCGAATGACGATGGGCCAATGTTGCTTATTTGGCTCACGAGCTTGTATGCTTTTATTTTCAATCCTTTTAGTTGGATTTGAAGTGGACTCAAGGCGAGCGCCAGTACGGCTAATCACGGACAATCTTTCCCTAGATTCCGCCCTAGGCTTTGAGTTAACCAATGAATCCTGCAGCTCAGCCAACACGTTTAAGTAACTCTCTAATTCTTTACATGCATGCTGTCAATTAAAGTAAGAAAAGATACGGAGTTTTAAAACTTTGAATTTAATCAAAAATAAAGAAAAAAAAAATTCCCAACCAAAATGGCTTGGAAGGCACATGCCAACTCGTGTTCAGTTTTAGAAATAGTATCCATATTCAGTTTCAAAAATAGTACTCGTGTTCAGTTTAAGAAATAATGATAGTACCAGTGTTTAATTTACGAAATTGTGATAGTATATGTGTTTAGTTTTTTTTTTTTTTGAAAAACAAAAAGAAGAAAAGTCAATGTTCAATTTAAAAAATAGTGCAATGCCCGTGTTCAGTTTCGGAATTAGTTAGTTTAAAAAATATTTAATGTTCAGTTAAGAAATAGTGAATGATAGGATATAGGAGTGAGGATCTTCTTCGGTTCCTTCAATCGTATTCGTTCATCGTACATTGGGCGGTCAGTTTTTGTTAGGTACTGGTTATATTCAATTTTAAATAAAAAATTTACAATGAGTTTTGACCGCACCATGTATGACGAATGGATACGATTGGAGGATCCCTGAGATTTTCACAAAGAGGATCTGGAGATGATCCTCATTTAGGAAAGGGTGTGTGTAATCGATGCGCGATACCTCTTTATTACATTTTTTTTTATTTATTATATTAAACTTTTTGTTGTAGGCATAATTTACTAAACAATTATGGAGGCTATAGAGAGAGAAAGGTGCGGCAATAGAGAAGAAGAATAGAGATATGTGTAATTGTGGGTGTGTGTTATTCCACCCCACTATGCCTTTATTTATAGTAGTAAGGAATGTTAATTCCTTACCCATTAGGATTACAACATTTAACAAGTAATAACATTTAACAGGTAATCTACTCCTAATAGGAATATAAGATACATTCCCATATCTACTAGGATTTACACAATCACAGTTCTATTCCAATAGGACTGCAACACTCCCCCTTGAGTGTGTAAATACTCAAGTAAATGGCGCATCAGGTCTTCAGTGATGAAGTAAGTATAGTTGATGAAGTCGTCTGCATAATGATCGAATACGAGTCTCAAATCAACAGAAGAATGCATAAAAAGTAAAACTCATAAAACCTTGCTATGGTAAAACCCAAGGTGGGAAAAGCCCATAGTCTAAGGAGAAAAGTGAGAAGTTGCATTAAGTCAAAACTATACATCTTTTGGACGCAAGCAGAAGAACTTATAAGGGTATGATCAGCCCAGGATGGGTGCCTTGTTAAAACCTAGTTAGGTAGCAAAAACCTAGTGGGAAAAATGTTCCTAATCGTAGAGAAAAAGAGTACATTAAGATCAAGTGAGTATACTTCTGGATACTCCCCCTGAGTTTGACATAACTTTTAAATGAGAACTACAAGTATTGCATATGAGTAGTTAGGCATACCAATTCCTCGGACAAGCTTCTGGAAGGTTAACTTTGGCAGTGACGTCGTGTAGAGGTCGACAAGGTTGTCTGGGATCAGCTTGCATGACTTCGATCTCCTGATGCTTTGCTGATGTAGATGTAGACGCAATATGTCTTGGCGTTGACTTTATTGATGTATCATGGCTTGGTCGGGTCGATACATGCGGCATAATCTTCATGGATCGTTCGTGGGACTCAATGATGGATGAAAACACAACAAGTACTTCGAATATGCTCAACAATAACTCATAACCATGTCTCACTAGTGGTGTAGTTAAGTGAGGTGAGTTTTGGAATGTTTCGAAGATTTCGTAACTAAGGTCATATCGTGGACCTCCAAGATATTACGATATCCCTAACGGTAAAGACATACCCATTCAGGGATTTTGCCTTGTGCTTGATAAGTAACCAGTGTCAGCAAAACAAACAAGGCAAGCATCTTTCTGAGGATTAGCGGGGTTGGATCCGCTGGAGATGCTTTAGGATTGCCTATGTAGTACTTTCAGGGTAAGTCTTTAATACCAATTTAGTGGTTACGTGTAGGCGCGATGCTGCATCTTTACCAAGATCAACAGTGAAGGAGATGTTCTGTCTAAATACAATGAACTAAGTACAACGAAGTGCAAAATTGAACTTAGATACGGAATTTTGGATTCCATAACCTCTTCAAGGGTCTTATTTGCATATAATGTATGGACGATCAAAGGTATACTCAAAAGTAACACATTTGAGGTGTAGTTCGACTGGTAGACCAAAATACCGTCAGAACAATGCTTCAACTTCAGGTCAAGGCATAAATGAGTTTCCCAAAATCCTTCATCTCAAATTCCATCTTCAAGTGTGAGGCAGTTTTCTCAAGCTCTTTCGGAGTCTTAATGAGATTCGTGTCAACGACATAAACTGTAACTCTAGCAATTTGGAATAAGACTTCATAGTTTAACACGCAAGGGCATAATTCATATTCCTGATTGATTAAATAATCACTTAAATGGGTATACCACATCCGTTGGATTACAAGTGAACACCTCAAAACGAGTTAAGATGGTGTTCCGTGGTTTTGGAACTATTTGAACCAGTCTATGTAATTCTTCGGGAACTTACATGTAAATCTCCATATCTATATCCCCATAGAGAAAACACTAACCATATTTCATAATGTTGCTATCAATCATAGGATATTTGAGAGAAACCTTGCACCGTAAGGCATGCATCATATCACACTTATTTCATTCACCTTATAAAGCTTCCTTTCCCACTTGTAACATAATAGGGTTACCTTGGGTAGTGTAGGAATGATAGGTCCAAACACACTTTGGTAAGGAATTTGACCTGGATTGTAATTTCAGTTGTCCAATCAGTTCTACGTTGTTACTTAATCAACGGAACACGGTTCGATATTGTTGTTTTTTATTCATGTCAGTAGCTACCATATAAGTGAAAACAACATAGATGATAATCTCATTTCAATTCCATTTAGCTCATCCAAACTAGTATACTAGACCAAGAGCTTCAAGTCTCAGGGGTAATTCAGATTAATCTTATGAGATGGAAATGATTTAAGACAACGATCGAGTTTAGATTTATTGTTGTGCCGTGTCTTCCTCTTCTAGGGAAGAATCCTACAAATCAAATGATTTATCGTGCTCCAGGCCAAGATAGATTGATTGGCTATCTGCTGGTGTACCAAACTATCCAACATGGGCGTCCAAACAGTCCAACAGGGGCAGCATACCCTCCAGGGATGTTGACTCGACGTCTGTTAAGTACGTCTATCCTTGCAGGCATGTTTGCAGTTGGAATATCATCTCGTCACTTTATCTAGATCAGAGGAATGCATCTAGAGTAACGTTATGAAAACTAGAATTCATCGCAATTGCTTATCACATTTGTGCGGTATGGGGATCGAGATGAGACATAGTGGGCAACATCCACGCAACTTTGCACCGTTCTACAGGAACGTTGACGTTCTTATCTCCCCCTAATGGCGGGAAAACTATCTCATTAAAGTGACAACCAGCAAATGAGCGGTAAAGAGATCGTATACAAGGGCTCGAAGAGAGCTAGTGTGAAGGAGAATCATGATCGACAAAAGACACACATCCTTTTTTGAGGACCCATGGTGGTACGTTGTAACAACGCAACTTGGCATATGGAATGCATACCCAAATGCTTAAATATGAAAAATCGTCAGGTTCGTACCCAGTAACAAATTGTAATGTCATATAGGTTGGGTGGCAATGAGCCTCAAGGCAGACCAACATAACTGCATGCAAGATTGCACAGCCTTAGGTAAAAACCAAAAACTTGATACTTTTACCAAAATTTGGGCGATCATTTACATTACGTTGTATGATCGCTAGGCGAGGCTATTTCGGGTGAACATGGGAATTCGATGTTCAATTAGAAACCCAAAACGACATGCAATACTTTATCGAAAACTGTCGATATAAACTCTCCGGCATTATCTAGTTTCCCGGACTTTAAATGATAAGTAGGGTAGTGAACCCATAATTGGCCAAGAGGTTTAGCAGTAATGTGTGTGGACAAACATGTGACCAGTTTGTCGATTCATCAACCAAAACCATAAATATTTATATGGTCCGTGTTTTGGTTGGATTAGTCCACATATATTCCCTTAAATCCATTGTGAAAAGAGAGTCGTTTCATATCTTTGGGAGGAATGATTTAGAAATCAAGTTTTCCAAAACAAACGGGTTTTGGCAAAGTGTGCTTATAGGCACAAAATCCTTACTTTGGGTAAGGACATGCATCGTAGCATCATTGATCGACCTAAGTGTCCCAAATGGTCGTGCCAAAACAGGTAAACTGCTTAATCACCAGGCTTCATGCCATCCACATGTGGTGTATTCCCAGTTGGGAGACAACTCATTGACCCCAAATCAAAGCTTCAGGCTCATTTTTGGATGTGGTGCAAAGATATTTCACTCTATTTTCTTTAGTGGTTTCGTTTATGATCATTGTCATCTAGAATATCCTTACAAACTTAACGTTAGGGAGAATTTAAGGTCCCTTAAATGGTAATTTAGTACCATTCATACAACGAGGAGTGTACCAATGCTCTCCATCAGGTTGGATAGACCTGAAGTCGTTAGAGATGTGATTTAGGTGTAAAGTTAGTATGTGTAGTACGCATTCATCCAGACAACTAACTTTCGCATATTCCTACCTAATCACTTGTTTAATTGAATCGATCACATGTATTAAGAAACATGATTCAATTAACTCATATTCGAGGGCAATATCAATAAGATTATCCATAAGTAAAACATACACCAAACTTGAATCCAAGAACATGGAAAAATGTTCGCAAAGTAAATGGTTTACTAAGGGGATTCGGCTAACAAGGCCATCCATGTCAAAATTCTGCTTTTCCAACAATATTTGGTGGAGCAAAATTAGTCTCACATGTTGACTACTAGAATGGTACTCCTCAACACCATTGGTAGGGGCACGAGCATGTGCATAACCAATGATCTATTCCATCGAGACGGAAGTAGATTCTGCAAGGTTGAGGTTTGGGAATATTATCCTTTATTCTTGAAGTTTTAGGTCTTAGGTGCCAAGAATCACACTTCAAGCATGAGGCCACACCTTGGCAAGCCCTGATTCTACCATATGTTGTAAAAACAAACTCAAAATTGGATTGTGAGATAATATGCCATTTAATGTATTCCAGCCAAAGCAATGCATCACCATTCGGTTGGGCTTTAACCGAATTAGGTCGACCCATTCGGTAGACTCTATCCAAACTGTGTCTATACCGTTCTCTCACGTTTGTGGTAGTAATCAAATCCAAGAATTTGGTAAACTTCCACTTTCTACACTGCTGCTTTAGGGGTGAGTTAGAAACATGGAAGGACGAGAAAATTATTCCCTAATCAAAATTCGATCTGATTTATAAACTTCAGAATTATACCTATTCATGGACATAATCATGGTGTGCTTCAGGTAATGTTTTTCATGATTAGATGGTCCGTAGGAGCAAGCCAAAGAGCCATAGACTCCTCATTCGGGAGGTATTTCTATTTGTAATGCTTCAGGCATAAGTCTTCGAATGAAGATCATGGCGGAGGCTTATTCAGTTCTTCCTTGCCATTGTTGGCTTTAATGGTTTCTCAGCTACTTTAATAGTCAAGTGGAGATTCACATCTTGTAACCCTACATAAAGTGGTTTTTATTAGAAACATCCAAATTAGGAAAATTGAACTTTTGATGGTTCGACAATCCACTGAATTGGAGGGAACAAGATTGTGATTGGTGCTATGGGAATGAATCATCCATAAGCATCAAAGTTAGAACATTCAGATTCTAAGACATGGGTTTCATGAAAAATTCGGGTTTTCATAGGTGTATTGTTTTATGAAACTTTGGGTTTTAAAGGCACTAAATTTGAAACTATAGGTTCAATTTAGTTTATGAATGTTTAGTTCATAAAAGATAAGTTCCTGCAAGAAACACAGAATGCAATATACAACTAAGTGTAGTGGTTTTGAGTTGTATATTGCTTCGTAGTTCAAGTGTGAGTGCTTCGAGACTACGAAAGTATGTTAACAGTTCAAAGTATAAAAATAAATTATTGAATCGTTAATGTCCAAAAGTGGGCTTCAGTCCAATAATTTTGGATTCATTATCAGATTAATGGACTGCAGGTCACTTTTAATTAATTTAATAGATCGAGACTATTTGGGGTCGATCGTAAAAGCAAAATAATTATAACATTCAGGTTAAAATTATTTAAAATACCAAAAATTAGCATGGGATTCCAAAAGCCATATCCCAATAACATTGGGCTTGGGTGTTGTGAGTAGGGCACCAAAAATATGGGCTGAAAATAAGAAAAAACAAACCAAAACTTGGCTTTTGGGCCGAAAAATGAGGCAGCCTAGCATTGGATTGCTGGTTACTACTTAAGACAAGCTCATGTAGCCTTAAGCTGCGGGCTGGACTCGGGTAGGTTGCAAAAGCAGCACAATTGGCATGCAAGTTGCAAGCTTGCAATAAAGATGGGTTAGGATGTAGGACAAGGTCCAGCAGCCTATTGCTACTGGCAGATTGGGGCCGAGAGCATGGGATAGGTCCAAAAGGGAAATGCTGCAGTTTTCCTTTATGGAGTTGGGATACAGGTCTTAGTTAAACCAGCCAGGCCGAAGGCCTGGTTTGTCTATGTGCTCCGCAACAAAGCCCAGAGTGCTACTGCCAAGGTCCATACATCGAAGCGACATTGTTTTTAGGAATGTCTCCACATGGTTGGGCTTCAGGCCAACATAGTGGTCCTCACAGCAGTAGTGCCGCATGATATCCAATTTCCCTTCGTTTTGTTTTTGTTTTTGAAATTTCTAGGGTTGTAGAAACCTAAATATGCTTCTAATTTATGAATATACTTTGACTCACAAATTCCACATAGCGATTTAATTGCGTAATTCATGAAACAAATATATGAACATATACAATATATATATCGGAAGGAAAATATAAACATAAGGGGGTTCATAAATCATGGGGAATGTTTTCATGCTTCAAAGTCGTTTCAAATATCTTACTTTATTTTAAGCGTACCTGATTGGCAGAAATCAACAAAAACCTTTGAATTTGTAGAAGTTCCTTCTCGGAAAGCCGGAATTGCATCTCCAATGCGTTGTATCACGTTCAACATAGAAAAATTAAATTGAATCAATAGCATGTAGATCAATTCAATAAAATAATAAATTAATCATAAAAGGAATGATTAAAACGTAATACTCCCTTGATTGAAGATCAAACTCTCTTTAGCGCAACGTCAAGAGTGTGCTGATAGCGTGTTGTAGGCATAATTTACTAAACAATTATGGAGGCCATAGAGAGAGAAATAGGTGTGGCAATAGAGAAGAAGAATAGAGAGATGTGTAATTGTGGGTGTGTATTATTCCACCCCATTATGCCTTTATTTATAGTAGTAAGGAAGGTTAATTCCTTACCTTTTAGGATTACAACATTTAATAGGTAATCTACTCCTAATAGGAATACAAGCTACATTCTCATATCTACTAGGATTTACACAATCACATTCCTATTCCAATAGGATTGCAACACTTTTGTCATTTTCATTAAAATTGAAGTCTTTTTTTTTTATTTATTAAAGTTTAAGTCATTTTCATTCAATAAAGTTATTAGGTGGTTTTGGTTAATAAAAGTTTGGGGAAACCCTTTTCATTAAAACTCCTATTAAAGTATGCAGGGTAACCTTAATGGGCTAAGCCTTCTCTGTTTAGACAGGCAGTTTAAAGTGCGGATCAAGCGTACGGACCATCTGTGCCGACCATGAGTTGATGGTCAAGAAGGGGCGAGCTCACGCGTAAAACCGCGTCTTTAGGACCCGGTGTTATTCTACACACTTTTTTGTTCATTGAGTTTTACTATATTAATTAACGGTAGAGATGAAGAGTATTGCATTTTACTCATGCATTGTTGTTGATAATAATTTGATACAAGGTTATGTCCCTATTGAGTTGTTAAAGTCAATCCCTCCATTATTAGGCAGGTTTACGAACTAAACAGTCGAAAACGAATGCAGGATAAGATGTGAGGCTAGAAAGTTTATTTAGTTTATTATTTTGGCATTTGAAGAAATTTTTTATTCTTTTTATAAGAGGAATTTATTTTTCACCCTATCTAAGTATCTTTTTATTTAGAGAAAATTAGAATCTCTTGCATCTTTTCAATACTTTTTTTGATCAAACATTGGTTCCATGTTAAGATTTGATTAAGTCGCCTTAAACGATAGCCACGTTAGCATTTTTATATTTACTTAAATTACATGTTATTATTGTATTTTTTTTAAATTAAAATGCTAATTATTGAATTCCAAATATATCCTTTTAGGCTAATATTGCTTTGTACTTGACCTTTATTTTAGGAAGTAGTTTCTGGTTTGTTGAATTTGATGTTAAGGTGTATTTCTCTAACACTTTTGATTTTGTGATCTCCCATTTTTGAATCTTGAATGGGTTTCTCCAATTCAATTAATGGTTGTTTTCACAATTTTATCTTGTTATCATTTGAGATAATTAGACATATATATGATCTGTCGCATCCCACATCGCCCAGGGGTGTGATCCTTAAATGTATATTCCCATCTCTACATAGCATGAGGCCTTTTGGGAGCTCATTGGCTTCGGGTTCCGTAGGAACTCTGAAGTTAAGCAAGAAGGGGGCTAGAGCAATCCCCATGATGGGTGATCCATTAGGAAGTTGCTTGTGAGTTCTCAAAAACAAAACCGTGAGGGAATGGTAAGCCCAAAGCGGACAATATCGTGCTACGGTGGTGGAGCGGGCCCGGGAAGTGATCCGTCCCGAGCCGGGATGTGACATGATCTGCTATTTACTCTTTGTTTTCTGCAGCATAATGCTAGTACGTTTTGCTATTTACTCTTTGTTTTTGGTGGCTTAATATTGGTACGTTGAGCAAGTTTCATCAAGATTCTTTACTGCTTCAGATTTTATCAAGAAGTTGGTACGTTAATCCATCTTCTAAGTCTTTTAGTAGTTTATGTGAATACAGAATTGCTCCAAATTATTACTTCATAAAGAAAAGCTACATTCTTTGCCTACTAAAGCTATGATCATTTGCAAATTTTAATTTGTGGAGAGGCTTTTTTATTCGGCCATTTTTTGGGGGACATTTTTTGAATTTTGAAATTCAAGGATAAAGATGATATGTACGTCATTAGTTTTCCAAATTGCAAATAAAGATGATATGTATCCCATTAATTTTCAGGTTTTGTTTCTATTTGGAATGGTATTGTAACGTTGGAATCCCTCCCGGCGTTGGAATGTTGGAAAAAGAAAAAAAGAAAAAAATGACAAAAAAGTTGGAGGAAGTCAAAGAGCAAAAATTGCTGAGTTGTTTGTGATAAACCAAATAAGCCAGAATCAACTATGCTTGCTGCTGCAGTATAATCTTGCTGTGATATTGTTGTTGCGGTTTAGTTCAATATGGACAAGCGGAGTTCGAGACTTAAAATTGAATTGTAATTTGTGTATGTCTTGTATATTAGTTCATATCCCACAAGGATTAGGAGTATACAAAAATCTGTTCTTCATTGTATCTTTCAGTTTGTTCTTTGATTGTTTTTTTTTTGTTGAAAAGAAATATAAATGTACCGATAATATATATAAACATACCAAATACATACCAAGAATATATAATCTAACATACCAAATATGTTTTTTTTTAAATAAAATAGACGTACCAAAAATATATAAATGTACTAAATACATACAAAAAAGAAATACAAACATACCAAGAAGATATATAAAGTAACTTACCAATACATACCATGGAAGAAATATATGTACCAAATATGTTTTTTTTAAATAAATATAAACGTGCCAAAAAGATATATAAACTACCAAATACATACAAAAAAGAATACAAACATACCAAATATGTACCAAGAAGAAATATACATTTCATGTGTCATTTGAAAGACTTGTTATTGAAAATGAATACTACAATATTTATATACAAGATTTTAGGAGTTTATATATATTACCTAAGAATTAAAAGGTATATTAAATATAATGGCAAGTTGCGTTCATGTGTAATTTGAAAGACTTTTTATTGAAATTAAATTCTACAAAATTTATCTACAAGATTTTAAGAGTTTTGATGTATTATGTAGGAATTAAAAGGTATATTTATATAATGGCAATTTGGGTAATTTTACATTTAAAAAAGGTTACTTCTAATGCATGTGGCACCTAAATTGCAGGAAGATATTTAATCAAAACTCTAAAAGTCATCAATGTTTAATCTCAATTTTTTAAAAGCTAGACATCTGTATCAAAACGCCCATTTTATTTATTTAAATTTTAGCTCATGCACCACGCACGGGGTTATTTTTTCATTGACCCCAGGTTGGAACAATCGATTTAGAGATCAAATACTGAAGTTCATGGAATGAACTTCGACTTTTCCTTTTCTTTCATCACTTGCACACTTGGGTATTGACCTTCTTTTTTTACTTTGATCGAGATTTTGACAAGTGTTGTGGCTGTGAAGCCAATACCTACTTTGGCAAGGTTGACTCCATAACCATGCTTCTTTAATTTTTCTGGGTCTTATTGAGTTCATGTCTCCTTTCTCTGGTGATACTCAAGCTATTCTTTCCTAGCATACAAGATAAGATGAAGCCATATCTAGCCCTTGACATGAGTTTTAAGTGTTAGGATCAAATCATAAACAATCTTTAATTAAAGGGAAATAAATGCAATGTAATAAAATCCAATAGGGTTTCCTCGATTCTCTTGGTTGGAAAAGATTCATGCTCCATTACATTTTGCACTAGTCTAACAAAAATGTGTAATGAAGGCTTCAAAACACTTGAGTTGTTCAACTTATGTAGAGTCACAATTGCAGCTACTTTCAAGAACATCACATCTTCTTTTTGCAGCTTTCTCGAGGGCCCTTTGTTTATTTCTTCCTCAAACAAGGATTGGTGTGTTTGATCCTTTTAAGGATAATCCGATTTTCTTAGACACCAAGCTCTGCTTGTTGCTATTTTTCCCCATATGAGACATTGTCTGTTGTTTGTCTTTCTTAGACATAGCTTTACTTGTTGATTGAATTTTCGTAAAGAGAGCCTCTGATACCACGTCTTCATCCATGTAAAACTTGTGTCGGCAAAGTGTGGCTCTACTTTGTTGAACGGCTAAGTATCACCCTGTATCATTTTCACTCCACCTCTATAGAACTTTAGACATTGATATAGGGTTGACAGTACGATTCCATTCTCATGAACCCAAGGTCTTCCCAAGAGTAGATTGTAGAAAGTCCTTGCACCAATTGCATGAAATAAAGTGTTTGATTCTAATTCTCCTATCACCATCTGAATCCTGATCATGCATACTACCCTTTGTCTGCTTTGGTTAAAGCCTTGGATTAGGAGGCGGCTTTAGAATAGTTCTTCCATTGTGATTCCTAGCTTTATGATTGTCGATTTTGGGCTGATGTTTATGACTAAACCTCCATTGACGAGCATACCTCTATAGATAACGAAGATGGCATTCTTGTAAATAGTAATAAAATTTGTAGTAATATTGTTATATGTGGCTATTGGACAATATGGGGTGACTGATACCCATGCTGCCAGTTTTCAGTTTCCTTTTTCCATGAGATTCATTATTAGGCCTAATCCTTTAATTTGAGGACGATTGACAACTAGCTGACTTGTTGATAGTTGTGTGCTAGCTGCTTGCCGAACTCCCTTAATTTAAGGAGTGACAGCTTTAGGGTTTACCCAGTTAGTAGAGTTTGTCAAGGGAAGGTCTCTCTCACTTTATATATACTCTCTTGTACATTCTTTCAATATATGAAACATACATTTAAATCAACTTAAATTTCCACATGGTATCAGAGCAGTGTCATCCTTAACCTGTCTCTGGCAATTTCTTTTCCATTGTTGTTCGTCTCCAACCTTCTTCCATGATTGAAGAAAGCTTGGTGCATCTGGAAGGCGACAGCTCTCATGTTTTCCCATCAAATATATTTGATGCAGACGTCAACATAAACCTGCTTCTTTGCTCAATATTACTAAACAAGTTCAACTGTCTACCCTGGTCTAGGGCAGTCTTTCTTGCATTGGGAGGCAAACGCAAACCAGGGTTCATCAATGGAAGTAATAAGGCACCAAAAATCGAGTCTTCAACATATGAGGCTTAGTTATGCAAGGATCAACAAGTTATGTCGATGCTTCTGAATTCAATGGAGAAACACATTGCTGAAATCTTCAGCTATTCCGAGTCCTCACACGATATGTGGAAATATGTGAAGAACATGTATAGGGATCAAAACAATTATGCTCGAGTGTTCCAGCTAAAGAGAGACATTGTTAGTCTTCAACAAGATGAAAAAACCTTTGTGCATCACTTGGGAAACCTCATGACTATGTGGAATGAGTCAGATGTCTATCTACCTTATACCATTCATGTTGTAATTCTTCTAAAGAAAGCTGAAGAAGACAAGATATATCAGTTGTTTGCCAGCTTGAGCTTAGATTATAAGGATCTCGGGAGCCACATTCTAATGAATGTTGAACTTTCTTCCTTTCAAACGGTGTGTGCTACTTTTCGACGTGAAGAAGCTCGAAAAAGGGTAATGAACGTAGAGAAGAATCCCAAGATTTTAGAGTTTAGGGTCTATGCTACCAAACATAACCCCTCATACAACAGGCCCTACAAGGGCAAAAATCCATACTTGAACTGCAATTACTGTGATGTAGTAGGTCATGTTAAGGAAAAATGCTGGATTATGCATCACGAACTGAAACCTAAGTTCACCAAGGATCACAAAATGATTCCTTCAAGGTAATTCAGCTTTTACAAACCTCAACATACAGCCTATCATAGCTCCAGTTCATTCACCAAGGGTATTCAGGACTTTACTTCGAATCATGTCTTTCTCTTAAATGAATAACAATTTACTTGCAGAATAAAGGACGTAGAGAGGTTGTGAAGAGGTCGTAGGCTACAGTTGAAAATCCCACTGCTATACTGGGACAGTTCGTAAGTTTCCTTGCTGAAAATGAGAATATACCAAGAAGCAAAGCTTTAGGTATTTTTAGTGCATTCTCAATTGCTCTACATACTAGTATTGAACATGATTATTGGATTATCGACTTAGGAGCCACTGACCATATGACAAACAAAGCCTCAAACTTATAAAGTTTTCAAACTTTGTCAAAACCTTCTTATGTGTCAGTTGCTAATTGAAAAAAATTCCATGGTTTTAGGCGTGGGAAAGGTAAAATTGCTTTCAAACAACCTTGAGTCTGTTGCATTGTTTGTTCCTACATTTCCCTTTCAACTTCTGTTAATAGAAAAGATCACTAAAACCCTAAATTGTCTTGTCACTTTCTCCCCAAGCAGTGTTGTATTTCAAGATTATCTCACCAAGAAGACGATTGGTGAAGGGTTCTTCTTGTATGGTCTTTAGTATCTATGCAAGGAACCTCATCTAGTCAAAGCCTTCCAAGTTGATTCAATTCCTTCCAAGGACCAACAAATCTAGCATCAAAGATTAACTAATCCATCAAAGGCTATTTTGCTTAAACTTTTTCCCAAAATGTATCAATCATCTATAATGTGTGATACATGTCAGTGCTCCAAGTTTACTAGACTCCTTTTTAGTTCCTCAATGTCTAGAGCTAGCAAACCTTTTGAACTTGTACACTCCAATGTTTGGGGTCCAACTATTAAATCTCTTGATCGATATAAATATTTTGTTATCTTTGTGGATGATTTTTCTAGAACAACATGGCTATATTTGTTAAAATAAAATAAAGATGTCTTCACTATGTTCAAAGACTTTCATCAACTTGTCATAACTCAATTTCAGTTAACCATTTAGAACCTAAGAATCGACAATGACATTAAGTTCTTATCGAACAATATGAGTCAATATTTGGGCTCTCATGGTATTGTTCACCAAACAAGTTATGTGGGAACCCCACAACAAAATGGGATCTCTGAATGGAAGAACATGGATTAACTTGAGAAGACCTGTGCATTGATGTTGCATATGAACATACCAAAGAAATTTTGGTCACAAGCCATTCTCACTCAATGTATTTAATCAACAGATTGCCTAATCATGTTTTAGAGTTTAATTCTCCTTATGAAACTCTTGAAGGAAGGCATATAACATTATCACATTTGAGATTCTTTGGCTGCACTTGCTTTGTTCATGTTCAAGCATTGCAACGTGACAAACTGGATGCTAGGGCTGCAATGTGTGTTTTGATGGGATATTCATCCACCCAAAAAGGTTACAAATGTTTTCATCCTATTACTAACAAGAAGTCTGTGTCTAGGGATGTAAAATTTGGGGAAACGGTTTCCTATTTCTCCAAAAAGGCTGCTCACTCCCGAGAGGGGGAGCTAATGTGTGATTTATTCCCCTTACCTGCGTGCATTGATCACTCAATGCACTTGGATCCTGAAGTCACTAACAATCATGGATAAGAAGAGATTGTGAGTGACACTACTCATGTGTCTTCTCAACCAAAAAACCTGGAGAATGGTATTGAGTTTACTCAAGATGAAAGTCACGAAGAGGCTCCCACTTTGCCTTTTACAAGGCATAATCCGGTGCATGCTCGATAACCTCTAGCAAGGCTCCGAGACTATGTCACCTTTACTTCTAAACACCCCATCACTGAGGTGCTGAGTTATAGTTATGTTCGCCCCAATCATGCCACATTCCTAGCTGAAATCTTTCATCACATTGAACCACAAACCTTTCAAGAGGCTCAACTAATTCCTGAGTGGAAAAATGCGCTGAAGGATGAACTTCATGCCTTGGCAAACAATCAAACATGGAGCATTGTGAAGTTACTACCATGAAATAAGGCTGTTAGGAGTAGATGGATCTATAAGACAAAGTTCAAGGCTGATAGATCAATTGAACGTCACAATGCCAGATTGGTTGCATGTGGTTTCACTCAAACGTTTGGAGTAGACTACAAGGAGACTTTTGCTCCAGTAGCCAAAATGAACTCCGTTAGGGTTCTTTTTCTCATGGTAAAAATGGTATGGTGTGTCGATTACACAAAGCAATCTATAGTTCGAAACAATCTCCACGTGCATGGTATGCTAAATTAAGTTCAGTGTTGGAAGTTGTTGGTTTTGTTCGAAGTAATACGAACTCATTCTTGTTCACTCGTAAAGGATCAGCTAGTATATTGGTGGTTCTCATCTATGTGGACGATCTCATCATCACAGGTGAAAATGAAGTTGAAATTGAAGCTTTCAAGAAATCTCTCAATCATACACCTTTGCCATAAAGGACCTGGGGTAACTAAAATACTTCCTTGGCATTGAAATGGCAACATCTCAAAAGGGTTTGTTTTTAAATCAGCACAAGTATGTTGTGGATCTTCTCACTGAAGCTGAATTACTCGATTGTAAGCCTGCTATCACTCCCTTTGATAGTCAGCTAAAGCTTGATATGGATGGAGAACCTCTTACTGATGTGAGTCATTGCCAAAGGTTAGTTGGAAAGCTTATATACCTTACCATAACCAGACCTGATATCACCTAAGCTGTGAGTTTGGTTAGTCAATTCATGCATGCATCATCTGTGAAACATCTTCTCATTGTCAAAAGAATTCTACGCTACCTAAAAGGCTCTATTGGTAGAGGTATTCTTATGAAGAACAACCATTGCCCTCAGATCAGTGGTTACACCGATGCAGATTGGGCCGGGAATGCAATTGATAGGAAGTCTACCACTGGCTATTGTACGTTTATTGGAGGAAACCTTGTCACACGGAAAAGCAAAAAACAACAAGTTATTGCACGTTCTAGTGTGAAGACTGAATATCGTGCAATGGCATCGACAACATGTGAGTTAATTTGGCTCAAAGGGTTACTTCTAGACTTGGGATTATCTAGTTCTACTCCAATGTCACTCATGTGTGACAATCAAGCAGCCATGCATATCGCTGCTAACCCAATGTTCCATGAAATGACCAAACACATTGAGGCAGATTGTCACTACATTAGGGCACAAGTTTAATCCCAAGTTATTTAAACCATCTACACTCGTAGTCATGATCAACTAGTGAATGTGTTCACAAACACACTTCCTTCAGTTCCTTTTCAGCGTCTCCTTGACAAGCTTGGCTCGATCTAGCTTAAGGGGAAGTACTGGACGATATGGGCTGAGATATAGGTTGATTGATACCCATGCTGCCAATTTTCAGTTTCCTCTTTCCATGGGATTCATTATTAGGCCTAATCCCTTAATTTGAGAAAGATTGACAGTTAGATGACTTGTTGATAGTTGTGTGATACCTGCTTGCTGCACTCCCTTAATTTAAGGAGTGATAACTTTAGGGTTTACCCTGTTAGTAAAGTTTGTCAAGGGAAGGTTGCTTGTATCTATCTCCCTCACTTTATATATACCTTCTTGTACATTCTTTCAATCTATGAAATATAAATTTAAATCAACTTAAATTTCCACAGTGGCATGTCGTGGTCCTTTTTTAGATATAAAAAAACCTTTATATTCTAAAAATCATCTTATTGAGCCACATTATTGATAGCACATTGTGAAGCTTAGCCCATTCTCCCACCTTCTTAGCATATATAATATTGTTTGTTAATAAAAAAACCTTTTTATTCTTCTAATACGGTTGCTTGCGAGTCTGGTATTTTGCATGCATAGATGAGCTTTTCTTTACTACAACCCCCTCTCTCTTTCTCTGCGCACAAACACATAGGCACAATGGCTAGAACTGAAGCAACTACTTTACTACATACTACTCGAATCCAAAGGCCTTGCTTTTACTCGAGTAGCTTGTCGAAAAATAAGAAGTCAGTCAACTCCTTTTCAGGAGCTGAAGGTGAATTATGTTATATACTTCCAAATTCAATCACTAACTACTCCATGCTCATCTCTGATGATGTTCTAAAACGTTCTAAAGCCATCAGTGACCTTCATGAAGCTTGCCTCAACTTGGGCTTCTTCACAGTACGTACATACCTCCCTCTTCCTCCTTGATTAGTTGTCTACTACTTTACTTACCATATATCACCATGAGTAGTTGTGAGAAGTTAAGCCCTTGAGATAATATTTCCGGCCAAGGTTCCAAAAGTGGCATTTAACTGTAAAACTATCTAGAGCATGTGTGATACAATTTACAAGATTTGACAAGAAAAGCCAAACAAGAATTCTAGACTGCACATAAGATGAGAGAGGGTGCAAGGCACACTATTCCAACTCCGACAACAAAAATAGTAGTACCATTGGCAGTTGCCACATACTTTCTATGAGGATGTGTCATAGATTGAAAAAAGGTTTATCATACGTCATATCATCCTTTGCATCAGATTCCAAAATCCAACATGTGTTCTCCATTGCAATAACACACGATTACACAAGAAGAATGCACACGAGACCTACCTGCAGCAGAATACTCCTACACGATAGTGCAATTGCTTAAGCACAACATTTGTACTTTGTACATGGTTGTAATTGTACACCGTACACAAAGGTAAAATTGCTGTTTCACACGCTGCACCAAGGCAAGCAAGCAGCGGCAGCAGATTTTTTTTCCTTGTTCTTTTTACTGTTTGACATACGCCGCAATCCAGTCACAGAACGACACGGAACTATTCTTGCAGTAGAGGAATGCACATATGGGACACTTACCTTGCTCGAATTCCTTAAAGTACATGTTTATGTTGATAGTATCTTCCAATCGAACCGTCCAATCCCGACTTGACTTCTAACTTCAATCCTAAGACTAGACACAACTTAAAAAACACAAGCAAGCTTCTAGTTTTTTGTACCAGGAAAACTCAATACACAAATTGCACCATCGATTTCCGCCGTTGAAAATTTTAACGCAAAGAACAAAATATAAGGAAAAAATAAAATAAAAATAGAGCACAGCAATGCAAGTAAGTTCCACCCATATTAAAAAATAACGCAATGTTCACATACTAGTACTACACATAAATATATTCTGCCTAACATTTTCCTTTAAAATAAACAAATTGTTGTATAACATAATGAGTTATGTTAGGAAGATTATATTTTGTGAACCGCATTTAATTACATTATCACTCTAATACAAATAAATCTCACATAAAAGGAAATTTAAATGTAATCTAAATTTATGTATAGGTCATAGCATTCTTCTTAACGACATAAACAGATAGTGACATTCAACCAAAAAAAAGAAAAAAACAGATAATGACAAAGCGTCCCATGAAACATGTGCAGGCATATCTCCTTACGTCTTTTATACCTTCCGGACGCGAAAAACGTGCTTAGTGCTGGTCCCTCCTTAATTTTTCACAAGTTATGTGTGTTTATACGAAGTTATCCATGTTTATTCTATAAAAAGGGTCGCTTGTGAGCCTGCTTTTTGCATACATAGCTGAGCTTTTCTCCACTGCAACTATTCTCTCTCTCTCTCTCTCTCAACACAAACACACAGGCAAAAATGGCTGGAACTGAAGTAACTACTCCACTGCTTTCTACTCAAAGCCAAAGGCCTTACTCGAGCAGTGTGTCGAAAAATAAGAATTTGGTCAATTCCTTTTCAGGATATGAAGGTGAATCATGTTATATACTTCCAAATCCAGTCATTGACTACTCCATGCTCATCTCCGGTGATGTTCTAAAACGTACTAAAGCCATCAGTGACCTTAACGAAGCTTGCCTCAACTTTGGCTTCTTTACAGTACGTACTTACATCCCTCTTTCTCCTTGATTGGTTGTCTGCAACTTTCCATACCATATATATATATATATATATATATATGTATGTATATATATATATATATATATATATCACAACACACATTTAGCTAGAAGGAGGATGATTAGTTGTATTGAACTTGATGATTTTGCAGGTGACGAATCATGGGATCCCGGACAGCCTGATGGGGAGTGTTATGAATTGGCTTTCCAAATTTTTTTATCAGAATGACGAGGAGAAGCGACGATATGAGACAAATGATTCGAAGGATAAAATCAGATTCCGGTGGGGTGGCAGAACCCAAAGAGAGCTTCTCCACATGAGAGCACATCCCACCTTTCATTGCCCAACAAAGCCTGCCAATTCCACGTAAACAAGCATGCTTCTATCAAACATACTAACATACCATATTGGCTATGCATGCATGCATTCACTTTTGAACAAAAAGGAAACCTCATACCATCAATACGAAATTAGAATATTTTAAACTTAACTAACATGTAACCCATGTTAATGTGTACAATAATACTTTTAGTACACACAAAATTGATACACACTTTCTAATAGAGGTATGCCGTATCATTATATGTGGAACCCACTTATATTAAAGAGTGTTAGCAAGTGTGTCAGTTGTGCGTCTTTAAAGTATATTTACCTAATTTACGTCTTTAAGGACCATTTACCTAATTATCATCTGATGTTAATTAGCAGGGTTTTACAAGAGTATTGTGAGAAAATGCGAGAAATGGGAGTCCAATTACTTAGAGGGATTTCAAAATCCCTAGGGCTTGAAGAGGACTACATAGAGAAGAAAATGAACCTGGAATCTGGCTATAATGTTTTCGGACCAAATTACTATCCGGCGCTGTCGCATTCATCGGACGACAAGCATCAGATTGGCCAATTCCCTCATCGTGACCCTGGCTTACTTGTCCTCCTTGCTCAAGACGTTGATGGGGGACTTCAGATTGAGCACCAGAAAAAGTGGTTCAATGCAAACTTTCCTCCGAGTTCCATCTTTGTCATTGTTGCTGACCATATAGAGGTGCATTTAAATTCTTCTCCACGAATAAACGCTATCTAATTCACAACACTTTTAACGCGAATGCTACAAAGTTCAACATTTCTCCCAACTTTCTCACTTGATAAAATTAAAGTGTTTAATCCAAATCTAATCACATGTGTTAAGACTAAACCAAACACGTGGATCAATTACATGGAAAGACTAACAATACATACGAAAAATTATAGTGTTTAACCTATGGGAACTACGTATACACTTTTTGTTTTTCTCTTACACACTTCTGTCTAATCATGTCTATTATTTTTTGTTTGATTTATTTAATCCGACAATATTTAGAAAGAGAGGTGTGTAGAAAGAGGAAAAAGGGTGTGGTTGTGATCGTTACTATAATCCTATTTGGTTCATTCATTAAAACTTTTGTGCTATGTTTTATTTTGCGTGATATTACTTGGACACACAAAACTAAAATATTGTCTAATAAACATAAGACTCACATATAATGTTATAACACACTTGTATTAGGAAGCGTGTGTCAATAAATATATCAGTTGTATATGTTCAAATAGTTTTATTGTTTTATTTTTAATAATTGGGGAAAAACTTCTTGGGTTGTTCATGAATATGATGCATGGCATGCATAATGCAGATTCTGACCAATGGGAAGTACAAGAGCTTGTTGCATCGGGTGGCTTTGACCAACGAAGTGGAAAGGAAGAGTTTACCCTTCTTTTTTGGACCATCATTAGAAGCAACTGTGAGGCCTGCACCCGAGTTTGTAGACGAGCACAACCCACCCTTTTATCGTGAAATGACTTATAAGGACTACTTGGAATCCAATAAGCACCATGTGATTGAAGCCAGAGCAAACTTGAATCAGATTCGAATCTGATCTTAAGTCTCAACTCAAAGAGTTAGACCAGTTGATGGTACATTTACCTTTTCATAAGTAAGAGTTTCTTACTTTCCTCCTACAATGAGAATAATATTTTGATTAATCTTTAATCTTAAATAAAATTAGAAATAAATATCCATTTAGACCAGTTGGCCACGGTAATGAGGGCTAGTTTGGTATTGATGTACTTAAAAAAAAAAAACAGCTTATGTTGTGCTGTGAGAATAAACAGTTGTAAAATAAAGTTGTTGAGTATTTGGTTAACTGTTTTTTTTTTTGTTGTAAAAGTGCTTTTAATATATATATATATATATATATATATATATATATATATATAAAAAGGAGTGTTTGAGTGTTTAGTAAACTTTTATATAAATTGCTTTGAATATGTTTTTTTTTTTTTTTTTTGGTTCAGAATAAAACTTCATTAATGAAAGGGAGATACAGTTTGTGCTAGAAAGGCCTAAACCTAAACAGAGCACAAAGCCGTACACAACAAAACAAACATAAACTAGAAGACAAGCCCAAAAAGGAAAGCTACGACCCCAGCCACAAAAGGGGGCCCACACAGATTTAGGCTCGTAGGCTACAAAAGAAATAATAATCAGTAAAACTCTAAGCTCCAGTAGCCAAAAACCAGTCACCACCACTGCAACTGCTGCTACCTTTGCAAAGGAAGACATCACATGAAACTGAAAAATGGATCCGAACCGAAAACTAGATCTGAGAGTATTGCGTAGAATCAATCCACTAAGGGGCAAAGCCTCCATAGCCACACTTGCAAGAAAAATCACCAAACGTAACATGAGGAGAGGGAGGGCAAAGTGGGTATGTAAAACACCCTCGTTCTAACGTGAATCGTTCCACACTTCGCCCAATTTTTCCGATAAGCCAAATCGACATTAGGCTGTGTGGGTTAGTTATTGTATCAAAATAGAGCCCAACACTCCAAGATCTAATTCATGGTTATGAGTTGGAAAAGATCAAGGGCAGGAAGAGGGAGGTAGGAGAAAATGGTGTAATGGGGAAGGATGAGAAGGATGGCGGTGACCGGTAATTGATTAAGGAAAGGGTACAAAACTGAGACAAAAACTCAGATAGATGAGACAGAGCTCAAATAAAAGCATAGGTAAAGAAAAGTAAAGGAAGAAAAGAAGGAAAAGTAGAAGAAAGCAGGAGAGATTGAGGACTGCCACCGACCCTAAAACCAAAGGCTAGGGCCAGTGGCTAAGCAAGGTTTTCTTTTGGGAATTTTCTTTGAGAGAGAAAGGAGAAAAAAAACTCTTGGATGCTTTGAATATGTTAAATGACTAAAAATAATATGTAGACGCAAAAATTGTAATTTTGTGAAACTTGCCATTTAAAAATTTGATAAATGGGCAATGATTACCTGATTTAATAAAAAAACACACTTTCTTTATAAGCATGGTAGACCTTCTTTTTATTTTTTTATGCTTTTCTACTGTCATTGATATTCTTCATTTTTTTCATAAGCTTTTTCTTTTTTCTTTTTTTTTTTTTTGTAATATTTTTTTATTGTTTTTGTTTTTGTTGAAGCACCACAATCCCAAACCAGTCATAAGTTTTTAGTTGTTATTACCATAATTTAAGACAAAATATCAATTTATGAATGAAAAATTGATATACTCGTTGGAATCTGGATTGGGATTAACCTCTACTAAAAAAATTAAATTAATTAAAAAGTAGATCCATTTATTTAAGCTCAACACAATTTTCTCGATATAAAGTGACACATCCCGACCCAGAAAGTCCACTTGGACCTTGAATCGAGTTGTGCTGGCCGACACCTGGAAGGTGACGAAGCCCTAAAATGTGATAGAGTGTAGAAAAATGTGAATAATTTGAACCTAAAAATTTTTAATACCAGAGTGCTTTGTGAGCGGGAGCGAACCCATTTCACGCACGATGTCAGAACATAAGTAAGGTGCAGGAGTGTGGGTAAGAATCATACCCTCAGAAATATCCATCAATACTAAGATTCGCCACAGATCCTTGTCGATACAAACTCAGCAGCTAAAACTTGGAGGGCACTGATGCGAGATTTATACGCACACAAATTAAACCCTCTTTTTGTCAATTGTAGTATAAGTATAAGTAGGGATCGTTCTGGACCGGGGATTAGGAGGGATTGCTAAAACCTTGGAAACTGACTCAAAAACGTAAAAACAAGATAAAACACTAAACTAGACTCAAAGAATGTGAAACTAAACGTTAAAACACTAAGAAAAACCAAAAGACTCAAAATGCTTTAAAAACACAAACTAAATTGATTTCTAACTAAATTGAACAATAAAGTAAAGGGGGATTGGATTTGGACGACTTTAAACTAAAAATGGAAACTTGGAAATAAAACAAATTGTAAATATGGATTTGACGGAAATGAATGGATGGGAAGCTAGCTAAGGGGTTCATCTCCACATATATTATACTTGCATACAAAACGATGTCTAATTGCTTTTCAATAAACCATGAATTCTCAACGCCCCGGGTTAATTAGGTCCGCTTAAATTAACCGTCAAGTTTTCCTTAAGTTAATGAATTGGATGATTGCATACGACAATCCAAAGCATTCCTCACAAGTTCCCTACATGAATTGCATAATAGAGATACAAGCAAGAATCATTAAGCATCATGAAAACTATAAGTGTTGACGAGACATTCGTTACTATGATTGCATGAAACTTATGCCAAGAATATGTTTAACACGATTGTTTATAAGCAACCTCCACTACTTGTGCATATAAGTTCATAACTATTACGTGAAACTCACTTATATTCTAGCGTCAAATTCATGCATGAAAATTAAGCGTTCATTCTTAATAAACATACATAAATAGGTTATCAATTAAACAGTTAAACAAATTGAATTCACAACTTATGAAACGTAATTAAAAGTAATCAAATCATATTACAAACATAAACATAGTTTCGAATCACCCCCTAGCTAAAGGGGGTTTATTTCCTCATACGTACAAAACAAAGAGAATTGAAATTAAACATTGAAATCAAAGAAACGCCTAAACATTCCAACAACTCAATCTTGAATTGTATGAACGTTTAGGCACTCTTCTCTTCCTCTTTATTGTAGCATAAGGTCTAGGGATAGTTGGTTGGGGGGATGGAAGTGTTGGGGAATTATGGAAATGGATGAGGAGTGGTGGAAATGGAAGATGGTTTTTGGATTCTAAGGGAGAGAAACTCACGGCTAAGGAAGTGTTTGTGGTGTGTTGTGTTGTGAAGGAGATGAGATTGTGAATGAATGAATGCAAGGGTATTTATAGGAGGAGTGGAGATGTATATGGCTATTTGTTTAAGGTGTTTGTGGTTGCAATGATGAAGAATTGCATGTGGAAATAAAAGGGAAAATGTGGTGAAATGATGAAGTAGGAAGGTGGAAATGCATGTGAGATGTTGGAAAGGAAATGGGAATATGAGTAGGCCATGGCATGGGAGTTGTTTTGTTGGCGTAAATGTGCCATGGTTGCAATGATGAAGAATAAAGGGTGCATGTGGGGTGGAATTGAATGAATGCAAAGTGAATGAATAATGAAATGAGTTAAAGAGGGAGAATGTGGTGAAATGATGAAGTAGGAAGGTGGAAATGCATGTGACTTGTTTGTGGAATAAAGAATGAATGGTGGAATGATGAAGAGTTGCATAAAGAATGCATGTAGGGTTAGCTAGGTTGGCTTTGTTTGGGTGCATGTGTGTTAATGGTGGTTTTGCATGTGAATTGATGGATTGTTTTTGATGGAATGGATGGTTCTTTGCATGGCTTTTGAAGTGATTGTGGGCTTTGGAATTGGAAGGAAATGCATGGCCTTGGGGTTGGTTTAAGAGAGAATGGGCTAGGCCCTTTGTTTTATGTCCAAAATGAATACAAGGCCTTCAAATTCGTCCAACACTTTGGCTCCAATCATATGCTATCCATTCCAAGCCCAATTTTGCTCCAAAATGCTCCAAAATGCATCTTTTTGCTTCCTTAGCCATATGAATCTAAAAACACACGAAAATGGCTTAAACTACTAAAACAACTATGAATTAACAACATAGATGCACGAAAACAAGCTAAGTAAGTCGCCTAAATATGCTCCTATCAAACTCCCCCACACTTATCTTTTGCTAGTCCTCGAGCAAAACAGAATAAAAACAAATAAACAAAACGACACTAAACACGTAAAACACAACCTACACCTTCCAACAATCGTTTCAGGGATTTCCAATGCACATGACAAGTTAAAAATTATTATTCCCACAGAATTTAGCCATCTTTACCCTTAAGTACATTCTTAATCATAGTCACCACATACTAGTTCACAATTAAGCATTTAAAACCATGTTTTGAATGTAGTAACATGCCTTAGAGAATTTGCTCAATTCCTTACAAGATATGCACTCAATTTTCACTCAGATTTTCTAACTACACACCCTAATCTAGTCATATGTGAGAAGATTGATGTAAACATGAAAACGAACACTCACATATATGTATCACAAAGAACGCAATTTTTGGAGTTAATAAGCATGTTTAGATTATGATCTCATGAATGGAATGCTACTACTTAGACGCGAGAACCAGTGACACCATATGCTCATACCAAGTTCAAACTCCACAAATTGAAACACATAACACTCAAGATTGAAGTCACGGGTTGTAATGGGGCTTGGGGCGTGTGGATAACAAAGAAGGGATATGGAAAACAAAGGTTCTTAAAGAAATAGTGAGCAAGGCAATTGAATCAACTTAGAATTCACTTTTGAATGAAAACTCAACTTTGGAACAAAAAGGGAGACAATTTAGGGCCAGAATTGGTGTTTTGAGCCCTTACTTCAATCACTCATTCTTTCATTTTTTTCAAGCTCTTTTTTCTTTCTTTCTTTTCTTTTCTGTTTTTCTTTTCTTTTGAAACTCAAAACATACTTAAGAACAAGCATTCCTTCTCCCACACTCATTTTCTTGCATAATGTAACTCAAAAGGAATTCATTTAAGTCATGCTCACTATCTTCTAAGAACAAAGGTGTGGATTGTCCTAAACTAGGCTAGGTGAGGATAATGTGGGTTGACAAAGAATAAAGGCTAAACAAAGCTCAACGGGGGTAAAACTTACAACATATACGAAATATGGGAAGTGAGGTTATTTGGCTATGGTGGCAATTACACAACTTCATCTTGAATATGTTATGTAAATCAATAACATGCTTTGAATGAAATGGGCATGAGTTCTAGCATTTGGAACTATATGATGAAACGCCTTCTAAGTAGTAACCAAGCAAAGAATAATGAGATCATGCAACAACTTTAGAAAACAAGAAATCACAGATTATACTCTCCAAAGAACGTTATAGGCTCAAGTCTCTCAGGGTTGTAGCGTTTGTTTGAGTTCCTTCCTTCAAGCATGTTACATAACTAATTTTTTTTTCTTTTATGATTGCATGTGAAGTCATACATTATAACCATAACCAAGCATATACCAAGAGTAAATCGAACTTTTCTCCATGTTTATAACTCTTTTCAACAGTCATGCAATTAGAAACCAAATCCTTATCATTGTGTTGGAAGGTGACCTACGACACAAAAACGACTCAAAACACTATTTTTAGGCTTTTCAAAACATGTTTTTCAAATTTTTATGTGATTTTCGAATTTTTAAGTCAAAACACACTAAACCCACTTAAAAACAGCAAGAAACAACATTTGAAGTTATGGTGGATAAAACCCTACGAATTTGCATCAAAACACTTTAGTAACTCCCCCACACTTTAAACAAACATTGTCCTCAATGTTAAAAACCACACTAAACACAAACAAACATATAAACAGCAATTAAACATACTAAACATGGCAGAATGTATCTAACAAAGAGAAGAGTTTAGAGATGCAAATCTGGTTATGGAGTTTTCGTTCCATCTTCTCCTTGGTGATTGCAGTGAGGCTTGGATCTTTGTGATTCCACAGGCTTACTCTTGAACTGCGCTGTTCCCATCGTTGATTTTCCTTTGTGCTACTCTTGAACTGGGCAGCAGGCTTCCTTTGGTCTCCCCCGAAGGTCTGAGCTTCCTCCTCTTATCTGTTTCTTTGTTCAATCTCTCCAATTCGTATTGAAGAGGGTTAGAGGATAGCTCAGCAAAGCTAGGTAAGCAACCAGGGAATAGAGTCCAGATAGACTCCAAGTACCGGCTGATTGCTTCTTTCACTTTGCCATGCAAGTAATATCAAGGACAAAGGAAAAGACAGGGAAAGAGCATGATATGAGATACCTTTGCTTTCGCCCTTGATGATATGAGATACCTTTGCTTTCGAAGAGGCAGCGAATGAATCCACATGTTCCGATCCACCGTTTCCTCTTCCTCATTCGTACTGCAGGCATTTGGTATCTTCTTTGGGGGATACATCCATGTTTGAAAGTGTGTTCTCAAGAGAAGGAGAAATCTGAGCATGTTTGAGAGGGTTGGTTGCAGCTTAAATTTTTGGCCGAGAAGGAAAGTTATGCGCTTCTGGGTGTATGCCTTGCCATGAATGTTGATGTATATAGGAAGTGTAATGGCAAATGGCAGTGCGGATGCGGCAATCTCTTCCACGCGTCTTCTAAAAAGCCGGGAGTTTTTGATAAAGTGGCACGCGTCTTCTAAAAAGCCGGGAGCTTTTGACAAAGTTGCACTCGCTTTCTGGAAAGCCGGGAGCTTTCGGCTTTGTCACCCACGTTTGTCGGCTACAGTGTGCAACTGATTTCTCGCCTTCCACGCGTCTTTTGAAAAGCTGGGAGCTTTTGACAAATTTGCACACGCTTTCTGAAAAGCTTGGATTGCGTCTGAAGAGCTGGCGATCTTTACACCAGAAAATCCGGTTTTTTGAAGAGCGGTGTCTCTTCAATGCTGAATTGGTGATTGTGTCGCCTATCCTTTAATAGAGGTGATCGATCACCTCTATCTGCACACTTTGAAGACTTCCCAAAAATCATCTTCGGCTCGTCGAGATTTTCCTCCATCCAACCCTTCTCTTTTAACTTCTTGAACAATGGCTAGCTCATCCAACCCATCGAACATTTGCTTAGATTTGAGTCTAAGCAATGATCCTGTTGCGCCTCGTCAGGGTAAGGTATGGTGCCCGTCTTTCTTATCTTCCCATGGCCCTCTTACAGATGAGGACTCTGTGATGACGGATCCCACAACGGCTACGATAGTGGCTCGGAACCTCCTCACTCCTAAAGACAATCAGCTGTTTTCAGGACGGTCCGATGAGTTGGCCGTTCAAGAATCCCTGGCTCTGAGTGTTCAGTGCGCTGGCTCTGTGTCCAACATGGGCCAACGCCTTCTTGCTCGCTCCCGTCAGGTTGAATCCTTGATGGCGGAGGTGGAGAGTCTTAAGCAGGAGATCAAACAACTTAAGTACGAGAACCGAAGTTTGCACGTGCTTGCCAACAATTATTCGTCAAGCATGAAGAGGAAGCTTGATGAGCTTGATGACCGTCAAAAGCTTGCTACTTTCTTCCAGAGGCACCTCCTTCCTGGGTCATCCAGCGTTCCACCAAGGTTTGGGGCCTTGAATGATCTATCTTCGGTGCCTCCCGCTCCGATGCCTCTTGCTCCAATGCCTTCTGCTCCGAGACCTCCTGTTTCGATGCCTTCTGCTCCGAGAGTGTTGCCACGTAGTGGGGCCTCACGTACACAACCTTTGTGAAGACTCCATCTTTCTGCCATGTTTAGATACAATTGTAATTTATCGAAAAATCAATGAACAAGCTTTGTTTTATTTACTGTATTGGGTTGCCTCCCAAGTAGCGCTTTCTTTTACGTCTTGCAGCCGGACGAAGAACCCAATCACTCCAGGATATGTTCACGAATCGGATGAGAACTCCGAGTCATGAACTAGTACCTAAAACAAGAAACAAAACAAATTTAAGAATCTGGAAAAATAAAAACAAACGAAAATAAAACAATCCAAGGGATTAGCAAAGTTGCTAATCCCCGGCAACGGCGCCAAAATTTGATGCGAGATTTATACGCACACAAATTAAACCCTCTTTTTGTCAATTGTAGTATAAGTATAAGTAGGGATCGTTCTGGACCGGGGATTAGGAGGGATTGCTAAAACCTTGGAAACTGACTCAAAAACGTAAAAACAAGATAAAACACTAAACTAGACTCAAAGAATGTGAAACTAAACATTAAAACACTAAGACAAACCAAAAGACTCAAAATGCTTTAAAAACACAAACTAAATTGATTTCTAACTAAATTGAACAATAAAGTAAAGGGGGATTGGATTTGGACGACTTTAAACTAAAAATGGAAACTTGGAAATAAAACAAATTGTAAATATGGATTTGACGGAAATGAATGGATGGGAAGCTAGCTAAGGGGTTCATCTCCACATATATTATACTTGCATACAAAACGATGTCTAATTGCTTTTCAATAAACCATGAATTCTCAACGCCCCGGGTTAATTAGGTCCGCTTAAATTAACCGTCAAGTTTTCCTTAAGTTAATGAATTGGATGATTGCATACGACAATCCAAAGCATTCCTCACAAGTTCCCTACATGAATTGCATAATAGAGATACAAGCAAGAATCATTAAGCATCATGAAAACTATAAGTATTGACGAGGCATTCATTACTATGATTGCATGAAACTTATGCCAAGAATATGTTTAACACGATTGTTTATAAGCAACCTCCACTACTTGTGCATATAAGTTCATAACTATTACGTGAAACTCACTTATATTCTAGCGTCAAATTCATGCATGAAAATTAAGCGTTCATTCTTAATAAACATACATAAATAGGTTATCAATTAAACAGTTAAACAAATTGAATTCACAACTTATGAAACGTAATTAAAAGTAATCAAATCATATTACAAACATAAACATAGTTTCGAATCACCCCCTAGCTAAAGGGGGTTTATTTCCTCATACGTACAAAACAAAGAGAATTGAAATTAAACATTGAAATCAAAGAAACGCCTAAACATTCCAACAACTCAATCTTGAATTGTATGAACGTTTAGGCACTCTTCTCTTCCTCTTTATTGTAGCATAAGGTCTAGGGATAGTTGGTTGGGGGGATGGAAGTGTTGGGGAATTATGGAAATGGATGAGGAGTGGTGGAAATGGAAGATGGTTTTTGGATTCTAAGGGAGAGAAACTCACGGCTAAGGAAGTGTTTGTGGTGTGTTGTGTTGTGAATGAGATGAGATTGTGAATGAATGAATGCAAGGGTATTTATAGGAGGAGTGGAGATGTATATGGCTATTTGTTTAAGGTGTTTGTGGTTGCAATGATGAAGAATTGCATGTGGAAATAAAAGGGAAAATGTGGTGAAATGATGAAGTAGAAAGGTGGAAATGCATGTGAGATGTTGGAAAGGAAATGGGAATATGAGTAGGCCATGGCATGGGAGTTGTTTTGTTGGCGTAAATGTGCCATGGTTGCAATGATGAAGAATAAAGGGTGCATGTGGGGTGGAATTGAATGAATGCAAAGTGAATGAATAATGAAATGAGTTAAAGAGGGAGAATGTGGTGAAATGATGAAGTAGGAAGGTGGAAATGCATGTGACTTGTTTGTGGAATAAAGAATGAATGGTGGAATGATGAAGAGTTGCATAAAGAATGCATGTAGGGTTAGCTAGGTTGGCTTTGTTTGGGTGCATGTGTGTTAATGGTGGTTTTGCATGTGAATTGATGGATTGTTTTTGATGGAATGGATGGTTCTTTGCATGGCTTTTGAAGTGATTGTGGGCTTTGGAATTGGAAGGAAATGCATGGCCTTGGGGTTGGTTTAAGAGAGAATGGGCTAGGCCCTTTGTTTTATGTCCAAAATGAATACAAGGCCTTCAAATTCGTCCAACACTTTGGCTCCAATCATATGCTATCCATTCCAAGCCCAATTTTGCTCCAAAATGCTCCAAAATGCATCTTTTTGCTTCCTTAGCCATATGAACCTAAAAACACACGAAAATGGCTTAAACTACTAAAACAACTATGAATTAACAACATAGATGCACGAAAACAAGCTAAGTAAGTCGCCTAAATATGCTCCTATCAGGCACCAAATAGAGAGTGTGAGTAAGCAATAAAACCAAGCTTCCCAAAGTTATTACCTCTCTAAAAGTAATGCTCCTAAATGTAAAACCCATGTCGCTTTCCATAAGACAATACAACATATATACATATATCCAAACCATACTCAGAAATGGCCAAAACCATGGTTTGCCATCAACTCCAACTCCACCATGCAATAATAAGTAGGCCAAATGAACTTAATCAATACAAAATGATATATCAATCGGAGTCATCTAATATGACCTGTATGACTTATCCACATCTCATCAATCATGGCTAGCATATAAGTCGGAGTCACCTATAGTGACCTGTACGACTTATCCATATCGGAGTCACTTATAGTGACTTGTACGACTTATTCATATCTCATCAATCATGGCTAGCATATAAGTCGGAGTCACCTATAGTGACCTGTACGACTTATTCCTATCTCATCAATCATGCTAGCCAATAGCTCAATAAGTATACCTGCACACGAGTCGGAACCACCTAAAGTGGTCTGTACAACCAGACTAGGTGTAAATAAATACGCTCAAGTGCTATGATCATGTGAAGACTGTGCGAATAATCGCGGGTCACCTACGAGTCGAAACCACCTAAAGTGGTCTGTACGACAGGACTGTGCACCTACCTTGGATCCAAGGTGAGCGTAAGGTGCGGGAGGTGAACATCACGTGAAGGACTGTGCCCTAGCCACGGGCGGAAGCACTAACACTGGGGTGCAGGTTTATGAGCTATATTATATCTTAACACAATCATACTCACTAACATCAACATGTACTCACCTGAGGCTTACCTGGGCGTCCGCGGCGTCATATAACACTTCAAAGCATTCACAATAATCAGGTCCAAGTAATATCCATAAGACAATACAACATATATACATATATCCAAACCATACTCAGAAATGGCCAAAACCATGGTTTGCCATCAACTCCAACTCCACCATGCAATAATAAGTAGGCCAAATGAACTTAATCAATACAAAATGATATATTAATCGGAGTCATCTAATATGACATGTATGACTTATCCACATCTCATCAATCATGGCTAGCATATAAGTCGGAGTCACCTATAGTAACCTGTACGACTTATCCATATCGGAGTCACCTATACGACTTATTCATATCTCATCAATCATGGCTAGCATATAAGTCGGAGTCACCTATAGTGACCTGTACGACTTATTCCTATCTCATCAATCATGCTAGCCAATAGCTTAATAAGTATACCTGCACACGAGTTGGAACCACCTAAAGTGGTCTGTACAACAAGACTAGGTGTAAATAAATACGCTCAAGTGCTACGATCACGTGAAGACTGTGCGAATAATCGCGGGTCACCTACGAGTCGAAACCACCTAAAGTGGTCTGTACGACAGGACTGTGCACCTACCTTGGATCCAAGGTGAGCGTAAGGTGCGAGAGGTGAACATCACGTGAAGGACTGTGCCCTGGCCACGGGCGGAAGCACTAACACCGGGGTGTAGGTTTATGAGCTATATTATATCTTAACACAATCATACTCACTAACATCACTAACATCAACATGTACTCACCTGAGGCTTACCTGGGCGTCCGCGGCATCATATAGCACTTTAAAGCATTCACAAGTAATATCCATATGAATATGCCATGATGCAATCTAAACCCAAACATTTCATGATATTCCCAAAATATATAATACGGCGTAACATGTACAATCAATAACACCCTACTCCCAAACTATTTACTTTTGAGGGTAATCATTAGTGATAAGCCCAATTAGACCCTAGTTACATTAACTATCATACTTACCTTTCCTTACTTCAATTTCTTGATTCTTCACGCATTGATTTATGATCAACATTTAATCACCAAATCATAAAGCTAAATCTCACAATTCCCACCAATGTCCCTCACATTGCTCAATTCACTAAACAAGGCTATTGTCTCAATTATTTAATCTCATTTATTATATGGTTGCATCTAACGTCTTGTTAGACTGCCTACGTACCCTAAACAGGGATCAAGCCATTCGTAGTTCGCAATGATTAATTGTAGGTAACAAGTATAGATCACTATAGAAGTGCTTGTGTAACTATCAATTATATGCCTATGAAAGAAAAAGACTCACTCACCTGGAGTCCACGCTTTGATTATCTTGCACGCACATCGAGACATCACGATCTATCGTCCCCTGTGACCAATTATCAAATCACGTCTCAAAGTTCTTACCGATAGAATACATAATTTACATAAAACATATCCTTAAGGACCTTCAAGAATAATTTGAGACCCATTGACCAAAAGTCAACAGTCGATCAAAAATCGACGATAGGGTCTACAACCCTGTCTAACTCGATTCGGAAGATACACATATCAGATTTCCAATCTGTAACATCCAAAGATCCACATTATGCTTCTAGAATAACATATTAAAATTTTATTATGATCCAACGGTTGGATCCTAGCCAATTCCCAAAACTGATTAGCAGTTAATGTTTTATTTTATGAATTTACAAATCCAATTTGGAAAGATCTGTAAGTCGAATTCCCAATCTGTAAGTTCCTACATTCTTCAAATATTATGTACTACAAGGTAACAAAGTTTGGTGACGATCCAACGGTTGGATAGTCGATTCACATAACTACCTATTAACATATCGTAGAGAATTTAGGTTCCAACGATCAACCTACATCATTCAAATATCGACTAAATTCAGGACATTTGACATAGCCTAAAAATAGCATTGGCGGTCCACTGGCCACGTGCCGCCGTGGGTGGCGGTCGGCCGCCCCGACTCGCCGGAAAATCCAACTATTTCCAAAAATTCTCAAACTTCACAGAAATTAAGATCTCAGTGAGTGGAGCAACTTTCATACCTACCACGAAGTCCAAAAGTGGACAGAAGATGGTCAATTTTGCCCACAAAGCCAGCGGGTGCCTAAAACTTCCCAACGTCGATTCGTCGTCTACGGTGGTCCAACGGGGTCAAGGTTGGTTGGGTTTTTCTCCTGGGATGATGGGCTACAAAGCCCAAGTGGTGGCATCGGCCATCGCTTTGCCGATTTTCCAGAAAATCAAAAAGGGTGGCCGGAGCACTATTGATTTTCGTCAACTTTCATGGCCTCCAACCGCCACATAGCATGGTTAATCAAGGTGATTCTTGGGTGAGTTTTGTATAGGGGAATGAGAGCTTCAAGATGGTGGTGGTGGCATCAAAAAACTCCATCGGAATTGGCCGGAATCGGCCTTGAAAGATGGGTGGTCGGAGAGGTGTACGGACGGAACCCACGGGAAAAGCTCCCAGCTTCCCCACCCCCCCCCCCCTTTTTTTTTTTTTTTTTTTTTTCTTTTCTTCCTTTTTTTCTGATTTCTCATTGGTCCTCCACCCCTTTTAATTTGATTGGTCCCTGTTAGCGAGATTCCATCATCTCCACATATCTCTCCTCAATCTTCTTGATTGTGTTAAATTTAGAATGATTGTATAGGGTTGACTTGGTGATTTCAATTGTAATTAATTATTGTATCAAATATGTTCTATATATCTTGTAATTCTGGAATGAACAAAATAAGGGAAAATCATTTTCTACATGGTATCACCTAGGTCTAGGCTCCTTCTTCTCGAAAAACCCTAGCCGATCCCTACCTCTTCTCCCATGGCTACCTCTGGCCCTAGTATTGCAAGCTTCCTGAAATTAGATGAAGACAATTATCCTGAATGGCTTCGCCAGATGAAACCATTCCTTATTGGCCAAGGTCTTTACAAGTTCGTTGATGGCTCTCACCCACAACCTTCAGCCACTATTCTTGCCGTGCCCTCCACCCCCACCGATGCTCCTGCTGCTCCTGTTCCCAATCCGGCTTTGCTCACATGGATTCAACAAGACCAACTTGTGGTCAAGTACCTCACTACTACGCTGACCAAGCCCATTATTTCTCTTACCATTGGTTATGAGACTGCCCAAGCCATCTGGGAATGTCTTCATCACCATTTTTCCCAAACCTCTATTGCTAGCTCCGCATCCCTCCAGTTTCAACTCCTCAACCTCACAAAAGGGACCAAATCTCTTAATGAATACTTGCTCCAAGTAAAACACATTGCTGACTCCTTGGCTGCCATCAACAAACCTGTGGATCCTGAGTATTTAGTCACTCTCACTCTCCGAGGCCTTGGTCCAGAATATCTCATGCTTCGAACCGCCATTCTTCAAGGTTCTTCCCTTCCAACCTTCACTGAACTTCGCTCCCGCATTCTCGCTTTTGAAGCTCAAGACCCCAACTTCAACGCATCATCTCCTTCCTCCCATGCTCTCTTTAATAACCACCTCCCACCATCGGCTCCTCAAAACCCAGCCTCGTCTCAACATTTCCCTGGACATAAGCCTCATAATCCCAAGGGTTTCCATCGCAACCATACTGGACGTGGTGGCACTTACCGCAACAACCGGATCTCTCACCGCCGGTACAACAACAATCATGGCTTCTCTCTTCCCCCGACGCAAGGTCAGCAACCATGGCTCCCCCGCCCTCCTCCTTGGTCTGCTTCAACTAATGGCGTGTTGGGCCCTCCTCCCACCTGGTGTCACAATTGCAACACCAATCAACATAACCAGGCTCACTGCCCGCACAGGTACAATGGCTCTGCTCAATTCCCTCCATTTGCTGGTGCACATATGGCTCAATCCGCTGCTGCGGCCGATCCCATTTGGTATCCTGATACCGGCGCCACTCATCACATGACGGGTCTCGGCACTTCTCTTCAACACCCGTATCCCTACAATGGTAATCAACATGTCTTTATGGGTAATGGAGATTCCATGCATGTTACCCACACTGGTACTCTCCCCTTTTCTTTGGGCTCTTCTACATTCACTCTTCGTGATGTTTTTCGCATTCCCGCCATTCGCAAAAATTTACTTTCCGTTGCTCGGTTCACCAAAGATAATCGTGTCTTTTTTCTTTTTGCCCCCGATTTCTATCAAATTTATGATTTGCTCACTGGTGAACTCTTATCTCAGGGCCCTTGTGAAGATGGCTTGTATCCTCTTCAACTTTCCTCCATCCGTCAACCCCTTGCTCCTCACGCTCTTTCCACTCTTCACTCCTATACTTGGCATCGTCGTCTCGGTCACTCGTCGTCTTCTGTTCTTTCCCACCTAGGACCATTGTTAGGAAAAGAAATAAGATTTAATAAGACATTCTGTACGGATTGTGCTATAAGCAAATCCACTCACCTACCGTTTTCAACCCATAATATTTCAGTCTCTCTTTCTTTTCACCTCATTCACTCTGATGTTTGGATGTCTCATGTGCCCTCTATTAGTGGTTTTCGGTATTATGTTCTTTTTAAGGATGATTTTTCGCGTTACTCTTGGATTTATCCTATGCGCCGTAAATCGGAAGTGTTTACACACTTTCAAACCTTTGTTGCCATGGCACAGAATCTCTTTAACTCTAGCATTAAAATCTTACAGAGTGACAATGGTACCGAATATGTGAATAATGCCTTTGCCAATTTTTGTACCACCTTGGGTATCCAACAACGGTTCTCATGTCCTCACACCCCTCAACAAAATGGCGTCGTCGAACGAAAACATCGCCATATTGCAGACATGATTCGCACTCTTCTTCATACTGCTCATTTACCATTTTCCTATTGGACTGAAGCGGCTCTCACCGCAGTTCATCTCATTAACCTTCTTCCCACACCCCTCCTAAATTGGGAATCCCTATATGCCAAACTCTTCCATCGCTCTCCCTCATACTCTCATCTTCGTGTCTTCGGTTGTTCATGTTTTCCCAACCTCAGTTCTTATACATCCCACAAACTTTCTCCTCGTTCTTTAGAATGTGTCTTCATTGGTTATAGTCCGAGTCATAAAGGTTATAGGTGTCTCCACCCTTCCACCGGTCGTGTCTATATCTCCCGTCATCTCATTTTTCAAGAAGATTATTTTCCTTTTACTAACTTGCAGGTTACTCACGACTCTCCAACTGTTTTGTTGGACATTCAACCTATCGCACCTCCGCAGCCCCCGCTGCCGAGCCCTCATCTACCACTGTCCTCCCCTCCTCCGCAGGTTACTCCTTCTCCTAGTGATCTGCCGAGTTCACCCCCCAACTCGCGGGACCCAGCTGCTGCCTCTATTGCAGCTCCACAGCCACCGACAACATCCCTTCCACCGCAAGCATCATGTGATGATGCACCGACTGCACCGCCCACTGTTTCTCCGCATGCAACCCATGCAGATCCCATGGTGCCTTCCCATGCTATTCCCATGGTCCACGACTCACCTATCACCACTGCTCCATCCATGCATCCAATGGTCACACATCTCCGACTTGGCATCACCAAGCCCAAGCATTCCACCGATGGCACCGTACGCTATACTCTGCCCAAAGCTCTTATTACAACACTATCTGACCTTGAGCCCACCTGCTTCTCTCAAGCCTCCAAAAGTCATGCGTGGCATTCTGCAATGTCCGATGAGATCAATGCTCTACTTAAAAATAATACATGGTCTCTCGTTCCTCCTTCACCTCATCATAACACGGTTGGTTCTAAGTGGGTATTCCGGATAAAACGGAAGCCTGATGGCTCTATTAAGCGTTATAAAGCTCGTTTAGTCGCCAAGGGTTTTCATCAACAGCCCGGAGTTGATTATGGGGAGACCTTTAGCCCCGTTGTAAAACCTACCACCATTCAAACGGTTCTAAGTGTTGCCATTTCTCGTGGTTGGTCACTACGCCAACTTGATGTCAAAAATGCATTTCTTCACGGGTTCCTCCAAGAAGATGTTTACATGACTCAACCTCCCGGCTTCGTTGACCCCGATCGTCCCTATTATGTCTGCAAGTTATACAAACCCCTCTACGGTCTCAAACAAGCGCCCCGAGCATGGTTCCATCGCATTAGCTCCTTCCTCATCACTGCTGGTTTCACACAAAGTGTTGCTGATCCATCCCTCTTCATTTATCGGTTTGGTTCTCACACCATATTTTTGCTCCTATATGTTGATGACATTGTTCTCACTGGTAATGATACTGTTTTGCTACAACGTTTTATTGATGCATTGGGCAGTGGTTTCAACATCAAAGATCTTGGTCCACTTCACTATTTTTTGGGATTCCAGGTTCTTACTCATGGTGATTCCCTACACATCAATCAATTAAAATATGCTCATGATTTGTTATACAAGCACAATCTTGAACATTGCAAGCCCGTCACTACACCCATCGCTGCAAAGGTGGTTTTGTCCAATACTGATGGTCCTCTCCTCTCTTCTCCCACGGAGTTTCGTGAACTTGTTGGCTGCCTTCAATATCTCACCTTGACACGTCCCGACATTACTTATGCGGTGAATACAGTTTCTCAGTTTATGAGTGCCCCACGTGCTTCTCATCTTGTTGCCACCAAGCGTATTCTTCGGTACGTCAAAGGGACTCTCGATCATGGCCTTATCTTTACACCTCAATTACGAACCGCACGCCTTTGTGCTTATTCCGATGCTGATTGGGCGGGGTACCCTGATACACGCCGCTTTACCAGTGGTTACTTAATTTACTTGGGTTCGAATCTTGTCTCATGGTGCTCAAAGAAACAGCCCATTATTGCTAAATCCAGTGCCGAGTCCGAATACAGGTCCCTCTCTCACTCTTGTGCAGAAACAACATGGTTATCCTATCTTCTCTATGAACTCGGTGTCTCCATACAGTTTCCCGTTCATCTTTACTGCGACAATCTTAGCACCACCTACATGGCTGCCAACCCCGTCTTCCATGCTCGCACTCGTCACATTAAACTTGACTACCACTTCGTCCGTGAAAAGGTTACTGTTGGTAGTCATCGCGTCTTCTTTGTGCCATCCATCGATCAGCCAGCTGATGTTCTTACTAAAGCGCTGCACAAGCCGCATCACACCCTTCTTTGCTCCAAACTTGTACAACCGAGGCCGTCCAGTTTGCGGGGGGGGGGGGGGGGGGGGGTGTTAGCGAGAGTCCATCATCTCCACATATCTCTCCTCAATCCTCTTGATTGTGTTAAATTTAGAATGATTGTATAGGGTTGACTTGGTGATTTCAATTGTAATTAATTATTGTATCAAATATGTTCTATATATCTTGTAATTCTGGAATGAACAAAATAAGGGAAAATCATTTTCTACAGTCCCTTTTCCTCTTTACTTAAGACTGATTAGTTAGTCTTCCCACAAGGTGGGAGTTCAAATAATTTAACTACCTTTAAATAACCAACTTCAAACGTCCGTAATCATACCGTTATAATTCGGACTCGCCAACGGCTTTCGCCTATGCGTTCGTAGTGACAAGTACTACAAGGATATACTAAAAGAATAAATCATATGTCGCTCTAACTGATGATCAATGGAAGTCAAAGTCTTTGCCTCTAGGGCATTTTCATAAATTTACGCTTCTAAAATTAATAAAAATGTAAAATTTGGGACGGGTTGTCACAGAAAGTTTCTTCTGTCTAGACAATACCAAAAGAGAGAGAATGTCAAAAAAGGGGTATGGTAGGCCTCAAATAGGGGATGGGCCATAAGTGATTTTTTCAGTGTGGGCCACCAAAAACTAGTGCTCCAGACGTCGAACATGAGAGTTTCTCCTTTTCACGGACTTTATAGTTTTTGGGTTTTTAATCAAAATTGTCTCTGAATTGATGTAACTTCTTACTTTAGTCTCTGACAATGAAAATTAATATAAGTGATTCCTGAGTTTGTCTAATGTAAATCATTTTCATCATTCCTTAAAAAATATGTCAATTTTATAATTAAATTGTCATGTGCACGATCATGTGACTACTTTTTAAGGATATTTTTGTTAAAACAACCTCTCCACTTAACGAGGATATTGGCAAATTTTTCATGAAGAGACCAAAATGATTTAAGGTAGACAAACTCAAGGACCACTTCTATTAATTTTCATTATCATGGAACAAAATGAAGACTTATGCTAATCTCAGAAACCATTTTGACTAAAAACCCTAGTTTTTGAGATGTACAACTCAAGAAGTGAATATAGCTTTCCTTGTCTCTCTGCCTAGTGCTTGTGGTTCTCCTGTTTCTCTAATGAAGTTTGTTTCTGACCAGAAAGGGCAAAAAAAAAAAATAAAAAATAAAAAAGAAGAGAGAGTTGTATTTGTTGTCAGTGTTATCAGAATACATTGCTTGGAACTTAACATGTCCATCTCGCATCAATGGGAGTGAACCACTAATAATATTCATACAAGTCCATCAATAGAACAAAGAAAGAAAATTATACACAGAATTTGATTTCAAATTGATTGAGACCACAAGTTTCAAAGAAGACGAGCCAAAATAGGTTTAGGAGAGGGACTGCGGGACGACCCAAAATGGGCTTCAGGACTGGGGTCGGTTATGCTACAATGTCAAGTGAAGCATGCCTCATATATTCAAGGGCTTGCTGAGTAAATTGGGGTCCAATGGAGGTTTTGAGCTCAACAATACGAGTAATCCAAAAAATAGATGGCTTTGTTGGCAGTTCCCTTTGGCAACCCTTTAGCAACAAGGCACTTGAAAACCCATGTTTTAAGTTGGGCAACCGATAGTGTTTGAGATTTGGCCATCGTGTGAAAGTGATATCAAGTAGAAAGTGTTTGGAGTCCATCACACTATCTAATATGCCTCGTTTTGTGAGAGAGAATGTCGCCAATCCTGAGTAACAAACGAGGCCACAAAGTAAAATCCACAAACTAAATTGATTTTATTAGAATTTAGAAGTATGGGGACCAAATCAGGAAATGATAAAACATGGACCATTTTTTCATTCAACTAATTCGAATTAGGGTCTAATAAAGAATAAGTTGGTCTGCAAAATAATAATTCTAGCAATTAAACATAATCAAATGGTGAAAATACAGAATGGTGTCACGTCCTGGCCCGCACCCCCACCATATCTCGGGCTCGACTTCACCGTATTAGGATATTGTCTGTTTTGGACCCCGACCACGACTTCACTGTTTTGTTTCTAGGAACTCACACGACAACTTCCTAGTAGGTCACCCATCATGGGATTACTCTTGCGCAAACTCGCTTAACTTCGGAGTTTCTACGGAACCGAAAGCCAATGAGCTCCCAAAAGGCCTTGTGCTAGGTAGAGATGGAAATATACATATAAGGCTTACAGGATTCTCTCTCCTAGACCATGTGGGATGTTACAATGGGGTCTGGCCTATGCTGGCCTCCATGCGGCGATCATGCAAATAATGCAACTTTTGTTGTTTGAATTATTCACTATGAGAAGTGATTTTTGTAATTTTTGTTTTTGTTTTGGGTTAAAGGGTACCAAATACACACATAGCATTTCAAATCCGAAACCTCCTCTAGCTAAAGGGTACTTGAAGCCCAGAAAAACACTGAACAAAGAAAGTCATCAACTAAAATGATTACAAAAACAACTTGAGTCTTGGCAATCCTAGCAATATAAAAAACAAAAACAAAAATTAACGAAGAGATGGACAAATTAAAGGAAAATAAATTAGATTAAACCCGAGTCCTAGCATCTTCTATAATTTTGCTTCTTCTTGTTTTTCTAGTTATTTAATTAAATAAATTAGAGAAAAATAACAACAACAAAAAGAGATGCATGCAGAAGGAGAAGCATAAAAGTCACTACCCTATATATTGTAACTACTTTGGTTCATGTGCATGTAACTGGAAATATAGTATTGAGGCATGAGGTTATGCTTTTGACAATAAAATGGCAATGATTTTTGTGCAGAAAATTTTCAATGTGTCCAAAATATGAAATGGTTCATCATATGGTATTATACAAGTGGAGGGAAGTTTTTTTTTTTTTTTTTGTAAGTGTTTCTCCATTTATATAATGAAACATAAATCTACAGCTTAATTTTCATGTATTGCATAATTTGGTATATAAGTACATACAATCCTTGTTCTCAAAGGAAAACTAAAAATGACATAAGAGATATCCTTCCTAATAAAGGAATCTATTATTTACACAATATTTACATTCGTATTTGTAAAGATTACTCACGGCAACACTCCCCCTCAAGTTCATGGACGGAGCCAATGAAGGCTCAATGGGGGCATCATTGGCTCACTGGGGGCATATGCCCCCACTCAAGTGATTCGTTTGTTAAGTTGTAGACTACAATTATATAATACACACGCGTTTATCTTGAAGAAAATAGAATGTTCAATTCCAACATACCTTCATACTGCATATACTCCATATTAAATATTATATGAGCAAAAGTGACTCTTGTTCTGGCATGCAACTGAAAAACCGCGCCAGCGTAATCAGGTATTAATATTTTTCTTATCACTTGTCACCTTCCCGACTACACTGAAAATTTTTAAGTACATTGGAATTGTGATGCATCATCATTTGGAATCACCCTCTTCAAGTAGGGTATAAGCCATACTATAATAAGGTGTTCTTAGTTGATTTTCGAGTTACCACCCACACTAGAAGAAATTTCTAGCTTCGTCCCTATTCAAGTTGGAGCATAGATGTCACACATGCCCAGCTTGACAATTGAGTCACCAAGAATCCTACTACACATAACATGAGTGAGAATATCCGCAAGTTGTTCTTCCGAGTTCACAAACAATATTAACACAATCTTCTTCTCAAGCTTTTCCTTAATGAAGTGCCAATCAACCTCCACATGCTTCGTTCTGTCATGCTGTACCAAGTTCTCTGCAATCTCTTGTGCCGACTCATTGTCACAGTAAAAATTTGTGGCCTCCTTCGGTTTGAAACAAAGACCCTAAAGCAACTTACGTAACCAAAGAACTTCACATACTCCATGCGCCATACCTGTGAATTCGGCCTCTGCAGAAGACCTAGACACCACCTTTTGTTTCTTGCTCCTCCAAGTAACTAAATTTGCACCAACGAACGTAAAGTATCCAGAAGTAGAACTCCTATCAGTCACATCACCTACCTAATCAATATCAGTAAACCCTTCAATTTTTAAATGACCGGAATTTTTATACAAAATTCCCTTCCCGAGGCCAACTTTAAATAAGCTAAAACCTGCATAACAGCAACCATATGATCCACATTTGGTGAGTGCATAAATTGACTCACTACACTCACTGCATAGGCTATATCCAGACGAATATGGGCTAAATAATTTAGTCTTCCTACCAATCTCTGATATCTGCCTTTATCTACTGGTTCCTGATCCGAATAAATTTCCAATTGATGTTTCTCCACAATAGGAGTATACACAGGTTTACACCCAAGCATACATGTTTCCTTTAACAAATCTAGAACATATTTCCATTGAGACAAGAAAATAGCTTCGGATGAACGAGCAACCTCTACTACGAGAAAATACTTTAAATCACCCAAACTCTTCATCTCAAACTCGGCAACAAGGTTTTTTTCCAGTTTCACAATCTCATCTGAATCATCACCTGTTATTATGATATCATCCACGTAAAAAATTAAGGTTGTTACTTTACCGTTTCTCCGTTTCACAAATAGAGTATGATCAGAATGACTTTGATAATACCCATTCTTCCTCATAGCCTGAGTGAATCTCCCAAACCATGCATGAGGTGACTGCTTAAGCCCATAAAGTGACTTCCACAATTGACACACTCCCATTTTTCCCCCAATGTTATATCCTAGAGGAAAATCCATATACACTTCCTCCTCTAGATGTCCATGAAGAAAAGCATTTTTTACATCAAACTGTTTCAATGGCCAATCCAAATTTGTAGCTAATGAGATAAGAACTCATACCGTATTCATCTTGGCTACTGGAGAAAAAGTTTATATCCTTTTGGTACCAACCTTGCTTTTTACCTATTGAGTAATCCGTCAGCCTTGTATTTAACTGTAAAAACCCGTTGGAACGCAACTGGTATTTTTCCTTTTGACAGCTTCACTACTTCCCATGTATTATTTTTCTGTAATGCCCTCATCTCTTCATCTATTGCTTCAGCCCATTCTTGATTCTTCAAAGCATCCTTTACTCGAGTTGGTACTTGAATTTACTCCACATTGTTCACTCAAGCTTAACTTTTGGGTAAAAGATTTTTACATGACATATAATTGGCTATTGGATACTTTACTTTTCCTTCCGGATAAAACCTGTGAGGGGGCATACCACAATTTTGCCTTGGTGGCAACTTATATGTACTTATAACATCATTAGTTACATGAGCATCAATAGTACTTACCTCAGGGATATTCAGAGAAGACGTATTGGAGACGGCACTATAAAGCTAGAAAGAGGAAAAGCAACTTCAGCACAAGTCTTGGGGCTGCTGGCTTCGGCAACAGCTGCTTGAACACCAGCACAGGGACTCTTGGCATTCCTTTCTTCAGCAATCAATGGTTGAACCCCTATAGCAGGCTCAGCAAGAAGGGACCGCAGCTCTACTACATCAATCGGTATGGCATTGTCATTATCACGATGCACTCCCCCTGAAGAAAGTATGTCTTGTACATCCAACCACACAAAAACACCATCAAGATCACAAATACTAGCATTCTCCCCCTTGTGATCAGAAGGTGACGATGCTGGAGGATAAAAATATTCCGATTCAAAAAAAGTCACATCTGTGGTGACATACATGTGGCGGGTTTCAGGGTGATAACACTTATAAACTTTTTGTTGGGATGCAAATCCAACAGAGACACATCAAAGAGCACATGGATCTAATTTACTACGATGAATCTTGTGGATATGAACATAAGCAACACATCCAAACACCCGAGGAGTAAGAGTGTTGGTAGAGACACCAGGAACATGTTCCGTCAATACTTGGAGTGGAGTACAGAATTCTACAACCCGTGATGACATGCGATTAATTACATACACTGCATATGCGACCATGTCCGGCCAAAAACTCTTAGGTATGGACGCACCAACAAGCAATGCATGAGCAGTTTCCAAAATATGACAATTTTTTCTCTCAGCAACCCCATTTTGTTATGGGGTATGAGGACAACTTGTTTCATGGAGGAACGGAAAAAAAAGAAGATAGCTCAGAGTTAACATATTCACCCCTGTTATCAAAACAAAGAACCTTAATAATAAAGGAATATTGTATAGCCACCATCTGAGAAAAAGATCGAATAATCATACTAACATCACTTTTATGTTTCAACTCATACTTAACCACTGAAACGGTATTAACGAGCGAATGCCCCCAAACATCTGAATGCACAAGCTCAAACGGGAACAATCTCTTATTCATACTAGGAGAAAGCAAAGCATGATGGCTCTTAGCAAGAATACATACTTCACAATGTAAGTATGATTCTTTTATTTCATGAAACAAACTAGGCAATATATGCCTTAAATAACCAAAAGAAGCATGTCTTAATCGATGATGCAACAACTAAACTTCTTGCAGATTACTAGTACGGGATGCTCGAACTACATTAGTTCTGCAAGGAACGACGTCATCCACATAATACAACCCCTTTATCTTAGTGTCAAGCCCAATTATCTCCTTGGTTTGAATATCCTAAAGTAAACAAAAAAAACGGATACATAAGTACAACACAATCCAATTGCTCAGTAAGTGGGGGAATAGATAATAAATGATGAGAAAATGACGGAACAAGCAAGCAGTGGTGAAGAGAGAGAGACGGTGTGAGGTCCACCATGTCGGCCCCAGTCACCATGGTAATGGTGCCATTCGCCATTGCTACACACTTTTGATGAGTTGTTGTCATACACGTAAATAACTTTTTATCGAATGTCATATGATCAGTTGCACCAGAGTACAGAATCCAACCTGTATGGTGTTCAGTACTAGAGGCTAAAAGAACACGTCCAACAGTACCTGTATTGGGCGAGGATTCACTAGAATTGATCCTAGTCAACAAAGTTTGACTTAGATCCCTTTGAATCTGCACGGCCTCCTTGTTACTAGGTGTTGCAGTGGCTACGGATGCACGACTCCCACTAGCTCCATTAGTAGCTTGCTCATTTACACACAACTTTTTCTTCAATTCTAGGAACTATTTAGGTACATCATGTTTTTGAAAACATATATCTTCTGTATGACGGGTTTGCCCACATAAAGTACACTTCAAATTATCTTTATTTTCTTGAGTAAATGGGAGAGAATTTGTTGATGACGACGAGCTATATGACCGGCGATACGATGGTGGCTGTGACATCATAGGCGAATGAGGTGTTCCTCCTTGATTCCCAACGACAGTGCCTCCCATCATAGTAGCATGGCATTGTGCTTCCCGCCTAACAACAAAAACACTTCCACGACGGATGGTAAATGTTGAGTTCTCAAAATATCACTATGTACCTTATCAAATATATCATCAAGTCCTGTTAGAAAAGCATACGCACAGTCCAGTTGGATTTCTTCTTGAAGTGTCTTCAAGTCAATAGCACATACTTCTTTAGCAGTACAAAGATGGATGAAAAACCTCATGATGGTAGGATCCATGCATTTAATCAACCACCCTTTCACAATTGCATTTCCAGTCTCCCAAGTTTCATACTCAGCACTGTCTTCCTTAGGCTTCTTAATACTCCTTGTCACGAACCCTTTTTTACCACGCCCAGCGATATGCATCTCCAATACTTTGGACCAAAGAGGATAATTTAATCCATTGAGTTTTACGGTACTTGATACATTTGAAGCATCACTCTGAATTACAACCAGACTCAAAATTGAGTTGTTAGCCGAGCCATGCGACCCACCCTCCAATTTTAGCCTTGATCCTTCTATAACACCTGCCATGGATCACACACAGTTACGCCCACAGAGCACACCAGGCAATACTCCTGCAACTTTCAGTTTGCTGCAACAAACGCAGCAAGAACATGAATCTACAGTTTGAACACGCAGCAGCAGTAGCACGGTAGAATTTTTTAGGGTTACGGTTAGGCTCCGATGCCAAATAGAAATTAATGGCTTAATTTTCATGTGTTGCATAATTTGGTATATAAGTACATACAATTCTTGTTCTCAAAGGAAAACTAAAAAGGACACAAGAGATATCCTTCCTAATAAAGGACTCTAATATTTACACAATATTTACATTCCTATTTCTAAAGATTACTCACGGCAACAAATAACATATAACGTATGTATCTATATTTCGAACATACTAAAAATCTTTCATTCTCGTAATAGCAATCAACTTCTTGTAAAGTAGTTAAGGAACAACCATTTTATAGATATATTTATCAATGTAATTAGTTATTGTTTGGTCAGAGCAGAATGGAATCATCATTCAGTTTTCTATACATTTTTTTTATTTTTTATAATACCAAAGATACTCCTTTTCCATGCATACAAGTGTGGCCTATTGTTGCAAGAAAAATATGTGCCTACCTACCTACCTCCAAACATAATAATTATATTCTTTCAAGTTACTTAAAAAACAAACTTCATGAATTTTCAAGCCAAGCACAAGCAATTTCCTTCTTTTATTTCATAAGAAGAAGCCAACAATATCTTTCATATTATAGGGTCAAATACTTGTGAAATCAACAGCAGGAACACACATTCAGCAAAGCACGATCGGATATTTGTGCTTGGTTGCTTGACATGCTCAATACTTTCGACATGCGCCTTTACATGTTATAGACTTTATCGTCTGACATTGGATATTCTCAACACTATCATCTCATTTTCTGGAATTTCTAGCATGGTTCAAATCCCCAGTTCACAAAATCTTTTTACAAATTTTCATCCAGTGAGGCGTGATGTGAAGAGAGAGAGAGAGAGAGAGAGAGAGAGAGAGAGAGAGAAGCGTAAAGGATTAATAACCTTTTTTTCTTTAGTTTTTCATTTTTTTTAAACAGAATTTTACACAAAAAGGCACGAAATTGTTATAAGTTCCATTAATTAAATGAAAAGATATACCAACTCTCCCAAAATCTTCAAGAACATACACACCACAAGCTACGGCAATTTTCTTTTGCAATATTCTACAATATCTCAAAAGTATATTTTTATTTGAGACGTAATTACACAAACACTTAATTAATATTAATCTCCATGCTGTATTGTATCTAGAAGGTACAAATCGTCATTCAATCCCGCCTCTTGTTCTTCTTGAGCAGGATGAACGACCAGCATCCACTGCTCTTGCGCCTGCAACCATGTAACCAGAAACACAATTAGATAAAACAAATAGACTTGGGACAAAAAATTAGGATTTAGTTAAATATTCTGTGCTGCGTTGAACTAAATATTGAAAGTGATGTGTGTACAGTTTCACTCATTCGATCGTTTGAACCGTCCATTTACAAGCCATGTCATGGCTGCTACTGAATCTATATATAAAAACATCAAAATATATTTACATATACTTCTTAAAAATTGATATATCATCTGTCACTTGTAATTTTGAGGAGTTTTAACTCCAAGTTCAAGGTAATGTTACCCATTATTGACAAACACTTTAATCTCAATACTTTCTAAAAACAATTTGCTATAATGTAAAAGGATTTATTTCACTAATGCGACTGTGAGTTGATTCTTATATATAGAAATCAAACACTAATTCTTACAACACTATTTGCTGTATATATTATTAAACTTGTTTGTACTAAGTTAACACTTTTATAGGCCCTATGTTGATATTTTTGACAAATGAAAAATATCTGATGAGATAGTTCTAAAAATACTACAATGTAATGTTTTGTAAACGTCACAAAAAAAATTTAATGGTGCCAAATTTTGAAAAGGCCCCCCAAAACTTGCACAACTTTTGCACCAAACAATCCTTTGTATACATGTTTCAATCTTATAGTCATGACATTTGGCAAATCAGTTTCTAGAATGTGAGTGAGTTACATGCAACTTTACCAGTTCCCACACGTTTTTATGCTTTCTTGCATGTACCCTTTCTTCCGTTAATGGAGACTCCGAAATTAAGAAATTTAGATGTATTTCAAGTTTCACCCAAATGTCCCACATGCTTACTTAGAGGATTGCTTCTGTTAATTCAAACGAAAATTCTTTTACGCTCGGGTGTGTGACATGCACCTAAGCAACAAGTGTTTGATGCGCGATCAATGATCCAATGGAAAATGATCTAACAGGCAAGCATTCCACCATACACAGACGCATACCAAACCCACAATTTAAATAGACTTTGTTTTGGTTTAGAAGTTTTTTATATTCTTTCATGAAGTTAATAAACTCAAGACTCCCCTGTTTTCATCACGAATGAATGATCACTTGTTCCGAAAATTTTAAAACAATCATGGAAATTGGTGTATGAATGAATTGAAGACAAACTCAAAATTAAAGAGCATGGTTTCCAGAATAAAATTTAAGAAAAAATAAATTTCCTATCGCTCGAATGGAAGTGAAACTCCGAGTTAAAATTGATAACATACCTGCCGTTGCTTCTGCTGCTACAGCTGCTGCTTCTGCTACCGCTGCCACTGCTTTTTATGCTTCCACTATTGATACTAGAAACACCACTTTCACTCCTTTCTGATACAGAAAATCTCTTCATCTTCCACCATTCATTATCCACACCCACTACCTTCACAGATCCATCCACCCCCTGAGGCTTTGGAGACACCTTTGCACTCATATTATTGCTATTTGCATCCACCACCAAGCACTCACCCTTCTCCTTAACGCTCTTATTATTCTTCTTCTTACCCCCCAAAGAAATTGGCAAAACCATCTTCAAAAGAAACCCCCCACTATCTATACTCCCACTCCTCATCACCAGTTTCTTCCTCTCACCATTTTTCTTCATTTCGTTTTCGTTTCCGTCTCCATTTCCCTCCTTACCAAATTCTCAGTACTTCTATCATCGTATTCTTCCTCTTGACCTTGATATTGATTTCGATCTTCTTCTTCGTCGCCACCCATTGGCCTATACTTATGCTCAACGAGATCTTTCAGCGAAAGCTCGTAGCACGACTCAGGCATGTTCTTCACCATCTCCATGAGCTCCATCTGTCCTCTGGCGATCGCTTGTTTTTTCGAAGTCGGGGACAGACTCCGATAGTTCTTCACGCGGCTCGTCGTCTTCCACAACGGCGGCGAGTCAGACTCGTCACCGGAAGCAGTAGTAGTATCGACGTTGATCCGGCCTCCCATGCTGTGGTTTCCATATTTTTGAGTAGTTTTCTGAGGAGCCCGGGAAGCGTAATTTACGGAATGCCAAGAATCGTAGTTTGTTGTTGTGTCACTTTTAATTTGGTCGTCGTCGGCGCGGCTGTTGAAGAGGAATGGCTGTTCATGTGGGTTTGTGTTGGGATCAAGCATGGTGTTTGTTTCCTGAGAAAATTAGAGAGGAAAGGGAAGGAAAATGATGTAAGAACAAAGAGAATGGGGATCGTGTGAGGGGTAGGGTTGTTGTAGTAGTGTGTTTGAAGCAGGGATTGCCAGGTGGGTGGGTGCTCGGGGTTATCATCACTCACCCTTTTATTCTTTTGTTGTATTTGTCATTTTTTTGGCAACCAAGTTTTTAATGGAGATATCATGGCATTGGGTTGGGGTTTGGGAGGGTGGGGATCATAAAATGAAATTTTTTTGAAGTCAGGGGCTCTAGATGGGGCAGTGCTGGGTGGATGTGGGACCTTACTCGTCCTCCTCTATATATTTCTTGTGCTTTTTTTTTTTTTTTTTTTAATTTCTTTTTGAGGAGGAGCTCAGATGCCAAATTATTAGGCTTTTGATTCCTTTTCTCTTTTGCTAAATTCTTATATAATCAAGTCGGGTAGAGCAATATGTTATTTTTATGTATTGAGTTTGAGTTATTTTCTCACAATATTTACATATATTTAATATAATTATTATCTAGATTGTTAGAATGTGATATTTACATGAGTTATGCCTTACCATGACATGGTAATTAACTGTTGTAGTAAAACTTGATAATTTGAAGGAAATAATGAAAGTATCTAATACAGTCACTATCTCAATCTTGAGATGATGATATTCACAAAAGTCATGTAAGTATTCTAGGGAAACTCGATCGTCAAATATTGGTACTTACATAAGTTACATGGATTGTATTAAATAGTAATATTTATATAAGTTACATCTTATTATCAAATAATTTTACTAAATACGTATAAATATTGTAGCTAATCTCGAAAATTTAAGGGAAAGAATGAAAGATTATTGATAGTTAAGTTTGTTTTTATCCGGGCAATATTCCACTTTATATATATCCTAAAGTGGAATTTACTATTGCTTGATTAAATGCTACTTTAACTTGTCTTTGCCTTTATAAAAAGGAAAAAAGAAAGAAAGAAAGGCAAATACCAAACAGCAAAAGCTCCTTCTACCTGCCTAGTAATTATTTTGTTTCATTAGAGCAACTATTGGAGGTCGTTTAGTTAAATTTCAGCCTTAATTATAAGCCTTAAATGTTTTTGGACTTTTTATAAAGGTAATGTTTGAGAGATTCTGTACTTAAACTGTATTTTGTAGATAATATGATATGAGGGTTGATTGTTCAACTTCTTCTTGAATTAACTGAATAAAACATGAGAGCCAAAAGTTCATTTTTACTATTTTATTTAAGAAATGAGAAGGAAATTTGAACTATTGACATTGTCTTAAGGTAAAATTGTCCGTACAACTCAAAGTATAAGTCATTAGAATGAGTTCGGCTTGTTTTTATCAAGGCAATATTCTACTTTATATTAATCTTTCAAATGCGAAAAAAAAAAAATTAGAATTCTAGAAATGTTATCCAATATATAATCATCTTTGATATTTCATTAAGTATCATACTTATATTCTTAACCAAACTGAACTATAAGCTCTTGTAAAGTGAGGTTTGTCAAGTTAAATTAGGTGAAAATGTGTTTTGTATTTAACAAAATAAATAAATTGGCCGAACAAAACATGAGGCGAGGTTAAAAATTCACGTGAGTATCTTCCACTATGCATTATAGTGCATAGGTTTAATCAACTTTCGAAAGTTCAAATAGTTAATGGTTCAAAGAATCAATTAAGCTTCTAGTCCTTAATTTTCTTTTCTTTATAAAAATTTCAGAACTAAGATACTAATATTAAGACTCCTACTTTGCAGCTATTTTTGGTCATTCAGAACCTCCAAAAGCTAAAGCTTTTTTGAAAAAAGTTAGCTGGCATTATTAACATGAAAGTATTTTCACAAATAACTATGTAAATTACTATGTAATTTGTCCCCTGAAAAGCAAAAGCATGCATAAGATAAGACAAAACACAGTGTTTATGTAAAATTGCTATTTCCTTTTGAGCACAGGCATGTGGTGTCTATTATTTAAGCATGAACAGGTGACACCCGTGAAATCGATCACCTCCCATTATATCAATCGTGATTCAGTATCACTCACCGACTCACCACCATGATCAGATAATGAACGTACGGGTGGGATATATATCACACCAAAGGTTTAGGGCGTTACTAAGTAATTTTTTCATCCTTCCTATTATCTTACGAATACTTCCTGCATTTCTCACTTCGTGATGAGCTCATTCCTCACTTTCAAGTAACATATTTTTATCGTAAAAATTTTATAATCGGAACCATTCAATTTCTAACTCTAAATTTGAAGATTATTCCTATAAAAAAATCATTCGAATTAGAGATCATTTAGTATGCAAATGTACCAAATAAATCAAGGTGTAGGTATTAAGTAACATATTAATGGCAAACCCCGTTCATTTATTTTATACATCTAAATGACTAAAGGATCTACCATTTGAATGATTTTTGTAAGTATGATCTTCAAAGAAAGATTAAGATATTGAACAGTTCAATATAAAATTTATGCCTTGAAGATACATTATTTACAAGTGGAGCAATGAGTTCATCCCTAATGAGGAATGCAAGTATTATCCTTATCTTATAATTTAAGGTTGGTAACATCATTATCATGTTGGTGATGATGATGGGTGGTGGCGGCAGTCATGAAGGTGATTATGGTGGTGGTGGTGGTGACGTCGGTGATGGTAATGGGTGGTGTTGATGGAGGGTGGTGGTGATGATGATGATGGTGGAGGGTGGCGGTGATTATGGTGGGTGGGAGGCGACGGTGTTGATGGTGGGTGAAGGTGGTAGGAAAGATGATATTGGTAGGTAGTGGTGGTGGTAGTGGCGACAATGGCAGCATCAACAATATGATAGCAGTTGGAGGTGGCAGTGGTGATGGTGATGATAGGTGGTAGTAGCAATGTTGATTATAGGTGGTGTTAATTGTGGCGGTGATAATGGTGGGTTGTGGCGACGCCGGCAATGATGATGGTGAGTAGGGGATCGAGGGGAGGGTGGTAGTAGCGGTGTCGATTATTTAATGCAATCTTGTCATGTTTCTTCACAAACTCATGTATTATTTTCTCATATGTGAGTGCCTTAACCTTGCACATGCCTTCAGAGCAATGTGTATGGTTAAATTATTGGGCTTTTCATCATTTCCCTTGACTCATATATCATGTTATGGAAGAGATACAAGGTATCTTCCCATCAATTCTCTCTACAGTAGCTCCTAAGCGTGGCATTTAAGAGAGATAGTTAAGTTGGGTGATTCGTCAAACACCTTGTGGGCATAACCAAGTGACTCATATAATTTTTAAGCATGCATATTGGGCTCTATTCCCTTGCTCAACATTGCATTAAAGTACCTATTGGCTAACATATACCGGTTGTGGCGTATAATGGCCTTTAAAGAGAATCTGACCAGACTTGAAACTTCTCTGCACACTCAGCTTCGTCATATTATCAAACAACTTAACAAACTCTTGAATAATGATAGCCTTACCATATCCCTTCTTAACAACGTCGTTTTATGTTCTTTTTATCCCAGGACCAAAACGACGTCGTTTTGGCCTGGGTATTTAAAAATAAAAATAAAAAGGAAAAAACGCATGAGAAGTAGTGAAGCATAAAACATAGATGCATCGAAGTAGCGCAGCAGATTTCGGTAGCAATTCAGAGGACCAAAGGGGTGCAATCCTCACACTTAATGGTGGCTTCTGGAGATCGAAGGGGCGGCCGCTCCTCCTTGTCCCCATGTAGCTTCGCCCATAACGATGGGTGGTGGCAATGCTGACGATGATGAATGGGGGCTGAGGGGGGGGGTGGTGGTGGCAACGGTGTTGATTGTAAATGGTGTGGGTTTGTGACGGTGGTGATGTTGATGGTTAATATCAACGATGATAGTTGATGGTGGGTAATGGGGCGCCAACAATAATGATGTTGAGTGGGGTTGGTGGCAATGACGATGGTTATGGTGGTAGTTGTGGATGCAAATTATTCCTCCTCCTTGATCTTGGACAAAATTTCACCTACAAAACAAATAACACCTTAAGTCAAGGCCAAGAGTCTCACATGCCCATGATGATTTTTTTTTTTGGGGGGAGGGGGGGCGGCAGGGCGCTTCGGCCGAAGAACCTCTAATGCCAAAGTTAGAATTTTGAGGGAAAAGTGTTTAGATTAATTAGGTGGCATTTTTGGGTGTAATTTGTAGTTAATTACCCAATTAATAGATTAATTAGGTAATAAATCAATTAATTAGTTAATTAATATAATTTGAAAGGAATGTTTTGGGAGTTACCTTGCCCCCTTTGGAGAGATGGTGACCGCCCCTTGTGGCATTTTTGAGTGTAATTTGTAGTTAATTAGCCAATTAATAGATTAATTAGGTAATAAATCAATTAATTAGTTAATTAATATAATTTGAAATGAATGTTTTGGGGTTACCTTGTGGAGAAGATTCGAAGAGGATGGATGGAATAGGTTTTGAATAAATACCTATTTTGGGCACTTTTTACTTGATTGAGGGATGATTGTCTATTGCTCGCGCGTAGGAGTTCCGGTGTTTCTTGAGGGTAATTTTGTTCTTTTTACCCTAGAATCCATGTGTCGCCTCCATATTTTTCTTGATTATTTTTTGCTCCACAGTAGTGGTTGCAACAATGGTGGTCACTCATGCTTGAGTTTTTTTTTAACTCTCACTCATGGAAATACAGTAATAACAACTACATATTTACATGGAATTTAAACGGTCCCAAAGTCAATTTTTTTGTTCCACCCGGAAATTCTATATTTCTATGTTTATGAATCTAAATAAGAAAATTGATGCATGTTAATTTACAAATTTGAACTTTTGTTCAAATTTCAAGTTTATTTCCACCATCTGAACAGTGAGTAAATGAAAATAACAAGCAATACATGGATCTCTAAAAGCATCTAGAACTAGTCTTTTAGTCGTGTCAATTGATAAGCTTATATTTATATATATTTTACATCAAATTCACTTGTCTTTTCTTAGTTAGTTCCTTGTATTTTTGAGCTATTTACTTTGTTTTTGTGTTTTGTAAGATTTGTCAAGCAAAGAAAAGAAAAATAGCACAAGTGGGATTTTAAGTAACAAATTCGTCAAAACTGCCTATGCAGATCAGCTGACTTTGGAAGCAAGTTGCGACAACTCATAATGAATTAGAGAATGATCCTTATATGCTTTGAAAGCTACGGATGTCTATTTTCTGGAGCATTTCATGGATTGTTCATATCATTTTTCTAGAAGAAGTTATGGTTGTTTTAACACTGAAAGGTTCACAAGAGACTTAGCAGTTTGTAACTGCAATAAAAGCAATAAACCCAATAAATCTAGCAGCCAAAATTGATGCAGTCAAGAACAAACCAGCTAACACTTAATCAAATATAAAAGGGAAAGGAATTGAAGATGAGGATTAAGAGGGAGTAATTGGCATAAAGGCGACCCAAGGAGTTACAATTGTTTTACCATTTCCTCTCACTTATTGTCATCACTAAATGGCTATTAGTGGCTGAGTTAAGTGATAGGAGCATATTCATGCGACTTAATTAGCTTGTTCTCGTGCATTTATGTTGTGTTTACTTAGTTGTTTTAGTGTTTAAGGCCACTTTTGTGTATTTTCAGATTATAAGGACAAAGTGTGCAAGATGATGCAATTTGGAGCTTTTGGAGCAAAACTGAGCTGGAATGTGGTCTATGCAAATGGAGCACGAGGAATGGACGTCCAAAACTAAACCCTAAGCCGTGGCCCCCCCATTTGATTATGCACCCTAATTCCTCTCCAAAACCGTGCAGCCACCATCACAGATTATTCCCCATTAATTCCCTTAATTTCCCATCAATCCGTGCATTTTATTCACACCCTAATTCCTCCTTATTAACCCTAACACTAATCAACCACCATCCCATTTTTAATTCTTATTCCCTAAGCCATTATCTCCCATTTCCTCTCCATAAACCGTGCAATTCTACTAACCCTAAATAAAATATTCTAAGCCATTCATTCCATTACCTTTCATCCCATTATTCCTTCCCACTAAACCATGCATCCACTATTCCATTTCATCTCCATAATCCATGCACTTCCACATATATACCTACCATTCACACTTAAATGCCCATTATCCCATTTTTTTAGCTTTTAATTCTACATCATCCCATTATCCTTTACATCCACTAAACCATGCATCCACATTCACCTAAATAAACACTAAACTACATCCACTAAACCATCCATCCACCATAATTCCCACCATCCACACCTTTTCCCTTCCACCAAATACCTTAAACAAACATCCATTAACACCCATTCTCTTCCTATAAATACCCATTCATTCCATTCACCAAATCATCTCATTTTCCATTGTAATACACAAACACTTCCCCTTCTCCATCTTTTCCATTTCCACTCCATTCCACACTTCCATCCCATCAACCAACCTATCCTTAAACCTTGTGCTACAACAACGAGGAAGAGAAGAGTGCCTAAACGTTCATACAATTCAAGTTTGAGTTGTTGGAATGTTTAGGTGTTTCTTTGATTTCAAAGTTTCATTTTAATTCTCTTTGTTTTGTACGTATAAGGAATGGAAGAGAAGAGTGCTTAAACGTTCATACAATTCAAGTTTTGAGTTGTTGGAATGTTTAGGTGTTTCTTTGATTTCAAAGTTATGAGAGGCTAAATCCCCCTAGTTAGCTAGGGGGTGATTCAAAACCATGTTTATGCTTGCAATATGAATTGATTATATTTGGTTGGAATTTCATAAGTTGTGGATTCAATTTGTTTAACCGTTTGATTGATAACTTATTTATGAATGTTTATTAAGAATGCGCGCTTAATTTTCATGCATAAATATGACGCTAGAATATAAGTGATTTTCACCTAATCGTTATGAACTTATATTCACAAGTAGTGGAGGTTGCTTATAAACAATCGCGTTAAATGAATTCTTGGCATAAGTTTCATGCAATCATAGTAACGAATGCCTTGTCAATGCTTATGGTTTTCAAAGAACGTAATGATTCTTACTTGTATCTCTATTATGCAATCATGTAGGGGACTTGTGGGAAATGTTTTGGGTTGTCGTATGCAATCATCCAATTCAATAACGTTAGGAAAATCTGAGGGTTAATTAAAGCGGACCTAATTAACCCGGGGCGTTGAGAATTCATGGTTTATTGAAATACAATTAGAAATCTTTTTATTATGCAAGTGTAACATGTGTGGAGATGAACCCCTTGGCTAGCATCCATTCATTCCATTTCATCAATTTCATATTTACATTCTATCTAGTTTATTTACTTGTTTCGTTATTTCAATTTTTGTCCAAATCCAATCCCCCTTTATTTTGTTTAAGTCTTAGTCTTTCTTACTTTTAGTTTTGTATTCTTCGCATCAATTAGTGTTTTAAACTTGTTTTTACGTTTTTGAGTCAAAATCCAAGTGATTAACAATCCCTCCTAATCCCCGGTCCAGAACGATCCCTACTTATACACTTCACTACAATTGACAAAAAGAGGGTTTAATTTGTGTGCGCATAAAACTCGCATCATTAAGGAGAAGAAATGATGCAGCAAGAATGGCTATTAGTGGGTGAGTTAAGGAGAAGAAAATGATGCAACAAGAATTGGTTTAAAAGTAGTGTTGGGGAAGGAAGGAAAGAGGAGGCCTCAGTCAATTTCCTTTGGTTCTATTTTCTCAAACTCATGTCTTTCTTTTGTTTTAACTTAAGGATTGTGTAACAAAATTTTTAGTAGTTAGGGGATGTTTTAAAGCCCCAAATATGATTGCAAGTTTATTATGACATTTCGTTTGAATTACTTTTATGAATTGATGAAAATTGGTTCATTACTTGTCTCATTGATGAACTCTTTATGTGTTTTCTATGGATGCATACTGAGTAAGCATATCTAGGATTCTAATACTATGAATATGTGTGTGCCTGCCCTTGTCAAATGAGGACCTACATATGTTCTAGAGTAATATTTGTTAATTGCGATTAACATGTGAACCAATTACTAGGATAAGTAAGACAACGCCAGTACTTACGATGCCTTGTGATGTCACATCCCGGCCCGGGTGGGACCACTTCCCGGGCCCACTCCACCACCGTAGCACGATATTGTCCGCTTTGGGCCCCGACCACGCCCTCACAGTTTTGTTTCTGGGAACTCACACGAGAACTTCCCGATGGGTCACCCATCCTGGGAATGCTCTCGCGCGCTACTCGCTTAACTTCGGAGTTCCCATGGAACCCGAAGCTAGTGAGCTCCCAAAAGGCCTCGTGCTAGGTAGGGATGGGAATATACATTTAAGGATCACTCCCCTGGGCGATGTGGGATGTCACATGTGATGACTCAAACTCTTTTCGTTCTTAATGATTTCTACTTATTAAATCTATGAACACGTCATTCTAGATTGCATGCTAGGGACTAAGTTAAGTTGAAAACGTCATTCTCTTAACATACTACATAAGAAAGAGTAATACGTTGAGTTCTAACATTGAGCCAACTTGAGCATCTTGATCCGGAAATAAAAGGAATTTGAATGAAATATAATATGTTTGCATGATTATTTGGTGGTGGATAACACTTCCCTTAGCTCGTTTTCTTAACTTGTGAACTACAATCTATTTTTATTATTTAAAATATGTCTCTGTACTATTTTTGTTCGATTTAATTTAAATACCAAATCAACTCCAAAAATCCCAAAAGTTTGTGTCAGTGTAGCTCTGTGTGTCTAGTGTCTTCATATAAAATTTCGTAGACTTTAGATAAGTGTAAGTCGGTCTAATAATTATTTTTCGGTGACTGGTCAGTAGGGACAGCAACCCAATTTTTGTGACATTTTAAGTAGTTAGATAAAACAATCTTCTACAAGAAAGACCCTTATTTTCATATGCTACAATTAACAAATCTTAATGTTAATAAGGAAAATCAATAGGACATTTGTGTGCTACTTTGTGGTGTGCTTTTAATCCTATCATCAATGTCATCCACAAGTGATTACATATAAGGAGTTTTATCACAAATGGTAACCATCCCATCAAGATGGTCTCTAAAATTGATAATTGATCAATGTAGTCCGTGAAAATGGATGTCACAAATCAATGTGGTTCTTCTCTCACAATTATGTCAAAAATTATTTTTTATTATTTAAATCTTTTTAATCTACATGAAAATATTTAATTAGACTTGTGAGGTGCCGTCATGTGTCACATCAGCATATAACAGAATTTTGATAGGACTATGACGGTTGGACCACATTGATTAGCGACACCCATTTTTAGGGACTACATTGATCGACTTTAAACTTCAGGAACCATTTTGATGAGGTGGGTCAATTCAGAGATTATTTGTGATAAAAACCTACATATAATAATTTATTTTTTATCAAACTAAATAAGTTTTATTAATAAAAAAAAGTTAATACAATATATAATCAATTTGGTGCAATCATATATTCACACTAAGGAATAGGATATTCAGGCTAAATTTTTATTTAGTAAAAAAAAAAAAAAATGATTTTCAGGCTAAGTTGTACAACCACTAATTGTAGTGCTAGTGGCGATTACATATCCAATTTTCAAGTCCAAGGAGAAACCACTAAGAAAGAATTTATCTCTGTTGACGAGTTGTATCTTAATTAGAGTCCAAATGAAAATCATATAGAATGAATTTCTCTGTGTTTACAAGTTGTATCTTAATTAGGATTGTACTTACTATCCTTGTTCTATAGTTAATTTGTCCCGGTGTTTTAGGAATGTAACATTTGGAACTCCTTACTTTTCTTGTTGCTTTCGCATATATTTTACCTAGACTTGATGGTAAAACAAACAATAACAAGAAAGCAAATCAAACCGTCCCTCGTTAGGAAAGGAAAGGCAATTGTTTCCTAATAGAAATTGGTCAGCCCGTGAGCATGAGTAGTACAAATAGACCTCTATTACTCCCCTGTTAATCATTGATCTGTAACTACATTCTCCTTTTTCTTTTATTCCAAATTTCCAATACCATGGCTTTTGGCAAGGGAGGTTTTGAGAAACTCGAGCATGAAAGAAAGCGTCTCGAAAACGAAGAGACCGATGTCAAAAAGGTGCTCGCCGCTAACGCTTACAGAATCGAATGGCTAAGTGAGTGCATGGACTGGCTTCGCAAGGTCGATGAAGAGAGACAAAAAATTGAGAATTTGGAGAAAAGGTATAAAGAGAGGGAGAAGACTAGAACGATCAACCAAGGCCAATCATGTGGACTCCTTCAATCTTCTTGGTGCCTTGATCTAAAGATTCGCATGAAAATAAAAAAGATCGCCAACCTGCGAAAGCAGATCAAACTCGACACGATAAGGAATCAGAGCGCGCCTGCACTGCCCGATCGGTTTATAAAGAGGGGTGCACTCAAGATAGATGATTTTCCATCTCTCAATAACTATGTTGACGTGTTGTTTCTAAAGTTGCTTGTAAAAGACGGTCGTGACAAGTGCGCTAGGGTTTGCATATGGGGACCCTCCGGGGTGGGAAAAACAACGGTGCTGGAGAACGTGCACGACAGATTCTGTGAACTTACTAACACTATTCAACCGTTTGACGTCATTTTTTGGGTAACCATGACGGAGGAGAAAGGCGTGGGAGACATACAACACATACTCGAAAAGCAGTTAGGGTTACAAGCGGATGAGTTGATGAGTAACCATGAGAGAGCAGAAATTATAGCTAAAGAGCTGGAAAACAAGAGCTACTTGTTGTTTGTTGATCAAGTTTCTTCTGAGATTGATTTGGTGAGGATTGGCATCCGTAAAGGCCAACACGGAAGGGTCGTGCTTGGACGCAGTGGTTGCTACTACGACGACGAGATCGGTGAGCGCGATGAATCGTGGAAACAGGAGGATATCAAAATAGAGGGAATGTGTGAGGATGATGCCCTAAAGATGTTCAGGAAAATAGTGAACTCCAATAAAGATGTTATGAAGAATGAAGAAATCAAAAGAATAGCAACGTTAATAGTTAGGGAGTGTGGTGGGATTCCACAGTCGATCAAGACCGTAGCTTTCAATCTAGAGAAAGAAAGCGATCCCGCAGTGTGGTGGGCCACATTATCCCGTTTTGCCAAGAATTGAAACTGGTATAGCTTATGGATGCTGATCTTTTGTATTATTTCTTTTCCTCATAATTTATACATTGCGTTGGACCTTGAACTTTGTTGAGACCACTTTCAGAGAATTGCGTTGGACCCTGAATGCTCTAATTGTCTACTTCAATCTAATGAGAATTTTGTTTATTTATGAAATCCTAATGAGATAACTCTTAAAGACGAATGCATATAAAGACTTTTTTAATATTTCTTCGAGGACCTAAAAATGTTTGGTACTAGACCCTTTGGACCCACCAAGGATTATGAAATGCCTATTCACTCAGAGAGATGGCCCACTAGTCCACCCCTTAACAAAACCAATTTTATCTCAACTTAATTACTTACTGTTATGTGTTGAGTTTTATCGCAAAAGATGTCAGTGTTATTAGGTTTAGAGCCATACACTTATATATTATATTTTATTTTCTCAATTCCTCAATATGGAAGCATGCCCCCTCACGTGAGAACACCACATATTGGACCACTCACCCAACCAATCTACATCAGACATTAAGAGCAAAAGCATGGTGTAATATTAATCCGATAACTCGGGCACAGTACGGAGCCACATGACCCACATCAACCCGGCTCTGATACTATGTCAAATATTTAGAGAGACGCACCAGTAATCCCTCGACAAGATGCGTTACTTAGCTGTTGATGTCAGCAACAATCGGTACATGTTAAAATCTCTCGACAAGAACACCAAGTGCTCGCGAATGAGAAGAATTTTAATGGCCTCAGGGTAAACATAACTGAATATATTGAGATTTAATGATTACTTGCCATAGAGGGTATCTCAAAACCTATGGGTTGGCATAAGAAGGGTACTGAACTGGCGACGGAACTCTGGGATGAAAGCATGGATCGTTGAGATGGTTTTTGCAGCGAAGGTGTATGTGGAAGCTGTTCAAGCCTATCTCGTAGAGGATCCAAATCCTTGTGTAATTACCAAAAACCACGGCTAATTCTAATTTGTATCGTCCATGTCCAATGGAAAGCCATTTAGAATTACCACACAACACCAATAAAACATTACTCAAATTAAGAATGATCTTTCTCACCAGAAAAAAAAGTGAATAAAGTTAAAAATTTGTTCATCTTCACTGATGATGACTCTAATTGTTTCCTATACAAGTTACATTATACACAATACGCATCATCCTCATTCCCTGGTTAACCTGCTATGAAGGGTTAATATGACCTTTTGCGCCACTCAACGCGATCTTTGCAGCTCACACCGAATGATTAGGTTAGTCCCTTGTGTACTGCATAAGCTCAACCCACTGCAAACAGCAAGTCAAGATTTCAGATACATAGAAGGAGAGGCAATGCGTTTTCTGGCCAAATCGCAGCACTTAGGCATGAAAAACGTTGTGAACTATTATGCTTACCTGTCTCAGCAAATCAGCAAGAGTCCTAGGAAGTGCTTCAATGTTCCTCAGTACAATGTAGAATGGGAATGGGAAAAAGTCCATGTAATTTACCAGTTTGCACCCACCCTCAAAAGAATATTCCTAAAGGAAGAATTGCAGAAAGGCATTCTGGAATTAGAGATCCACTCACGACGTAATAAAAGAACAGAGAAGAAAACAGACACCATATATTAAGAAAAAAGTACAAATAATTACCTTGTGGTCCATAATGGAACCATCTGGTGAGTTATCAAGAACCAAATATGCAACCATACGCTTCTTAGCCAAAGCATCCCTAACACACCGCCTCAAGTTCTCCTGCAAAGTTGATTTTGTTTAAGAAAAAATGAAACCGTAGACAAGCAGCAATAACGGCTCGTTGGCCACTTGGAAAAGGAGAAGAAAAAAAAAAAATATTACCCTCTCGTGGAACCGGCCATCTCCGATTATCAAAATGAGCTGTTGTAGTGGATTCCATCCTGAGGGGAGGCGTGCTCTTGCAACCGCTTCATCGAGCTTGGTGTTCAGATACTTCAACACATCAACAACTGGTTGATCAGCAATAGTATTCTCCTGCTTGAATGACAAACTCGAGATCATCTGCACAACAATATCAGTAAAACACATTACATGCCATATACCATGGGCCCTAACATTACTGAACAGAAATATGAAAAGAAAGGGCTTCATGCAACAATTTACTGCCCTAGCAAAATACGTAAATAACCTCTATGTTGCTATGTATTTCAGTTCAAGATAATACTGGCATTAAGGGGCACTCACCTTGATTCCGGTTTCTCCAGTAAAAGGCTGATCGAAGTCATGCAGCACCCTTATGTTACCTTTCTTTCCAAAGCTTGCAACAGCAAGGCTCCCCATCTCTAGTTGGGACATTGCACGACATACTGTCACCAGAGCTTCGATAGCAGCATCACCACAGCCACTTTCAGACATACTAAGGGAATCATCAACAGCAATGACAACTTGATAATCACGTTTGTTAGGCCGGGTCCGTCTCAGCCATATTTTATCTTTCCGATAATGACTGGCTATGTATGGAATCACCTAATAAAGTTTACACCACAAAGAAAAACTTATTAAACTATATTTTAGAAAAACTGAAGTTGGACACTGGCTGAGTTATCTTGTGTCTAACCTTCTTCATGTTAATCCGCTTGCCAGTCTTATAATCCCCTTGGAGCTTGCTGGCAAGATTAGGCTCCATGACAAGACGCAATTGTTCCGCCAACTCCTGTGACAATCTTGTCGTGGTCTGCTCACATCTTCTCCAAACAGCAGTAGCATTGCCCATAACATCATCAGAAATTTCCTCAGGATCTTGAGCTTTCCCATGTCACCATCATTTACGGAAAGTTCACTGAGCTGCTTTATGTCACTAAAGTAGGATTTCTTGACAGAGACCACGTCCTCTACCATGCTTTGACCGTCACGATGGCTATGAATTTCTTGAGATTGATCACCAGACAATTCTTCTGCACCAGAGAGACGCATCTGGTCCTCGGTCTTATCCTTTAGCACTTGAGTACGACTCCGGTTAGGCTGTGGTTCTACTTTTTGCTTCTCAATTTCCATCTCAACAGGGCCATCTTTATGCGTTGAAGGATCATCTTCATCGGCGTTGGACTTATTACCATCTACATTTTTGTCAATCTGCTCAAATGTTGCAGGTCCGAAAGCCTGAGCTGTCCCCTTTTCATACTCAGAAACGTATCCAAACTCATCTGCATTTTCATTCTCAATTTCGTTCCCAATTTCATCCTGTACCTCCATGTTGTTTTCCTGGAGATCGACAGATACTCTAACTTTTTTCTCCCAGTCCTTGAGTGCATCCCCGACACTACGGAAAGGGTTTGGCTCAGTTTTTTTATCCGATGAAGATTCTTGCCTAGGAAGTTGACATTTTGGTTGCTCACCAACATTTGTCCCATTATTTGACGCCTCAGAAACCATCATATCCAGCTCTGAAGTATTTCTAGAAGGTAAACCACTCACAGGAGTAAGCTCAGTATGAATATCATTGCTATTTGCCCAATTCAACTCTGGTGCTACATCTCCTGGATCTGATGCTTTCATGTTACCATTTGGTTGTGTTGAAGATTCTGTGTTGGGCATATCCCTCTGTGAATCAGGTACTCCCAGTTCTAACTCATCCTTGCTTAATTCTGAATTCATCTCAGTATTATCTTCATGATCCTCATTTTCAGGAGTTGCATCCGTTTGTTCGGTCTCTGCCTCTCCCATGATTTCATCAGTTGAGATTGCTTGTTCTTCTTCATGGTTCTCATTCTCCGCATTCTCATCATGCATTTCAGAATCAACCTCCATAGGTTCAGTTTCATCAGAATTTTGATTCAACTCCTCGGGCTCTAATCCTGTAGGATCTACAACTGCTTCTTGTTTGTCTAAGTTCATATCATCCGCATTCTCTCCATCATTTAGATCATCCTGGCTTCCAGTCTCACCATTTTCTTCATCCAGTTTATTTAAATCAAGATCTCCAGGTTCGTCGGCCGTGGCAGCAGAGTCTTCCTTGGCTCTAAGCTCTCTAGAACTTGGATCTTTATCTCTAACTGAATTTCCAGATTCATACTTCTCATTAGTATTATCGAGATTTTCATCCTCATCCTTATCAAATAGTTTTTCATCAACAGTTTCACCATTAGCTCCAGTTTCTCCCATTTTAGACTCTAACTGCTGATCTTCATCATCTTCATTTGCGTCTTCTTCAGAGTCCTCACTGACACTAAATGCATCAGCTTGAAAATCCTCCTCAAACTCTATCCCCTTATCATTTTTACTTGGGACTTCACCTGCAGCATCTTGTTCTTCGCTGGCCTGCACATGCATGCATAGAAAAATTTAATAACATCTTGTCATGATGTGCCAAACGATAAACCTACAATAATAAACTGGTTTAAAAACTCAATGTGCTCAAATCAATACCTTATCAGTTCCAAGAAGTTGATCTTCATCAGTGATCTGATCACTGACAGTCATTCAGTCCTACACCCTCCCCCATACCCGTTCCAGTTTTATCTTGAGATGTATTACCAGTAACATCCTCCTCCTGGTCTTCAGAAGAGACCCCAGATCCCTTTGAATATAAAGCCAAAACATTTGCAAGCATGTGAATGGTTAAAGATACCTGCACATTAATATAAATATCAATCTCCTCAAAATAAAAAATTCAATAATCATGACAAATATAATATAGTTTCCAATACATAATCATGTGAATGTAACTTCCGTTCAATATAACATACATAACAGATGTCAGGGCCTATAATTTCCATATTGTATGTTATATATAATACCATGCAAGTGTTTTTATTAGTGCAAATTGTCTGTAAAAGTTAAGGCTTAATGGCTGTGTTAAGGCAGGAAGGCAGAATGAGTTATTTCGGTTTGGGTAGGTAGCAGAACCAGTTGCAAAGCAAGGAACAGCTCACTTGAGAAATGAGAGTAAGATTACCACCACCATGTTAAATCTCAGCGCAGAAAGAAAGATCACAGAAAAAATTCAGACATGGAGAGATCCAAAAAAAAAAAAAAACACATTAGAATCGCCAGACAATTTTTGAACCATTTTCGGATAATAGAAATAAGGTTTGACAGGAATGGGAGTAATTGAATGAAGCTTTAGTTCCACATTCCCACTTCCTGCCCCACCGGCCCAAAGAAAGGGGTATGAGAAACAGCAAATTTGAATATATGTGTGATTGAGATGCGGACTAGACCACTTACAGTTTTGCACATAGCTAAAAGTTCTTTCAACAGAGCATGACCAAACTTCCACAATATGTCCAAACAGAAATGTAGATGCTCAAACTGCACTTCGATTTGGAGCAAAGCATTCGGAGAACGTCCACCACAATGATTCACCAGTTTTTCCTGAGAACAGGACATTATATAATTTAATGGGTATGCATACACAAGTGACAAAACAAAACCACATGGATACAATAATTCTTAAAAAATAAAAATAAAAACAAAACTCACAGCACAAAGGATTGTTGTCCGGAGCTTATCACACAAATTGTCCAAACTCAAAATTTTCACTGATGAGTCAAATATCTTTTTCCAAGACATAATATGACCCAATTTATCTGGATGAACATGGCTATTACTTGGCGAACCTAATGTTTGCATCGCACCAATGATATGTTCAAATGTAGCTCTTAGAGCTTTCCAAAATGCAAAATTGAGTTCACCGCCGTCATCATCATGTGTACCAACTGAAACATTTTTCTCATTTATTATCACTGAATTGAACTCCCTTTCCATCAACCTCCCCTGAAAAATGCAAAAACATAAAACTCCATATTCCTTACAAAGTTATAATTATACAGCTAAGAATCATTTGCCATATCTAGTTTACCGCTAACAAGGGTCACACTGCAACCAAAAGAAGAAAAGAACACTCGAGCACCAAAAAAGAATTAAAAAGCCAGGGATACCTTCTTAATTATGTCTACAAAATGACCAAGCAAAATATCTTTCACCGAGCTTCTATCTGCATCTTTCCCATGGAAAGCAAGAAGATGATCCTCAAAAGCCTTGATAACCTTGAAGTTTTGGAACACCAATTGTTCCATATGCTTTGAAACAAGAAAGAATTGCGAGGAGCCAGAAAACGTCATTATAGCTCTCTCAGGGCCAAGAAGGCAATTGTCCAAAGATTCCTGTTACAAAGTTGAGCAAAAATGTAGTGTGAGTGTGAGGAGCTATCTAATGCATGATAGAAATGTAGAACACACAAGGAACAAGAAACAGAGACCTTAGATTTCTGCAGAACTGGAATAAATTTCTCAATAGAAGTAAGAAACTCATTTACTTCATTCTTGACAGTTTGACAATTGTTTAAATGGGTATTCTGGAATGTCTTCAGCAACAACAACTCATCATGTGATGTGGCACACAAACTATCAAATAATTGCTGCGACAAAACAAAAATCCTTAGCATCTTAAATTAAGACAAAAATCAACGATCGTTCAAATGAAAAGTAGAATTCCACAGTTACAAATTACCTTTTGCTGCCACATGCATTTGAAGGTGGCCCGTTGATTTTGACCAATAGATATCTTGCTACCGCTTCCATCATCAAAACCAGTGGAATCTGAATATAACTTCTCCAGAGTAGAAATCCATTCCTTCAAGTCCCGCATTTGCTCTGCAAATTTGTTGGCAGCTTCCTGCTGATTTTTTTGTATTTCAACGAGCTGGTGAAGAAAAGGATCTTGGCTTCCATTCTGTAACGCATATAAATTAACATAAATACTCAGTGGTCAAACCAAAATGACAAGATCTAGTTGTCAAGGTTCTTGCTTCTGAAATCTAGCCATTCTCACCTGTTTGTGAGTAAAAAGCACAGATGCTACGCTACTGAAGTAGTATTCGTTCGTTGTCTTCCATTCAGTAACAAGATTTTGACTAGTCAAATCAAGAACAGCATCAGAATCTCCACTGGGCAGTCGACTTTGTGTCAGCAGCACATGCTGAACATCATATGACGGATGAACAAACCACCAAGATTTAACTTCGTCCTATCAGATGCCATTCAATAGAAGAGCAAAAGTTAGTTTACATGTGATTGTATCGCTCACCTGCCTATAGAATATATACCGTTGAAACTAATTTAAGGTGCTGGCAACACTTATATATTAAGTTTATTTTTTATAACGGCACAATGGTTATTTCTAGTGGCTCAGTTGATCACAGTTATATATGGATATATGAAGAATATGCTCTGAAGAACAAGAGCTAAAATCCAATGTTCATACCTCTATAAAAATGTCCCTTGACAACCCGCTGCTTTTTAAAAGATTTAGAAGGCAAGAAAAAGCCCGTCTCTTCTTTTGACTCTTGCTTTCATCCTTCCACAAATCACAACAATCTACTGCATCTTTAAATATTTTTTGAAGTGTGAGCCACACAGCACTCCATTCCTCCTTGTATGAAGGACAAGGGACAAGAGAAGCTGGGCACTGCCTTAGTATTGCAGCAATGTCTGAGCAGAGTTCTGTATTGTAAATTCAAAAAGTAAGAACCCAAGAGTGAAATAAAAGAAAATCAAGTAACTTCATGAAGATAGAAGAAACTTCCAGCACCTTTAGACTGTGGATATGCAAATTCAAGAGTTCTATCTGGCTGTAATTTCTTCAGATTCTTCATAGCAGAATCTGCTTCTTTTATCCAATCAGTGTACCACATACACCTATCTTTGTCATTCAACACAGTCAAATCAAAAACAGCATCTGCCGTCCCTATTTTTGGGTTCACATTATCCATGAGGAACTTTTGAACTTGTTGAGGCAGGCATTCAGCCCCCTTCACAATATCTTGCTCAAGAAAAACAATTACAGGTTGTTCAAGTAGGACCTATCCAAACAAGAACAGAGGCATATAATCATTACCTCATCAAAGTAAATATGGAAAAAGCACATAACCAAGTATTGTTCTTTTATCAGACGAGGGCCACGCATACAGACAATATTACACTAGGTCAATGATCATGATCAATAGTGTGTCCAGAATTCTGATAACATTCCAGCCAAATTAAAGAAGTTACATGACAATTGGATATTAGTTAAAAAGAAATTAAATTCTCAGGGAAAGCATCAGATGTAACAAAAATTACATTCTAGTCTATCAGATTCAGAACCAAACCAATATACGTTGACCGACATAGAAGATATTAGGGTAACAGAAAGTCTACAATAGAACATCAAGTTCGTGGAATACACCTAGTCATGAGATCACCCAATTAGCAATAAGTAACATCAAGTTTGTGGAATAAACTATATATACTTACAGTGTACTTCTTTATAATCTTCTTCAGCTTCTTCCTTGTGCTTTCGACTTTCCCAAAGTCCAGAAAACTCTCACAGTGCTCCCACTGGCATAGTTTGAGTTCTTTCTTGAGTTCCATCTCTATATCCCTTCTACTAGAATCCATATGTGCCAAAATTCTGATGAAAACAATGCAATATCTCAAAGATTGTGATGGGAAAAGAAAGAAAACAGAGAATGGGAAAAAAGGGCACATTGAGTTGATGAACTCACCCTGGTAAGAATTGCACGTAATATCCAAATGCATTGTATAAAATCTTTACATTTTTCTTCTCACAATCACTGCATGATTGTTAACAGTTAATATCCCTTGCCGAAGGAAAAAGTATTTTAAATGGAAGCATTTGCTCCTGAAAACTATAATTTTAACATCTCTGACATGAACCTATTAAGAGTAATTTTACTACCAGTACGGTAGAGCAAAAAAATAGTACGCAAGTTTTATTATCATACCTTGAATAAACCTGTAGGTTTGTACCAGTAGTTATTTGGCCAAGGAAAGCAAAAAGAAGTTGAAGGCGCCTTCTAAATTCACCAATACTGGATAAACGTAAGAAGTCTTCCAAACTGCAAAATTGCAGACATGTCACACAATCTAACATTAAACCACAAAGTTTCCCATAAATAATATTCAAGAAAAAATAAATAAACATATTCTGAACGTGCCTATGGGTAGTAGATTCTTCGTATTCAACAGCATCAGAAGGTCGTAGAACTGAATAAAGCGAAAGCCAGATCTGCAAGAATGACAAGACAAAAGCATAAAATTAGATATGCAAAATCAATCAATAACTAAGCAATTTTATTCACTATATTAGAGAAATGAACTTGCAATATCAAGGCGTTCATCAATTAAGCTAAGAGAGCCTCATTTGAACTTAATTTTTACGTAAGTTGACACGTGATTCTATCTTACACCCGTCTTATTAAAAATCTCTGATTTCATAAGTAAACCATACCATCTTCCTCAAATACTAGCCTTGAATCAACCCAATTTTGTTATGTTGATTGGTTGTTGACTTGAAAGTTACAAGGTGATGCAGAGCCGAAGGTTATATCCCGTGATTCCAGTTTTAGAAATTACAAAAAGATTTAAACAAGATAAAAATGGATATTGTTCATTTGCTACGCATTTGAAGCCTCCCAAACTACCATTTGATCATCCATTTTTTAATAATAGATTCATTTGTACCAATTTATGTTTAGGATTTTCAATGGGAAGAGATGAGTGACTAGTACTGGGGTGGGTAAAGGTATTATTTCTTTAAGTGGGCTTTTTCGCCTAATTAAAAAATTACTGTCATATTACATTACGGCAGTAGTGGAAATTTATGATTCAATTAAGGATTGGGTATAAAGAGCCATTGAAACTTGAACAATACTTGATAATTAAAACCACAAAGCACAAACCAGAAAGGCTCAAATATTTTCTCAAACATGAGTGATATGGTGCAAGAAGGAAATGAATAAATCGGGATTCAATAATTTTATTTTCTTTGGCCATTCTTCAACATTATTGTTACTCAACTTTTTTATGGGTTAATTATTGTTGCTTTTCTATTGATTTAACTTTCACAATTACAAGTAACTTTGATTTACCTTTCCAGCATTAACCTCACACTGATCCTGCACCTCATCAAGTAAGGCAGGCCAGGAATTGAACTCCATCTTTTGCCACGAGAACACCAGTTCACGAATGGGCTTGACTTGATCTATAAGAATTAAGAAGGCATAGAAAAAAGTGAACATTGAAAAATGAACAAATTCCACCACGAAGGAAATGCTCATTGAATGAGAACTCTTACCAGAGAACGCAAATTGTGAACCATTTTCTTGTAATGTATGGAGCTTGTTAATTAGAAACTGCAATCCTAAAAGGGCCTATGCAGGGAAAAGAATGTACAAGGATGAAAATTGTAGCCTTGGCATAAGATAACTTCTGGCATCAAAAACGGTGAAATGATCTTTTGTAGAGATTTTTTGATAAAATACTTGTTAAACATAATAAATTTACGGTACTAATTGGAAGTATCAATACCTTAGCTAGGCAGGTGTTCAGTGGAATATTCATAAGCATTTCAACAGCATTCATGATTTTCTGAAGTTCATGATGATCTTCATACTCAATTAAAAGGGTATGAATTCGCTGTTGAAGACCAGTAAGCAATTTCACCATTTCATACATCTTCGGAGCATTTGAATCCTACAAATTAAGATATGGAAGTCAGTTTACTGGTATGATGCTACTGAAGATAAAATATTCATACTAGGACACAAATGTTTACACACCTTGTAAAAGTTATATTTGTGGACTGACGTATCAGAAGAAACAAACTTCTGCTCATGCTCCAAACAAATACGAAACAGATTCTCTGGTGCAAGTGCAGCATCCAGACTGGAAAGAAATGAACCCCCTAAACCTGGAAATGAAAAGGACTATTACTATGCAAACATAGTATAACACAGAAAAGCAAGAAAGAAAAAAAGCCACCGCAAAAAAATCTTCACCCTTGATCATCCCTACTCCAAGCGTATGAGAATCAATGAATGAAAGCGTTTTGTCCAGATCGCTGATATGGAAAGTACCCGGCTGCATGAAAAATAAACAATGTCACTCAAATGTAAACACATACAGGATATCAGAAAAAGAAAGTGACACACCAAATATGTTTTCTTAGTATTATTTTCTAAAGTGACCACCTTAGTACTCAGTAAAACAAAATTACATAAAAGTGGACCAAGAATCCACCAAACAAGAAAAAAAATAGAAGAACATCACCCTCCATAGCCAAGCAAAACTAAAAACAAAACATTTCCAACCCATAGTTCGGACCAAATATTTTCCTGCCTCCTTGAACTTACATCACAAAAAAATTTCCACGGATAACAATCTTGATTTGCAAAAGAACATACATCACAAAAATTAAGGCCCATCATAGTCTGGAACATACATAACAAAGAATTACGGTAAATTATGCCTATGTCCGCGGAACTATTACTCCTTAGCACCCCTAAAACTTAATTTACGCCACTATAGCAAATAAATCGGCATCAAACAAAATTCTTTGCACGAGAGGAGAACAAAGGTAATATGTGTAACTTATGGATCAGGAGTGAAAAAATGCAGCATAGAGGCAAAAAATAAAAAGATGTTGATTTCAGCAGTAAATAGTAGTTGTGGATTAAGTTTCACAGACAACTTACTGCTAGAACGAGATTACATGAACCAAATAACTGATTGTGAGCATTGACCACGTCGTTAACAAGGGAATCATCCATAAAACTCCATTCTTCATCTAAATCTTCTTGTTCTTTCAAATCTTCCTCCTGAATGGGTAATATTTTATTATGAGAATAGCAGGAAAAAGTACAGAAGTATTAAAATACCCAGGAAGAATACGCATACATGAAATCTACAACCAGAACGCAAATAATGAACAAATACACAAACTCTGAAAATTACTTCCAAGAGGAAGCGGGAAAAAGCACAGAAGCATTACCCTTTCAATAGGCATATCTTTAGAAAGAAATTCCTTCCATTCTAAGAAGCTTTCATTTGCAAATAACTTCCCAAGAGATGATATGTTGAGATCAATTATACTCTCAAGTTTTAATGCACGAGGCTTAAACTTGAATTTTTGAGAATGTGCTTCCTCTTCATTTTTAGATTGAATCTTCATACTCATCCAACGACTTGCAAACACATTAAATATCTTATCCAATACCTGAATCACAAAGAAAATGTATTATCAGAAGTCAATAACTTTGAGTAAATTTCACTCAAACAGTTTCAAAATGGGAAAGAAACAAACCATAAAAGATGCATAATCCATCAGCCACGCATTAGCAACGAAATGTGCAACACGGACAACAATGTTTCGGTGCAGAGAAGCTTTAAGTTGTGAAACAGATATCTGTAGGACAATATATTATGAGCATTGAATTTTATGCCAAACAATTCTAGTGAATGAAATAATCCAGAAGTAAAACTTCAAGCACACTTAAACGGGATACCCTGTGTAGAAAAAGATTATAAGATGCAATACACACCATATCATCGCTCAGACCACCACTGGAAAAGGTGATCAACTTCTCAAGATGACTTATGTCATCAGCATTCAAGATTGTAGGAATTTCTATGTTATAGGGAAATTCGCTCGAACCACTGTTTAAGTCAATAGAAATGGTCTTCGGAACTGATACCCGGGGGAATCTCATGAATGAGCAAAGTGATCCCTGTCAAACTCTCCAAGTAAGTCATTAAAGCAACAAAACACCGCCAAAATCCACAAACATAAAAGCATAAAAAAAATACCATAAGCATATCTGTATTGGCCATCTCAACTCTACTTAGGATTATCTTTTGTGTGATGCCAGACAGAATCAGCGCCAAGCCCAATTTAATTTCATATAATGCAACCAGAACTGGTTGAACAAAATCTGTGTACTCACGGTACTCATCTGATAATAGTTGTTCAATAAAACCAGTTGCCATTTTCTGAGATAAACATAAGAATTAAAATCAAGGGTTAAAACAATTGGAAAGCTGAAAACATAATAACAGCTTAAAACAGAATGAATAGACTGACAATTATCAAGCATAATATTGCACGCCATTTAGAGACATACCTGCCAGTTAATGCCTTGGTCAAGAATCTGTTGTAAATTAATGGCATCAACACTACCAACTGAAACTTCTGAACATGAAATGTGTTTGCAAAACATATCAGATGTAACATGCTGAAAAAATTCATCAGATGTGACACGTTCAAGAAACTTGTTACATTCTTGTTTCAAGCCTTTAAATTTCCGGTAGTCAGAGCGGAACACAATCTAAGCACCAAACAAAAGATTATCGTCAGAAAAAATAGAAGAGACGGCTAAAGAAGAAATGCTACCTGAAGTCCGGTGAAGCTGAAAATATAGTATATGTAGAGGCTATTCCACAAAATCTTAAATTTCAGACACCAAGATCCATCAAGAAGAATATGAATAAGATCCTATTCATTCAAGCAGAACCAGTTCAGAATGTCCCACAATTAGGATAGGATCCTAGCATAAAGAGCTTAAAAGATATATTGCCTCTCCACTGATTACCAATTCGGGGTCCTGACATTCTAACATCAGTAATGAGTCTAATGACTAAAGATAATCTATGCATTCAAGAGAGGGCTGCTACTAAAGAAACATTACACTAAAAGGAGACACCAGAAGTACAAAAAGAAGAGCAAATGATCATAGCACTCATGGTTTGAAAAACATTTGACAAAATTTATGACACACAGTAGGAATGAACATAATATCAAAATTTTAAACCAAAATCCATCAAGTACAATCGGTAAGAGGTATCCTATGCCCAGAAGCACACTCAGTAAAGCATAAGCTATGCATTCGAAAGGTTTCTGAAAAGAAGCACTACAGGAGACACATGAAGTACAACGAGAAGAGAAACTGAGGATGGTCACCAAAAAAACTCAAAAAAGAATTTTAAAAAAACAGAGGTATTATGAACCATATGATTGAATATAATACAAACACAACCAGTTAATCGGTCAAAGTGCATGTGCATGTGCACGAAAGACCTCAGTGAGGAAAAAAAAAAAAAAAAAAAGGGAAGGTGGTATACAGTATGACTGAGAGGTTCACTCTTAAACATACAGAAAATTAAAATCCAAAACAATAAGGTTCACCATTCACATAGCTCAACAGGCACAACACATGACTTGCAATAATGGTCATTAATATATTCTAAAAAGACAAGATGCCTTTTAGAAGAAGCAGACAAAGGTATCATCACTAATCATGTGCATTGTTTTCTCGCTGGAAAAGGTAACAAATAGAGTGATGCATTTTGAACCAAAAACGACTCCACTAAGTATATGAATTCTCAAAATATATTGATAGTGTGGAGCAAAAGTAAAATTGTTATACCTTTCTCTGTAGCTTTTTGTGCTCCACTTCAAGCTTGTTCAACGCCTGTGACCTTTTTTCATGAGAATATCTTGTAGAAATCTGCCCGGCCAAATATTCACTTTTTTGCCGAACCTAGCCAGAAAACAAGAATTCATTGTAAAAATTCAGCTTTAATCTCATTGAATCATTAAAAACTAGTTTCGCAGTCATAAGTTCATAACTTATTTGAAATAAACCGTAAAACTGCACATGATACTTGTAACCGGTCAGTATAGATGATCACAGCTGTAACTTCATAATACGTTAAGATACTTTATTAACTTACATTCATTATAAACAGTTTTTGATGCACTATTTCGCTTATTGATGTAACTGCTCCCGACAGATATTTAATAAGATACATAACTCTTTACAAAATAAACAAACAGTACAACACAATAAACAAGGATTACACTTCTATAAGACACATGAAAGCTGCAGCAACACCTCAGATCTTCGGGAAAACATCAAAACAAAACCAGAATTAGTGATGCAACCACATATAGTGCCACTGCAGAAGCATGCACACATATAGACAAGTATGTTAACATGTTTCTTCAGAGCAAACAAACTTTCAGTAGAACAAAATGAAATAATTCAATATATACAAAGCAATATGCAAGAAACAGAAATCAGCCACCGAAAGGATTATGCCAAATACACAAATGTCAATTTGTACATGCCTACTAAAATACCAATAAGTGCCTGCGTGTAAAAGATGATTATAATGTCAGTACACTTTTGTAACAACTCGTGCAATAGAAAAATATATTCAGGGAAGAAACCTTAATTTCAAGTTTCAGCGACGATATTTTCTCTGCTAACAGTGAATTCTTGCAATGGTATTTCATGGCAGGATCCAAATCATCACAGCACAGCAATAGATTAAGACGTAATATCCCAAGACGCAGCCAAACACAGCCTTGAATAAAGCCAACCTCTGAAAATTCAAGTAAATATTAAATATAATTGAAAACAATTTATAAACCAACAAACAGCCTTGCCAGTAAAAAGAAAAAAAAAATTGTCACAAGAATGAATGATATCAAAATCTGGATATGGATGCAGATAACTTCAGTGTGAACTAAAAATAAATGTTAAATATATTTGAACACTATGAAAACGATGAGGGTTTCACAAGCGCCAAAACTGTATGCACAAAGAATTCCTAAAGAATACCTTTAGATGAGTAATGGGGATAGAGGTTTCGAAGCAGTGGCTCAATAAACATATCCACCGACTCCCTCAGACCATGATGACTTGACTCTGAAATAAGAGATCCCACAACACCGGTTCCTTGCTGTTACCATAGCGAAGTACAATAGAGCAGTCAATATCTAATTATTTTGGGAAATTCATTGTGATTAGACATCGTTAAGATTAGACATTGTTAACGAAAAAGTTAATTCTGATTTCCTCTAGACATAGTAATTAACCTTGCCAAATAATGATCATTTCATGGTCTACCACTTACAAATCCTAGTGTTACAAAGTGAAAACATAACAGAAGTATAACCCAGTTCAAAGTAATAAAAATTTGAAGGTATCATCTCATGATAAACCGCGTACAAATCCTAGTGTTATGAAGTGAGAATGAAATGAAACTATAACCCAATTCGAAGTAATAAAATTCTGAAAAGTATCACAAGTTTACAGGAGAAGAATATGGGTAACAAAATTCCGAATGTTACGACTAAACCCAATGTAAAAACAGAATGGCATGACCCAATTCCATGCAGCACTTAATTGTTCAACAAACTACTTAATACTCAGACAACTTATAACAACATACCTCTAAAGTTGACTTGATCTTAGCGAATTGGTCAGAGTCAAAAGACTTCTCGTGTGCATATATAATCTACAAGCAGAGCATCATATGAATATATATGTATTATACTTGTGAAAACCTTAGTCAACAACTCATAAAAAGGTACTCTACCTGCTGGAACAGAGAACGAGCAGTGGATAGTAGAAAACAAGGTAAATTTGCTCCTGGGAGAGAGCTGCGCCATAGATTACACGATGCAGCTCTAAGCTTCAGAGAGCCCACAACATAATCCTTGATAGAAGATGTGCTTTTCCTAATTAATTAGAGAGAGAGGAAAGCGATGACAAGATCACATGTTAAAGACACATCAATAGCTAAACAAGCATCTCGGTATGAAAAAATTAACAAAGATATATGTAAAAATGTATTCAATGATAAGGATCAAATGTGTCATGAGAAATAGTCGTTGCTGTTAATAAAACTTGAAACTGCCAAAACTAGAAGTACTATGAATGAAAAATTTTCCTTATAAATTAAATATAGAAGACCATCATGAAGAATTTCTACCCAGGCCAGGTACGTGTAGAATAAGTAATACTTTAAAAGGAAGCAAACATCTTACAGTATCTGGAAGACTGTTGCTGTTACCACAGGGTGAATCAGCACATCAGGTACTGGAATATCACGTACTTGAATATCGTAAACAGCTGTGCTTAAGAAGCTCTGCATGCAATTAGAGTACCATGAAACCAGAAATGAGTCAGTGAATGAAATTTGCTAGCGCAAATATCCCACCACATAAGATAATATATGTACCTCGACAGAAACTGGGCAATAAATCCACAAGGATTGATGCCACCGAAACCACATCTCGAGTACAAAGCTGGAAATTTTTGTATTCACTGCAGCATAAAGAAAAAAGATAAGCACACTGATGACATAACAGGTAAACGAATGTAACAGAAAATTTCATTGACCTGAATCAACTGAACTCCACAAATCCATTATCCAGAAAATCTTCTGATGGGGAAGAAACATTTGAGGGGGTCTAGATGAATTGTTCACTGAGAATGTCAATGCATACTTCAGATGGTTCAATATTTTGGCCAATTCCTGTCATTCAAAGATAAGTAAAATTAACACAATTACTTGTCCTTTAAGGTAGCAACATGCTTGCATTAAGTTCAGAGCCTGTTGACCATCTGTTTCTTCACTGTCCGGTGGCTTTAAATCTCTGATTGAAGTTGTTTAAGGAGTTCGGTATCAGTTAGGTTTTACCCAGGCATTGTTGTTCTCTTATGGTAGAGGAACATAAATTATCAGGAAAGGGGAAGAAAATCAAGGTCTTATGGGGATGTATAGTTTCAGCTATTTTTTGGGTCATTTGGATGGAAAGAAACAAGCCGATTTTTTAGAACAACGAAGGCAGTAGAAGGGAGGATATGTGGGATAACGTTCGGTAATGGTCATCTCTGTGGGCTTTGGTTACGACAGAATTTAGAGATTTGTCTTTTTCAGAAATTTGGCGTAACTAGAATGCGGCTATTAGTTAGTTTTGTGTTGTTTCTATAGTTTCTAAACGTATGGATGATGGTGCTATTTATCTTGTTTTGTGTGTCTTTGCGGGCTTTTGTATTTTTATTGATTCTTTGCAATAAACTTTTGTTTCTTCATAAAAAAACATGCTTGCATTAAAAACAAGTTCATTTTTCTTTTGGAGGTAAGACCATAAGAAAATACTTCCATTGACAAGGAAAAGAGCAATATAATGCAGGGGAAAAGGTATCTACTGAACAACAACTTGAAAAGTAACAAGGATAATTACTAAGAGGCTAAGAGCATAGCTAAATCCAAAACCAACTCTCAACATAGTGACACTCACAGGGAAGCCGAATCCACACCCTAACAAGTGGTAAATCATCGGCCCTTGCTACCTCCTATTCCCTTCCACTTAGATCACCCAAAATTTACAAAACACCTCCATAACACCATGCTCATCTTTTTGCTTCCAAAAAACTTGGGCTCTGTTCAGTTCAAGGAATAGGAAGGGGAAAGGAAAATATATCCTACATTTCTCCACGGGGATGAAGTTTTCCAATAACTATGTTTAGTAAAGTTAGGAAAGTAACCATGGAGTACAGCATCCAAATTGGAATTTTGATTTCTCAAAAAGGATAAGTAGACACAAGAAATGAATATGAATAACTATTATGCACTAATTGCTTACAGAACTTATCCATTCAAACAGTTACCTAAACAAGTACAACAAGAAAATACCTACTCTAAACCCCTTAGTTTCCAGAGTAAGTATAAAACTTAAATAATATGAGTCTACTGGAAGCAACTAAAGCCGACAGTTAAAAAAAATAAAATAAAATAAAAAAAAGCACTGGAGGGACTATGAATTATAAGCAATTCCTTCATGAGCTTAGAATGATGTCGTATATAGTTTGTGGTTATAAATTTCAAAGCACCACTGAGATGATCTTACCAGCTGTTTTTCTTCTCTATTGACCAGAATGATAGATGATAGATCCTGGAGTAGTTTCATATCCAGGGCAAAGCTTTTACTATCAGTCAGAGGATATGTGTCCTGCCAACAGCCATGCCCAAATGTCTGACCTAATGCCTCGTCACCAATAGAACAACAAACAGATGCAGTCACTTCGGACAAAACTTTTTTTGACCTTGAAGCCTCCTTCAATTTGACTCTTTCCTTTAACATTTGCAAAAGACTCTGCCGAAAAAAAAAAAAAGTACAGATATGTATTTCATTAACATGTGATAGGAATACTCAAAATGGTGATTGTGGAAACATGAAGGTCTCCCACCTGATAAATTCCATCCAGCCGTTGAACAACTTGGTCCTCATCCTCATAAGAATCAGATTTACCCGTGATACATGACGACATGGAAATACCTATATAAGTTAATAATATCATAAGAACTTGTAATGACGGGGCCACAGATCAATTTGGATGAGCACAATCAAAGAAGTATGTTAAAATAAAAAATAAAATAAAAAAATAAAAACCAACCTTCCAACACAAGGGAGCGGAGATCAGAACTTGAGGATGCAACCCCAATCACAGGATCATTCTCTGTAACAGCAACCAAACATAGACAGCATTATATAAGCTCAAAAGTCAATGTAACCAAAGAAATAGAGAAAGCTAATGTCCTACCATGGACAAATAATCTTGCTCGTGTTGGCCAAACCGACTCGCAAAGTTCCAAAATCTGAAGCTGCTTTTCAAATATTCTAACAGAAGAAGGCAAAATTGGGTGACCGCCATAAACCCACAGCAAGGACTTCTTTGAGTGGAAAAGCAAAGAACTTTCCAGCTTCCCGCTCTCTTTCTATTCCAGACAAAACAAAAACAGAAAAAAATCAAGACAAAAATACATCACAAGAAAGCTAAAGAAGTACATCACTATTAGCCTACCAGCAGATTATACACTGCTTCAGGAAAGAAGTCCTTCAATTTTGCAGCATGCTTCAACACCAATCGCCAAAAGATTAGCAACATATCCGAGTCAGATGACTTCAAACCTTTCCAAAATAATATATGATCCTCAAGAAGGTCAGTGTACAACTGAATGAGTGCATCAAAAGATGGGGACTCAATTAGCATGACAGATGAATCAGCAAACTTAGAAAGGAATTCCCCCTCCAACTTCTGCAAAGATTGTAACACTTCTAAGTAACGACCTTTATTTAGCAGGTGAGCTTTACTATAATCATAGCTTTTCTCAGTATTCCACTGTTGATAAGTGAGCCTCAGTTGCATTACAAAATTCAAAGCATTGTGAAAACACTTTTGATAATTGGACCTGTCATTTGACTCAATTGCATCCACCAACTCAAATGAGAGCAGTGGTATCAGCTGGTTTTCAAATTCTACTTTGTGAATAGACGCAAGGTCATGATATCGAAGGGACATGTATTCCCAAATACGATGCTTCTTACTTTGTATAATAGAATCCACAAAATGCTTGAACTGAGGGAAGCACTGTAATTGAGAACAATATGAGTTAAACCATAGAAGGTACAGCTTGAGATCACTTTCAGTAGCTTGTTCAATGGCCCATTTGGCAGCAAAAAGTAGCTTTTTCTCAACCTTTGCTAAGGCCTTATCAACCTCAGCATTCTCCACAGAGTTTAAGGTCAAAAAGGGGGAAGCCCTGTGAACCATAGTTTCATTTAGCATCCCTGTACCCCTCAAGTAAGTCACTAGTTCGCGAGCAGTTGAATCCTGGTGCATAGAGCACCTACTACTTGCGAGTTGTAATTGGTATGATGCGTACTTGCCCCCCAGGAACTCGAGGTACATGCAGTTAGTCTTCACACGAGCTTCTTTCGTGTTCCATGCAATATCCCTCAGCTTTAATGGCGCTGGCCATCCTCCAGGCAAACACAAAGATGGGTGCATTGACAACTTAGATTCACACAATTCAGTTACCAGTAAATATGTGTATTTGACATGACTAATTGCATTTCTTCCGACAACGTCACCCAGTGTACTGAGATATATATGCTCCCAGCTTGTCTGAAGGCTCCACAAAGGCTGGCTTCCATTCATTAGAAGTTGTTTGAACAACTGAACCCATCGGGAAAGCTCAAGATATGTGATGGAAACACCAGAACGTAATCCTTCTCCTCTAGCATAGATATGTGATTTGGCCATTGAATGCACTAATTTGGCAAAGGGAATGCCTGAAAGAACAAGGAATCTTTTTACATCATTTAGTTCAGTACCCTCACGGTCACGACTGAATCTGCTACTCTCGCCAAGTAGCCAATACGGCTGCATCATAAATATTTCAACTCCTCTGTTCCTCATTGCTCGGGATACTTCACCATAAGTTGGGTTTACAGTCAGGAACATTCGAAAATTAGGATGCGGTTGAATAACAAGTGGTTTTCCATTCACAACCCCACGCTCATTAATTGTAATTGATCCAGACAGCTCAACCAAAGAATTGATCCTATCAAGTACCTAATTTAACAATAAAAAAAAACCATGTCACATGACAAACAAGTATAGGGAGAGTGAACATTACTGGACAGTGACAAATAACATGAATGTTAGAGGGTAAATAACGCGTAGGCATGGCAAAGCTTACATACCGTGGGATTACAACAATTTGCATCCTCTAGAACAATCCACTCTCCACGCTCTACAGCCTTTATCAATACTCCCGTAACCCATTCAAACTTTGCCGAAATTGGCCCCTTCTCATAACCGTTTTGCAACTTGATAGTTGTCATCCTAAGTTCATCAAGATCTTTGCTTGCCCCAGTTATAACCAACTTTAGATTGTCAATGACTTCAATTAACAAAGCAAGAGAACTGGAAAATCTCCCTGTATCCTCGAGAAAAGTAGAAGTAAAACTAGAATCCCAATTAACGCTCGACAAGAAACTAAACCATCTGGGAATAAAACCTTTGCTAAGTGAAACTGCATCCTTTGAGGACTCTAATCGCAAATTGCAACACTCCTTTACGTAGGAGTCAATCTGAGCAACAACCAAGCGAAAATTTCGGAAGGCATTATATTGTTCAAAGCATCCAAGTATTTCTGATATATCAGTTCCAGATGAAAGATGTAATTCATTCAGCACATTTCCTGTGAGCTCAGCTAGTAACCTGACCAATGAGGTCTTACCACACGATGCTGGACCAATCAGGATACACATCCATTTATTCTCTACACATTGTGCAGTTGCTTCCAAGCTTTGACGGATTTCAGGGCAAAATTTTAAGTGTGCTGCTGGGAAGTTTAGATGACTGAACACAATTCCTTCTTATGGAAGTGTTTCCAACAATTAAGTATCCAGAACTGAGGTGAACTCGTGGGTAAGGAGTTATATGTGGCTTCCTCTCAAAAATCTGCTCATACAACTGTAGGACTTTTCTACGGTCTGATTCTGTACGCATCCTTTGAACATAAACAATGTCCAGGAAGCAATACTCCTTGGACATAAAGGGTGCATCTGAATTGAAAACAAAATATTAGAATACAGCACTATCCAAAATACAACTTTGCGAAGAACTAAAAACAAAAAAGATAACAAGCGGTTCAAACCCTGTATGAGTTGACACGATCGAATCACATCTCGTAGATTAAACTCCCAAGGAGAACCATCCAGAGCAAATTTGTGATACACCATGGTTTCTTCGTACATCCGTTTATTAAACACAATCAGTTTTGAAAGCAGAGTTCTGTCAATTGATGGATAATGGGAACTGCAGATAAACTGATAATCATCCTCAATTAACTCATCCACATACACCTGAAACAATGAAAGACATTTATATCATCACCTATTGCAAGCATACATAATAAAGTGAGGTTCACACAACTATATACGGAATTCAAATGACAGTCAAACAAATACCTTAGTGAAACGGTTGAGAAAGGACTTTGGAAGGCCTTTTCTGCCTCCACCTTGATGGGAAGGGTTTTGGCAAGCAAATATTCTGAAGGACGAGGGACACTTAAAAGTATAGCCTAACTCTGGAATGAAAACTTCAGCTCGATGATCCAGAATAGCATTTAAACCCTAATAAGGCACATTTCGCCATTAATCATATTACACATACAAAACAATATAAAGGAGTCCTTGAAACGAATATGTTTCCATAGAAAAACGGAATAGAGAAAGAGATACAAATATAATTGCATAGAGAAACAAAAGGGGCCCTCATAATACCTCCAATACAGATTGTGAAGCAAGATTAAGTTCATCAAGCAAAACCCACGAACCTTCTCTCAAAGCCTGCAAGAATTGACACGTAAGACAAGAAAATGAGAGTAAGGTGGATTCATGTCACAGCTACAGATATTAAACTTCAAACACAAGGTGTTTTAACCTGTAATAGGATCCCATCAGACCACGCAAACTTCAATCCTTCATCACTTTCAACCGGTAAGTCTGAGCCCAACAGGTCCGCCATATCAGTCTGCATCAGAACCATAGGAACCATCCCCAGATGCATAGAGACAAAAAACAGTGAGCAAAACATATGTCTATGCTATATAAAAATATGAAAGCTGGAAAATAATACCAACCTGCTCGGACAAATTTATCCTGACAACTTTGTGACCAGAAAACTTGCCCAATGCAACAATCAAACTTGTTTTCCCAACACCTGGACTACCTTCCAATAGAACTGGAGAGCATAAACAAATTAAGATATTTAAACAAGATGTAATATACGCTATGAAAAGCAAAAAGAAAAAGGGGACGCTCGAAAGCAACATTGGTACTTGAAAAGATATACCAGGTTTCGGAAGCTGCATAGCTCGCAGTACCCGCAAGACATTTTTCCTGGTGGTAGGTGCCAACATTTCAAACCCCTCAGTGTCACAACTTTCAGAACCTATAGTACATCATAGGAGGACAGAGTGACTAAAATTGAAGACCAAACATCAAAATGATTCAATCATAATAATTTAAAGTACAGTGCCACAAAAACGTGAGAGAAGAAAACAGTTCCTTACAGTGCCTACGGGTAACCTTTTCAAAACAATAAAACACAGTGAGTGCATGTTGCATCGCATAGTTACCTTTCTCTACATAGAAAGGATCCACACCAAAAATGTTGTCACACTGCATGCTACCACTGGATGAATCCTGTTTAATTGTTTCACGAGCGCCCCAACCATAGTTTTGCATTTTTGAAAGTTTTTTGAAGTCCAATTCACTAAGTTTTTCCTCTGCTACCTACAATGAATGCAAGCATGGAGATATTAAATTGACAACAAAACCACTAGGAGTCATGTTTCACAATGGAAGCCAATTGATGGACAGGCAAAAGAACAAAATTAGAAAGTGCAAGCAATCCGAGCAGACAACAATTCAAGTTGAAAGAAACCCAACAAACCTTCAATTCTTCCAAAAGGAACAACCAGCAATGCTCCCTTACATCATTGCTGTTCCCTTTCGAAGTTTCAGTACCTAAACTCAGTCCATCAAGCAAAACAAGGAATGCCCCATGAAGGAATGCATACACATGTCCTAACTTGATTCCAGTCACATTAACAAAATCCACCCAAGATAGTAGATCTCTCACAGTAAGTGTTCTTCCTGACTTTAGATGGTTGAACCACTCCCAGAAGTTCAGCAAAGGATCCAAAATGGATGAGAATTCAGGTGACAACCTCTGAGATGCAATACTTTTAAGCTCACCTCTATCATCTATAGGGGGAACCCATAGCTCTGTGAACCGATTACGAAGAGCAGGAGATAGTTCCTTCTTACCGAAATCACCACCAGGATTCATTGTCGCAAGCAAAAAGAACTTCTCATGAGCAACAATTTTCTCCAGATCAGGACCTCCTTTCTCAGCTAAAGACAGTGTTCTCTCTGTTTCCAAGACACTATTCAACCTCTCAAGTACACTATCATCAGCCAAGGAAATCTCATCCACAAGAAAGAGATCACCACTCCTCATTGCCTGCACAAGGGGCCCATCCAACCATTCAAACATTTTCTGCCACTTTTGGTGCATCTCAGATAGCTTCAATATTATCCTTTCCAAAGTCATCACATCTTCATTGGTGACATCAGGATTCAAAATCGGACCCTTTTTGTAAGCTTTTATCGTCTTGTTCAGATTAGACAATGTTGCAGAGGCTTGACCTATGTCCGAAGAGACAGTCTACAAAGAAGAGAAAAAATCACTATTATAATTTATAATGGACATTAAGCAACCTTACTATTTTTCACTAAAATAAAAAAATGAAAATACTTTTCACTTGAAACAAGTCTTGAAGCATTTTCAGCTTCTTATGATTGATCCATCTTTAAAAGGGAAATGCAAGAGAGCATTGTAAACAATCCAATAATCTTAATAATCTATTTTTAAGGTCTTAATTAAAGTGTTCACCCTATGAAAAATCAGTCAATTTAGACAGCAGTTAGCCATTGGACTATCATCACAACTATTTGAGTATGTATCAGAAATTATGTGTCCCTCTGTCTGTTTGATCACGGTTAGACAACCAAATTGTTTCTGACTTGGCTGATTTTCTACACAGATGACCTTTACATATAGACCTAATAAAAGATCTTCAATCGTTTGAAAAGGATCCCTCTTTATCTATTTTGTTTGTACAGGGCTTGCTAGATGATCCAAGTTTACATTCTAGTTCAATGAACTGAACCATCTAATTTTAAAATCTTCATGCAAAATAATAATAATAAATAAGCAAAAGTCAACATGATTATCAATGGATAAATTGATTTTCGATTCGATTGATCGTTGGCAACATAACTCTCGAAATGAGATCTAAAAAGACGGTTTTAGATCATCTAACAGAATGTGGATTAGACGCCATTAACAATCCCAATTCCTTGAAAGAATGGAAAAAAGGGTGGGTCCGACCTGAAGCTGGTGCTGTATATTTCATTTATAAGACACGTGCGCGCGGGCGTGCACACACGCACGCACACATCAAATATGTAACACATAGTCGCATACTACCCATGAACTACAGTACATCCCACAAAAATTAGAAAAACTAGTCCCACGCATGCTTAAGGATGGTACTGTGTAACAGATAAGGAATAGGCTTGAAAATTAAACAAATAAAGGATTCTTACAGAGTCCAGATGGAACCGCTTAAAAACCTGTGTCATCAACAATTCTTCAATTGCTTTTTTAAAATCCAATGTTAATCTCGACCTTTCGCGAATAGGATAAAACCCCTGCAATGCATTCACTAATTATCATTTCGATCTTGAATGAAATAAAAATAAAGTAACATTCCAAAACCTTATATATACAGAGAATCCCCAAGTAGGAGTTAAAAGAAAAATCACGAAATAAAATAAAAATTCACAACTAACCCCGAGAAAGTCAGAGGTTTCGGTGTATTGATGACAGTTCAGAATGTGTAATTTTGAACCCAGAAGAATACTCAGCAATTGACAGACAGTTGTCTTCCCAACCCCCGTTTCACCAACAAGAAGTACAGGTTCTCGCATTTTATAGCAACGCTCCACTAGGAAGTACAATCTTCGCATACTTTTAGTCCAACTAACACCAACAAAATTTATCATCAGTATTCAGAAGCTAATCAAAACCTACTACACCAAACCAAAATTCAAGTCTAAACTACATACTTTTGAAGATTCTTGGGAATTTCAACACCATCAGGAAAGCTGGGAACACATTCCTATAAAAAGTGGAAAACAAAAATCAGAACATAATCACCATAAAAAAAAATTCACTGGACATGCATATTCAAAAGAAATTACAAATACAACCAAAAGGAAACATGTGAGGAACCAAGAAAGCAAACTCTAGAGAACCCCCCCCCCCCCCCAAAAAAAAAGAGAGGGGAGTACCTGAAGATACAAGTTGTCTTCAACAAGTTTGGCACCCATTTCTTTTTCTAGAACTTCTCTAACAACACATTTCTCGCCTTCATCACGAAGCCTCTCTGCCAAAAGATAATAACCATCTCGGGCCAAATCCACCTGATCACGACCACCAAGTTGTGCGAAACGATCAGACCATCGGAACAGATCACGCGGAGTAATGAACCCATGTTTCCCAGCAAAAACTTTACTCGTTTGCCTTTTCTTTTGCAATATCGTCATCACTTTAATCATTTTCTGAGACCTTATTTCAGTAACATCAGGCTGCCGCTTTCGCAAGATTTCAATCAAATCAGTTTCAGGAATTTCATCAACATGTATCTCTACAAAACGATTGCGAAAAGCTCGGGAAAGCATTTTCCGCCCACCATAAAAACCAGGTGGATTTTGAGTCGCAAAAAGCATAAAGTTTTTATGTGCATGAATGGTTTCCTGCAATTCAGGCACGAAAAGCTCTCTATTATCATCCAGTAGTCTGTTCAATGCTTCCAGCACATCAGACGGAGCCAAGTTAAGCTCATCCAGAACTATCCAATAACCATTTCGTACAGCTTTCACAAGTACACCTTCATGGAACACAAGCTTCCCAGTAGCATCTGTTATGTAGGAACCGAGATATTCCTGCAAATCTGTATGTTCATGATTATTGATTCGTACAAATTCATGACCTGTTATTGCAGCAAGATGCTGAACAAGGCTAGTTTTGCCACTAGATGTAGGTCCCTGCAATAAAACAGGGTATTTCTTTATCCAAATAGCACGAGCCAAATTCCTGAGACGCTCCTCAACACTTTTAGTTTCGGTATACTTCTTAGAGTTGTCAGACCTCCCTTCAATAGTTGAGTTACTCAGGTACTTAATATAAGGTACTTCATCTGGAATTTTTCCATCTAACAAAGAACTCAAGATCTCATTTTTCATAACCAATGAACTGCTGCTATCCAACAAAGTGAGAAAAAACATACAGAACCCATCATACATTGCCTTTTCAAATCCAAATTCTCTTTCTGCCCTTGTCGTATATTCTAGAGCACGGTAGAGAGACCTTAAGCTATATTGCGGTTTTTGATTAGCTCCGTCCTGCAGCTTTTCTTCAGCTAGTTTCCTGGATTTTTTATAGAAAGACACAATATTCTTTACTTTGGAATCTTTGCCACCCAAATATTGGTGAACAAATAGAATTAGATCCTCGTCATCCAGTACATCATCAACAAAATACTCAGTAAATCTGCTTCTCAAAGAGAAGGGCAAATCTCGTTTGCCAGCATCAGTTGCAGGATTCATACAAGCAAATAATCGGAAGTTGGGATGTCGTTTTATGTAGTGAATATCCCCTCTTTCTGCTAAACAAAGTGATCCATGCTCTCCTTCCAGCACGCTGATAACCCTCTGCAAAGTCTCTGGAGGAGCTAAATTCACCTCATCAAGCAAAATCCACTCACCTTTTTCCAGTGCAGTTATAAAAGCTCCTTCCACAAATGAAAATATCATTCCATGTGCACTTGCATTCTCTACTTTCAGTGAAAATTTTTCCCAGGCTTTAATTCGATCCTCAACTAGAGCTTTCTTGCGCTTTTTTCCAGACTGTCCAACTGACACAGATCTAGCTGCTTCGACTTTCTGGAAAAACCTTTTAGCGCCGAGCCCAAAACCTTTCACTAACCTTTCCCAATTCTCCTTCTTAAGAGCATTATCTAGCTCCCAAAAAAATTTGAAATTAACCTGCATATAAGAAAATAACGGTACAGGTTACTACACCAAGTTACATATCCACAATCAACAAAAGAAGTTTTGAGACAAATACTACCTGCAAATCAAACGATTCAGAGAATAGATCATGAAACTCTTTATACAGGGGATTGTATATAAATTTCATGTCCATAGGCTTGTATCCCCCTAGTAAGTCAGCAACATCACTCTGCTGACTTAAGTTCTGGAACAAAACAGAAAGTCAAAGTAGATCAACCTCTGATAGAGACACCCATAATGTAGTTAGCAACCGGAGGATAAGTCAGAAAGCAATAAAAGAGTCAGATGGAGAAAGACTTGGAAGCAATATTACCAAAACTGTTAGCTTCTGACCAAGCCTCATAGCCAGATCCTGTACCAGTGTCGTCTTTCCTGTCCCAGTTTCTCCAACCAAGAGAACAGGCTCATTCCAATTTACAGATGCAGCAATTCTTTCAAGCGAGTGAACGGAACTACGAATCTCAACAAAAGGTTTCTTCTTACCACGCGACTGCAAAAGAAACAAGAATATCACCAAATCTGTATTGAAGCTATCTTAAATATAGACAGTGTTATAAGCTCTGACTAACAGTTGTTTGAGTCTTTTCTTTTGCTCGAGGTAGGGAAACTCGACCAACTCTTAAATCCAACGGATTTGAATCCTGCAGTAGAACTCTGATTATGAGAAACTTACAGTTCCACTTAATCACACACAAAGTACATTGCAATCTCAATTCTGAAATCAACTAGACCTGGACTTCCGGCTTATTAGAAGGGTATAAGGTGTCTGGAATCGTTGATTCCCACAACCACAACCTGGAGATCTCTTGCATCAAAGCTAAGCGATTCTTCGTAGAGGTTGAGAAGGCCGCAAATATGTCAACCGCCTAAGTCATGATACAATGTTCCAAAACCTTAATACAGAAAGCTAGCCACGAAATAAAACAAAAGACGAAAAGGAAGTTCATCGATTAAGACCTCCTGATAGATACAAGAACGGTTCTTATAAGATAAATTATCTCCCTGAAATATAAAGTTGAGGCCTGCTATTCGTTTGCACCATTTGAGGAGATCCCTACCATTAAATCAAACAAGAAAAATATAAAAACCCCGAACAAACCAATATGAAAACCAGCAACCAACTTTACTTACCTTAATGAGAATCTACTTTGGTAATAAACAGAAGCGGAACTTCCAGATTGAAATCCACCACTTTGTTGTAATGTGGCAGTGTTAATCCTTTCAAATGTTTCTGGAACAGTCACCAGCCAAAAGTATGTAAGAACTAAGGATCAACCAATATGAACTAATTTTAAGAAACGGAGTCAGGACACACCTGTGAGTTTCAGAGCAAGAGGCTCTAAACTTGGATCCCATTCTTTCACTATGCTTTGCAACTCCTCGCTAGTTGAGGGTTGAACCTTCACTTTGAAAAAAAGGGAAAGTGAATTCCGACCTGCCACAAAAAGTTCATTAATCATGTGGCCTGGCATTTATATACGACGAGAGAATTGTTCTAATTTACAGATGAACCTTCAACACTATGCCATCTAGAATTACAATGGTTGACAGCATACAACAACTTGTTTAAATCAATTCAATACCATTTTTCAATGCTCCTACAAGGATTGAATTGAAGACTTTTAGTTCCACTAATCTCTCCCACACCAGGACTTATTCTATTTCAAAAGAAATTAACCAATGGAAATTGACCAATCAAACTTTTATGAAATACTGACATATTGTATATTGAAACCAATGACATTAAATAGTGTTATGTAAATTAAGCCTAAGGACAAAAAAGAAACCGGGAGTGGCTCTATTGGGTCACAAACCTCCCGAAATGCACGAAGCATCAAGATTAAGAGTTGAAATAGTGGAAAAAATCCGAAAACTTCCTGCCACCGTGATCTCCTGCAATAATCACAAATGTTTCAACCACTAGTAAAATGCAAGTACACAAAAAAAAAATCTAGAAAGCCCTTTCGTAGCCCAAGAAAGGAAAATAATAAATTAAAACAAAACAGGAAGGGCATACCAGATACAGTGTACATGGAAATCAATAATCGGGGGCAGATCATAGTTGACAAAAAATAGTTTCTCAAGATTCAATCCCGCATATATATATATATGTGTGTGTGTGTGTGTGTGTAAGCATATATTCTTATGGTGACTAACCTTTCAATTACAAAAAGATAGGAAAATTCAATCCCACATATATATATAGGGAATTGTTATTAGCACTCCAAAAATCTCATTTGGCACTCCAAACTTTATATAATTAGAAAGAAAAATACACTTGTGAGGAGTGTAGAATGAGAATTTTAGAATAACAGTTCCCTATATATATATATATATATATATATATATTCTTACGGTGGCAAGAACCTTTCAATTACAAAAAGATAGGAACTCTTTTTTAAGATACGAATAGATTGGAAAAGATAGGAACTTGAAATGCTAAAGGTTTTCTGCAAACAAGATTCAACCTCAGAAGTGCAGAGGGACAGACATATATCAATTTAAGATACCTTATGGTAACTACCAAAACCTCTAGAGAGCAGAAGGGGAGGTAACAAGCAGAAAAGATTAAAAATATCCCAAAGACACTAATGAACTGTCTCAATATCTGCTAGAATGTGCCGTACTAGAACTCCTGGCCAGTTTTAGAAAGGATAAAGACAAGAAGTAGTTCCATAACCGCTTTAGAAAACTTCAACAGTACTTGTAGGCTTTAAAAGCAAATTTTACTGCTTCCTGAAGAAGCATCTCTTCGAAGTGGGTTTTTGAAGAACTTGAAGCTTTAATACAAATTTCAATGTGTTCAATTTAAGCTCTCACATAAAAATCCAGTAACCTAAAGACTTGAACTCACATTCTTTAGGCTTGTTATAGTTGGTGGATTTCTTATCCACGCTTCATACTTATTTTTGAAGTTAATAAAAGTTTGTTTCTTATCACAAGAAAAAATCAACATACTCCTAACCCTTCTTACCTGTCCGTTCCCAGTTGCAAACAGGTTTGCACCTTCCAGTAAAGGTAATATAACAGAACGCACATCAGATGGTGCTTTGTCTATATCCTCGAAGACAACCCAATACCCTTTAGAAACAGCCTGCAAAAATGAGAAATTGATTTGAGCAACTGAGGTTAAACAGCACCTATACAAGTACACTTGCATATGATTGAAGGATTTCAAACCTGAGTAAGTGACCCTGGCTGCCATCTAAATTCACCAGGTTTTTCCGTACAGACGTAACTTCCAATTAATGTTCGACCGTCAATTTGATCATCCATGTGAATTGATAGAACTGGGAAACAACCAGATAAGATACGAGTCATGCGAAAAAATTAAAAAAATAAAAAAAAAAACAACAATGGAACATCCCTGAAACAAGGAAAACTATTCAGAAAGTAAAGGATATATAATTGCAAAAATATAGATAATTCGCAAAACTAATTGCTAAAATCTTACTGGACGAGGGAGGTCAAAGAAACTAGAACATGAGGGTAGGGTTCAAAGAGAGTAGAATGCGTTTAGAAATGGGGAATATAGGAACCTTAATGGGAAAATCTATGGAAGTAGTAGAAGTTATGGTGAAGACCTACAGATACTCCGGTTAGAAGATGAGACTATAGATGAAGGCTCAAGGCAAAAGGGGTAGAGGCAGACTTTGAAAGAGACGATAAGAAAAGATATGGAGTACTTGGAGCTAATGGAAGAATTGGCGTAAAACCGAGCACAGCGGCTTTCTTGGATCCATACAGCCGACCCCACTTAGTGGGATAAGGCTTGGTTGTTTGTTTTTGTGGCTAAACTAATTGCTAAACCATGTTCAGATACCCAAGAACTCATATGGACTACATAAGAATTTCTCTAAAACAGAAGACCAGTTTTCCAATAATGTTCAACTACCCAAGGACCAGTTTTCCCATAATGTTCAACTACATAATATTCAACTACCCAAGGATTTTTCATAGGGCAATAATTATGTAAGAGGCTAAGAGCTTACACCTAAGGAAACACTCCAAAGATGAGACTTCTTAAGAAACCATGGCATATAATATGAATCTTTTCTTCAAAAAAGAAACCATGGCATATATGACCTTTAAAAGTGTTACACATGTAATGCAACACAGCATGGACTTTTTCATTACAATTAATATACATTAAGAGGGGAGGGTTTGAACCCAAGACGAAGTGGGTTGAAGAGGAATACCCTAACCTCTAGGGAATCCACCACTTGCAATACAGCAGGCACATTAGGTATGGATAGTCACAGTATGAAATCTTGTGTAAAAACTGATTTTTTTAATTCAATATTAACTTAAATATGCTTCAAATGCAGGTATTAGATAACACTAGTTTCATCCTAAATCCCACCCTAAATTTTCAATGGAAACAGTTTGTTGCAGGTATATATCACCACAAATTAAATAACCGATTTTCAACTAGAGTGGACACAACAATATATACCTTGATTGCCACTATCCTGGGACAACTTGCTGATGAGAGCAGATTTCCCACTGCCAGTGGGACCATACAGAAGAACGGGCAGCCTTTGCTTCACAGCTAACAGCACCATCTCAACAGTTCTCTTCATTGCTGATGTCACAACAAACGGATCGCCAGTTGATCTCTCATCCCTAAATATACCAACAAAGTTAATTGGCAATGTGAGAAAATAAAAGAACAGTTGCAAATGCAAATAGGTAGAATAAGAATATAAGAGAAAAGAGATACACAGTTTTTCTGATGAGGAGAGTGTGAGCGAAGGACAATAGTTTGTGAATTTGCATTATGATAACACAACATGTTACAATCAAAAGGAAAAGATAATACTCTAAGAAGCACACCTTTGGCGCTTTGCTTGTGGGTCAATCACATAACATTGAGATGAAGTAGCAGACCCAGAATTAAGGCCAAAAGACTGCAGACTGCTTTTGTGACAGCAAATACTGCTTCCATCCACAGATTCATTTGGTTTGGATGATTCAACATACCAGCCAGCGCTTTCTAATGATACGTCCTGACAGAATTCCTCCCATCTGAAATAATAATATCAAGATAAACATTGCACCAACAATGAGTCATTGAATTTGTTATTTAAGAAATAACTCTCTGGAAGAAGTGAATAAGACCAACCGCAAGAAACATGAAAACGCGTCCTCATCTGTAATACCCAAGTTCTCCGTTGCTTTACAACTTAACTTAAGAATGAGGGAAATTATTTGTAGCCCACACCATCTTATGTCTTTGATAACCTTCACAACTTCTGAAGTACTATCTTGCAGGTCAAGTTTTGCACACTGCTCCACAAGGTCCAGGAAACAGGACCATTTCTGAAGTTTAGAGAAAAAGTCATACTTCACTATGAGGAGGCGGTAGGACACCCCTACGGCTAGCAATACCCTAGTTCCATCCTGCAAAAGAAAAAGTATGACATTAAAGCCAAATATCAAGAAGGGGCAGCTCAACAAATGTGGAACGCTCAGCTCATGAATGCAGGGGGTTGCAAGATCAAAGTCTATTTTGTTTCCGCATAATTGATAGCACCACCACTTCACTTACAAGAAGTTCAAGAATAGAACCCTCTCATGAAACAAAACTTCAGATCTCTACATAATATCAGTTACAGCTAAGAAATCTCCAATTGTGTATCCTTGAAAAGTGTGGAAAGTGTGTTAAAGTGTAATTTTGAACAATTTGTTCACCACATTCTATCAAGTTTATATTTCACCTGCTAACATTGTTTGGTGCTTTGTTTATCACCAATGAGAAAATGTTCAGTTATTTTATGCTTCATATAAGCCTAAAGAAATTCCAAACAGGGGCCGAACCATGGGTATTGTGGAATCAAGAACCATTAAAGGTCAGACAACAAAATTGGCCAAGGGGAGGGGGAAAGAGAGTAAGATAGAGAGTAAGGGGGAGAGAGAGCATTCCATTTCACACAAATTATTCATACAAAGCTTACTAACCTCAACACGGAGATCAGAAACTTTTGGTCCCAGCAGAACACGTTGAAATGGAGGTGGAGAAAATTGAAAATAACCTACTATAGACCTGCAAGTGAAGAAAAGAAAGATCGATATGGTACAAGTAACTGTTTCCAACCATTAAAAGGTGGGTGAATGTCATGAACAAGTACATAATACGAACATATAAGAATCCATTAAAGACATATGCATACATGTATCACATATATAGACATGAGAAGTGAACGTACTCCCACAAGAAAGGATCCAGTTCAAGGGATCGACAGAAGGCTAGACAAGCAAGCTCATGGAGATCTAGACCCCTCCCAGCTCCATTGTAAAACTCAATAACATTATCAACCTCTTTTAAACTAGTAGCTCTGCAAAATTTTGAAACCGATCCCCCATCAAAATTAGACCCCAAATTCGGCACAAGCCGAAACAAATCGACAGCTTTGCCCACGATCTTCTGAGCTATTGGACGGAAACATCCAATCAAAGGAATCGTAAATTTTGGATGTAAGAACACCCCAACTAGCGCTTTGACCACTTCATCTTCAGTCACACCATCTCCCTGCGCAAACCCAAACGCCGAAAAACAGAGTAAATTTTACCAGCAATATTGTTCAAACCATTCATCCTTCTAGTACTCTAATTCTGTAACACCTAACCACGAATTTGTCTTTCTTTTAATTGATCAGCAACCTATAAAGCTTGACAAATGACAGCAAATTTCCGTACCTTTTTGGACAGAAAATCAAAGTTTGGAGAAGATTGGAGCTCCGGGCACCGAGCAAGAAACCTCCCCAGTGCTGATTCCAAGCTGAAACTACCATCAATGGCCATTTGAAAGTTCAAGTATTAAGAGTATTAAACTATACTAACAATATATATATTTAGGTTTGAAAAATATGTACTTTAAGTAATTTCAGAAACGAAAAACCACAATACAAACGCCGACTCAAGGAACCAAAATTTTATATATAATATCGTTCAGAAACGAACTGCAAAAAACTTTTCAAAACAGCGAAGAATTAAAGGTTTTAAAAGCCGGTTTTTGTTTTCATAAGAATTGGATTTGAAGAAAGAGATTCTCGGGGTTTCGAAAACGCAAAACTCAAAACCAATTTCACAGGAAACGGATAAATTAGGGTTTTCCCAAAAGCTAGGGTTTATCAGCCTCGGAGGTTTTAGAACTAGGTTTGCAGGGGTTTAGGGTTCAAGGCGAAAATGCCTTTAAATACAAATTTAAATTTGTAAAGGACCAAAGGGGCGCAGCGGTGCCGTCCAGCCATTCGATTTTGGTTCAACTTTTTATTTTTTCCCTCAAGATTTTAAATCTATTTCCACTTTAGCCCTTCAACTTTTCTTTCGCCCTAAAAGTATTTGTTTTTAGTTGTAAGTAAAAAGTTGTAAGTTTGAATTTCATAAATGAAAATTTTGATACTAATTTTTTCTTTTATTTTTTAGTGCAAATATCATTGTATAAAAAAAATAAAAAAAAAAAAACACACAACTAAGCTTTTTGAAAGTGTGTTTAATGAGACAAAAAATGACTTTACGGTGCGTTTGTTGCACCAGACTGTCTCAGACTGGACTAGCTGCAAGGACTAAGTTGGACTGGCTGGCTTAGACTAGACTAAATTGGACTAACTTAGTGAAGTGTTTGGTACAGTGTCGGACTAAGAAGTAGGATAATGAAAACAATAGTGTCACCAGTTTGATGTTTACTCAGACTAGGATTACATTATTGTTTTATTTTAATTGCTTTTTTATTAAAGATATTATTAAAATTAATAATATTGTATGAGAGTGAGACTCAATAAAAATACAAAAACCAAATTTTCTTGCCAACGAAAGAAACATACATGATTCAAGAGTAGCATTATTCCAAACATGAATATAACAAAGTGTTCTCCCAACAATCGACAGGGTTCAAAACGTTGTTCTTAATTATTCACCTTTGGTTTAAAGTTAGTAGATTAGAACCGAATCCACCCCACACACCATTAACTTGAAAGAAATGGTTCTTTGACAAGTTATTATTTTGTTTACATGCTTCCACACATACTCCGCAACCTAAAAATACATTGAACCAACACAAGGGCATGTCCGGAATCTAGACACATAGTTTTCATTTGAAACGACGTTTGAAACTTGAAGTACATTTAAATGACAATATATAACATATCAAGTCTATGATTAAAAGTGAGTGATAACTCATATAAACCTCCACGGTATGAGGATTACCACCGCCACAGGTAAGGTAACTTAAGCAATTCAGTGTACTTGGAACAAAGCACAATTATCACCACAATCACCATATACAGCTTTGCTATTCATTGTTCTGCAACACTAGCAGCACTTAGGTCCACACTGAGGTCAAGAACCTGCTTAAACATTCTAGGAAATTTGGTTAAACCTTATATGAAAGACATGGTTCTATGAAACAGTAAACAAGAAACAAACGCAAGTTAGTTAATCAAGGAAATGTCCATCAACTTCAAGGATGACATGAAATCGAAAACAATAGAACCAAACTAATTGGGCAATGCATAAAATTGTATTTCTTAGCTTCCCTGTTATTAAGGTGTACATGTTGAGTACATCCAAGACAGTGCACTCAAAGTGTGTGGAGGCATCATAACTCTGTTAAACATAAGAAGCCTTTTGTCAAGTGTGCATAAATCATATTGAAGAGTGCCCAGTACAGGTCAAGGCTTGAATAAGACTCACAGTTGATATAAAGCAATTGTCCAAATTGGGTTCATTAACAGGCCCATATCTGTCATAGGTCTTAAAAAATATCTCGTCAATAGGCGCTAAAAGGTCAATCCCTGGCTTTAGCTCAGTCTCGGGATGATCAGTCTCTGCGTCTGTTGATACAAATGCAATAAAGTTTCCCCTTGGAGCAACATTGTGAGAGTAGGAGCACCAAAGAATTGGCCACTAGTAATAAGAAAATACAACAAAAAATAAACAGGGATAACTCGGGATGAATAAATATCCACAAACAAGCTATTGGTTCAAAGCATACACGAGTTCCCTAGAGGCCTACTCAGTAGTTTGGAGTTGAAATGATAGTAGGATAATACTAATATGCATCAAGCAAGTGTTACCACGAAACCCTTCCAACAGTTATAGAATAATATAACTGACTATACCCTCCACCCGATATAACATTGCAACTGCATATCCAATTACATAACAGAAATTTAAAAATTGTGGTTTAGACATTGTATGCATGTAAACTATACCATTCCTTTCTTCCTATTAAAGAAAACCCATTTCCTTGCCATAAAACAACCTAGTCATGGGATTGTTTTTTCCAAAGCAACAATTACAAAGGACATTCTCAAACATGCACACGGCATTCATTGCAAATAAATATTGATCCCAACAAAAGATAAGAGAACTCACATATCTCATATGCGACCCAACTACTTCTGTGCCAGGATAACCTGTATTGAGTGAGATTCATTGGTGTTTGGAATTGGGCAATAGCTCTTGCAACCTTACCAACCTTCCTAACCTGTCAAAATGCAATAAATTTTCAGTAAGTGTTGGGGAATAAGCATTTTTCTTCACCCTTCAAGCAAGATACAGAAGAACAGAGAAGATATTGTGTCCCTTACAGACCTATAAATAAAAACAACCATATGCATACTTGTAGGGCATAAGATGAAATCTCTAGTTGTCACTCTTGTTAAGTCCATTCCCTCATGTGTTTTAGGATTAGTTTCACTATAATCTTGAACATATAGGATGAACTTGCGTGCATGGCGCTTTTCAAACAAACCCATGAGTGGAGATTTAAGGGCCTCCATGTCAGTTGCTTGAACCTTGTGAACCTGTTGCAATAATTGAGATCCCATCCGTAAGGTTTAAGATGAAATTTATACAGGACAATGTGTGAGTGTCTTTGTGAGTGTAGTTACTAAATGTAACTCAACTCATTTCTCAAACCCAATACCAAAATCCAAAAACTCTAGTCCAACCTGATACCAAAATCTGTTGAAAATAGACCTAAATTACAAATTTAACTTTGTATCCACCCTTACAACAACAATTTCGTGATGATTATCATCATTTTAGGACTGAAAATAGCATAAAATGTGAAAACCCCAAATTCTAATCTTAATTTGACCCTAGAAATCAAAACCCTAATTTGTTCAAGTGCAGAGGTCTATTATTGAAAATTTATCAAACAAAACACCTAAATCAAATAAAGCCTAGTAATATCACGATCTGCAAAACAAATCGAAGAAATAATGTCGGATTCGAAGTTTACTAGACAAGAGGAGCAGATGAAGGCGAGCAGGATGCAGCTGAGGGCGAGCAAGATGCAGAGATGAGGATGAGGAGGATGACGATGAGGGAGCTGGGCAAGGAGGGAGCAGGGCAAGGATCGAATTGTAGGAGCAGGGAGATGACGGGATTAGAGGGCGACTTAGCAGTCCTCTCCGAATCAGGGGGTCTCGCTAAGACCTGTTAGCGAGGGACTCAGTCGAGGTGAGTCCTTGCTAATCCCACTAAACTTAGTCTAGTGAAGGCTAGTGTTGCCAAACAAACACACCGTTAATGGACAAAATGCCATCACACTTTCTTTTTATTTGCCCGATAAACTTTCAATTTAGTTCTTACCCCTAAAGTTTTAAAACGTACCAATTTCAACCAACTATGAGTTAGTTTTCCATTTTACATAAGTTCTCTCAACTTGATTATGTGGAAAGTAACCACCAAATTGACAGAATAGGGCAAATCGTAAGAAGATACGTAAGGCATTACTAAAAAAGTTTCCATGTTTTAATTGGTACTTGAATTTACTGAACTAGAAAAATTAATTTTTATCTTAAGAAAATAAATGTTAACCAGTTTGACCAAATAATACTATTTAAATACTTATTAAGTGTGCCTTTGTTGCACAACACACAGTCGTTTTGGTGCACATTGGTTTGCAAAACATAAATCAGCCTAAAACTCTAAGCCTTGTTTGAAAGTGCTTTAAAAATAACGGAAACCACTTTCAGTGAAAATGTTTTGGAACCAATTCTTAATAAAAATACAAGTGCATTCTAGAAAAAACACTTGAAGTGCTTCCTAGAAGAAGCACATAACAGGTGTTACCTAAAAGAAGCACAAAATTGATGCTTCTTCCAATAAGCACTTCGGGGGCATTTGTTGCACTGGACTGTCTTGGATTGGACTAGTTACAGGGACTAAGCTGAACTGGCTTAGACTAGACTAAGCTGGACTAGCTTAGTGAAGCGTTTGGTGCAGTGTCAGGATTAAGGAACATACTAATAATAAATTCCAATATTATATTATTTAATTCATATTTATTAATATTTTACATCATTTAATAAATATTTAGTAATATTTTATTATTACTTTTGTCTATTTTCTCATTCTAGAAACCTTTCCGTTCATCCCCTCTTTCTTCCTTAATTTTCTCCGCCCCACTCCCTCTGTTTTCTTCCTAATTTTTTCTTCGTCCCTCTCCCTCTTCATCTCCATCTTCTTCTTTTGTTCTCTGTTCATCTCCCTATTTTCTTCATTTTGTTCTCTGTTCATCTCCCTCTTTTGATGAAAGAAATTAGCATCAAAATTAAACCCAGAAGTTGTTCATCTCCCAACTTCATAATTGACTGCAAATCTTCACAATCAAACCACAAGGCAAGAAAGAGATTGAAAATTTAGGAGTTGGAGCGGGTTGCATGTGTGATTGCCCCGAAGGTAGAAGATGGGGGTTGGATCTGGTTTACGTTTTCTGGGTGTTGTGATTGAAAATTTCAAGCTTACCTCACTGCAGATTTTTTGGGTTCTGGTTTTCTCGGTGTTGTGTGATTGAAAATTTCAAGCTCATCTCACTTTCGAAATTTTTTTTTAGGTTTTCTAAGATTTTGGGTGTTGGATGTGGTTTTGAAAATAGAAGTTTGCAGATTTTTCTTCTATTTTGTTTCGGTTTTGCCGGATCTAGTCTTTAGGATGGTTTTGGGAAGCGAGGATGAAGTAGATGGATGTGCGAAACGAGAGGGGGAAGCTAAGGTCTTAGCAGTCCGCCCGATTTCGAGGGGTCTCGCTAAGCCCCTTTAGCGAAGTGTTTAGTCCAATTTAGTTGGGGCGAGTCCCATTAAAGTTAGGCCTTTCCGTAAACAAACACGGGATTAGACTAAATGGTAATCCTGTCCAGTCCAGTGAGAGCTAAGGAGGGCAATCAAACATACCCTTCAAGTTTAGAACACAAAAATATTTTCTTTAAAAACGTTTGCAGTCATTTTAAAAGCATTTCCAAACAAGCCCTAGTCCCCTATTTTTCCATCTCATTCCCCAAATATTAATTGTTTATATATGTCCACCCTATTTATGCCAAACTTTTGTAATGACTTGGCTTATGTCCTTATTTGACATGTGTTTATTTGCCACATGATGTGTGTGTGTATAATCATCACTTGCAAATTGAACAAATAATGATTTATGTTATTTAAAATCGGACAATAAAGTGTATGAACATGTCAAAATTGCAAATTAGAGAGTGTGAAGATTTGGAGGCCTTGTAAGGCTTATGTTAAACCCAAATTCACCCAATTTAGTGAGACCTTGTAAAGCTTTTAGCATTCAGCTTAAGTGCATTAGCCCAAGATATATTGGTCATGGGGCATCTAAATGCACTCACCAATTTGATCAATGCACCCAATAAATATTGAGCATGTGTCATCTAAACACCTTTTGTTACTTCTTATAGACCGTTCTCAAATTTTTGTCGTCGGATCCAATGAATTGAAGACTAAGGCAAGTTATCAAACTTCAAACTTTGTCCTAATAGGAGTGGGAGAAAGAATGAATAAAAAAACTTATTTGGTTTTAGGAAGTAAGGAAATGGTGGACTAACTAGCCTCAAGTTATTTGCACAACACGAAAATTTGAAGCCAATCTCTTTCTATTGCTAGAATATGTGGCTGAATCAATTTGCTAACAAAACAAAATGTTCAGGTCTCAGATGTAAGTTTCTTTTGTACTAAAAGTGGCTACGCTCATGACTAAAGAACTGCTTGGAAACTAAAAATTAAATTTAAAAAATTTAAGAGAGTACTTTTGCTAAAAACACTTTTTCAACTATAGTTTACTAATATTTACTCATTTACTTCACATTTGTTTTATCTAAACTACTTATTAATGAAACTCTTATTGTCAACCAAAAGAATGTGAAAAGACATTTTTGTCTTCTTTCACAACAAAAATGTTAAGGACAATAACGTAATTTTACAAAACAAAATTTTGCTATTTTTTATCGAAGCCTCACCTACAAGTGATTTTATCATCTCTAATTTAAAAAATAAAAATACAAAAAAAAAACCTCTATCCCTTTCTCCCTCTCTTCCTCTCTGCTTCAAATTTAAAAACAAAAGTTTAAAAACTACACACAAAGTGTGTATGAAACAAATGAGCAATTTAAAATTAGAATTCTTAGAGAATCATCAAAGTAGGGTGAAAAGGAGATTTTATAAAACAACTAACACAAATTTACAAGCAAACCAAAGGCCCAAGTTACACCTATTAACAAACAAAAAAGGCCCTAAGAATACTGACAAACAGAAAGAGAGCCCAACAAACAATAAGGCCCAAAAACTACACAGTAGCCGAGAAGCTTCCACTGCCATCTCCATCATCAACTTTCCAGTCCGTCCAAACGATTTTCTGTCCATCGCCACCGAGTATTGCCTCACTAGACGCCACCTCTAACCTCGATATGCTACTTGAGCACAACTATAAACAAGGGATAGTTGGCAACAGAGTGAGAACCGGCAGACAACAAAAAGAAAGTGGTGGTGTTGGAAACACCCTAGCTGGTGTAAACACCGGAACGCTACACACGAACTCAATAGGAAACGTGGTTGAAGATCGAACCAAGGAAGAGCTGGAAAGAAGAATATCCTCGGGGGTAGAGGATTTGGATAGACCGGAGTTAAAATTTGGGAGAAACTAACAGTAGAGGCAAGGAAAAAAGAAGGAAATGGGAGAGAATAGGACACGGCAACAGACCCCAGCCAAAGTTAGAGTCGATGCCACCAAAAAATCTTAGGTTTAAAAGTCTCACACAAATATTGAGAAAGACTCTCAGCTTGGAGAGAAAATCTCTCATCTCGGAGAGAAAAGTGTACACAATAAAGAATCATCAAAGTATCAAACCACTTTGATGTTCCAGCCTCCATTCCAGCACATCGATAAAATTCGAATATGAATATCATTTCACATAATCGACATTTTTTATAATTTAAAATATAATTCATGATACGGATTACTTGATTTTCTATACCTTTTGTAGAACATTCTAAAGAGAATCAACATGATTCTAAATTCCGAAAGAATTAAAAATGTAATAGCATGTAATAATGGATCAAAATTAAACAACAAAAGAGATGAGATTACTGGTAATACTCTCCCTTTAATTCTTTGGTTTGTTTTCTTGTTTTTTAGGGTGATTGTTAGGGCCAATTTGGAATTGCTGGGTTTTTTTATTTTTTATTTTTTTATTTTTTTTTATAAAAACTACTCTTGATGTGCTTTAAGAATAATCAGTTGCAAAATGAAGCTGTTGAGCGTTTGATAAACTGTATTTCAAAAAGTGTTGTAAATATTAAAAAAGTGTAAAAGCATTTGGTAAATTTTAATGTAAAAGCAATATAATCATGTATAATGACAAAAATAGACATAATAGTGTGGGTGATGACGTCGACAATGGTGGTGAGGGAAATGGTTGTGATCGTGGTGGTGGAGGTATACCAATAAAGGGGTGTGGTGGTTGGGCTATAGAAGTAACAATGGTGGTAGCGGCGACGACAACAAAAATGGTGGCGGTTGCAGTGGTAGCAGTGGTGGTTGTGTTTATGGTCATCATGGTGGTGGCAACGATGGTAGTGGTAGTTGTGGTAGTGGTGGTGGGTATGATTGCAATGGTGGTTGTGGTGGTGGTGGTGGTGGTGGTGTGATTATGGTAGTGGTGGTGGTGGCAAGAATGATGGTGGTAATGACAATGGTGGTGTAAGAAGTTAGGTTTGTAGTGGTAGGTGGTGGTAGTCACTTTTAAGGTTAAAATGTGTCTAGAAGGATAAAATTGCATAACTTTAAAGTGAAGCAGCTTTTGTAGTGGTACGTGGTGGTGGTGCTCACTGTTTTACTGATTAACTTTAAAGTGAAGCAGCTTTTGATGAAAAAGCAATACTAAATTGGGCTTCAACAGTTAAAATTGCATAGCTTTTTTGTTTGAGTAATGCTACATTTACCACATTTATAACATGTCTCCAATAAAGACAACACTCACCAACATATGTGAGGTCCCATCTCCATTTTTCGTTATTTTCAACAAAAAAAAATATAGTAAGAGAAGCATTTTTGTTTCTATTTCCTACGGGGGGAGGAGACACGAACTTTAGAGTTTTTAGTAATAAACAAACAAGTTGTTTGCTGGGGTTCCTTACATATAGAAGTTATTCATCTTTTAGTAAACAACGTACAATTATTTTAGGGTACAAATAATATAATAAGAAGTATTCATTCTCTTTAGTATAGTTCAAATTCATTTAATTTGAAATGTGTTTTTAGAGATAATCTTTATATAACGATAAAGATAATGAACAATTTTCATTATATATGACCTTTGTACGGTAAAGTGAGCCAAATGTTGTAACTAATTTTTTGTTATTAGTAAGGAATCTACTTTTGACAACCCCACTTAGTAGAATAAAGACTTTGTTGATGTTTGTGTTGTAGCAACAAATCTACAATCAATAATGTACCCGTGTTGGAAGAAGAATTAAAATTATAACCACATTAGGGACAAAATATTATCCCTCAGTCACTTTTTATTTTATTTTATATAAATTTATTATTTTTAAGGGGAGGGCAAGAGTTCAAATTACTACAATAATTTAAGGAAGGAGGAGTTTCGAACCCGCATGTATAAACTCAATATCATATCTACTAAAATATTGGACCACATACACAATCCCTTAGTCTCTGAGGATCCACTGTTATACCTAATTAGGGTTAGTCTTCATCAAGGATTACAATATAAATCAACATGTGTTTAATTAAGCATACTAGAATAACATTATGTGCAAGGGTATACCTGAAGATGTCATTGGAGAAGGAATGAAATTGCAACGAGGGTCAAGAGAGCCTCCTACTCACACAGAACCTTATGGTTTTGACTTTATCTAATTTATTTCAATGTTATTAATCTTTATCATGATTAGGGAGAGTCCTAACCACCATAAAGAAAGATAATTTACCGTAGAACCATCCTCTGATGATCTTGCAATGGTCGGCATAAAAGCATTACGGTGTAAATCACTTTCAGCAAATGTCGAGCTTACTCCTCATAGTCATTAGTCATGCGGATAAACCATAAGAAACACAAAAACCATCACCTCAACTCTGAACGACACTTGCACTTAAAGGTCCGAGTTTGAACAATAAATCATAGCCGCTATAAAGGCTATCCCTCGACAGAGCAAGAGAGATACCACAACCACGAAGACTATTCTTGCCCTGAGCGAAAAAGTGAGACGACTAGAGAAGAAGATGGTTAGAAAATAAGAGAAAAGGGGAGGGAAAGAGAAGGAAGAGACTAACAAGGATTGCTGCTGACTCCACGGCGATAGACATGGGTCCACGATGGAGGTGGGTTATTTCCACATAAACATTCTTCGTTAATCAAAACTAGGAGGACAACGAAGTGGACCTTGGGGGACGCAAATATTGTCATTGTTTTTACTGCATGCATGCAGCAACAATGTTTGCATGCCTAGACAGCGGGACATGACTCAACGACACAAAGATGAGTCCCCAAATCTTTCCTGGCGATCAATGATTTAGCAGTCCAAACACTAGCCGTTAATTGACCGAAAAAAATTAAAACACCAGCCGTGAAAAAGCATATTCCAATACAGTGCCAGAGTTTCTCCATTGGCTCTATTGAAGAAGACGGCAACTTTCCCCCGCCATTTCCTTGGAATAGGCAAGAATATCCATGGCATATATTCCCGCTCTCCAAAGTGAATGCTTCGAAGCACAAAGAAAAAAAATGGAACAAAGTTTTGCCAGAACTCCAAACCAACACTTACCATTGGCCAACCAATCAAAATCCCTTTCAAGTTTAATCGTATACCAATTTCGATGCCATTTTTTCGATTTCCAACTGCTAAATCATTCCACTATCTTCCTTTAAATAGCACTTTCGATTTTCACCACCATAACATTCAAAAGAAAGCTTCAAATTCAAGACCCAGTTTCCAGTTGTTGTGTTGTGTGTGTGATATTCTGTAAATGGCGAGCCCCCTGACACCATCGCACGTTGTTATTGCCTATGACGCCACCAAGGACCGCGGCATGCATGAGCTTACGCTCGCAATTGACAGTCTCCTGAAAAGGGGTGACGTTTTACATTCAGGGGATACCATCATTGTGCTTGGAGTTTTGCATAGGGTTGTCCACCCGAGTAAGTGTTTGATGAATTGGCCTCACTGAACTGCACTTTTTTTAATGGCTTTTTATCCTTGTTTTTTTTCCTAAAATGATATGAAATCTTTGATGGGGTTTTTAAGAAACTTCTCTTATCAATGCCTAGCAACTTTTAAATTTCATATCATTAGTTGGGTGGTTAATAAGATGTAAAAGGTGAAGGGTTTGTGTGAATCTATATTTGAATCTTACCTACTGGCAAATCTTTGCATTGTCAACTTTGATCGTACGTACACATTCGAATCTTATCTATCTAATTATGGTGTATTTCTGTAAAATGCATCTGTGCTCGTATCGGTAACTTATATGCTGTGTTATAATGATCACTGCTGTTATTTGATAGATCATCCCACAAACACATTACGAGCAGGAATTCAAAAACTAAGTCTGCTTCTTTCTGACATGTGTTATATGTGCTTCTTTTGTCTTTGTTTGGGGCAGTGGGATATCACACAAAACCATGCGTGGATTTTTTGGAAAACAGCATTCGTGCAGTAGAGGAAGAAGTTACAAAGAAAGTTGACATGTATGTTAACATGCTTCTTCAAAGTGCGGGAAAGTGTGAAGATCAAGGGGTAACATATTTATCTGAGGCTAAGAATTACTATTTTAAATGATTTGTAAAGTTGTGCGTTCGTTATGTCCCTGCCTTAACAGAGTGTTGGCTTTCCCTCAACCAAATGTGTCTTTACTCAAGACATCTTCTTTCCGAGATTGCTAGAAAGTTCATTTTTCTTATCATGAATTCATGATATTAGCAAATCTTGCAATAATATGATGACATATCTAACAATTTGACCTGAATGTTGTGTCACAATCTGAAAATTTGGGGTATGTTAGTATGCGTTTTGTACTACTTGTAACACAATAATTAAAATGGTGACCATGGATGTGCCGATTCTTTTTCGTACTTATAATGAACATCATCTTCGTCATTGTTAACCTGAACATTAAGATTAGAATGCTGCTTCAATTTTTGCTCACCCTGCTAGTTTCCCTGCTATATTCAGGTCAGCATTGAAGTCAAAGTTACTGCTGGTTTTCCCGTTAAGCAGGTTATTTTGCAAGAGATTATGGCCTGCAATGCAGCTTGGGTTGTACTTGATAGGTAGTTCCTTACCTTGTGTGTAATAGATTTCACTTTAGTTACAAACTTACAGTTGATATCAGATCTGTTTGGGCTGATTCATGACCTAAGTCCCACCCATAAAGTCTATTCTTCACCCTTTTAGATGATAAGACCATCTCTAACCCTTGGGTTAAAATCTGAAATTTTTAACTGCAGAAAATTTAGGTTTTAAGTTAGAAATAGTTTTTTTGCTCTAATCCTTATGGACTAATTTTTAGCCCGAGGTTATTAAAAAATAAATTTAGGATAATTTTTTCCTTAAATTAACTTTAAAAATAATAATTATGTAGACTATCATAATTTAATTTTATGAACATTTTAACCTAAAACTATTTAAATTCCGATAAATGTTAAAAAAACTCATTAAACCGACATTAGGAAACTCGTGGAAAACTATGAAAGAGTATGAAATGCATGAAAGATTTTTTTTTTAATTACTTTAGCCGTTGAATTTAAATTTGGACTGTTAGATCTTTTGTTTTATTGTTGGATGTGATTACATTAGATCTTAACCGCTGAATTCAATGAATATATATAAAACTAAAATAAAATACACACATATGGTGGGCCCACTAACTCAGGAAGAATCATGGCCTAAATTTGCCCCATAAATGAGTATTGGGTTAAAACTCATATTTGTCCTAAGGTTAGAGTTTAGAACCTAAAATTTGAGTTTTACTCCAAATATTGGAGTAGGTATGAATGGGAAAGGGATCCTTGCTTCAATGATGCTACTATATTTCCATGTGATTGGAATGTTAAGTGAAAAATCATAGAGTCTGGCCCTACACTATAAAGATCACTATTCTTTACCTCTGTTGTAAATCGGTCAGAGTACTCCATATTAGTGCTGAACCGCAAACCGTCATTATCCAACTAGTAAAAATAAATGGGTATCTTCAGACTATCGCTTAAAGATTAATTGCCTACTTAAACTAAGAATTATCAAACGTATAGGGCCAAATTAGGAGAGAGTTTAGGTTCGAATCTCGTGAATAGCGAATTTGATATCATACTAGGCTTGCGCATTGTGTAGCTTAACCGAACTCCCCCTCCCCTAATGTATATAGATGTACTAAAAAATAAATAAAAAGAATCGTTAAATGTGTATTTTTTTCAAATTAAAGATTTTCCTTTTCTTTTTTGAATTCTCTTTTCTGTTTCGAATTAGCTTCAATTGTAACTCACAGAGCTTATCACAGGCAACTTAGACGGGATTTGACGTTCTACCTTAAGCAGATACCGTGCAAGGTTGCAATAATTCAAGATAACTTGGCTGTGGAAGTTGTGAGACCTCATATAACAGATGAAACTGAAACTATAGAACACAAATTGTTTTTTTCTTTGTCCAAGCCCGTTCCTCTATCCAACTATCAAGGTAACGGAAACAATGAACCACTCATCACTTGCAGAAGCGACCCTGTATCCATTGATTCACCAGAAAGCTCTGAGATTCTGAAAAATCACTTTGTGACTTCACCTACATTTAAGTTACGAGACTACAGTACTTTATTGAATCTAGGGTCTTCCTGTAAGCAAGAAAATTCAGGTCAGAATCTTGTCATATTCCTTTCTACAAGATGCTTTACAAATTCAAGATATATACTGTTGATTCTGCTGTAAGGATTTCATCTCAGCTGCAATATCCATGCATTAAATCTTAGCCATCTTTGAACTTTCGGTAGAGTTTCGTCATGTGATACGAACCTCAAATGAGGAAAGTTTTTTATGCTCTATGATCTATCTAGATTTAAAAATATTAAAATTATCAGTCCGTATCCTTTGCTTGTTTTATGTGAATATTAAGGCATAAGTATCTCAGTATGTAGGTAGCAAAGCAAGAACTTTTCTTGGTTTCTCCAATATTTGGAGTTAACACTTTTTATAAGTTTCTCGTCAACATGGTTAACACTGGTAACCTGTCACATTTGAATTTTATCGATAGATTCATACGGTTACTAGAAAAAACTGGACTTTCTAACTATCTACATCATTCAGTTTGACATCAAGTAAGTGAAAGCCTTACATCAAACGTATATGCCAAGCTAGTCTGCTGAAGTGATGACAGGAACATAGTTCTGTTTTTTAACAAAGAAGTTCTTGATGCCTTCTTTCATGTTCATCTTAGCTTAGAAAAACTCATTGCATCAAGGTGTTAGTAGTGACAAAGTATGACTTTAGTAACGACCAAGGTTGTAGCACTCACAACTGTACAATTTGAGACTATATTTTCTGTTTTTCAGGTGTTCAAACCAAAGCAGACAATAAACCATCCACTGTTCCTCAAAAAATCCAGAAGCAAAATAACGCCTTCCAAGAAAGATGCTCAGATGCCCCAATTCTGTGTTCCAGATGCGGAACAAGGACTGAAATGTATGTCAAAGATTCCATGACATTCAGCTACTCAGAGATACTGCTTGCAACAAATGATTTTTCCAAGGAAAACTTATTAGGAGAAGGTGGATATGGTCGTGTGTATAAAGGTGAGCTTAAGGATGGACAGCAGATTGCAGCAAAAGTGCGAAAAGAAGCCAGTACACAAGGATTTAAGGAATTTCACTCTGAGGTTTATGTCTTGAGTTTTGCACGCCATAAGAACATTGTCATGCTGTTGGGTTATTGTTGCAAGGAGAACCTAAATATCTTGGTTTATGAATATATTTGCCACAATTCTCTTGAATGGCACTTATTTGGTAAACTTCTGTTAAAATTTTCCCCAGTACTTTTCTTTTTTCCTCCTGTTAGTTCTTATGTTGATAAAATATGGACATGATAAGTGCATCTTCTTTTGCTAATTCTTATTGGCTATTTTTGTAGATGAAAAAGCAGCAGTTCTTGAGTGGCACCAAAGACATTCTATTGCCATTGGAACTGCAAAAGGATTGCGTTTTCTACATGAAGAATGTCGTGGAGGTCCTATAATTCATCGAGACACGCGTCCAAGCAATATCCTGCTAACACATGATTACGTTCCTATGGTAAATTAATTGCCATATTTTTTATGTCTGTCTCTTTATGAGGTCCTTTGAAGAAATGCATAGTGTTCATTTAAATTTCTGGTTTATCAATATGCTCAAGATTTGGTTAGCGGGTAGTGATGTTAATAAATTAAAGTTCCTCTAAGAATCTGGTTGGGTAGTCTTGGTGCCCTCCAGATTTGTGATAAAAATCTAGAGTCATCTGCATAGTCCTATGCTAATGAGCTGCAAAACTTCTAGGAATTATATATTTTTATATATCTTTCTAGCCAGCAGCTCTTTGCACTGGAAAAAGGTCATCTTTCAGTTCTCACAGTGTAAACTAGTAATGACTATTTTGGAGTGCTGATAACAATTCCCTTCTTTTGATATGCGAAAATGTAGGTTGTGGTGCATGAAGCACTTCTGTTGTTTCAGATGGAGTATTGATACATAAAAATTAGGAACTAGTAGATACATATGACCCAGAATACTGAGGACTTGTATATTACAAATATTATTAGTTCTCCTCTTTTTTTTCCTTCCCTTCTTTTTGTTTTGTTTATTTAATTTTTACGTTTTGCATTTCTGGCTTCTACTTTTGTTCGACTTTGGAGTATAATCTTTCGTTTTCATCTCTGAGAAGAATAGGTTTTGACTGCAAGATCTGACTAGTTATTATCAAAGATCTGAAGACTATGAAAACTATTCTAGCTAATTGAATGATTTTCTAAACTCAGTTAGGTGATTTTGGCTTAGCCAAATGGAAGACAACGGGTGATGACACTGACCCGACAAGGATAATTGGCACACTAGGGTGAGGACTTCTATACGCTTTTTCCTGCATTTGATTTCACACTCTACATTCTCTGGTGTTGGTAACTTTCACTAAACTAGTGCAAGTTTTTGGTCCTTGTAGCTACCTTGCTCCAGAGTATGCAGAGAACGGTATTGTTTCTGTACGGACAGATGTATATGCCTTTGGTATGGTTCTGTTACAACTAATAACCGGCCGCAAGATTATTGATTCAAATGGAGAAGGGCAAGTTCAATCCCTACGGGAGTGGGTATGTTGGACTTCATGATGTGTTTTTTCATCTTATTTTATGGCAAAAGGGCAAAAAGAAAAACCATTTTTTACTCGTTGCAGAAACAGCTGTGCTTTATTCTCGGGTTCCAACTAATTAGTCCATATCTGCAAATTTTAGGCAGAACCAATAATCCAGAGGCTAGCACTACATGAACTCATTGATCGTCGTTTAGGAGATTTGTATGAGACATATGGAGTGTACCTTATGGCTAAAGCCGCATACTTATGCATACAAAGAAGTCCTGAAATGCGTCCATCAATGGGAGAGGTAATCAAAATTTTACCCATGTGGTTCTTATTATTTGTGGGAACTGTTAATGAAGTTGGTGCAAGATCAAGTGATATACTCTAACCTGGTTTGACAACAATGTGAACCGCCTTTCTCAAAAATGAATAATGCATGCTCATGAAACACACATTAGATATATGTTGTGGCGTTGGTAGTTAGAAATACCACTGCGTAAACAGAGATCTGTGTATATCTTACTACAAATGTCTCGATGCTGCATTTCAAATTTTAATATGAACTTACAAGATTTCCTTCCAACAGGTTGTCCGTGTTCTTGAAGGTGAAAGTGACAATTTCCACCACATAGGAGTGCACTTTGTACCTCAACAGCATACAAAGTGAAGGATCCAACGGCGCAGTTTAGTTTCATTTTTGCAGATGGTATTGCTGTTTATATTCTCATGTCCACTGTTTTTAGCTTCTCATCTGCAATCTAACTAATGCTTCATTTGATTCTGTCTAAGTTCGCCCTACCTTCTGAAGGGGAAAGTGCCCATTTCTACATTCCAGGATAGCAATTCTACCTCGATGAAGACAATGGCACACTTTATACTTTCGTTTGACGGCTGAAGGTTTTTTTTTTTTTTCCTGTTTTCCTTGAAGATGGTTGTAGCTTCTCACGTAGTTCGCCATTTTCCTTCAACCGGCCAAGGGGATTGGTTTTTCATGGTTTCCAACAAGGGAGACATTGTTTGTAAGGCTTTGAAAACTTGAACATGTCGTGGAGTTTGGCTTTGTCTTTTGATGCCTTCTCTAAGAATAAGATCTTTTCATCTAAATGATCGATCATGAGTTTACTCTCCGCTAGTTTTGTAAAAACAACTCCATATACTCTAGGGATTTATGGCATGTAATCTAAATTATTATTTCCAAGGCTTTGTGGTTGTTGCATTAAGTTAGAGTAATCACAAAATGAATTGCACCCTCATTTGCAGGAAGTTTTAGTTCTTAAATGAAATTCAAGCGATCAAGTGATATGTAATTCGCATTATAAAATAGTAATTTTGCATGTTATAATAGAGAAAATAACGAAGGAAGAAATGCATGGTGACTATATTGAAATTTTTCCTGAGCGAGATGTTTTTGTTTGATTGCTTTTGTCGACGGTCTAAACTCCAAGGGAGAAAAATTGTGTTGAATTGGTACATACATATTTGTTGATGTCTCATGTCTAAGAGAATGCATTTTCTATGTGATCCTAAAATTTGGCAAGGGGATTAAAAGTTGAAGTGATTAAGAGTATGATTAACTCCTCCACTTGAAGTCCCGTGTTTTATTTATCCTCCATTAAAACGGTTTACATAAAAAAATAAAGGAATAATTTGGACTCGATTCATTCGTCTAAACACTACCTACATTCAACCATATATAATTTGATAGATTTTAATTTTAGTCACTAGAAACACACACGATTATTTTATTTTATTTTTATTTTATTCTTGTCAAACGATAAGAAATTTTATTAGATCCGCATATGTAGTAACATTTACATCAGATGCTAACACATTAATCAACCAATCTATTTTAATATGGTCTCATTTATGAAGGCCGCCAATTTGAGCTACAATTGAAGCCACTAGATGAACTACCCTATTACATTAAGCGGAGAGAGAGTAATGTTAAGGAGATCAAATTTTACACTAAATTGTATAAATTAAATGATGTGGCTGTTGATGATTGGATTCTTAATTAAATGTCGATTACCGTGCTTCTATATTCTATTAAGAGAATAGCCATTGTCAACCTTTTTTCCCCTTTTTTTCCAATTTTGCCCTTACTTTTCAATACACAATATGGACATGAAGAGGGCAAAATAGTGATTTTGTACTTTTTGACAAATGACAATCATATCCTTATTTTCGGCTATTTTACCCCTTTTTCTTTTTTTTTTGAGATAATGACAATCATATTTTTCCAATTTACCCTCACTCTTGATGCACTTATTAAGAAAAATTGTTCACATACACAAAGTATGTGCTCTCTGCTAGTTTCTTATTAGTGACACATCATTTGGTTTGCAAATTTGGTCTCTTTAGCATTATCCAAGCAAATAAGAAACCTACTCACACACAATGTTTTGCTTGGTCTTATAAGATCAATGTTCTAAAAGACGCTAAGCGCTAGTCTGGTGGCCGGCTGAGGCCTAGCACCTGGGCAGCTAGGTGAGGGCCTAGGCAGACTAGGTGGATTTAATTAAATGTATTATACAACATATAAATAAATGCCTACTTACACTCTAAAAAATAAAACTAAACTTGTATTGAGAATTTGAAAAAAAATTTAAAACTTAAAACTTAAGCTATTATGGCATTGCCATCATCACAAACTAATGCATCAAGAATAAGAAAAACCCAAAACCAAATTCGAAAATTCACTAATAGAAATGGGCAAGGGCTAGGCCCAAATTTGGAGGGACTAGACTGGACTTGTGAAATCCCATTCTTGGATTTCACTATTGCAAACTACGTATCTGTATTAAGGAGATTTTATATTATTTTGTGAATTTATATTAAATTTAGGTTTTAATTGAACTAACTACGAAGTTTGAATTTTGGTCAGTAATCATTAAAATTGGTGGACTTTACGAGGTCACACTAAGTATAATTGGATAGAGTTCAATTCTACAAGTGTGTAGGTGAAAACTGTTCGCAAATCGGAGTTGAAAAGAAATTAGAGATGTTTTAGTTGTTGAAAAAAAAATAAAAAATAAAATGAATAGAAGTTGCCAAGTGGCAACAAGATAGAGGGAAAAATGAGAGAAGCATGAGAGAAAATGAGGGAAGGGATGGCCAATTAGGAAGAAGAAAAAGGAGGGAAAGGAGAGAAGAGGGTAACAGCCAACTTGGATCCCAAATGACCCGTTTTGTTGACCCAACGACATACCAGGTTGTAGGTAGCCAATTCCGACGATTTTCATCGGTTTTTCCTATGAATTCTACCCAAATCTTACCTGCATACACAACCTTGACCTCCATTCTCTCTTTTCCACCAAAAATCAGAGGGTCTTTGGCCTTGGTTTCGTGAGGATCGAAGCTGACAGCTTCGAGGGCACCCACGATGGCAATCTGCCATTTCTAAAGCCACAACCGTCGACCACCACCATTATTCAAACACTCTTGAGACTAGGAACAAAACCCAAGCCAAGATCAGGGTGTTGGAGGTCATTTTGATGTTGAATCAAAGTTCATCATTTTTAGGGTTTCTAGCGGATCGAAGCGAATTTAGGCGACTTCCCGACCAAACTAGGCTTCAGCTCAGGTATGAAATATGTTTGCCTCATTGAGTTCTACATTTTTTGTAAAATTTGGTAATTTTTAGAGTAGGTCGAAAAATTGGGTTTCTGTTTGTCGGAAACAGCCACCCGCGGCAACGCATGGCCAGTGGGCCGATGCTACCTTTTAAAGTTAAATTCGATGTTTTGATTTCAAATTTGATAACCATTTGATGTTGTTCAATAGTTTGAACCTAGTATGGAATATTAGACCACCTAACCATTTTACGATTTGACGATCCGACCATTGGTTCACCAAACCTTACGTTATAGTACGTAATATTTGAGGACCATAGAAACTGACGGATTGGGAATCCAATGTACGGATCTTCCCAAATTAAATTTCTAAGTTTGTAAAACCAAACGTTCATAGCAACCTACTTCTAGCAATTGGTGGAGATCCGACCGTTGGATTGCTCTGAAATTTTAGTATACTGTTCTAGAAGATAAATGAGAACCTTGGAAAGTTATGGATTGGAAATACATGGGTGGATGTTCCAAATTGACTTGTACAGGGTTGTGGACCCTACATTTGACAGAGACTTGACTTTTGGTCAATAGGCTATGAAATGATCCTAGATATTAAAATCTGTATTACTAGAGACTATGTAGGGCTTAGTGGGCCTATATGGGTTAGTGGGTTATCCCATATAATATATACATCGGTTTACATGTATGGGGCGTCATATTGTGATATATGTATATATATATATGTGTGTGTGTGTGTGTGTGTGTGTGTGTGTGTGTGTGTGTGTGTGTGTGTGTGTGTGTGTGTTTGTGTGTGTTTATTTATCTTCTTATTAATGTGAATGATAAGTATGATAAATGTTATGACAATGTGATCCTAGAATCCTATTAGAAGTATTTTGTATAACTTATATGCTTGTGTGACGTGTTAGTTGGTGTCCATGAGAAGTTGATGGCGTAGGTGACTACGTTGTAACTCATAGGGGTTGAGTTGTGGGTAGGTTATGTGTTGAATTTACTGCACCATGTAGCAGTCGTACATGAAATGGTCCTGCTTGGTATATCCACGTTGGGTGATCACTGCCTACGTTATTAGACTATGCATATGGTTCTGCTTGGTATATCTGCGTTGGGGGACCATACACATTGTAGGAGTGATCATGCTTGGTATATCCGTGTTGGTGATCACTACCTAGAGTTAGGATGTGGTCCTGCTTGATATATCCGCGTTGGGGGACCATACGTTTTCAGGGGTGATCATGCTTGGTATATCCACGATGGGTGATCACTCCCTGCACAATGAGATTATGCTTATGGTTCTGCTTGGCATATCTGTGATGGGGGACCATACGCATTCTAGGGGTGATGAGGATTAGTTGTACTTGGTACATTCCTATAGGTGATTATATTTCGGGTTGGATTCCGTTGAGTGGTTCGGAATCCCTACTCTTGCTCTTTTCCATAAAGTTAGTTCGACCCTAGATTCAAGTGAGTACTAATTGCTCACAGTAGACATTATGGTTATAAATTAGAATTATCATGTTATTACTTGGAATCCAGGCAGGGAATTATGTAGAATTCCTTTATTAAATTTCATGCATTGATATGTGATCTTGTTGATTGATTAACGTAATTAAATGTTACTATTGTGCCTCCTTGATTCATGGAATTGGTTACTTGAAGTGGTTGTGGAATGATGTTGGATATGATTGTTATTAGTACAATTAGATTAGTTGATCAATGTGACTAGAGGATACTATTGTGCTTTATATGATGTTGGATACTATTGTGCTTTATGTTGAAACATAGTGATTTATATGATGGAGGAAATAGAAACCTTGATTATCACGTGGGTTTGTTATGTAGCTTGAATCAAATAATTCATGCTTGTCAAGTCCAAATGATTGATTGAGAAATGCTACACTTTTCTGCTTGAACGTACTGTGATAAACGTCAAAGTGTAGTGAATGGTGAACTACGAATGACTTGATCCATTTTTAGGGTACGTAGGCAGCCTAACGAGGAGGTTAAATGCAGCCATAATGTATACGAAAATTGCTACACAATTCAAATCTTGAATTATGCTTTGTACATATCCCGGAGGCGGGGTCTATTGGATATACGGATACTTCGTGACGTCACGTGTCAATCCTGGACATATATCGAGATCGGGGCGTGATAGGACCCGCTTTCAATTGCAACGGGGTGGGCTAGGCTGGGTAATGAAATTTTTGAATTTGGAACTGGATCCAACTTGGCCCTTTGGTTCGAGCCGAGTCCATAAGCCCACTTACTTTTTTTTTCTTTAATAACTGATTGTTGGGTCCATTCTAAGTTTCGAGCATTTCTCAGACCCCCAACCTAGAAGAAATCCAACAAGTGAAATGAAACGCATTAATCCAAAACAAATTCAACACTTTTCAAGCATTTCTCAAGCCCTAACCACATATCAATTGAAAACAAAATCAACAAAAAAAATAAAATCATACAAAAATCAAAGAAAACAAAAGGTTCACTTGATAATCCACAAAGCCACAGTACACAAATAGCAATATTGAATCCCTTAATCAAATAATTTAGCAAATTAACCCCCTAATTCCTAAATCCCCAAATTCGAATTCAGAAAATAAAACTGAAATTGGGTGGCAAGAAGAAGAGAAGCAAGAGCTTAATTGAAAACTAAAGGTCCACTTGACAATCCATAAAGCCTCAACACACAAATAGCAATATTGAATATTTTAATTGAATAATTTAGCAAACTAACCCCTAATTCCTAAATCCCCAAATTCAAATTCAGAAAGAAAACTGAAATTAGGTGGCAAGAAGAAGAGAAGCATGGGCCTAGGAGGTGGTGAGGGTAGAGGTTTGGTGGAGTACTAAGATTAAAGTAGAAGGAGGAGGAAGTGGCAGTGGCTACGGAGTACTTAGTACTTGCAATTAGAGAGCATATCAAACAAGATGAGCCTGGAAACTCGGCGCCTGGATCCGTGGACCGGCAGAAGCACTTAACTGTTGACTGTCAAGATTCGAGAGGGAGGGTTGAGGAGATTCAGTCTGGGTTCATGAGAGAGATCGTGAAAGTGAGGACTGAGGCAGTGAGAAGACTCATGTGAAATTATATGTGTGTATGATATGGTTTGGGCCGGGGGCCTGTGTATTTAGAAATTTGGATCTGCCCCGCCCCATTTTCTCTATAAATTATGTAGACCCACCCTGAGTCGCTATAACATTAACGCTCCCCGACCAATGGGTCTAGGGCCAGTTTGTCCACCCCTTTTCACTAATTCATATATAAGTTCTTTTTTAGTAGGTTACCCAAAAAACCCTTTAACTTAATTGAAAAAATAAATTAAAAACAATGGAACCGCCTAATCACCGCCTAGCCCGCATATTCGCCTAGTCACCTAGCATGCGTAACCCGCCTACTGCCCACCCAATTTTTCTCCACATTTTCCCTAAATCGCATAGATCCTCCATTACCTAGGCCAATTTTGAGAACATATAATAAGATGTGGATGGTAATAATTTTCTTTCCCCATATTTTGGGATCCTCATATCCTATCTGTTCATCGTATATCGTGTTACCAACTTTTGTTAGGTACTTTTTGTATTTAATTTTAAATAAAAAAATCAAAATAATTTATGATCGAATAATATATGATAAATAGATAAGATGTGAATCGCATGTTTTGGCTTCAGAAAAAGTATATGTGTTATACCAGGGGATAAGACAGCTCTCCGGGGACAACACTTATATGGATCGATGTGATAATCTGTCAGCAGCATAGATCCCCATTGTTTGTAGCTGCATGCCACCAAATTAGGAAAATGTGTAGTCGTTTCAAGTGGAGAACCATGCATGGACGGTGACGTAAGCACAAAGTCGACCACAACACGTGTACTCTCCATGGGAAGGTTGACTTCCTTGACAATAGAGAATTCAATCCCCCTCAGGTGAATAGTAATCGTCCTTAATTGATTGTAATTGTATATTGCATCTTTACTCCTAAACTGAATAGGTTAGACAATTTGTATTAAAATATTAGTATTTTTTATTTGATAAAATAATAAAAAATAAATTTATTTTTAATTTCGGATAGAATTTTTAACCGATCTCATCACGCCACGTGTTCTTATCTGAACGTACAATTTTTGTGGATAGATTTCGATAAGATTTTTATGAGGTTTATTTGGTGTGTTTATGTTGTTTGAATAAAGATTGGAATGTGGTTGAAAGTACTTGAAAATAAGGAAATGTGATGTAAGGTGGAAGATAATAGTAAGCTATTTATAGAAAAAAATTTATAATTTTTTTTTTTGATAATTTTTAAATTTTATATAACTTAATTAATCTGGACCGTGGGATTACAAAAATTTAAAATTCAATAGTCTAGATTGTGACACGTGGCGTAACGGTAACATATCAAATTTTCACTAATTTTTTTAAAATTTAAAGCTAAAAGATGTGGACTATTGATATGGAAATCAAACGGTCTAGATTTTACCATGTCAACGGTTACTGAATGGGTTGCCGCGCAGGCCCATCGTTTGCAATATTGTCGGAGAAGCGCCCCCACGCGTGCATGTTTTCCACGCGGCTGACGCAAGTTTTTTTATAACGTGGCTCGGGCCTTGGGAGGCAATTGTCTTACAATTGTTGCCTATCCACAGGGCTATTGCCCACATTGGACTTGCTCTTGGATGCCTAGGCTTGGCAAGGGTAATGATAGGGAGCTGAAATTTGTAAATTAAATTTTGTAAACTAAATGATATAAAAGTTGATGATTAGATTATTACTTAAGTGTAGATTAACGTGTTTATTTATTATTGATGACATCATTTAATTTGCAAATTAAATCTACCTCGCATCACTCAGCGTGATTATAGTAAGTTGGTGTCACCATGTCTTAGGTTGGACCAAGCAATAGTGTTCACCATAAACTGCATGTGTGTGAGGTGGAATATATCATTACGGTTATCCATACCTCTCCAAAGGAAAGAACAATGGCATTGTGTTTATAGAATTAAATCTTTATAAATACACTTCTTACAAATATGAATTAGGTTTTCACAATTTTAAAGATAAAACTGTCGTATGGTTCATGAGGATATGAAGATAGAAGAATCTCATATCAGTGAAAATTTTTTTTTTCAAGGGCTTACAAAACTATCATATGGTTCATGAGGATACGAAGATAGAAGAATCTCACATCAGTGAAACTTTTCATTGTGACTGGAACATGATATGATACAACATGTGTTATTATATAAGTGGTGAGAAGTTTTATATTTTAAGTTGTTAAATTTTTTAACACAAGTATCTCACCACTTGTATAGTGATATGGTGTATTACCCTGTATTTTGGATATATTGAAACCGGACACATTGAAAAATCTCGCACATGAAGGGGAATGTTAAGAGTACAAATCCCATATTAGAAAAAGAAAGAACCTTAAGCTCAACTTCGTTCGAACTCGTTTGAAAATACTTTTAAAATGACTGAAATCGTTTTTAAAATAACTGAAATTGTTTTTATTCAATTGGTTACGCCTTGTATAACAGTATTGAGAATATGTAGTCTTCTCCTTATTTTTTTTATAATAAGAAGAGAGTTTATAAACAATATTTCTTTTTTCTCGTCCTTTGATTTTTTTAACAGCACCCATATAACCGAATCCATCCTTGATAGGTTGAGGGAAATCATTCTATATCTCAAGGCAACTGTCCAAATACAGATTTTAACATCATTTGCCTTAATTGTCAACAAAAACATCAGTGTCAACCCTCTAGACTTTATGCAGTCAAACTTATGTGTTCAAGTTAATTATGGTAGGTCTGAAATTCATGTATGTGTTTATATTATATTCCGACCAAAAAGAAAAAGAAATTAGTATATATCCCAACTGGAAAGTAGTGGACTCAAAAGAAAGTAGTGGGACTCAAAAGCACCCAACAAATGGGGAGCAAGAAAATTTAACCAGCACTTCAGAGGTTAATAAATATGTGATAATGTTAGGTTTGATTCTCAGTTGATAACTTGACATCCACACCAACTCAGATTTATAGTATACTTGAAATTGCACAAGAAATTAAAGATTATTTTGGAAGTATTTTGTTAGGCTTTATTTTTGGCTAGATCGGATCAGAAATACTTGTTTTCAATTCCAATTCAAAAAAGTTTCATAGATGAATATCATTTCAAATATCACAATCGGAAGTACGGAATTCATAAACTCATGCTGAATTTGGAACTTCTGAATTCAGACTAGTTTTGAAATTTCAAAATTATGAGAGTTGTACAGCTTCATCTATAAATTATCACATCTCTATGGCTCTTTCTGCATAACTATCTTCCTCTCAACCAACTTCCTTTATTTTACAAGTTTTTAATCTAAAAATTTTACCCTTTACAGTCAATTGCTTTTTCATTTAGTATGTACGGTCATTTCTTGAGATTGTGATTGTTTCACCTTTAAGGCCCTACTGCTCCACCCCTAAACAATGGAGTTCGTTGTCATAGACTCATATATAGATTGAAGTCCTCAAGTTTGCTCAAGAATGGGGATTTCGGGACGTCCTGATCGTATGGTTGAAACTGATGCTACGAATGTAGTTAATTTTTTGGGTTAATCAAATGAAGAGTAGAATTGTGATGAATGATGATGGTGTCCTTTCTCTAGTTTGGTTAGCTTTGTATTGTTAAGTTAGATGGTTGTGGTGCTCTTTTACTTAACCCTTTTTTTTTTAATACAAGCGATAATCTATACTAATCTATATTAAAAAAAAGTGTTTTTTTTTAATCATAAATGGTCATTGAAATTGACCTTCATCATCAAGATGGTCCTTGAAATTGAAAATCAATCAATGTAGTTCCTGAAAATAGGTGTCGCAAATCAATGTAGTCCTTTCATCACAATTCTGTTAAAAATTCTATTAAGTGTTGATGTGGCTGATACGAGATTTATACGCGTACAAATTAAACCCTCTTTTTGACAATTGTAGTATGGATGTAAGTAGGGATCGTTCTGGACCGGGGATTAGGAGGGCTTGCTAAAACCTTCTAAATTGACTTGAGAACGTAAAAACAATATAAAACACTAAACTAGACTCAAAGAATGTAAAACTAAAATTTAAAACATTAAGACAAACCAAAAGACTCAAAACTAATTTTGGACGAATTTAAGATTATGGCTTGATTCAAACTACTTTAAAAACACAAACTAAACAGATTCTAAGCACTAAAGAACAAGAAAGTAAAGGGGGGGGGGGAAAGTTTTGATTTGACGAAAATTGAAATAACAAAACAAGTTAATAAACTGAGCGGAATGTAAATATGAAATTGTGATGGAATGAATGGAATGAAGGCTAGCTAAGGGGTTCTTCTCCACACATGTTATACTTGCATACAAGATTGATTCTCAGTTGGTCTTTCGATAAATTATGAAACTCAACACTCCGGATTAATTTGGTCCGCTTAAATTAACCGTCAAGTTTTCCTTAAGTTAATGAATTGGATGGGTTTGCGCAACGCAATTCACAACATTCTCCAAAAGTCCTTTACGTGAACAGCACAATAAAGATACAATCAAAGATCATTAAGCATTATGAAAACTATAAGTGTTGACGAGGCATTCGTTACTATAATGAGCATGAAACTCGTGCCAAGAATATGTTTAACACGATTGTTTATAAGCAACCTCCACTACTTGTGAATATAAGTTCATAACGATTAGGTGAAATTCACTTATATTCTAGCGTCATATTTATGCATGAAAATTAAGCGCGCATTCTTAATAAACATTCATAAATAAGCTATCAATCAAACGGTTAAACGAATTGAATCCACAACTTATGAAATTCCAACGAAAGTTAATCAATTCATATTGCAAATATAAACATAGTTTCGAATCACCCCCTACCTAAAGGGGGTTTAGTTCCTCATAACTTTGAAATCAAAGAAACACCTAAACATTCCAACAACTCAAAGCTTGAATTGTATGAACGTTTAAGCACTCTTCTCTTCCATACATACAAAACAAAGAGAATTAAAATGAAACTTTGAAATCAAAGAAACACCTAAACATTCCAACAACTCAAGCTTGAATTGTATGAACGTTTAAGCACTCTTCTCTTCCTCGTTGTAGCACAAGGTTTAAGGATAGGTTGTGTGATGGTATGAAGTGTTTTGGAGGGATGGGAAGTGGTTGGATAGTGGCTGCAATGGAGGAGAAAAACTGCACAGAAAATGGGAGGTTATGCACGGCAATGGATGTGTGTTTGTGTTGTGTGTTGTATTGTGAATGGAATGGAAAATGAATGAATGAATGCAAGGGTATTTATAGGAGTAATGGAGGGAACATGACAGCTAGGAGGTGGGTGGAAATGTGGCTGAATGTTTGGTGAATGATTATGAATGAATGCATGTGACTTGGCTAGGTTGGAAAGCTGGAAATCTGAAAATGCAAATGGGAATCTGAAATGCAAAGGTGGCCACGGTTTTGAGTGTATTTTGTGTCGGAAATGCATGTGAATGCATGTGAATGTTGTTTGTGTGAAGTGTATGTGAAATAAAGGGTGAATGGTGGCTGAAATAATGATGGAAAACAGCTAGGAAAAGTATGGAATGCATGTGAATTGTAAAGGGAAAAGCTGGAATTGGCTAGGAAGTCACGGCATGGGATGTTTTGGTGCATTGTGGCTGATTTGTTTGTTGGTTAAAGATGCATGTGGATGAATTATATAATGGGAAAGTATGTGATTGACAACTAGGATGGATGGTGGCTGCAATGATGAAGTGTGATGGTTGAAAATGGCAAGGGAAATGAATGTGTTTGGACGGCAAGGATGGTGTTTTGTGCATGTGGCTGCAATGGTGTGTAATGATGGAGGAATAAGTGCAAGTGGTTGAATTGGTGGTGAATGTGCATGACAAAGAATGGATTTGGCTGCAATGATGTGTAATTGGGCTAGGGTTTAAGTGCATGAAATGGACCCAAATTGCTCCCCCTTGCATGGCAAGGAATGGTGTTTGTGTTGAGCCCATGGCAATGTGATTGTAATTGGGTTAGGGCCATTGTTTTGTGTCCTCAAGTGCATACAAGGCCTTCCATTTTATCCATCACTTGGGCTCCAAGAATAAGCTATCCATCCTTAGCCCCATAGTGCTCCAAAAAGGGCCCAAAACACTCCACAATGCATCCTTTCGTCAAACACGTCTTATAATCCTGAAAACACACAAAAGAAGCATAAAGAACTAAAATAACTAAAGAAACATAACGTAAATGCACGAGAACAAGCCATTTAAGTTGCATGAATATGCTCCTATCAGTGGCACATAAATGGATCCCATAAATCTTTTTTTTCTTTCTCACAAATGGTCATTGAAATTGACCGTGACATGAAAATAGTCCCTGAAATTGACCCGTAACATCAAAATGATCTCTACAATTGAAAATCGATCAATGTAGTCACACAAATAAGTGTTCCAAATCAATGTAGTCCATTTGTCACAATTCTGTTATGTGCTGATGTGACACATAAATAGGTCGCACAAGTCTAATTAAATTTTAAAAATATTGCAAATAGGTGTAATAATTTAATAGTTAATAAAAAGTTATCAACCAAAAAACCCAGTCCTGCAATCACCTCCGATCCCAATCCACATTCCTCTACCTCATTTGTTGTCTATTCTCTAAAAAATCGCAGTACACCCATGTTTACACACTTCAACACCTTTCACCGAATTGAACCTAGATCAAGATCACCTTTGATGATGACTTGGCCGATTGGCACAACTTCTAGGACATCACTGTTAACATTTAAGCGAACAACATCCTCACAACCTTAATCTTCGAGAACTTGTTCGGCGGTTCAGTGGTGGTCTGTTGAGTCAAAGAACGGCAAGGTTTGCCTTGAGATAATGAGGTTATAATCGAGGTGCATCTATTATTGGTTGAAAACTATTTCCAAACCCCCTCTTAGGCCTTGGTTAAGTTTTGTACCTTTCAGAATTTATAGAAGGGATATTTCTTCGGAGTAGGCCCTACTATAAGAAAAAAAATTATATTGTTCAAAAATGTATTTAGACAACTTTTCTAATTAATTATTAAACCCACATCAGCACATAACAAATTTTTTTTACAGAATTGCAACGGAAAGATCATATTGATTTGCGACACCTATTTCAAGGACTACATTCCTCGATTTTCAATTTTAGGGACCATCTTGATGGTGTGGGTCAATTTCAAGGATCATTTGTGATAAAAACTTATAAATCATGTGAGGCTCATTTATGTGCCATATCAGCACTGAATGAAAATTTTAACAGAACTGTGACAGAAAAACCACATTAATTTGCGACATCTATTTTCAGAGACTACATTTATTGATTTTCAATTTTAGAGACTATCTTGATGGTAAGAGTCAATTTCAGGGACCATTTGTGATGAAAACCCTTAAAAAAAGGGAGAGAGTTTAAAGAAGAAGATGTACTCTAATCGACAGGGCAATTCACAACTTACTTCTCGATTGATTTCTTCATGAGATTTTTATGGCAAGTTTTTAATGAGGCCCTTACTCTGAATCCCATTGTTTAAACTTGTAGTCACTTTTATTAGTGAGGGCCTTACTCTGAATCCATGTCTTTTGATATAATTTTTTTTTATTCCTGAAGATGCCCTTCATCGCTCATTCATCGTTTTAATTATCACTTCTCTAGCAAAAGGGCCTCACAATTCAGAAGATGATTAGTTCATGAGAATCCTTATCTTTCGGCAAAAAGAATGTAGTATACTATGTCTTTTCAAACAAAAAGTACAGCAAAATCATTAATTATATAAAATGATGGAGCCAAAAATTTATTTGAACACATAATTTTGCCCAAAAACTCGCAAATTTATGCTGCGTTCTATCAGTTTTTGTCGAGACCTATCAAGTGAGACATTTTATCAAATACTTGTTGCACACCATGCACACAAGTAATGGAAGAAGAAAGTCAAAGGAAAGTAGAAATATACAAATAACTATATATGGAGTTACACAAAAAAAAAAAAAGCGCAGATTGTAATTCAGTAATTTTTTTTTCCTCTTTCTTTCAGTTTGCTGCAGCTGTGTATAGAGAACATATATAAATACACACACACACACATTAAAATTATCAAACTATTGGGGTCATGAGCAGCCAAATAACTCCCAATTAGAATTCATATCTATTTATTAATGAATTGAGAGTACAACAGCGATCATGAACCAACATGCATTATCGAAGCAAATACGTTATAAATAAATAAATAAATAAAGAAATAAATAAATATATATATATATATATATATATTGGGATGAATGATTTGGAAAAGTGGTTAATTATATATCAAGCATGTGATCCTCTCTTATTTGAAAAGACAAACGCATACTTTAAGAACTTATGAAATTACTAACGTTGTTGAGGTTTCAGTTTCCATGAAATACTAGCTTTAGCATATAGTATCCGATTCTATTTCTGATTGTGCACATCAACTTGCAAACATTCAGTATCTGCATAAATTATTAAGGATATAAACCTCAACTTTTAACTGTCAAAAGAATGATCTTGTATTCTTAACCAAATTTTTATGACCCCCTTGTGCTCTGATGAAGTGTATTCTTCACCAAATTTCTATAACCCTTCGTGCTCTTACGAAGCATTTGTCAAGATTTCAAGGTCAGGACAATGATCCATTATTAATTACATCACTTGTACAGCTTCACATGTGTCGACTTTTATCACAAAAAAAAGTCTCAGTGCAATTAGGAGGAACCATTTAATATAAGTTGTAATTTGTTATGTCAAGTATCTGATTCTAATTCTCATGGTGCACATTAACTTCCATTTGAATGTAATTAAAAACGAGTGAGCTAATTGAAACCAAATTGATAACTAACACATGTTTACTACGATTCGGTAACTTTTTCATTTTCAGTTTTGATTCATAGTCTTAGTGAAAAGAGAGAATATTTAAAGAAGAATGGGAAGGGACGTTCAATTTTCAAGTTTTTGTTTGACATATTCTACTCCATTTCTCCCCTTTTTTCTCCTCCTTTTATCCCTAGTTCCTACATATTGTTGGAGAATGAGAAAATAGAAAAGCATTTGAGATTGTGTTTTATTTCCTACCTTTAGGAAGAAGTAATATGCATTTAGGTTTACTTGTCTAATTAAGATTTTTTCTAATATCTTTTTGAGTTAATGTTTGTATCTTGATCTCTTATAAATAACTCTTTATCAAGAAGAATAAATGTATGTGTGAGTGTCTTTATTGAGAAAATTCTCGAATATTTTGTTAAAAAAATAAAGAATCGGTGCCATGACCACCATTGAACCCGCTATGCTTGCCTCCCGGTTGGTGTACGAAGCTAAGTTTCTTCCTGAATCTAGGCGCATGAAACCAGTTTTGGCCCTGCCTACTTGTGCCTTTGTTTTGTCCTTACTCTAAATCCGAAATTTATAGGGTTTTGTTTTGCATTTGCCTTTGCCTTACTTGGCACTTCCTTGCTTTTCCTTTGCCTTTCTCTAGCTATAAAATTTTGGTTTTCTTAGATTTGATGTGCCTTTGCCCTTGTCATATAATTTTGGGTAAATTACATAATACCCTCTCAGGTTTGAGGTCTATTACAACCTCATACAACATCTTTAAAACATTTCACTTTCATACCTCTCCTACTATTTTATTTCAATATAGTACCTCCGTTACATTTTCCATCCATTGATCCGTTAAGAGTTGATGTGGCTACCACATTTGTGCCACATGGCAAAATTTTATTTTTTTTTATACATTTAAAAATAATTAATTAAAGAAAAATTATTATAAAAATTAAAAAAAAAATCCTCATAACCTATCTCCCCCCCCCCGGGGACTCACATCCCTTCCCTACACCCACCCACCCTCCCTTCTCTCTCCACAGCTGATGCCCAGAAGAATTCACACCCATAAAAATGGCACCCTCCTCCTCAGATCCCACATAGCTGCTGGCCACCTCATCTCCATTGGCTCCCACCCTTTTATGTGTTCCCTTCATCCATCAGCAAAACCTCATCTTCCCCTTCATCCGTCACCCCTCCCTTCACCACCAAAACCACATCTGCACCCTAATTCCTTCACCCTCCATCTGTCCCCCTTGCCTTCACCACCAAAACCACATCCACAACCACGAAACCCTCGAAATCACACCCCGATTCTCTGCAATTCAATCTTCTCTATGCGATTCAAGCTCATAAAAACCCTAATTTCAACTTCCCTAAGTCAAAGCTTTGCTCTCTCTGCGATTCAAGCTCGTAAAAACTTTAATCTTCTCTCTCTGCAATTCAAGGTTGTAAAAACCCAAATTGCAGTAAACCCTCATTCGTTCTCGTACAAAGCAACTAAGGAAGCTCGGTCATCAGGCTTGAGTGCTCCACATTGCTCAAGGCACTGAGAGGTCTGGGAGTAGATTGGAGCCTCGTCATAATAGGGGTTCATGGGTCGGGTTGAACTCGAGCATTGATGGGTTTAAAGGGTGGTTTAGTTTGGATAATGGAAAAGAGTCATTGGATTTGCAGAGCATGAGCTGGAATAGCTGGGATAGCTAGGACGTGGATGGCGTCAGAGTTGGCGTTGGAGGTGGGATGTGGCAAAAATTAGCGTGAGTTTTGCATTTACGAAGATCTAGGACCGAGTGACAGAGTACGCGACATGAGAGCTGTTGTCGCTGTGCTCGGTGTTGGAGAAGAGCCAAAATGAGGCCATACCGGCGGGGGTTCTAATGCAGGTGAGGGAGACGAGGGTGAGAAGAGAGAAGGGTTTGGAGATAAGGGAGGTGGTTGGGAGGCTCGGCTCTGGAGAGAGAAGAGGGGTGGGGAGGGGTTGCGGGGAAGGTGGGGTGGGTTCTGCGTTTTTCATTTATTTATTTTTTGAGAAGATTCATGTTTTTTTTTTTTTAAATTAAAATTTTTTTTTTTGCCACATGGTACAAATTTGGCAGCCACGTCAGCTCTTAACGAATCAATAGATGGAAAATGTAACAGAGGTACTATATTGAAATAAAATAGTAGGTGAGGTATGAAAGTGAAATGTTTTAAAGATGTTGCGTGGGGTTGTAATAGACCTCAATCCTGAGGGGGTATTATGTAATTTACCCTATAATTTTTTTAGGGGCTTTGTGTGTGTGAATTGCCATGCTTGCTTTGCCATGTTGTTGTCTTGATGTGACTGTGCCTTGCTCTTGTATTGTTGTCATGATCTTGTCAATCTATTGCCCTACTGTTTGTGATTATAAACACTACTTCGTGTTAGAATAAATGCAGAATTATGGAGAATAATCCAAAAGATGACTTTGAGGTACGACTTGAATCGTTTCCTTAATGTGTTATTTGCCCCCACTCGAATGAGTTTGCTAAAGGGTTATTGGCAAATCACTTCCAAAGTACAACAAAGTATGGAATATTCATTTAGCAAAACCGAATTGTATTCCCTTAGAAATACCTAGAAAGAAATTGTATGAATATGATGGAGAGAAAAGAGAGTAAGGAAGGTAGAAACAAATTTCTGAAATTGTGTGTAAAACATTATACCACAATAGGTATTTATAGGTATTAAGGCACCCGTTCATCGAGTCCTTTCATTTTAGTTGAAGATATACAACTCTTCTTAAAAGTGTTGATCCAAAAGACATTAGTAATCCAGGTACTGCTCATTGGAAAGCAATAAATAGAATTTTTTATTATCTTAAAAGAACTATTAACCTGAGTTCAACTTACTATGAGTTTCTAGCAATACTTGAAGGATATTTAGATGCAAGTTGGATAACAAGTGTTAATGATACTAAGTCTACATCTGGGTGGATTTTTACAATTGCCGGAGGAGCAATTTCTTGGGCTTTGAAGAAGCAAACATGTATAGCAAATTCAACTATGGAATCTGAATTTATAGCATTAGAGGCAGCATGTAAAGAAGCGGAATGGAATATAAATTTGTTATTGGAAATAGAGTTGTGGCCACAACCAATGCCATCCATTTCTTGATATTGTGATAGTGAGGCTACTTTGTCTAGAGCATACAATAAGGTATACAATGGAAAGTCTAGAGATATTAGCTTGAGACATGAATATGTCAAGCAATTAATAACTGATGGAGTTATTAATATTATTTATGTTAAATCAAGTAATAACTTGGCGGATCCGTTAACGAAAGCACTTTCAAGAGCTTTGGTAGTTAGTACATCTAGTGGAATGGGGCTAAAACCCTTGCTGAAAATTAGCCACCAATAATGGTAACCCGACTTTGTCTAGAACATCACTAGTTTAAAAGTTTAATGGGTAATAACAAGTTATTGTTAAGTGATTGTGAAAGCACTGAAAATTAATATATAATTCATTCCAGGATGATCAGTGCAAGACTGCTCTGTTTAGGAGGATTAGTTTTATCTCTTAATGAGATTATTTGTAGTTATGTCTATAGTAGCAAGGACATGGGAATGAACCTCACCTATATGAACATAAGAAGTGGTGCCGCTTCTGCCAAGAGTTGGGTTTTCTCTTGTAAATGTTTATGAAACCAGGATGAAGCATAAGGCCACAACAATGCTTAATTAGTTTAGAAATTTTTTTAAGGAAATAAGACATAGTCATGTGTGTAGTGATTCTAGTTTTAACATAAGAACAGTTGGTTTAAACTTAGGTCATCATCGCATTTGTTATAACTTCGAATTACTTAAACTAATTAAAGGTTTAATTCGAAAGACACATTTATTGTATGCATGATTATATCGGTATGCTTGTGATAATTATAAAAGAGAGAATTGTTGTAATATCATTTTTTTATATATTCTTAAAATAGGGAAGGTTGGTTGAATATTTTAATAATATATTAATATATTCGTATGGAAGAAGTTGGGTATTTGCCCAACGGTTTCTCTTCATCAGATTAAAGCAATGTGACTTTTCAAACTTTGCTTAATAATTCTGGTAGGTATGTTGCATAGCTTGAGAATGCTAGTGTAATCGGAAGTTTAATGTATGCCATGCATTGTACCAGGCCAGATATCGCATTTGCAGTAAGCAATAATTTATATATTTATTATTGAAATCTCTAACACTTCGTGTATGATTTCTCGTATCCAAACTCCGCTACGTTTCTATGGTTGTGACTATGGTCGTTGTATCTAGAGGACCTCTCCCGCTTCTTCTCTTTGGGGGGAAAGGGATGGGAGGGTGAATGAAGGGATGAATTTCTTTGGAAGAAAAATTGAAGTTTCTTGACAGTGTCACAGTCCTTTGAGTGCTTCGACTGACCACCAATTGAGTTGCATGGATTTTTTATTTTTAACAATCGATATTATCTACACTAAGGAGATGGGGTGGGCTTAGCCTCACAATGGGCTAGCAATAATGTGGTTCAAATTCGTCATTGACGAGAATCCAACCTAAGACCTCTCACTTACAAGTGATGAGGAATATCATTAGACCGTAGTACTAAGTGGCATGCATGGAATTTTCATATTTGAATAAATTTGCTTTGAATCAAGTTTGTGTTGTTAAGTTTTGGTTTTCTTCTCAGCATTGTGAGTTCGACAGGGAACAAATTTGATAAAACAAATCAAAGTTTAATATTATGAAAGACTTTCCATACTAAAGAAATTAGATTGATTGACCAAATGTACAATGGCAATTTTCGGCTACCAAACAAATGTTTGTTTTGTACAAACAACAAACACTTAACGTATCATTTTTTTTTGGGAAAATCTCGACAGTATGAGAAATTTTTTATAGATAAGGAAAAAAAAAAAAGTTATACCTAGCCAGGAGGAATATAAACTTACCCCTCATTATACAAATAAATGGAGAAATAAAAAAACATGAAAAAGAAGAGGAGACATTAAAATTACCCTTCTAGAAATGAAAACAAAAGAGATACAAGGAAGTTGGAGCGAGGGAGGGAGAAAAGACATGAAACCTAACCTCTCTAAAGCGAAACCTAAAGGTCTAAACCTGCAAAACAAGTCAAACAACACTACAAGGTTAGAAAAAAAAAAAGGAAGGGGGATAAATTTGTATGGCAAGTTGCACATTAGTTTGAGAAGCAGAAGTCAAGCAAGCCAACATTGTCTAAAATGAAAGCAGCACAAGTTACTGGCAAGGGAGTCATGTCACACCAAAGTTGGAGAAGACAAACTCATGTTAGCTAAATTATTTGCAACAACATTTCCTACACGATATATGTGAGAGGCATAGAAATGTCGTCTTCTGAATGCGGTCCAAACAAATAGCCATTGTGTACGAAGAGGCCAAGGAGGATAAAAATCAGTCGATTGAAGAATAGAAATAAAACTTGAAGAGTCACTTTCCAACCAAAGGTAATGTCAACCTTGCTAATATGCAAACTCGACACTAATAATAATTACTGATAATTCTGCAAAAAAAAGAATTGTGATGACCAATCCATTGGCAGAAACCATCAAGAAACTGACCATGGCAATCCTTGAAAAACTCCTCCACATGCAGCAAGACCAAGATTTCCTTTAGGCAAACCTTCTATATTAAATTTAATCCAGGGAAACCAAGGAGAAGACCAAATCACAGGAAGAACAGTAGGCACCTTGCGAGGGATAAGTTGGATCCTTATAGAAGAAATGATACGAGTGCCTGATAGGAGCATATTTAGGTGACTTACTTAGCTTGTTTTCGTGCATCTATGTTGTTAATTCATAGTTGTTTTAGTAGTTTAAGCCATTTTCATGTGTTTTTAGGTTCATATGGCTAAGGAAGCAAAAAGATGCATTTTGGAGCATTTTGGAGCAAAATTGGGTTTGGAATGGATAGCATATGATTGGAGCCAAAGTGTTGGACGAATTTGAAGGCCTTGTATTCATTTTGGACATAAAACAAAGGGCCTAGCCCATTCTCTCTTAAACCAACCCCAAGGCCATGCATTTCCTTCCAATTCCAAAGCCCACAATCACTTCAAAAGCCATGCAAAGAACCATCCATTCCATCAAAAACAATCCATCAATTCACATGCAAAACCACCATTAACACACATGCACCCAAACAAAGCCAACCTAGCTAACCCTACATGCATTCTTTATGCAACTTTTCATCATTGCACCACAAATCATTCACCCACATGCACTCATATTCCCATTTCCTTTCCAACATCTCACATGCATTTCCACCTTCTTACTTCATCATTTCACCACATTCTCCCTCTTTAACTCACATGCACCCAAACAAAGCCAACCTAGCTAACCCTACATGCATTATTTATTCACTCTTCATCATTGCATTCATCACCAAAGAACTCCCCATCATTGCCATGCATTCCCCCTAATTCCATCCATCTTCCACACCTTTCCAACCTAGCCACATCCTTTAATCATCCCCCCTTTAAGTTATGATTTTATTTCCTAACCCTACATGCATTATTTATTAACTTTTCATCATGCATCCACATTCATTCCAACACAAAACACACACATGCACTTATTCTTTCATCATTGCACCACCAATTCACCCACATGCATTTCCAACCATTCACACCCCTTTAATCATTCTCCTAGCTATCATTCATATGCTCTCCCATCCATTCTCTCCCTATATGTTCCCTCCACTACTCCTATAAATACCCTTGCATTCATTCATTCATTCATCATCTCATTTCATACACAACACACCACAAACACTTCCATCTTCTCCCTAGCCGTGAGTTTTTCTTCCATTTCTCCTCCATTTCTTCCATTTCCATAATCCCCCAATCCATTCAACACACCTACAACATCCCTTAGTTCTTGTGCCACAATAAAGAGGAAGATAAGAGGGCCTAAACGTTCATACAATTCACGTTTGAGTTGTTGGAATGTTTACGTGTTTCTTTGATTTCAAAGTTTAAATTCAATTCTCTTTGTTTTGTAATATGAGGAATGGAAGATAAGAGGGCCTAAACGTTCATACAATTCACGTTTGAGTTGTTGGAATGTTTAGGTGTTTCTTTGATTTCAAAGTTATGAGGAACTAAACCCTTTTTAGCTAGGGGTGATTTCAATACCATGATTATTTATGTAATATGAATTGATGAATTCCGGTTATGAACTCTTGATTCGTGAATGTAATTGGCTTAACTATTTGATGATTAACTTATTTGTGTTTGTTGATTGAGGGTCGACACTTAATTAGCATGCATGAATATGTGGCTAAAGTTTAAGAAGGTTTCACATAATCGTTACTAACTTATACTTGAAAGTAGTGAAGGTCGCTTGTCACGATCGCGTTAAGTTTAATTCTTAGCATGAGTAACATGATGTCATAGTTGCAAGTGCTTTGTCAATGCTTATGGTTTTCATTATTCTTAATGATCTTCGATTGTATCTCTATTATGATGACATGTAGGGAACTTTTGAGAATGTTTTGGGTTGTCGAATGATGCCATCCAATCCAATAATATAAGGAAAATCTGAGGGTTAACTAGTGATGTCACGGTTAATTTGGGGCATTGTCGTTCATAATTCAATGAAGGAATAACTGGAAATTGATTCATATGCATAAATATTATGTGTGGAGAAAGAACCTCTAGCTAATTCACCAACCATCTTATTTCATCAATTACATTCTGTCTAGTTATTAACTTGTTTCGTTATTTCAATTTTCATCAAACCTCAATCCCCCTTTTGCTTTAATGTTCAATATAGTTAGAAATCAATTTAGTTTGTGTTTTTAAAGCATTTTGATTCTTTTGGTTTGTTTTAGTGTTTTAACGTTTAGTTTCACATTCTTTGAGTCTAGTTTAACGTTTTATATTGTTTTTACGTTTTAGTTTAAATTCGTCCAAATCCAATTCCCCCTTATTTCGTTGAAGTCTTAGTCTTAATCTTTCTTATTTTTAGTTTTGCTTTCTTCGAGCATTAAATAGTGTTTTATATTGTGTTTTTATGTTTTTAAGTCAATTTAGAAGGTTTTAGCAAGCCCTCCTAATCCCGACAAACCAAAAGACTCAAAATGCTTTAAAAACACAAACTAAATTAATTTCTAACTAAATTGAACAATAAAGTAAAGGGGGATTGGATTTGGACGACTTTAAACTAAAAATGGAAACTTGGAAATAAAACAAATTGTAAATATGGATTTGACGGAAATGAATGGATGGGAAGCTAGCTAAGGGGTTCATCTCCACATATGTTATACTTGCATACAAAACGATGTCTAATTGCTTTTCAATAAACCATGAATTCTCAACGCCCCGGGTTAATTAGGTCCGCTTAAATTAACCGTCAAGTTTTCCTTAAGTTAATGAATTGGATGATTGCATACGACAATCCAAAGCATTCCTCACAAGTTCCCTACATGAATTGCATAATAGAGATACAAGCAAGAATCATTAAGCATCATGAAAACTATAAGTGTTGACGAGGCATTCGTTACTATGATTGCATGAAACTTATGCCAAGAATATGTTTAACACGATTGTTTATAAGCAACCTCCACTACTTGTGAATATAAGTTCATAACTATTACGTGAAACTCACTTATATTCTAGCGTCAAATTCATGCATGAAAATTAAGCGTTCATTCTTAATAAACATACATAAATAGGTTATCATTCAAACAGTTAAACAAATTGAATTCACAACTTATGAAACGTAATTAAAAGTAATCAAATCATATTACAAACATAAACATAGTTTCGAATTACCCCCTAGCTAAAGGGGGTTTAATTCCTCATAACTTTGAAATCAAAGAAACACCTAAACATTCCAACAACTCAAAACTTTGAAAATCTCGACAGGCCGAAGATGATTTTTGGGAAGTCTTCAAAGTGTGCAGATAGAGGTGATCGATCACCTCTATTAAAGGAGATGCGTTCACCGATTCAGAAATGAAGAGACACCACTCTTCAAAACCGGATTTCCCGGCGTAAAGATCGCCAGCTCTTCAGACGCAATCCAGGCTTTTCAGAAAGCATGTGCAAATTTGTCAAAAGCTCCCAGCTTTTCAGAAGACGCGTGGAAGGCGAGAAATCAGCTGCACACTTTAGCCGACAAACGTGGGTGACAAAGCCGAAAGCTCCCGGCTTTCTAGAAAGCGAGTGCAACTTTGTCAAAAGCTCCCGGCTTTTCAGAGAACGCGTGCAGCTTTATCGAAGAGGCGTCTTCAAAGATCGAAGAGTCGTCACTATTCCAAAAAGCCGGATTTGCGGGATTAAAATGTTTGTCGACAACGGTAAAAGAACAGTATCACCACTTCCTATTGAATTCCCTATATATGTCGACCTTCATTTTTTTTTGGCAAGACAGAACTGAAGAAAATGCCCAACTCTTTCTCACCTCTGAGGGCGCACTCCCAGCAAAGCCTTTCGAAATACTCAATTCTTTCTTCTTCCCCAAAGATGATACCAGATGCCTGGAGTACAGATGACCCAGGAGGAAACAGCACCACAAATACATGTGCTGATTCATTCACCGCTTCTTCAAAAGCAAAGGTATCTCATATCATCAAGGGCAAAAGCAAAGGTATCTCATATCATGCTTTTTCCCTGTCTTTTCCTTTGTCCTTGATATTACTTGCATGGCAAAGTGAAAGAAGCAATCAGCCGGCACTTGGAGTCTATCTGGACTCTATTCCCTGGTTGCTTACCTAGCTTTGCTGAGCTATCCTCTAACCCTCTTCAATACGAATTGGAGAGATTGAACAAAGAAACAGATAAGAGGAGGAAGCTCAGACCTTCGGGGGAGACCAAAGGAAGCCTGCTGCCCAGTTCAAGAGTAGCACAAAGGAAAATCAACGATGGGAGCAGCGCAGTTCAAGAGTAAGCCTGTGGAATCACAAAGATCCAAGCCTCACTGCAATCACCAAGGAGAAGATGGAACGAACACTCCATAACCAGATTTGCATCTCTAAACTTTTCTCTTTGTTAGATACATTCTGCCATGTTTAGTATGTTTAATTGCTGTTTATATGTTTGCTTGTGTTTAGTGTGGTTTTTAACATTGAGGACAATGTTTGTTTTAAGTGTGGGGGAGTTTGATAGGAGCATATTTAGGCGACTTACTTAGCTTGTTTTCGTGCATCTATGTTGTTAATTCATAGTTGTTTTAGTAGTTTAAGCCATTTTCATGTGTTTTTAGGTTCATATGGCTAAGGAAGCAAAAAGATGCATTTTGGAGCATTTTGGAGCAAAATTGGGTTTGGAATGGATAGCATATGATTGGAGCCAAAGTGTTGGATGAATTTGAAGGCCTTGTATTCATTTTGGACATAAAACAAAGGGCCTAGCCCATTCTCTCTTAAACCAACCCCAAGGCCATGCATTTCCTTCCAATTCCAAAGCCCACAATCACTTCAAAAGCCATGCAAAGAACCATCCATTCCATCAAAAACAATCCATCAATTCACATGCAAAACCACCATTAACACACATGCACCCAAACAAAGCCAACCTAGCTAACCCTACATGCATTCTTTATGCAACTTTTCATCATTGCACCACAAATCATTCACCCACATGCACTCATATTCCCATTTCCTTTCCAACATCTCACATGCATTTCCACCTTCTTACTTCATCATTTCACCACATTCTCCCTCTTTAACTCACATGCACCCAAACAAAGCCAACCTAGCTAACCCTACATGCATTATTTATTCACTCTTCATCATTGCATTCATCACCAAAGAACTCCCCATCATTGCCATGCATTCCCCCTAATTCCATCCATCTTCCACACCTTTCCAACCTAGCCACATCCTTTAATCATCCCCCCTTTAAGTTATGATTTTATTTCCTAACCCTACATGCATTATTTATTAACTTTTCATCATGCATCCACATTCATTCCAACACAAAACACACACATGCACTTATTCTTTCATCATTGCACCACCAATTCACCCACATGCATTTCCAACCATTCACACCCCTTTAATCATTCTCCTAGCTATCATTCACATGCTCTCCCATCCATTCTCTCCCTATATGTTCCCTCCACTACTCCTATAAATACCCTTGCATTCATTCATTCATTCATCATCTCATTTCATACACAACACACCACAAACACTTCCATCTTCTCCCTAGCCGTGAGTTTTTCTTCCATTTCTCCTCCATTTCTTCCATTTCCATAATCCCCCAATCCATTCAACACACCTACAACATCCCTTAGTTCTTGTGCCACAATAAAGAGGAAGATAAGAGGGCCTAAACGTTCATACAATTCACGTTTGAGTTGTTGGAATGTTTACGTGTTTCTTTGATTTCAAAGTTTAAATTCAATTCTCTTTGTTTTGTAATATGAGGAATGGAAGATAAGAGGGCCTAAACGTTCATACAATTCACGTTTGAGTTGTTGGAATGTTTAGGTGTTTCTTTGATTTCAAAGTTATGAGGAACTAAACCCTTTTTAGCTAGGGGTGATTTCAATACCATGATTATTTATGTAATATGAATTGATGAATTCCGGTTATGAACTCTTGATTCGTGAATGCAATTGGCTTAACTATTTGATGATTAACTTATTTGTGTTTGTTGATTGAGGGTCGACACTTAATTAGCATGCATGAATATGTGGCTAAAGTTTAAGAAGGTTTCACATAATCGTTACTAACTTATACTTGAAAGTAGTGAAGGTCGCTTGTCACGATCGCGTTAAGTTTAATTCTTAGCATGAGTAACATGATGTCATAGTTGCAAGTGCTTTGTCAATGCTTATGGTTTTCATTATTCTTAATGATCTTCGATTGTATCTCTATTATGATGACATATAGGGAACTTTTGAGAATGTTTTGGGTTGTCGAATGATGCCATCCAATCCAATAATATAAGGAAAATCTGAGGGTTAACTAGTGATGTCACGGTTAATTTGGGGCATTGTCGTTCATAATTCAATGAAGGAATAACTGGAAATTGATTCATATGCATAAATATTATGTGTGGAGAAAGAACCTCTAGCTAATTCACCAACCATCTTATTTCATCAATTACATTCTGTCTAGTTATTAACTTGTTTCGTTATTTCAATTTTCATCAAACCTCAATCCCCCTTTTGCTTTAATGTTCAATATAGTTAGAAATCAATTTAGTTTGTGTTTTTAAAGCATTTTGATTCTTTTGGTTTGTTTTAGTGTTTTAACGTTTAGTTTCACATTCTTTGAGTCTAGTTTAACGTTTTATATTGTTTTTACGTTTTAGTTTAAATTCGTCCAAATCCAATTCCCCCTTATTTCGTTGAAGTCTTAGTCTTAATCTTTCTTATTTTTAGTTTTGCTTTCTTCGAGCATTAAATAGTGTTTTATATTGTGTTTATATGTTTTTAAGTCAATTTAGAAGGTTTTAGCAAGCCCTCCTAATCCCCGGTCTAGAACGATCCCTCACTTATCCATTCTACTACAATTGTCAAACGAGGGTTTAATTTGAGTGTCAAGTAATTCTCGCATCAGTGCCCAAACCCTGAGAGTAACTAGGAATAAACTTTCCAATATGGATGATCCCATAATTGATAGACATGTAAAGACAATGAAAGTAGATTGGACGACCCTCAAAATAAACTTATTTCGAGCTTTCCAAATAGCCAAAAAAGTAGAAAAACCCCAAAAAATTCAGAGATTGATGCAACTATTGGGAAAAAGGCTTACATACATAGACATCCTAGAACGCAACCAAAGAGTTTAAAAGAGGCAAAGAAATACCAAATGACATGCTAACCACCTTTAAAGCTACCTAGATATTCAACAGCCGAAGAAAAATGAGCAGTAGATTCCCCAAAATTATGACATAAGTAACAAATGGATGCCAAAGAAATACCACGTCGATTGATAGTACCCTCAGTAGGAAGTTTATCATGAAAATTCCGTCAAACCAAAATAGATAGTTGAGGCAAAATAAAATGTCGCCAAATAACCTTAGCCCAAGCACAATCATTATATTTCCTTTGAATAAGATAATATCCAAAAGAAAAAAGAAAAAATCTTAGTAGGCAATGGTTTCCAAATCAATTTGTCATCCTTTACATTTAAAGGCAAAGGAAGATGTAAAATATGTTGCACCATAGATGGGAACAAATCTATAAAATAATCTGGCAATCACCAACTTTGAGATTCAATAGCATCAGAAAACCAAGGAAGAATCATAGGTAAAATGACTGGAGATAATGAAGAGTTAATAATCGGATCATCCAACCATTTGTTGAACCAAAAGGAAACTGACCTCCTATCACTGATAATCTAATGACTATTAGTATTCAGAATAGGTAAAGCACGCTTCAATCCATGCTACACAAAAGATCGTAAGTAGATATCTTTTTTTTAAGGCACAAGAAGAAAATATTGAGAAGCAAAAGAGCCCCACAAAAAAAAAAAGATTGTAAATCATCCTAGCCGAAACTAAGTAAAGCCATCAAGTCCAAAGAAGCTAAATCATGTAGACCAAGCCAACCTTCCTGCTTAGGTCCATATACCATACTCTAGTCAATAATAGTTACCAACTTTCGAGAAGCCAGGTCTCTTGAGAAAATTCCACGCACAAGCAGTAAGATGCTTTAAAAGGCACGATGACAATTGATAAACTAGAAACCATGAAAAAAATAAGCTTTCATAAACATACTGCACCAATTGAAGTCATCTTGCCATTAAAAGAAGTTTACCTTTCCAATTTGATAGACGAGCTTTAGCCTTATCTACCAAGGCTTGAAAGTGAATTCTCCTTGGCTTACCATGAAAAATGGGTACCCCATAAGATATCATGTATACATATAGCCAACAAAACTCACTGATATAGTATTCATAAATTTTGTACAACATCACACGTCCTTATATAATATACAACAACACTAAAAGGGGAGATTTTTGAGATAAGCCTCACAATAAATCTATTGGAAGAAGCACATGGGTGTACAGACAGCACAACACAGCAAGCATACAGCAAGGGTGTGCACTCAAAGCACATGGGTGTACAGACAGCACAGCACAGCAAGACAGCAAGGGTGTAAAGGACAGCAAGGGTGTAAAGCTTTCAGCTTTCTTTGTTGCTGGCTCATGGACAGCAGGGAAAGGAATTGCATGTGCATGTGTGCTGTTGCATCCGAAGCTTTCTTTGTATTATGTATAAATATGCCTTCCCATAAGGCTTTCAAGATATGAGAAGTATTGCAATTCAAATAAAAAAAATCAATATGGTATCAGAGCAGGAAAAATAACCTGCCTCTGCGAAGCTTGCTGCTGAAGTTAATGGAGCTGATGCTGCTGAAACTGGTGCTGCTGCTTCTGAGAATGAAACCTGCTGCGAAGCTTGCTTGATTGTTTGGATAGAACTGGTCATGACCATGCTCTCGCCCAAATGCTGAGCCACCTCGAGCACCAACCGGATCGAGTTGTCCAGCACCTCAAACGCCGTCAAGATCGGGGGAAGTCCCTCCTCGAACCTCACATCGACGACGGCTCGTCTTCTTCGACTCGCTTCCTTTTACGACTCGGACGACTCTGCCGCTGAGAAACCAACGACGCGATCTGCAACTGTGTCTGCAGCAGCATCTGTGTCAACTTGGTCTCCAGCTCGACCCGCTGCTTCTCCGCCTTCAGCCGCAGAGCCTCCCTTGCCTTGGCCATCTCTATCTCCGCTTGCTCCATTCTCTGAATCGACTCGGACACGACTCGGAAGCAAGCCGCGAGTCCCGACAACCGTGTCGACTCGCCATCAGAGTCGGAGGAGCTGTCCGAGTCGAAACTCAGCGTCGCATGAGAATCTTCGTCATCGCGATCGACTAAGTTTGGATGTACGGCGGATAAGGGTCCGATCGAGCCTTTCCCGGTGAATTCGTCGGTGATTTTTTTTTCCTCTGCTTTTCCGCCATTGGAAGCAAGCTCTGACACTCTGTGAGTGAAAGAAATGGATTTGGCGGTATGGGTTTTATAGCAGGGAGGAAGAAAGTGTTTCTGGTGGGGAAGAAAAGCACTTTTCCGTGAGAGGAAGCTACAGATTTCTCGTGGGAAAGGGGAAATCACAGAGAGGTGATAACTTTAATGGTGGGAAACAGTAAGCATCCAAAGATTTCTGTTTTTTTCTGATTATAAAAAAAAAAAAAAAAATTCTTTCTTTATTCTTATAGGTCTTTATATGGCGGAAGAGAATTCTTATTCGTTTGGAGATTCCCAGATACCTTCCTCCTCAACCGTGTCTGAGGTGGATGTCAATCCAAATCAAAGATTAAGCTCAGTCTTGTTAAATGAGTTTAATTACTTACCTTGGTCGAGAGCAGTGAGTCTTGCCCTAGGTGGAAGGTCTAAGCTAGGGTTCATAAATGGAAGCATCGAAGTCCCTGATGTCTCTTCACCAACTTATGAAATCTGGCTTTGCAAGGATCAGCTAGTTATGTCATGGCTCCTAAATTCCATGGAACGTAAACTAGCTGAAATATTCAATTATTCTGAATCATCATTCAAACTATGGCAGACAGTCAAGGAAATGTATGGCAGCCAGAACAATGCTGCACGTGTGTTTCAATTGAAGAAGAACATTTCCAACATACAACAAGAAGGAAAGCCCTTTGTTCAACTTTTAGGCAGCATGAAGAGCATGTGGAATGAGTTGGAAATGTATCGGCCTCACACAACTGAGGCGTCTTTACTACTGAAAAGGGCAGAAGAAGACAAGATATTCCAACTCTTGTCAAGTCTCGATCCAGGATACGAAGACCTACGAAGCCACATACTCATGAACCCCGAACTACATTCCTTCACCAGCGTATGTGCAACAATCCAACGTGAAGAAGTATGAAGGAAAGTCATGAACACTGGCACAAAGACCAGTGTAACTGAAGCAAGGGCTTATCTAGCCAACGAAAGAAAATACAAAGTGAAGAATCCACACTTAAAGTGCCAACACTGCAACTATACTGGTCACGTTAAGGAGACATGCTGGATTTTACATCCAGAATTAAAGCCAGAGTTCATGAAGGATAACAAGGGCTCACAAAGACTGAACCGTGCACCACATAGAGCCAACAATGCAACTACCTCAACCTCTCATAGGTCTGATGCACTCAAGAGCTTCATTGCAAATCCAGCTGCACTCATAAATGAGTTTGCAGTGTATCTTCAAAGCAAGAAAGAAAGGATTAAGAGTGACCAAACGGTCGGCTTTGAAGATGGAAATTCAATAGCTTTGCTAGGCAAGTTTGCTGGATTTCTGACAGAAACACAACACATGGCCCAAGATGACATGCAAGGTATCATGACTGCTTTTAAAACTGCTCTTAATGTAAATATGATGCATGATTTGTGGATTGTTGATTCGGGTGCCACAGATCATATGACCAACCATGTTTCTAAGTTTCACAAGTTTGAAAAATTTTCAAAACCGTCTCAAGTCTCAACTGCCAATGGTGAGAGTTCTAAGGTTTTAGGGAAGGGAAATATCAACTTAATATTGGACAAAATTGAGTCAGTAGCCTTATTTGTTCATTCTTTTCCATTTCAACTTCTATCTGTGGGAAAAATCACCAATACCTTAAATTGTTTGGCCATTTTCTCTCCTCACAATGTCATTTTTCAGGATTGCCTCACCAAGAAGACGATTGGTGAAGGGTTTTACCTTGATGGCCTCTATTACATATCAAAAAACAGTCCCAGAGGATTTCAAGCCAAGTCCAGTCCATCCCAAGATAGTCAATTGTGGCATCAACGTTTAGCTCATCCTTCCCAACCTGTTTTGTCTTCCTTGTTTCCAAACTTAGGTAATGATTTAATTTCGTGTGAAACATGTCATTTGTCTAAAGCCACCAGATTGTCTTTTACCTCATCCTTATCTAGGACTAGTAAAGTTTTCGAACTAGTTCACTCAGATGTATGGGGACCAACGTTTGAATCTTTTGATGGTTATAAGTATTATGTAACTTTTGTCGATGATTTCTCTAGAGCCACATGGTTGTACCTTTTAAAGTCTAAGAGTGAAGTGATTGAAGTTTTTAAGGATTTTCACAAAGAACCATTTTTCCTCTCAAATTCAAACCTTAAGATCTGACAATGGCACCGAATATATGTCCCATATCATGTCATTATATTTGAGCAAGCATGGTATCATGCATCAAACAAATTGTGTCGGCACACCTCAACAAAATGGTGTAGCTGAAAGGAAAAATCGTGACATTCTGGAAAAAAACGAGAGCATTAATGTTACAAATGAACGTACCAAAGAGATTTTGGTCACAAGGAGTCATGGCGGCTGTGTACATCATCAATAGACTTCCTAGCCGAGTCTTGGGGTTTAAATCTCCACTTGAAGTCATGAAAGGAAGAAAAATCGACCTTTCACATCTTAGAGTCTTTGGCTGTGTTTGTTTTGTTCATATACAGTCACCCCATCGAGATAAGTTGGACCTTAGAGCTCTCAAATGTATTTTTCTTGGTTATTCATCAACACAAAAAGGATATAAGTGCTATGATCCTCAACTAAGAAAAATAATTGTATCTAAAGATGTACGATTCCATGAAGCTAACCCTTTTTTCAGCAAATCACATGAAGCCACAAGTCAGGGGGAGTGCATCTTAGATCTAATTCCTCTACCAAGAATCTGTACTTCTACACCTCCCATTGAAGTCAATAATGAAGGTACTCATCCTGATAATTCTGTGCATGATGATGACTCGGTGCATGATGATGACAACGGCAACATAGAAAATCCTCAAGGTGTGGATGACAATTTGAACGAGGATGAGACAAACCTCCTAGTACCTCGACGCAATCCTCGGCGTGATAAACAACCTCCCACAAGGTTTCAAGATTTTGTCACATATAAACTGAGGCATCCAATTTCAAATTGCGTGTCGTATCAAAAGGTAACTCCATCTCATGCTGCCTTTCTTAACAACATTTCAAGTCACAGTGAGCCTCAAAACTTTTATGAGGCTAATAATCAAGTTGTGTGGAAAGAAGCAATGAGAGATGAACTCAAAGCACTAGACCAACACAAAACCTGGAGCATCACCAAACTTCCACAAGGAAAAAAGGCAGTGGGCTGTAAGTGGATCTATAAGATCAAGTTTAATTCTGATGGTTCAATTGAGAGGCATAAAGCCAGGCTGGTGGCTCGAGGATTGACTCAAACATTTGAGGTGGATTACAAGGAAACATTTGCTCCTGTTGCAAAAATGAACTCAGTAAGGGTTCTATTGTCTGTTGCCGTCAATAAAGGTTGGTCTATGTATCAAATGGACGTGAAGAACGCTTTTCTACATGGTGATCTTGAAGAAGAAGTCTATATGAGATTGCCACCAGGACACCCACAAAGCCAAGAGCCTAATTTGGTGTGTAAGTTACATAAGTCAATTTATGGACTGAAGCAATCACCACGTGCTTGGTATGCAAAACTAAGTACCGTTCTTCATAACATTGGTTTCAAAAGGAGTAATGCAGATTCATCATTATTTGTTCGCACAAGAGCTGCAAGCAAATTAGTTGTGTTGATATATGTGGATGACTTAATAATAACAGGTGATAATGCTGCTGAAATCACCACACTCAAACAGTCACTTCAACAACAATTTGCGATTAAAGATCTTGGGGTGTTGAAGTATTTTCTTGGAATCGAAATGGCATCTTCTTACAAGGGACTATTTCTTAATCAACGAAAGTATGTCATGGACCTACTTAAAGATGCCAATATGAGTGATGCCAAGCCTGCACTTACCCCTCTTGATAGCAAGCTCAAGCTTGACTTGGGAGGCACGCCACTCTCGGATATCAGCTTATATCAGAGGCTTGTCGGCAAGCTGATCTACCTAACGATCACCAGACCAGACATCTCACATTCAGTAAGTATTGCCAATCAGTTCATGCACTCTCCCACCATCGAGCATCTGAACCTTGTCAAAAGAATCTTACGGTACTTAAAAGGGTCTGTTGGTCGTGGCATCCTCATGGCAAAGAATGACAACACTCAAATCATGGGGTACTGTGATGCTGATTGGGCAGGAAATGCAATCGATCGCAAGTCCACCACTGGTTATTGTACCTTTGTTGGTGGAAACTTGGTCACGTGGAAGAGCAAGAAACAAACTGTCATCGCAAGATCAAGTGCCGAAGCTGAATATCGTGCAATGGCCTCAACCGCGTGTGAGCTGATATGGCTAAAAGGACTTTTATGTGACTTAGGTGTGTTCACAGCTCAACCAATGACCTTATTTTGTGACAACCAGGCTGCCATGCACATAGCATCAAACCCCGTCTTTCACGAAAGGACGAAGCATATTGAAGTTGACTGTCACTATGTCCGTGAACAAGTACAGTCGCAGGTGATTCAGACACATTATGTAAAAAGCTTCGATCAGCTGGCTGATATATTCACCAAACCTCTGACTTCTCATCAGTTTCAAAGACTCCTTTCCAAGCTTGGATCTATCAACCTACTGGATCCAGCTTGAGGGGGAGTATTGGAAGAAGCACATGGGTGTACAGACAGCACAGCACAGCAAGCATACAGCAAGGGTGTGCACTCAAAGCACATGGGTGTACAGACAGCACAGCACAGCAAGACAGCAAGGGTGTAAAGGACAACAAGGGTGTAAAGCTTTCAGCTTTCTTTGTTGCTGACTCATGGACAGCAGGGAAAGGAATTGCATGTGCATGTGTGCTGTTGCATCTGAAGCTTTCTTTGTATTATGTATAAATATGCCTTCCCATAAGGCTTTCAAGATATGAGAAGTATTACAATTCAAATCAGAAAAAATCAATAAAATCATTATTCATTTCCCTTTGCATAATGAACAAAAGTCATACACAAATAATTCCCACATATAAAGACTAATTAATTTTATCGTTAGTTAATTAGCTTTGCAACTTGATTTATCTTTCCATTTCTCTATTTAGGAATTGGTCCACTTCCATTTTTGTGTAAACCATCCATCAATGGTCGTTATTAGGAGCTTACATCAACACTATTTTAATACCTACGGAGACTGAAAAAACAGACGATAAATGAAGGGTGTATATTGTCCAATTTTGCAAACATGAAATATTCATGCTTAGGCCGGAAATTGTCCAGTCCGAGCTAGCATTAAATAGTGTCCTGCCCCAAAATTGCCCGCCGAAGTTTGAAAGTTAGAAATCCTACCGTACTGCCCATTCTTTAAAATGTCACTACTAAAATCATTTTAGGCCCATTATCAATCTACCTAAACAGTACGTACCGCTTAATTGTACGAGCATTAGATACTTATATCGAAATCTAACTGTTAATTTTTTAGCACGGAATATATAAAAGCACTTTCGATGAGCTTCGCACACTCCCAAAACCACTTGCAAGGGGTTACAAAAATTGGTAGGAGAAGAAGAACAAGAGCTGTTTGGTGCCGCATCATTTTATGGACGAAATTGAAATGATTGATTCGTTCATATTTTAAGGATTTAAAAGGATTTCCCCCACTATTCGCCACGCCATGCCCAAGTGTTCCTTTCTTTTTTATTATTTTTGAAGAGAGAGAGAGAGAGAGAGAGTGGTAATCCAACGTAGAAAAGCATAGATACACCACCATAACATACAGACACTGCAACTTTACAACAAAAGACCGCATCCAAACAAACACTTCTCAATTTCTCTCTCATATATTCTACTCTCAACTCCTAATAATCTCTCTCTCTCTCTCTCTCTCTCTCTCTCGACTTTCATCATGTTTTTCTGATAAGCCTTTTGATTACTCCCTGCCTCCAATTCTGGAATTTGATGAAACTTCTCAAATCAAAGGTAATTCTAACAGCGCTTTAACTTCTTCAGATACCCTTTTTTCTTCTTCTTGAATTGAATTCTTGAGAAGTCAAGGACAAATGTAAATTCTAATGCATGAGTACTCCGTTTCTGTTTTTTTCCTTTCTTTAGTTTTCGAATATAATCCAATTAAAGGAGTTTAATAGAAAATAGAGATGTTGAATCAAAATTTACGTAGATTTGTGTTGTTTTATTTCAATTTGCAGGTTTTGGCTTAAAATCTGGAGGCTGTTTCTGCTGAAGTTGGAAGGGCGAATACAAATGTACATTTCTGGTACGATTTTTTATTTTAAAATAAAAGGATTTGCAGTTTTAAGTTTAGAGTGTGGATTGATAAGTTATGGTGCAGAGAACTTACACTCTTACAGCCTCACAGCTTGTTGAAAGGAATAAGAACAAGTGTAGTTTGTCAAAACTATTTTTTTTTTCTTTTTTACTCATTACCATTCTCTCTCCTTATTCTAATTTATTTCTTTCAAAAATAATTTATTGGTTTTTCAATTAAAAGTTTGGAATGGACGGTCTTGATGCATTGACATGTGTTCATGGGGGGGTTGTTACTCTTGGACGGTGGGGATTCGGATGATGGTGGATAAAGTTTGGAATCAAGTCTTTATGTCACCACAAAACGTTTTGGGCAGTACCACTTGTTTGAGGGCTTTTATCCCTTTTTTCACTTTAGAGACGAAACATTCATTTTCGGTTCATTTATATTTTTCTGTAATTGTAAATGAGAGAGATATTAAATTCGACTCTCATGGATGCATGAGAATTTGATATCCCATTATTATGGTGAGGCTATCACGTGATGATTTGCCACGGTTGATCTAGTTTTCAAAATAAGTCACAAGTTCTAATTTCTCTCATTGCATCATGAGATTTAAAAATTGTAACAGTTTACACTTGTCGTTTGTTTGACGTCTAATTCTCCATCAAAATGTTAATTTTTTTTTTCTATGTAGTGCAAATATGGCTTAGACAAAAGCCCAAGTGTGAGTATCTCGCTCACTATGTCATCAATTTAACGAAGAATCAAACATTCAATTAGATTGGTGATGAATTTCAATATGTTATGGTTCAACATGAGAGATAATTTCGAAGACCTATTTTAAAAATTACTCAAAACCTAAAATGTGAAATGGATAATTTGACAGAGAAATGGTTTTCTCACACTTGTTTTCTTCTTATGCGTACACCTTGTTTATTTATGTCTCTTTAACCATACGATGTAATATTAATACACAAATGTTGCACCTCGATACATAATTCTTATTAAATATGAGATGAAGTTCACACACTACGTGTATAAATATGAAAGATTTTATTTTGTTGTTGGAAAGCATTAAAGAGAGAAGTTGGAGAGAAATGTTAAAGAGGGAGGGAGTGAGGGACCGAAAACATGGGGGTGGGGAGGGTATTTTTATTTTTACTAGCAAAGGTCACGTACTCTTGTGTGTTGAGAAATATTTGTATTTTAACAGTTTTATGAGCGGAGTTATTTGTTTTTAACAGGTTGGCAGGCATCCCAAAAAATTAGGGGTTGGCTATTAGGAAAGAGAGAGAAAGAGAATGAGTTGAGAGGGTATGGATAAACTGATATAGTTGTGAAGTTTAGAAAAGAAAAAAAAACAGTAAAAACCTGTTTATACAAAATTTCTTTAAGGCCCACATTATTTTCTTTTCTAATATCTTCTTCCAGTTTTGTATTAAAAGAGTATAGTAGCAATTTTATTAGTTTTTGGTTGACAAACAGTGTTTTCTTAATATGTAGTTTAGATTTTTTAAATTAGAGACATGTTTTGATAACATGTGAGTGAGAAAAGGAAAAAAAAAACAGAGTATTTTTTGTGCAAAATTACTTAATACCCATGATATTTATTTTATGATATTTTCTTTCAATTATGCATGAAAGGGTATAATAGTATTTTCATTAGTTTCTATTTATTTATTAATAAAGAGTATTCTATTAATAAGTAGTAAAGATTACGTCACGCGATGGTGTGACAATCTCATGAAATAATGTCACATCCCGGCCCGGGCGATCACTTCCCGGGCCCGCTCCACCACCGTAGCACGATATTCTCTGCTTTGGGCCCTTACCACGTCCTCACGGTTTTGTTTCTGGGAACTCACACAAGAACTTTCCGATGGGTCACCCATCCTTGGAATGCTCTTGCGCGCTACTCGACTTAACTTCGGAGTTCCGATGAAATCCGAAGCCAGTGAGCTCCCAAAATGCCTCGTGCTAGGTAGGGATATGAATATACATATAAGGATTACTCTCCTGGATGATGTAGGATGTCACAAATAATATCTCATAATTCAGATTTATTTGAACATTATTAATGCAATACATTTCTTGCTTTGTTATGTGTTGCAAGTGGTGGTTCTGAGGCTGAAGAACTGATCCATTGTCATTTTGTTTGCAGAATTTGGAACCACCATGTGAGGCAGTGAGAGTATTTATCAACCATTTCAGAACACCTGCACTCCTTGGGCTGATTTTATCGTTATCTACCAACATCCCTTAGATCTCTTTTTCACCTAAGGTACTCTCCTTAATATATTCAATGCTATTTAGTAAGTTAGCTTCTTTTTTTTGGGTAAGTAATTTTGTTGCTTTCCCGTCCACCCAGTAAATTAAAAATGAAATGAAATTTGCAAGCTTTGATTGCAACCAGGGCCAAACTTTTCTTTCAACCTTTTCGTCTTGAGTTCAACCCCTCTAAAAGTATGAATTAGTATAGAATATCAGTTGTACTAAAAAAAATAAAAATCAAACAAATGACGATTGGTCGAAATGGGCCATCAAAAGTAAAACAACCCAAAACCCCAATCTTGACAAAAAGAAACTCCTTCGTGACTTATTAGGTCAGGTCAGATACACAAAACAATAACACATAATATGAGGTCACTTAGTACTATGATATTGTGGTCTTCATTTTCACTTGTAAGTGAGAGATCTTAAGTTTGATTCTCGTCAAAAGATCATTTGAACCACATTATTGCTAGCCCATTATGAGGCTAAGCTCACCTCCTCTAGTGTAGATAATTTTGTTTGTTCCAACAAAAAAAAATATTATAATTTCAGTAAAATTGTAAAACACCACAACAGTACTCCAGATACACTAAAATTTACTCTTAATACAAGGTGTTGTTGCCACTTCTACGGTATCTAACATCGAGTTTGAATCTCTCATTCCATAAAAGAAGAGAAAGAATAGAAAATATATAAGTAATTAGAAGGTGATTCACGTAAGAAAAATAGTAACACTCATCATTACTTACGAATTAATCTTCTCATTAATTTTTGCAACTAATACTATTTAAAGTGGTATTTCTTTTCACTTGTAGTTGAGGAGTCTCATATTCGATGCAAATAGATGATGATAATCTATTTTATTTTTGTTGAGTATAATACTTAGTAAGTAACCTGCACATTATGTGATCGAACCCAATTCTCCTTCTCTTGAATGTTGAATATCATTGTATATAAAAAAAGACGATATCACTAATTTTTTTCTAATGAGAAACAAAGAAAGCTAGGCTTGCTTCACTATTCTCCCAAGAGAAACTCTTATACAACAAAGCAAACTTTATTGATAGAATAAAGATACATTAATCAAAGTTATTATGAAGGGGCATCATTCCATGAGTTCAAATTTTCATAACCAAAACTCCTTATAGACTATACGTGGCTTATTTAGTTGAGTGACACGTGTTATTTTGATTTAATTTTTTTTAATTTTTTTTTATTAAAGAGATAAGTTGAAGAGTTAATACTGGTAAGTAAGATTTAAATAAATGATCAAATGCTAACAAATGTGATAAGTCACAAATAAGCCACATATGATTTTGAGTGTAAAAGATTTGAACTCTCATTCCAAGGATAGCACTTGTCCACCAAATATGGCCTTCCTTCAATTAGCCGGCATGCACCGTTCGGTATTATGAGCCACTCATATTTCTTGACACAATTAGGTTTGTCTCTTGGTTGTAAGTAAATGTCAAACCATTGAGATCCGTCTTCCCAATCAAATTTGCAATAATATTGCGTGGAAGAGGAAGAGGGTCTGAACTCAGAACATAGCAGGTTAAAGAGGAAGTCTTTAACTACTAAGACAATCTACCACTTGTCACGTGTCCAATCACTCAAACTTTAAATAAATTATGGGTTGTTTTATTTACACCTCACATTTTGTTGAATACATCTTACTTAAAATGACATATATGCCTTAATATGAATTGACTATTTAGGTAGGTTTTTAAATAAACTTTTGTAATCTGAATATTAATGAAAAAAGTTCATTTTTATGAATGAAATATCAAATTGAAAGTCTAAAAGCTTTACATGAGGTAGGACTTCATATATTTTTTTTCATTTTGCATTCAATTTGAATGTTGTCTTACTGTTTCTATAATCCTAAATCCCGATATAGTTCTTCGTTAGGTCTCGACTGAAAAGGTGAAGATATTTCGATAAACACATGTTAAAAACTTGTACATTTTTATGTACTTTTAAGTTGAATCCTATTGAAAATATGCACCACTTACGTAGGAGTTTGGTGAAACTATATATTTTCAGTAGATACCTATTGAAAAGGGTGTATAGTTTTGTTATTGACGTGCTGAATCACCAATTCGGTAGATGCTTGCCGAAAATATAAACTTTAGCATCTCCAATAAAAATTTACGCTACTTTGGTTAAAGCTATTAAACTTTTAAAAGAGTACACTATCATTTGACCTCGTAAACTATATTTTCAATAGATATCTATTGAAAAGGATGCATAGTTTTGTTATTGACGTGTTGAATCACCAATTCGGTAGATGCTTGCCGAAAATATAAACAACTTTGGCATCTCTAATAAAAATCTACGTTGCTTCGGTCAAAGCTACTAAATTTTTAAAAGAGTACATTGTCGTTTGACAAACTATTATCCCAGTTGAAACTGACCCCTTGAATTATGTTTTTGGTAAATTAACTCCTTTTAACTTTTTGAAATTAACCAATTAACCTCTCACCGTTAGATTCAATAAAATTTCATCTACTTTGTCGTAAAATATAGAGTAAAGGTGTGCTAATATTTGATGGTGAGGGGTTAATTGGCTAATTTCAAATAATTCATGAGATTAATTTGACAAAAATATAGTTCAGGGAGTCGATTTCAACTAGGATTAGAGTTCAAGAGGTCAAACGAAAGTTTACTTATTTTTTTAAATCATTTGAGCCAATCCCCACTATACATGGGGATAATGTGGGGTATGAGGGTAGCTTAGGTAAGTAAAATTAGTGTTTTTTTTATTTTTATTTTTTATTTTTTATAATTTTTTATAATAATAGATGTGTTTTTAACAATTAAAAACAAAGAAACTTTAACGAAAAATCATATTTTTTCAATAAAAAGTCAATCTTGGTACTATTCACTTTACTCTTTATTTTGCCCTTATCGTTAAAACTCGAAGTTTTCAAACCTTTTTTTATTAGTTTTCCTTAAAAACAATTATCGGTGTCACCAAAATTTAGCTTATTTGCAAAAATTGTCACTGTCTCTTTTCAACTTATTCGATACTGTCACCAAACTTCAACTTATTTACAAAAATACCACCGCTTTTTTTGTTGTCTCTATAATAAAAATTCACCAAGTGTTTTTCATTAAATTTTTGTTATTTTAAGCTATTTTCATTAAAACCTCCAATAAATCATGGTTGTTAACACTCCAATTCCAAAATTTTCCTTTTGCACTCATTCGAGTGCTTATTCTCTAATATTTTTACATGTATTGAGTGGATGATGACTTTGTATTAGAGTGTTAATTAACTCCTTAAATTTATGTTAGCTTCAAAATATGATCAAACCTAAATTGGAATACGATTGTGAAAAGAAGAAAAAAAAGAAAAATAATAAGGCTCATAACCAAAGATCTCATTTATCTTGTTTTGTAAGAGACAAAGAGACATGATATTTGAAGCTAGGTTTACTTCACTAATCTCCCAACAGAGAAACTCTTATTTAACAAAGCAAGCGATTATTAATAGAATAATACATTAATCAAAATAATTATGAATTCCAGGGATAGCACCTGTCCACCAAATCAGGCCTTCCTTCAATTAGCCTGCATGCACCATTTGGTATGATGAGCCAATTACAATTCTTCACGCAGTTAGGCTTGTCTCTAAGTTGTATGTATATGTCAAACCAGTAAGATCCGCCTTCCCAGTCAAATTTGCAATAATATTGCGTTGAATTCCAAAAGTTTGGTCGAAAATGGAACTCGAAGGACCCATAAGGGGGTATCACATGAACACCAACATCATCATCCGCGGACTTACAGTGAACAGTAAGGTCGCGACCATTACGCAAATAGTTAATGATTGTGACATGAGTTTTGGGATTGATGATATCGGCGTAACATGTACATGTTAGCATCAGAAGAAATGTTAACACCACTGCACTTTTAATATGCACAGTCATGCTTGTTTTCCTGTAGTCTTAGTGGATGAAATTTATGAAGGGACAATGTTTGTTTTCATACAAAATTTCGATTCATGTATGCCTAATTTGTTAACATGCACAGCTTCCTGAAAATACAAATTTTTATACAAAAAAGGAGAGAAATCTAGGCCTTTATGGTATAGCAGTAAAGCCTTCCTTAAATGGCAAGGTCAAAATCAACAGATGAACTGTTTCCTTCTCTAGAAAAATTCGGTTCATTGTATGCTTTGACGTAGGTCAAGATAGTTGTATCATAATCCCATATCGTGTTGTGCTAATCTCATCTCTTTTATTAACCTTTGTCACTCCGTGTATATTTAAAAAAATTTATGTCCTTATTAAGATGTAATTTTTGCGGTGCCGGAGGACAATTACCCTTTACTCTTTTTGGTGCGTGCATAGTGTCAGAGTTGAGTTCAATAGAATGTACAAATATAAAATTGTTTATTAACCAAGTTATAATTCGTTAACAAGGTAGTCTGAGCTATTCTATGTCACAGGAAAGAATTTGAGGTTGATTGAAGAAGTGGTGACTTAAATGGCTAGAGTTTGTTCGCCATACTTTGATCCTGAATATGAGAACCTGAGCACAAGAATCAATCCCCCAAGGTATTCTCTCTGTGTGCGTATGAACTATTTAATCAAAATTCTATTCAGGTTTCACCGTTTCATTCAGCGAGATTGTTATTTTTTAGAATGTGCGTGAATATGTTGGAATAATAATAACAGTTCCATATATATTGTCTTCTAATTATTTTATGTCGCTGTACGATTTGTTTGCAGGGTCTCCGTAGACAACTCTAGCTGCAGTGACTGTACTCTAGTCAAGGTGATTTTTCCTTTTAATCGTTAGAATTACGCTTTCTGCCGACACCAGATTCCCGCAGTCATGTATGAAATTCATAGGTTAATTTAACTCTGAATGGAAGTCTTCCAAACTCCAGGAAAACCAACCAAAGACGGGATTTAATTTGCTTCCTTTTTAAATTACACTCAGTAAACATATATTAATCCAGCCATCATGTTGAAATTGGTGTGGCGGGTATGAAATGCATGTGTAGGTTGATAGTGTCAACAAACCGGGAATTCTGCTTGAAGTCGTGCAAATCTTGACAGACCTTGACCTCATAATCACCAAGGCCTATATCTCCTCAGATGGTGGATGGTTCATGGATGGTATGCATATTTTCTGCCTGATTTTTCTGTGATACTTAGTCGTCTTGGCTCCAAATCCTCTTTTGAACTGGTAAATATTTACTTATTTATTTGTTGGTCCTCTGCGGAAAAAAAATTGCCTTGTTGAATCGACAGTTCTTGATTTAAACTCGTTAACGCATAAACATTTGATTTGTTAACCTGAAGTGTTCATATAATTAAAACACGCTAGAGTATTAACCTGAATCGCTGAGTTCCAAAGACTTCTTGTTCTTGTTGTTTGTTGTTGAATCCCTCCACACGTGCTAACAAGTGTTTGTCTATTCGTTTCTACACATTAGGTTACAATACCGAGTAGGGAGTATTAGGTGTAACATAACACCAATAAGGACCCTTATTTGTATAGAATACAAAACCATAACCGTGTATGCGCATCATAAGCCCATTAGGAATCCTTATGCATCTATACTTTATTAATTAAATCCATAATATGATAGGAAACCCCTTTTGCCCATATTACTCAAATTCACTAAAACTTAATGGGCACAAGATATGCTAAGTTAATATTTCAAACCCCAACTGGATTTCCAAGCAATTCACAAGTGACTTGGAGACCATAGGTCCATAAGCACTATATGCGGTAATAGGATAAATATTCCAACACGATTATCCACCGGGAGTCCGCAACAATTCATTATGTGCACGCGCGTGTATACTAATGAATTTGACATTTGTGTTCCTTAATAAACAGTATTTCACGTCACGGATCAGCAAGGAAAAAAAGTTACAGACAGCAAAACCATTGACTACATAGAGAAGGTAAGCTCCTTGGTGCTTTCTTAATGCCACATGCTTTCTTGTGTTTATGCGATCATCATCTGCATCAAGATTCTCTCCATTCCAAATTTTGCTTTACCAGAAAATGCAGGCTCCTGAATTGTCCGAATAGCACCTTGCATAAGGGGTTTCCGCTTTTTTCTTTTGGTTTTTATAAAGCATTTCTTTCACGCAATGATATTAAGAGCGATGTTGTCTATGATTTGTGGCATGCATAGGCTTTGGGACCAAAGGGCCATATCACAGACGTGCTGAATGCTTGGCCAGGAAAACGGGTTGGAGTGCACTCTGTCGGGGACCATACAGCCATTGAGCTTATTGGCAAAGACCGACCAGGTCTCTTATCTGAGATCTCTGCTGTCCTTGCCAACCTTCACTTTAATGTAATCGCTGCCGAAGTATGGACACACAATAGACGAATAGCTTGCGTTGTGTATGTCAATGATAATACTGCATGCCAACCTGTGGAGGATAAAACCAGATTATCTACTATGGAGGAGCAGCTCAAGAACATCCTACGCGTGTGTGAGGATGATGAGAAAGTTGGTCACACTAGCTTCTCTATGGGATTCACGCATGTTGATAGGCGGCTCCACCAGATGTTGTTTGCTGATAGGGATTATGAGGGCGGTGGACTGGCAAATGAAGTTGATCACTTTCCTCCCTGCTTCCAACCAAAGATCACCATTGAGCGTTGTGAAGAAAAGGGGTACTCGGTGGTTAGTGTGCGGTGCAAAGACCGTGCAAAGCTCATGTTTGACATCGTATGCACACTCACAGATATGCAATACGTTGTTTTCCATGCCACCATTTCATCTGATGGCCCATACGCATCACAGGTACATTCAATGTCATGCTTATCTGTTTACCGATTTTCAAGTTCTTGAAACTAAGTTTCTCCAACAGATCAATTTTAGGTGGTTGCTTTTCTGTTTTCCTGAAATTCATTCTATGGCGTATGAAAAGAAAATATTCTTTTATACATTATGAGAATCAACGCAAAAGGGGTAAAGGAAGACCTAGGAAGATTTGGAAAGAGACCGTAAAAAAAGACATGGAATACTTATGTCTAACGAAAGATTTAGCGCAAAACCGAGTGCAGTGGCATTCAAGAATTCATGTAGCCGGCCTTAGTGAGATAAGACGATATTATTTTTATTGTTGTATACATTCCAAGGGCTTCAAAATTCCATAATCATTAATTTCTTGACTGAATTCTTATGCTAAGTCTCTAATTATTATTATTATTATTTTTTTTGGCGGTTTGAAGAGTACTGATTTTGTCTTCCAATAAACGGAATGCATCATCTTGTTGACTTCACCATATATTGAAACTGCTTGAGAATAATGATTAAAGCACCTTAACTGATGCATATAGTTAACTGCAGGAGTATTTTATTCGTCACATGGATGGTTGCACCCTCGATACTGAAGGAGAGAAGGAAAGGGTCATCAAATGTATTGACGCTGCAATTCGGAGAAGAGTAAGCGAGGTTAGTGAAAAGTCTATCCAGTATTTAACACTCGTTTAATGCTTTTGCTTCGAGTTAATGCACATTTGAACTTAAGAACATATTTTTTTTAGCTAATCCTGGACTTGCAGCTACACAGCATAAAAGGTAGATATGCATTTAACTTGTATATGTATTCCTGCAATATTATACAGGAGATCAAGCACATAAATTCCTCTGAACTAAATTGTTTCCTCCAATTAAACACGCAATATCCGAATGAAATTTCTTTTTATTTGAATGAATCCCTGATGAAATTCTCAAAGAAAAAGTATAGTGCATGGAAAAGCTGTTACATAATTTATAAATTCATCCATTAAACCGGGCAAGTGCTTGCAACAGAAGAGAGCATTTTCTGATTTAAAATTGAAAGCATTAACATATCTTCATAATCCACTGCATCCAATTCATATGAACCGGTATTTGTAAACTTTACTTTATGTTGGAAACAACGAGGACGTGAGTTCTTGATCCATTTAGACGATTAAATTGCCATGAAATTCAGGGTCTAAGGCTAGAGCTGTGTGCAAAGGATAGAGTAGGCTTGCTATCTGAAGTAACAAGAATTCTGAGGGAGAATGGATTGTCAGTTACAAGGGCCGGCGTCACAACAATTGGGGAGCAAGCAATGAATATCTTTTATGTTAGAGATTCTTCAGAGAATCCCGTGGACATAAAAACAATAGAAGCACTTCGTAAAGAAATCGGGCATACAATGATGTTCAATGTGAAGAAAGTCCCAACAAATTCTGCTGAGGCACCTGAGACTAAGGGATGGCCTAAGACAAGCTTCTTCTTTGGGAACTTGTTAGAGAGATTCTTGGCTTGACAAGAGGTCCATATGACTGTGAGGTACATTGAAAATGTACAGAAGAATAAATCTGTTCAGGAAGTTATCTGGACAGAGTTTCTGCTTTTGTACACACTCTATAAAATGTATGCTTGCAACCTTGTAACTTATGGACTTTGCGCAACACTTTCTTTTTACTTCGTTTTGACATTTGATCCTTTTCTTGATCAGTCTTATGATTATACTTCCATATGCCGCTTTGATATGTCAATCCAACTCTTCCATTATAGACTTCGCAAATTTGACTCGTTTAGATAAAACTTTAGACCTAAAATAAGAAAATTTTGTTCATTCTATATCTAATTGATATGTCATTGAATTAGTATTATGTATCAGAATAGAATGTAAGACAATGTATACGTGCATCTTGCTGAAGTGTGAAATAAAAAAGACCCTTATTATTGATTTTATCAATTATTTGATGCTTATTAACCCTAGTCTTTGTGGGAACTTTTGATAACCATTTCGTTTTTAGTTTCTACTTTCACCACTTTTCTAAAATCCCTATTCAGCACCTCCTAGGCGCCGCTAAGGCGCTAGGCAATTGGCTACCGCCTCGATTAATCCCTAAGTTTTAGAAAATTAAGAAATGGCATCTAGACCTGCTTAGGTGTCTGTCTAAACCGCCTAAACTTGCCTAGACCTGCCTAAAACTACCTGGACACTAGGAATCTCACTTAGACATAAAATTAATCACTTTCATTATGCATTAATTTTTTTCAATAAAATGAAGAGACTTGTTGAATACTTGAATAAACACTCATTATATGTTTGTTCCCCATGTTATCAATATGTTCTAATACTTTATATTCTATATGTCATTTTATTTTGCAATTTATATATTCCAACATAATTATGTATTTTTTGAAGTACAAGCAGACACTTATTTATATGATATACAATAAAGTTACTTAAATTCGTCTAGTTCGCCTAGGCCCCCACCTAACTGCTTAGGCGCTGGACCTCACTTAGCCTCCTAAGCGCTAGACCCTAGCCCACCCTTAACTAGCTTTTAGCATTTTTTAGAACCTTTGGTTTTCACTACTTTTCTTCAAAACTCGGTTGGAAGATCATGAAGTTATCTACACAGTTTATACAATTGTACATGTACAAGAAAATCCAACAAGCGACATCGAATCAAGGGTTAAGAAGAGGATATCTACGATTGATCCAGCTAAATCCGGCTAGATCGAATCGTATGAGGACCCCAACAGACGTAGTGCACAACCAAACCTTGCGAAAAGCAAGAACGTGTGAATTTTTTTTTTTTTTTAAATTTTTTTTATAAAAGTTAAGAACTAAAAACAAAATAGTTAGTAAACTGTGGCTAAAATTGTGGAGACTTGATTTGACCTAAGAATATGATTAATGAGCTTATACTTAAATACGTTGAAAGTAATCAGTCAAGAAAGGAAGATTTTAGAATTTTTATAGAAAAGAAAAATTACAGAGGCATTATTATGAAATTGGTGTCATCTAGGATTTAAGTGTTAAATTAAAAAACATGCATTCTTAGAGATATAAAGCATGTATTCTGCTTTAATGTGTGGTTGATGAGATTTCTAGCTTAATAACGTTTTTGAAAATTTTAGCTAGTTTTTTAGGAGTCATATTGTAAGCCTTAACTTCCTTGTCTTTTCATATTTCTGACTTTAAGTTGTAAGCCTATAAATACATGTATTTGTAATGCAAAAAAAGGTAAAAGTTGTTTGAATTATCATATTGGAATTTGATCATAAACTCGTTTTTTTAAGTGTCATGCTCTTGTTTAAGAGTTTGTTGCTTTGTTCTTTTAGTTGTCTACATCATAGGCTGGTACTAGAAGTAAATTTGAGATTTCAGGTCTCTCTTTGCACTTAAAGATAGTAGATCTTACTTATCTGTACTATCTATTCATACATATTTTCCACCACGCTGCACCTTGCATCAAATTACATAGAGAAGCCTCTTAGGCAAGAAAGGTTACAGAAATCCCAAAATTGAATACAACGAGCCTCAATGGTGATTCAATGACACCATGTGCATTGGTCAAAAGACGAATGACAAATCCCGATTAAAGCATCAGTAACAAAATTGACTCCACCGTAAATGTGACGAAAGGACACCACGAGAAAGTCGCAAGCAATCCCCTGAATGTGAATAGATGCCAGGGGGTCGGGATAGATGACAAAGGAAGGTTTTAGTTGCTTGCAACGGAAATTATTCTTTATTTATTTTATTAGATGGAATTCAGCCTATGCACTCAACTCTGAGGTTTGCAATGCAAGCAGCCATGCACGGTGGAGTAGAATTCTCTCCCTTCTTTTTTTTTCATTCTCTTTTTATTTGAACGGTCATGATTAAATCATGTCAATATGTTATACTAATTTTTTTTATAGCAAGAGAAAAGATAAAATAAGAGAATGTGAGAAGAAAGAATGAAAGATGATGGAAAGAAAAGTGGAAAGAATCCTAGTTCATGCACGGCTCTAGCTGGCCTCGAGTTGATAGCAAACATCCCCTTAAGAAAACACATAAGAAAAGAAAATTAAAATAAACAAAATGTTACCCAAAATACATAAAGTGGTGCACGATTGACTAAATAATCCTTCGCTGCTCATTGAATTTTATTATTTTACGCATTAAAACCGAAAGATGGTGACTTATTTATTCCTGTCAAAGAGTACAAAAAAACTAATCTAATTCTCACACGCAAACCAAATTATAAATGTAACATTAAAAAGACCAAATCATGCATAAAGAGATAAATCAAAGAAAAGACAACCCCCTACGCAACTAGTTATTATAAGGGTATATACTATAGAACTCTACTCAATAATTGTCACAAAAATTTGATAAAAGGTGAAAGTAGATAATAAATACATGGTATTTTATTTTTGAGAATATTAGAGCAATAGTTTCTGAATTTTAATTCAATTGAAACTTTGATTTTGAACTAAACATTCGTAATCATTGGTCTTTAAATTTATCAAAAATATGAAATATTAGTCATTTTCATTAACTATGTTAAATATTCCTTCCAAACCAGTTGCAGACTACAGTGGAGCAACATGAGCTTGATTTCAAAGATTTTCAGATTTTCAAAAACCCCCTTCAAGATTTTCACTTCGTTAACTTATCTCTCCAAAAACTCACCACTCCTTCAAGTACCAATGACCACGGGTATTTAGTCAGGGATCAATGTTCCAATTGATTTAAAATTCAGAGATCATTTCTTTAATTTCTCTTTATTTTTTATTTTATACGTACTTGCTTAAGTATGTTCATTGCTTCAATTTAATTTATTCAATTCGATGGCAAAAAAATAAAAGAGTATGCATGTATGAAGAGAGAAAAATGCATGTGATTATCTATTTTTAAAATAAAAAATATATATATAATTTTCATGGAGTCAATCATGCAAACTTTTTCATGTGTAAAGAAGATGATAATAGAATGTATCAAGACGAGAAGGTGTGCAGGATTCATGCACAAGATAGTAAATAAAATGCGTTCCCCCTATAAGGCATATGGAAGAAGACACAAACACAAAGATATGATATAAAATGTCGATGAAAACTAGACAAGGGCAAAAGAACATACCAAAAGATACGCACGCAATATGCACCCACCAAAAATAATGACCAAAATTTTGATTTCTGACATCCACTAGAAGCACCACTCATGCATTTCTGAAAGCTGAAGTGAAAGGAGATAAGAATGCTTTCACTTTTTTGTCCAGAAAAAGGAATTATCTGTGATTTAATTTGTTAAAGTGTGAGACCTAACGATCAAGCATCGATCGACGTCGTTTTGTCGCGTCTACACCAATCTCGCATCGGACTTTGGTAGGATTTGTCTGTCAAATACAACAATTCCACGTCCAACCGTCCGGTCAAGGAGGAATAAAAGTAACCATTCAAACAATTATTATTTTAAAGAATACTTAATTTTTCCATCTCCAGCTACAAGGGTTAAATTTTTCCTTCCCGGCTCGAGCTGCCTACATGCCTTGGTGTAGGTGGCTTAAGTTAAAAGAACTTCCTTTCTACACGGTGAGTTCTTAGTTAAAACTAACATCTCTATTGCTTGAGATTTGTCAATAACTAGAAGGATAATACATCCCTCGTTTTCAAGAAGGAACGAAGTCCTTATTTCCCGCTAACATTATATTCTTTGACCATACAAACATCATGATCAATTCATATACTTAAGCAATCTATTGCAACCCGATCCCTACTCATAATCCTATGCAATTCCAGTAACCAAACGTGCCCTCAAGGCTAAAAACGACTTGGGCCCCAACATCTAATGTGTGGGAAAGCCACATTACTTAGATCTAATTATATAATGAAATCTATATCAGAAAAACAATTAAACGAATTATGTAGTTTAAACTACGAATTTCCTTTAAAGATAAAAAAGAAATGCTTCGAATGAAAAACTGGATTGGTAATGATCCACCTAAATAATTTAAGGTGTTTAATTAGCTACCTAAATTGCCATTAAGGGATGAAGGCCTCTCTTATCAGCCACAATATTAACATCAGTAGTTACCAATTTCTAATGGTTGCGCTCTTAACTGAAAAATAGACACTATGGCTCACATTATTTTTTATATTTTGAGAGAAGCGAAGTCAATGTATATCACGTGCTTTGCTTCCCTATTTTTCACGTTATATGCTATATAGTCTCATCTAAAGCAAAAACAAATGAACTGGACTTGGCTGCTACAAATTCAACAGCAGCTGCTACTTACATCCAATTCCGATTAGACTTGTATTCAAGTTTTGATTTTTTTAATCAAAACTTGAATTCTTCAACAGTGAAGTTAAATCCAAAACAAATAAACTAGCTAGCTAGTAATACGATCTGACCTCCCAAGTTAGAAGTTGCCTTTGGTTTCTGCCGACTGCAAAATGACAAGAAGTTTGCCTATTTATCCCATCAATTTGCTGTCTGCTACTGATTTTTCTCCTGTTGCCAATTTTCTCTATCAACTATATCAATCGTCATTTTCCGTTACTGTATTGCTTACCGTTATCTAATATTCCATGCAAAAATGTCACATTTTTGTCATTAAGTGTGTTTCGTTATTTGTAAGTTAATATTTCATTTCTTGAAATTGGACATTTTAACAAAAAGTAGGTGAAATATTGTTAAACATGATTTTAGGTGGACAATTGCCCATTAATAATAATTTAGGAGGAATTTTATCAATATAAAATGTTCAAAGAAAAAATGGGAATTGAAATACAAATTTAAAGAAAAAAATTGGCAAAATGCTCAAAGAATGTAAATAATTAAAGAACAATTGAAAAAGGTAGAGATTTCGTCTTAGTGACAATCTATAAGGCAGCAGCATAATGCATGCGATAATGCTAGGGAGGTTAAGACTAATTTTGTAAATTAAATGACAAATTTAGTCTTCTTAGCATTACCTTTAGATTATTATTTAGGTATTGATTAATGTACTTTTTTTTTCTTGGTGACACATAATTTAGTTTGCAAATTTAGTCGACTTAGCATCTTTTGAAAGAGTCTCTGACAACTCATGTTTTGCACAATTCTCGTGCTAATATTATAAAATATTATATTAAAAAAATGAGGTGGCAGAGAGTCCATTCAACTTTGAGAGAATCTCGTTTGCATTTCTCTGCATGCAAGTGGACTAGATAACAAAGTCTTCTCTCTTTTTTTTCTTCTTAAACTTGAAAACGTGATTTCATTTGTTGTATTAGAAAAATTGGTTCTAATTAATGGTTACGTTTTCGTTTGTTAGGGTGCCTTGAGAACCAAAAAAACAACTCCAAACATAAATGAGAAATGCTATGGGATTCTCTCAATTTGATCAATTTAGAGCTATTTATAGACTCTCTGATATCTCATGTTTTTTACAATATATTTTATAATGTTGGCACGGAAATTGTGCCAAAAATATAAGATGACAGAGAGTTCATGAAGAGTCCAACTTTTGAAAGAGTCTCCTTAACATTCCCCAACATAAATATAGAAACAAGTTTTCATTTTATTGTATGATCATGAAGGATAATGTTAGGAAGACTAAATTTTTAAACCAAATTTACAAATTAAATAATATGTCACCAATAAAACATAAACAAATCAATCAACATTAAGTAATACTATAATCATCAACAATCATATTATTTGATTTACACAATTTAATTTAAAAATTGATCTCCCTATCATCCGGTCACGAATATCAGCCACAATTAATTATTGTTTTAAGATGAAGATGATTTTGACCAGAAAAAGAAAGGCTAGCTAATATGCCCAATAAGCCTAGGCTATAACCAATTTTTTGGTTCAAACTTTTTTTCCAAAATTATTATAAAAGAGATGGGACACTCCTCCTCCATTACATACCCACGAAAATAATAATTTACATTTTAACTTCACTTTGGGGATCATAGCAGATTTATTTATTTATTTTATTTATGGCAAAATGCCTTGAAACTCATAGTTACAACTAGTTTTTGAAAGCATACTCACAAACTCCGAAACTCAATTCGTCTCTCACTTAGCATTTATTGTCAGGAGTTCATTAACAAATTCATTAAACCTTTAACCAAGCACAAATAGAACCTACTATTTCAGAGACGTGTGGCATGTACATCTTAAAAAAAATTGAGTTTTATTTTTCTTATTTTCGAAAGAATTTTTTTTTTAATTATAAAATAGGGTTTTTTAATTTTTCAGCCACAAGATACTTAGGTGGCACACATCAAAGCAACAATGGGTCTCATCTCATCTGTGCAACGGAAACAATTTTGAAGGATTTAATAGACAATTTTGATAGCACGAGGCAAAGTGAGACATAAGTTCAGTTTCAAGAGTTAAATGGAAATTTTTTAATTTAGAGAGTTAAGTGAGACTTGAGTTCAGTTTAAAGGAGTCTAAATGTAATTAAAAGTGTAACATTCCACATCGTTTAGGAAAGTGGATTCTATATGTATATTCTCATCTTTACTTAGTACGAGGCTTTTTCAGAGCTCACTAGCTTTGGGTTCCATGAGAATTTCGAAGTTAAGCGAGTAGTGCGCGAGAGCATTCCCATGATGGGTGACCCACTGGGAAGTTCTCGTGTGAGTTTTCAGAAATAAAACCGTAAGGGCGTGGTCGGGGCCCAAAGCGAACAATATCGTGTTACGGCGGAGTCGGGTCCGGGATATGGTGAGGGCCCGGGCAGGGATGTGAGAATTACTTCACTTTATTATATACATACTTCGACATTGTGTTGTTATACATCTATTGTTCTACTTTATGTTTATAAAGGACTGTATATTTTAGTATTGTACTAAAGGAGAAGGAGAGTATGAATTGAAGGCTTGAAACTCTGAATCGCGGCGGAATGACATTTTTATGCAGTTGTTATAACTAGATTTCCTTCTTGCGTATGTATTTACATACATATTTCTCCCTAGTTTCGAGTATGTTACATTTAACAAGTTATTTTAAATTTCGGGGATGAAATTTTTTTAAGGTGGGTAGATTGTGACAACCCATCCCTACCTTTAAAATTTTCTTAATTTTAAAAGTGTGAATTTACGAAAATGCCCTAGAGGTGAAGGTTTTGACTTTCATTGACCAATGTGTAATGAGACGTACTAAATATTCTTTTATGCAGTTGTTATAACTAGATTTCCTTCTTGCGTATGTATTTACATACATATTTCTCCCTAGTTTCGAGTATGTTACATTTAACAAGTTATTTTAAATTTCGGGGATGAAATTTTTTTAAGGTGGGTAGATTGTGACAACCCATCCCTACCTTTAAAATTTTCTTAATTTTAAAAGTGTGAATTTACGAAAATGCCCTAGAGGTGAAGGTTTTGACTTTCATTGACCAATGTGTAATGAGACGTACTAAATATTCTTTTAGTGTATTCTTGAAGTACTCAACGATACGAACGCGTAAGCGCAAGCAGAAGTGAATTCGGAATTACGGTTAAAGTTTTATAGAGTTACGAACCGAAACCAGTGAGCTCCCAAAAGACCTCATGCTAGGTAAAGATGGAAATATACATATAAGGCTTACATGATTCACTCCCCTGAACGATGTGGGATGTTACAAAAAGTCTTTTATTTTTTAGTAGTAACAAGCCACACAATGGCAACGCGTTCAATTGCCTCCATCAACTTTTTTTAACTTCTTTGTTTTTTCTCTCCATTAGACTTTGGACAGAGCTTTCTATCAACAAAAATGCTTTTTTTTTGTTGGAATATTAGATCCTTTTATTAAAAACACCATAAGATAGTACAATGATGACTAAAGAAATATAATCCAAAACATAACATTAATATCGAGAATAAAAACTGCAACTTACAAAAGATGATCATACAATAGTTTTTTGTTCGATACATTTTTGCGTAATCTTATTCATTAATTTTTGTTTAATTATTTAATTGACAAAGAATAAAGTGAGTGTATAACGTAGAAAAATGGTGTAGCAAAGGAGACTCATTGTATAAAGAAGGGGATTTAGATCCTTTCTGGATTTCCTCACTAGAGATCTTGAAGATCAATACATAGTAATTGTTCATCAAAAATCGTGCAGCTACAATTGAATCTTTTTTATATTTTTAAAATAAATCATCCTCGCTTTGCATGAGAAATATATTAAAAAAATTATGACAGTAGTCACCATATTTGGTCAATGATTACTATGTATTTGATTCCCATCCGGTGAGGATCTATATCCTAAAGAAGGTACCATCAACAATTTGAGGGGTGCGTGGGATCGCTTTTAGCTGCGGCTTTGGTTCTAAACAATTGGAACCTTCTGGTCCCACACTTACACTCGACCCCTTTCCCATTGCACCGTAAAAAACTCCAATGCATTTTTCTCATGTTCATTTTTTTCTTTCTTTTCTCACTTTTCTTTTTCTTTCTTTCTTTTATTTTTAATTTGTAGAGATGGATTAGACAAAATTAGCTATTTATCAAAATTCATGTGCGAGACACCAACATTCTTCTGAAGAAGAAAGAATCGTTGCACCAATCCTCTTTCTTTTATTTTCGGTACAAAATTTTCCCGTTTCGAATTTCCTTGTCAAATATGTTCTCGATGGGTCACCATCATCATCTCTTCCTCCTGGATACATTTTTTTGTATGTGCTAAGGGTATTGCTAGACCAAATTTTAAAATTAAATTTACAAACCAAATGATGTATCATCAATAGAAAATAAGTTTGTTAATTAACACTTATGTAATAATCTAATTATCAATATCCACATCATTTGATTTACAAATTTTGATTTTGAAATTTGGTCTCTCTAACATTACTATGACATAATTTTTTATTACTTAAGAAATGATAAGGAGACTCTTTTAAAAATATGACTCACCATGAACTCCTTATCATATCATATTGTTGATTTAATGTTTTATAATATTAACATAAAAATTAATGTTAATTTGTAAAATGATAGAAAATCTCACTTAGATAGTCTCTTGAGGATTTCTCTACAATTAAACTATAAAAACGAATATTTATTATCTATTAATATTTACTTTATACGCATAACATATAAACCTTTCATCACATAACAAACGTTGGTATGTAAATCCTTGTCCCTGCGCCAATGGATTCTGATAAAATCAAACAAATCAAGACCGCAGATTTTGGGTGTCACAATTATATCACCATCAACACTCTTTGCAGTGCCACGTCGCCTATTTTCAGCCTAGACGCTTCTCCCTCCCTCCCTCTCTCTCTCTCTCTCTCTCTGATTACGGATTACTCTCTCTCTCTTACCATTTAAAAGTAAAAAAAACTATATTAAAAGTTCTGTCTTTCTTTATGTATTTCATTTCTGTACTTCACGAAAACCATCGGAGAGACCAGGACAACCAAAACAAAGCCGCACGCAACTTTGATCATCAGCAACAACCTTGTACAGTTCAGGTACTTTCTCAAAACATTAATCTTGTCCCATTTCTTCATGTAATTCTTGTTAGCTGCTCTGTTTTCTTACACATATTTGTTCCTGGTATTGATCGGTTTAACTTTTCAGCTTTCCTTTTTCTTTTGTAAATTTTGCAGCAAATTGGTGTCATTTTTCAGAGCTAAAGTTTTCAATTTCTGTCAAAGCTACACCTTTCATGTTTTGAGTCCAAAATTTAATCTTCACTTCTTCATTTCCTCATCAGTGTCAAAATTGTTCCTTTCTTAATTTTAATTTGAGCTTTGATTGTTTCTCAAATGGGGTTTCTTTCAAAATTTAGAAAACAAAAACTTGAAGGGATCTCTTTGATTGTTGAAAATTTTCCTTCTTTTGTTTGCAACTCAGGTGTAACTTGCAAAGGCTGATCACAAGGTGGAAGATAATATTATAATTTATTTGGAAGTTTTCATTTTTCTCTAAAAAAAACTTAATGGGTTGATTTTCGTTTAGAAAGTGATGGGTTTAGTTTAGTCTGGATTGGGATTACTTTACTATATATCTAATTCTGCTATGTCTCTGCAAGTTTCTTAAGGTGTTGACAAATGGGTTTGTGGTTGTACTCATGTTCCTTGTCGTTTTACCGCTTCCGTTTTCATTTTTGGTTTTCTGTAAATATTTAAGGTGTGTTGCAAATTGTAAATGCTTATCCTTGTTTCTCTCTCTTGATTGAGGTCGTGGCAGAAAGGAGGAACTTTTTCTGCTGGTTTGTGAAGGCGGTGGTGGTAGGATTTTTGGGGTCAGAGTTTTAGGAAATGGTGGGAAAAGGAAGCATCAAGGCTGAGGACTTGACCTTGTGCTTTGAGAAGCTTATGATGTTTGCAAGTGCAAGTGGAAGTGCTTCTGTTGGTGGTAGTGGGTGTAGTGGTGGGAAAATGAAGATGGAAGGAAGGGTGATGATCACTGATTGGAAGGATATTCCGATAGAGCTGCTTATGCAAATCCTGGCGCTTACGGATGATCAGACGGTGATCCTGGCGTCTGGAGTCTGCCGTGGCTGGAGAGATGCTGTTTGCTTGGGCCTTACTCGCCTCTCCCTCTCATGGTATATGTTTTGCCTTCTCTATATTGTGTTTTTGATTTTTCAAAGAAAGGAACAAATATATTGACATCACCTATTGGCATATGACCTTCGAAAATTCAATTTTTCTTGTGCTTGTGTTACTTGTTGAAAATAACTCCCTCGGTTCTAGTAACTTGCAAAATTATCAGGTATTTGGAAAAATATTGCGCTATCCGCCTTGCTATGCAATTATTTGTTCTTGTGTTATCCCTTTTGATGGTGTTGTTGCTCTTTGGAACACAATATAATTCCTTCGGTTATTTTTATGAATTTAAAGTCATCTGAATAATTGTTTTTGGTTTTTCTTTTGCGTTTGTTTTTTTTGTTTTTGGTTATGCAAAAAATGATTCTGTCATTAGGCCTGACCAGGATCAGACTGATTGTATTGCTTACCCATGCTGTCTAGTTGTACAGACTACGATTAATTAACTTATTGGAGTTGGTGAAATTCTATTAACTAAGTTTCCGTATTTAAGGCTCTGTTCATATTAGTGATGTCTATATAGATGAATTCTATCATAAATCTCTCGTGCGAGTAGATTTAGTTTGAAGAAATAGATGCTTATGTTTATACATTCTGTTTAATATCTAGCTGGATTTTTGTATGATTGAACATACAAGTTCTTTGAGAACTCACAAGGTATTTTGAATCCAGGTTAATGTATTAATTTGTTTTAGGTTGTTCGGAAAAGAGAGTTGCTGGTCATCATGCGTCTATTTTATTTTCGTTTTTCTCCTTCCCTCTCCCTTAAACTTACCAACCCAACACAAAGCGGGAGAATATGTAAGTATGTTGTTGATTCTCAACTGACATGGCAGTAATTGGTAAGCTTGCTAGGTCTAGACTCTAGATGCATTCACTTACGTTAGAGCTCAATTCCTTGTATGGAAGGAAGCACAACACCACTTAAAGGATGCGGAATCAAACACAGTTCAGAAAGGAACTAAAAATCATGTTAGCATTTTAGAATTATCAAAAGCCTAAGAATATACTTTCGGGGCGTGGAGAACTTAATTTCCCTAGATGCCAATCCTCCTCTGTTTACAGAAAGGAGATGAGTGATGTGAATGTTTGTATGAACTTTGTGAACTGATTTAAGCTCGTCCGTTTAAGATTTTCTAAATGCCAACTTAATTTGTTAACTATGTTTTCAGGTGCACCAAGAACATGAATAGCTTGGTCCTATCTCTAGCTCCTAAGTTTACGAGATTGCAGACTCTAATACTGCGTCAAGATCATAAACCCCAGCTTGAGGATAGTGCTGTTGAGAGCATTGCAAACTTCTGTCATGACCTGCAGGTCCTGGACCTCAGCAAAAGCTTCAAGCTCAGTGACCGATCCCTGTATGCCTTAGCACATGGGTGCCCAAATCTTACAAAACTAAACATTAGTGGGTGCTCGGCATTCAGTGACATTGCTCTTGAATATCTTGCTGGCTTTTGCCGAAAATTGGAAGTCTTGAATCTTTGTAGGTTGCGTCAGGACTGCATCAGACAGGGCATTGCAGGTAAAGTAAAGATCAGATATTGATTTTATTTATTTTTGTGTGTATTAACTGAGATAGCTCTGTTAATACTATTAAGATCGTGTGCAGGCTATTGGGCGTTACTGTAGTCAGTTGCAGTCTCTGAATCTTGGTTGGTGTGAGGATGTACGTGATGTTGGAGTTATGAGTTTGGCATACGGATGCCCTGAACTCAGAACTGTTGATTTGTGTGGCTGTGTCCAAATATCAGGTATTTGGGTTACAGTACTTGCTGCCTGTTACAGTTGGTTTTAGTGGTCATATTTCATAAATGTTATATTTCCAAATGCATGCGTTGATGTCCGCATTGCAAAGGAGTATATGGCGCTATAATGAAAAGTTGCATGGCCTTGACTGTGCTGCTTCAGAGTTGGTTATCACAGTCCATCGTTAACCTCATGGTAGCGTCACCTCATGATGTCTCAGTGCAATCCCTAATGTTTTGGGGGAAATTTTTAGGACATGAACAGGTTGACCCGAAAATATTATCTCAACCGAAAAGGGAGCCTGAATAATTGAATGATCAGAAATTGAACACTGAAAATTTGTAGTTTTCCTGGTTTTGTTGATGGTGATCACGTCTGATTCCGTTTTTCATTGACTGCAGATGACAGTGTGATTGCTTTGGCAAATAGGTGTCCTCATTTGCAATCGCTTGGCCTTTACTACTGTAAGAACATTACAGACAGAGCAATGTATTCCTTGGCCCAGAGTCTAGTGAAGAACAAGCCTGCGGCAATGTGGGAATCCCGGAAAACCAGGAATGACGAGGAAGGGCTTAGGACTCTCAACATCAGCCAATGCACAGCGCTCACCCCTTCTGCTGTTCAGGCTGTGTGCGATTCATTCCCTGCCCTTCACACCTGCTCTGGAAGGCATTCCCTCAACTTTAGCGGCTGTATGAATTTGACGTCAGTGCATTGTGCCTGTGCTGTCCAAGCTCACCGCACCGCCAACGCCTTTCCTCATTCAGCTCATTGAACCGATGAACGAGAATGATGGTAACACTGAAAAGTGTTGCAAGGGCCGAGGTCCCTTGACTACAGTACATATGTTTGTATTGAGATGTAAGATATTGGTCGCAAATGGGAAGCAACCATTTGTTGTAACGTACGGACTTTATCTTGACTTATGTTATCAGCTTTTAGACATTGAATTATGCAGCATTTTTTAATGCCCGCAAATCATTTTCAAACATTCATTTCGTCCTACTATTCTTTCGAAAACGAGAGAAAATTTAAAAGCAATTTTCTACATGATAATGGTTATATCACTATTCTAAAAATCCCCACCTGGACGGTTGGTTACCGTCCCAATTAATGCCTAGGCGTTTAAAAATTAAGAAAGGGCCAATGGACCTACTAAGATGCCTACCTAGACCGCGTTGGCACCTGTCCAGATCCGCCTAAGCATTGACTCACTTAAGCAGAAAATAGAAAAACTTTCATTTTGTATTTTATTTTTTTTAATAAATTGTAAGAGATTTGTCAAATACTTAAATGAGCACATTATATGCTTGTTTTCCATGTTTTCATTATGTTCCAATACTTCATAATATATATGTCATTCTATTTTATAACTTATAATAAAATTATATATATTTTAAGTATAAACATAATAAATTTAACACTGACCCAATTAGCATCTTTTAAAACATAATAAACATTATATGCTTGGATTATAAACATAATACTGTACATCAGCCCTAAGTTTTTAACTGAAATTGTTAGGGGCACCCACAGAGGTGCGCCTTACATAATACTGTACATCAGTGCTAACTTTCTAACTGAAATTGTTAGGGGCAACCACAGAGGTGCGCCCCTCCAAAAATAGGCGTATGCCACTTTAAGCGACGAGCACACGGTATTCTTTAGTAAAAGGCGAAAGAATAGTTCGCTTTGTGCTCAACGCATGGCTCCGTAAGTTATCATACACGCAAGCTGCTTTATTTTATAGTACCGTCTCCAGCTCCTTGTTGCTGCCGTGGTCGATGTGGGAACTTGATAGACTGCTTACAGCTCCTTTTTTGACTCTTCTACTAAACCTATACTATCCAGCTTGTAATTTTGTCATGCTGTGTTGGCCCCGTTGGGGTTAAAACACCAGCTAGTAAGATTACAAATCTATTTTCTCCATATTTTACGAGAGAAATCAGCAAACGAAAGTAAAAAAATTCATATGAATGTTGGGGATTAACAATATATCACTGTACTCGGATTATATTTTCGAAAAATGGTGTTGTTCCTCAATATTATAAATACATTGACACACAACACTGGCTTGCGCCATTCTCTTGATTGAATTGAATATATAAAATCCTCCATTTCCCATATGATGTTATGTATCACTTGCTTTTGTACACAATCTCTTCATCGTCAACATCGAATGCTGGATTACATAGGCATCTGAAGAGTCTGCCGATACCCTGCTAGTGAACAAAGAAAAAGAAAACATCAGCTACGCCTTCTTTCGACTCTTTCTTCGTTCGTCGATGTTGTTATATTTGTTTTTAAACACATATATAGATTCATATATATATGCTTTCGATATATAGCCTTAGGTGTATAGGATCTTATAACATGCCTGAGTGAGAAAAGGAGTTCTATATGATAGCGGTCGTGGTGAATCCTCTTCAGAACTGCTATCGGAACTACTTCCGTCATCATCTGTATCAACAGAACTTTTCCTTCTTGAAGTTCCACCATTTCGTGTCTGCTTTTCCTCCTTAAACCAGAAAAAATAAAACTGTAGTTTCAGCAGATCATCGGTGTGTACATAATATCCAAGTTCGAGTACTGATTAAACAGTACTCCACATGTTAAATGAATTGATGTTTGAGCATCTCTATACAAACATATAAGGGAAATTATATGCATCAAAAACCTTTGCACTCAAGTTTTACTCATATATTTCTCTTAAATATATGATCGATCAAAATGATGGTTGCATCAAATGCATCCATGCCAAATTTTGTATAAGGATTTTGCGAAAAATTGTAATGCGGACCTGAAATATCCTTCCCAGATGTTTTAACGCCAGAGCACGAGCTTTAAGTTCCTCCTTTCTAACATTATTTTCCCGTAAAACCTGAAATCACAATTCGAATCATAAGAAGGATCTGCACTAATCTTTTGAACATAATTCTTGCCAACAAATTATAAAGCACTCATCCCCAAAGACACTGTGATTTCTTAGCTTCTAGTCACAAAAATATTGAAACCGTTTACCTGCTATGGTATTAACTTCAGAAGGGAGAGGCAATAAACTGACTGGGGTAAGAAACATTGTGGGAGATGGAAAAGCAAAACCAGTTCCACGAAAACTTTTACTCGATGAAAGAAACAAGCACCCCGTTGATTGAAAGAAACCACTAACCATTTGGCAAACATGCAAGAGCGTTACTTCGATGTCCACCACATTGAGTTTCCACAACGAGTTCAAAAGTGTGTCTTTGTTTAAGCGTATATGTGATGCAACATCATTTTCAGGGCCACTACCATCCATCTTAAATTGCCGACGGGTTTCTTCCTGAAGTTGCAGTAACTGAAAAGCACCTGGATTCAATTTTATTCAACTTAATTAGTTGAAAAAAAATAATTAAAAGTATTAAAGGCAGTGAATGATGAGCAAACCTTTTGCAGCAGTCATGTGTGACTTCCAGAAATGTCCCTTATTACGAACCCACTCAGCCACGAATGGTACCCCTAGGAATATGGTTTTCTTTCCGAGCTCTTGTGCCGCTTGTCTTGAATATACGTAGCCAATAGTGTGCAGCATATGAACTCCGAAGGCTGCAAGCGTGACAAAGCATTAGTAATTTTTTCTATGAACTTACAACTTCCACACTATGATATAATCACGATTATATAAATTCGTGATGCGAAAAACACGAATGGGGTGCCAAATGAGCAAAATACAAGAATCAATGTCAGTTGCATTTGATAAAGCATACAAAAGTTTTGGTAGAGTCGGTTTCAGAAACTTATCACACATTCGTTCCCCTGAACACTTTCAGGTTTTAATAATATGGATAATTACTGGCTCAGAAACTAGTAGCTAACTACATAGAGCCAGATAGGATTTAGAAAGACAGAGAAAGCAGGTGTATAAAATCAAATCAAATAATGATGCAACAGAGAATTTCAAGAAATGCATGAAAAATCTTTCATTTTAAGCGGTATAATGCGAGTTATGCAGGATTTGAAGTGATTTATAAATTTCTTGTGCAGAACTTAAAAACACCACGTAAAATTTATGCATATCTTCATTAATCAAATAAGAAAATAAAGGAATTATAAGTAGGCCAATGAAACTTAAGTTGACCTGCATCAGAAAGTCGTTTAGCTTCGGATTCAGCATGCTGTAAGAATCCCTCTTTGTCACCTAAAACATATTGGTTAAGGAAACCTTTGAGCGAGTTAGCGAGCTTTTCTTCTCTTTCTTTCTGAACGGCCTGCATTATATTGATGCATACTAAGGATGCCGTTTAAGATTAAAGAAAATAAACCAAGTGAAGATAAAGAATGTAGAGAAACAGTTGCATAAAATGATGAAAACCTAAGGAAATTAATGATACAACCAAATTTAAGTTAGGCATGGGTATAAGATTGTCTGAAGATACTAAAACTATTTAAAACAGACGAGAAATTGTAAGGAGTGGTAGGTTAAGAGTCTCCTTATGGGAACCAAAGTTTTTCAATCTACCATCCCATATAATTTTATATATCATGTTTTTGTGACTCTATGTAGACGTAACCTGACATCTCATCTCTTATGTATTTCAGTCACATGCATGAGCAAAATGAACAGATGCATTTCTAAAGAGAAAAGACAGAGGCATATAATGAATTCTGGAAATTACTCGCCTTCAACTTATCATGAACTTTCTCAGGGCTGTCATCTTCACCAGCTAATTGAGAAGAAGCCATTGATGCTACTGCTAGATGTCCTATGTAGTCCTCAAATAATTCACTTCCGAAAAGTAAAGCAAAGACAGCTGTGGGATCAAGCATGGTTTCCCTTGGAAGAGAGACATTGAATTATTTGAACATCAGAAAGATTAATGCACGACAGATAACAACATACAAGAAGACTTTTAAGTTGTGTTGCACATAGCACATATCAAATAAGGTAGAGAAGTTTTCGATTAACAAATTGTTTTACTGCTTAGTGTGCAATCAGAAGTTCTATGGACTTTTTCCCTGTACATGCTTTGACATTTACATTGAACACCGGTAAGTTTGTCAAGTACATTTTCAGAAACAATTTTATCTGCAGTTATCAAGAATGTCTTATATGAATAATGAAAAGACAGTAGGATTCGAAGAAGAATAATTTATCTGCAGTTGTATCATATTCGTTTTCCTTACACGATAAAGAGATCTAGTAACAAAGGCTCTGATAGGGTCGCTTAGATATGTGTGTGCGCGAGGGAGTGCTCGCACGTGTACAAGCATAAGCAAAAGTAAGCGTTCTACCTAGATATGCAGTACTTTCCTTTTCGATCATATGCATCTCTTTGCACCGGATCACTCAAAACCTGATAAGCTTCACCAAGTACCTGATTCCATTTGATTCGTAAGAGGCTATAGAATTTTGTTACCTCGAAAAAAAGGTAAACAAACAATACAAAAGAAGGGCTCAAAGCAGTGGACTTGCCTGAAATCTTTCGGCAGCCTGAGGATCGTTTGGATTTTTATCCGGATGAACTTGCCTTGCCTGCATAAGTATTAGCTTCTACCTATTAATAAACAGAAGTTTACTAGAATTTGAAAATAAAAGTTGCATTATTTACACCAAGATTGCACAAAAGACAACATAAACCCCTAAACAAAGATCACTCTAAGTCGATTCAGGTCAGATCGCTTTAAATGTACACAAAGTTATCAAATTAAGGCCTCGTTAGGTGTCCAAGATCAGATTGGATTAGATTTGGTAACTTAGTAGATTCAATATACGTTGAAGCTGGCAAGAGATGCATGTCACCGTATCTAGTGAGTTATCGAATCCAATCCAATCCAACTCGAGACAGGAAACGAGGGCTAATTAAGATGATAAATGGAGGAGGAGGAGGACCTTAAGATAATAAGCCTTGCGAATTTCCTCCTCAGAAGCGGAGGGAGTGACGCTGAGGACGTCATAGTACTCAGTTTCTTTCACCATTCTTGTTTCAGCTGATCAATCTGAAAACAACCACTAAGTTCAGAAAAGGAAACCTAGAGAGAGAAAAAGTAGAGAGAGAGTGAGAGAGAGCACATTGGCATTGCAGCAAGTGACTTTTGCAGGCTCCGCTTTCCAGTTTCACAGAAAAGAAAAGAAAGTGAAAAATGGAATAAGATAAACAAACCGCTTTTTCGCGGGAGCGGAAGGCAACAGTTGTTTTTAACTGTCTGTGTCCCCATAGAGTCATGACCCATGGTGGCGCTTATGATTACGACACCATTTGCCATCTTACTTTCGGATTTTTAGTATATTTAGATCTGTAATTATAATTCAAATAATTATATAACTAAGATTTAACAACTAAAACTTTTGTCGTATAGAATACTTCCTTGATTAGGATTCAATATTTAAGATTAAACGACTAAAACTTCTTTTATATAAAATACAATAGAAACATGCTAAAAGTTTTACTTTTACAATTTTATTTTTACGATTTTTTAGTATGCTTTAGAGCATAATATATGAGCTTCTTTATCCGTTAGATCTCTTTGATTGGGAATTCAATGGCTAGGATTTAATGACGCTGTATAAAATACACCAGAGATTGGACACATACCAGAATTTTCGTTAACTTAATGATTTTTTTTTTTTTTTTTGAAGGTTTTGAGAGCAGTCGTTGAGTCAGTAACGAGTTGATTTCTTGGCTGTCGTGGGCCTCTTTCCCTTTTCAAGTGCAGGTCCATGTAATGTGGCTTTTGCATGGGCATTTTTCATTTAGGCGCCCCAGGTGGGGATTTCATTCGGAGGCTGGAACCCACTTGCACTTCTTTCTTTTCAAATTCCTGTAGAAGTGTATGTTTTTATGGAAACAGATCCTCTCCGGATCTTCTCACAGGGGATTCGAATGATCAATTGATATCAATCATTTATCAAAGATTGTGCGGTCATAATTAAATGTTTTTTACATTTTAAAATCTTGTTTTGCCTGAAAATATAAAAAAAAGGAAAAAAATTGTGGCTGCACAATCTTTGATAAAGTATTGCTATCAATTGATCCCCGAGATCCGAAGAGGATCTGTTTCTGATTTTTATTACCTAACATTCTTTTTTCTTTCTTTTCACCACAACATTTTAGAATAAGGGATGAGGTAAGACTCAGCTACTTTTCACTATAATAATGTGGTATCTAATTTATTAATTATGAAAGTCGAATTTAAGACTCCTTGCATACAGAAAAAAAAAAAAGATATTATTGGCTCGTATACAATGAAAACTTAGGGTTAGTAACGTCTTTTTCACATGTAAATAAGGGCAAGACTTTATGAATTCTAAAAAAATGTGATAAACTATTTTCTTCCCTCTAAAAAACATTATTTTATTTATTAAAATAATGCTATCCACACATTTATTTTTACCTTTTATGTACTTCTCATCAGCTATCGAGATCGAATGAATTGAAAAAGATCAATGACCAAATATTAACAAAGGCATGTGGAAGGAAAATACATGTGTAAATAGCACTTTTCTTTTCAAATCTACAATCATGTCTAGGTGGAAGTTCGAAACATTTCCAACTATGAAGGGCTATGTGGAAACATGGGAAATTAGGAATATATATTAAATTGATGATATAAATAAATAAATATATATATATATCAGTTTAATAAAGGTAAAGTCCACAATACAAGTACGTCCCCCTCTATTAGGAAGATGAATTTGATGTTATCTACAAAATGTGGTCTCTCTAGCATTTTCCGAATGATTAAAAAAAAAAAAAAAACGCTCCCGCATTAAAATTTTAGTAAAATAGATGAGATCATTTAACAAAAAAAAAAATAAAAAATCTAATAGGATCTGATTTATCAACAAGCCTAAACTGCTCCATAATGGGTCGATCCAATCCAGCCAACATATTTGGGGCCTCAACTTTGTTCAACTTGTCTTGCTCAGCTCAGCGCTCCGTCTCAGTCTGCTGCGCGCATCTCTCTCTACACGCCGTACACTGGCTGCGAAAAGAGAAGGCAAGAGCTTTAAGCAGGTAATGATATCTTCCCCTATTTTCGAACTTTAGGGCTGTGAAATTAGAGCAGAGAATTTCATCAGGGTTTAGTATAGTGCGGGGTTTTTCAATTTCACCCTGAAATTCTTGATTTCCGCCATTGAAATGGAAACTAATACCTCTGAATTTGTGCGTCCAAAAGCAACTACTGGGTTTCTTTTAATTTATGACAAATCATTCTTTCTGTGTTGGTTTGATGGAAATATTTTGCTCGCACCACCGCATTGATTGCCGTTAGATGAGTTTAATAGATTACATCTCACTCATTTAACGGCAATCAATGCGCTGGTGATGCTCGCCACAAATTTAGGGTGGTAAGAAAAATACACTGGTTTGATTTGTGATCCGCATTTTGTTGTTTTGTATTCGTTTCTGTTTGAACTCATTGCAATTTATGTGTAATGTACTAATTTGATTTCAGACTGGGACTGTTAGAAGATACTCATCAATATTTTTGTGATTAAAAGAGATGGTATTCGGAACCCTAAGGTCCATCGTGCGACCTCTATCAAGAACCCTAATATCCCGAACCTCAACTTCTTCCTTGACGTCCTTTGCTGCCCGCACTGCAGGCCCGAAACCTGAGCTCCGCTGCATTTCTGGTGGCAGCCAAGCTCCGTGGTTTTTCCCCATTTCCAACTATGTTCACAGCTTGACAGATACTCGTTTCCCCAAACGGCGTCCGACCGACAAGCCACGTCGAAAAAGGGCCAGCGTAAGACCTCCAGGTATGTTCATCCTCTGTTCATTCCTAAGTTTGTAGTTGAACTCTTATAATTTAAGAACTACCTCTTGGATATGATTGAACTTTTGGAAATGTTATGTTTGGTTACTGAGGAAAGAAAAAAACACTTCCTTAGCCGTCGAGTCTTGCCAATGCTTGTTGATTTACATGTAGGGTTTGGGGAAGTGGTTTAGTTGGAGATTTGACTCAAGTCTAAGTTATGTTGTTATTATTTGAATGCAGGACCATTGGCTGCAGTTCAGTGTGTTCCTGGTGCGCCAATAGTTCCTAATAGACCCAATGAAGGAAGTGTGAAGAGAAGGAATGAGAAGAAGCGCATGAGGCAACGTCGTGCATTTATATTGGTGTGTATTTCATTAGCTTTTTCATGAGTCTTATTATGTTTTAGGCTTCTTCTCCATTATTGTTTTAGAAATACTTGTGTGTTTTACCAAATAGAAATGGAATCTTATTTTCATGAAGTGTGGTTTTGAACTTGTTTTGGAACGTTAATAATTCAGACAGTACTTTTATCAGATTTTCTCATGGATAGTGGAATACTACGACAACCAAGCCTTATCTCATTAGGTGAGGTTGGCCGTATGGATCCTTGAACACCACTATAGTTTAATGCTATATAATTAGTAACACGTAACTACAGCCATTTTGGTGATGCAGTATTCCCATGGAATGCTTTTTCCGGCATATAAAACAATCTTTGTAGTTTGTCATATCTATTGGAACTTGAGAAACCATCACTACAACGGAGTTGTTTTGGCGCATGACATACAAGCTTATCACTTGACCTTGAATGTTTGTTGAAACCCCTTTTGCCGATATGTTCCTCCTTTTAATATCGAATGCGTATGAATTTGTGCAGGCAGAAAAAAAGAAAAGGAAAGCTCTGGTGCAGGAGGCTAAAAGGAAGAAAGTTATAAAGAGAGTTGAGAGAAAAATGGCCGCTGTTGCAAGGGAAAGAGCATGGACTCAAAGACTTGCTGAGCTGCAGAAACTGGAAGAAGACAAGAAAAAGTCCATGGCTTAGTATCACTATTGTGGAATCACTTTGCAATTGCGATGCTGCTGAAAGTTTTTGCACTACCATTGAATTCGACTTGGTTTCTTTAGGTTCGTTATTCCCCTTTTAGTGGACCTCTATTCTGTTTAATCGTGGTTTACTTACTCTCAATTTATACGGCAAGGGTCGTTTGGCAGATATTCTCCTTAGTGTTTCATAGACAAGTAAACTGAGTTTTGATATGCAATTTGCGAGGTTAAGAGGTAGAGAAGTAGCCCCAGCCACCATATAAGCAACAACTGGTGTTTAGTAGGTCATCTTGCTCCTTAGTCGTTACATGTCGAGAACTTGTTTTATATTTCACTTTTAATAAGTTTAACAGACGGAGTAGGTCTCCTTGCTCCTCTCGTTCATTAATTTCCCATTTCGGGTTCAGGGTTTATGGTTTAGGACAGTGTACTAGTACTATAATTCTGCTCAAACAACATTAGAAACTGTAACCTTATCTCCACAATTCCATCGCCATATAAACGTAGCAAAGAAAGAATAGAAGAACAGCACAACACTCACCATGACATAAACCTGAACTTCGAGCTCTGGAACCGTAAATCTACAATTGTCTGTGTAAACTTTAAATCGCACTGAAACATCAAACATACTGAAATCCATTAGGCATACAGTTCACATAGATTGAATCGAATGGCTTATTGTGAGGAAGAAAACAAAGGGAAACTCGGTGAACAAATATTCAATCTCGATCCTGAACTTCAGTCCCCATCAGCAACAGCCACTTATTGATTCATCAGATTGAGGAGCTTTTTGCTTGAAGATGTTCTTTTTCACACCTGCTGATCCCTCAGCCACGAGACTCGGTGTTTCCAATATCTGTCCCATAACATGGTACTATCATATCAGCACAAGAACAAACATCCAACTAAACCCATAATATTAACTGTTGGCCAAACAATCATATCGCTACGAACAAACATTTATGTTCATGCTAATATATAAAAAAATAGCAGACTTCAGAATGAAAAACAGCTTGTAAGCAAAAACCAACAGATTTGACACTATCGAATCAAAGCCTTATGACACGGAAGTAAATTTCTACACACCCTTTTCTCCCCTACACACCCATATTTATTTCTGACCACTGGATTGGATAAACCAGAGGAGAATTAAGGAACATTACCGAATAGGGGTGTGAAAATCATTTTACTGAATTACAGTAGCAACAACCATTTCCAATGTACCCATGTAAGGCTAAACATGCAGCTACGAGGCAATCCAGTCATAGAGAAAGACGGAAACCATAATTTTGCATACCTTTAAGACAAGCTCCTCAAAGCACTGCTCTACATTTACTCGAGTTTTTGCACTGCACTCAAGAAAAAGGCATCCATATTCCCTAGCAAATTCCATCCCCTCTTTTTTACTTACAGCCCTTTCGCTTTCCTGGAAATAAGATAACTTCAACATGGATTCTGGTGGACAGATGCAAGAAGAAAACTTGTCTTTCCGACAGGCTAATGACAAGCTACATAGCGTACATGTATAGTAATTTCGGTGTTTAATCGTTATACTGGCATGTTGATTAAGAATTTAAAAGGTGAAGGTAATCCTAATTTCACCATACCCTCCTATTTAATCCAATTTTCCTTCTTTGACCTATTTTGTTCCATCAACGCTTTTACGAGTCTAGTAAGCGTAAGAGACAAGGAGATCAGTGTTTATACACTCGATCAACACCAACTTGGCCTGAGACCCGAGACCCTTAGTTAGATACTGAAAGGTATAACTAACAGTCTAACACCACAATGTCGGAGAGGACATACCTTATCGACTTTGTTTCCAACAAGCATCTTGATGCAATCTTGACTAGTGGAATACAGATCAATCTCTTTCGCCCATATATCAGACAAATTCGTAAATGTTTCTCTTCGTGTCACATCATACACTGCACCAGACAATACGTAAATGACAAAAAATCCCATTGATTCCAAAACAACATCAACAAAATAAACACAAAAGAAAAAAACATGCATACCCATTATTATCCCCTGAGCTCCTCTGTAATATGAACTAGTAAGAGTTCTAAATCTTTCCTGTCCAGCTGCATTATGCACAACAATTCATCTTTATTTCAGTGGATTCATTTAAACTTGCAAACGTAATCAAACCGAATCGACATAGTTCATACTACATACACAACCAAATTAATACAAAATCATTATCTACCTCAACAATGCAATCAAGCAATTCAAAGATCTTAAACTGAAAAACATCACAAACTTGCACAACAAATTTGGAAATTAATCTCCATAAAAAAGTATAAATTATGATATAAAAAAACAACTAATTACCTGTGTCCCAAATTGCAAGCTTCAATTTCTTACCCCCAAGAGTGACATGCTTTATCTTAAAATCCACACCTGCAAAAATATCAAAATTAAAAACAAAAAAAAAGGGAAACTTTGTGTGTGTGTGTGTGTGTTTTCCAAAACTAAATGGTAAAAATTAATTATAAAAAAACTAGGGAAATGATGAGGTTACCGATAGTAGGAGAGAGATCCTCGAAGGTGTCGGAAGTGAAACTCAAGAGGAGCGTGCTCTTCCCAACCCCCGAGTCCCCAATCAGCAGCAGCTTGAACAAGTAATCGAACTCCGACTCACCAGACGACGTCGTTGTAGATTCCATCGAAATCAAATTCCACAAAAACACTAAAAAACCCCTGAAATCCTCAGATTGTCAACGGAAAGTAGAGGCGTTTTGCTTTGCTGTCTGCAGAGAATCGAAGAAAATGGAAGGGGACTTTCTAAAGACTTCTTAACGAAGTTATTGCGGGGATCGCGTTCGCGTGCCCACACTGGCAGCCGTTGGATCACCGCATGGCGTGAAATTGTCGTCACGTGGTTGCTTTCAGCTTGGGTAACGTGTGCGATTAAAAGAGTAATGCGAGATTATATTTGTAAATAAATTTTGTTAAATTAAAAAAAAAAAAAAACCAATGAAAAAGTCTTAAAACTTTGAGTTTTAACGGTGATGACAAAATAAAAAGTAAAATAAATAGTACCATGATTGATTTTTTAGTGAAAAAATGTGGTTTTTCCTTAAAGTGAACCGTACATGAAGCTTTTATTAAAATTCTCTAAATTAAATGACATGGAAGATGATGATTGAATTACTATTTAAGTGTTAAATAAATGTGCTCATTTTTTTTGGCGACACATCATTTAGTTTACAAATTTAATATTCCTAGCATTATCGTGAATATAAACGTTTATAAACCCTTCTGTTACTCTGTTCGGCCATGAAAGAAATGGAGGGAAGCTTACTCTCGGTCCTTTTGCTTCGTGGATTTTTTTTCCTATGGAACTGCTCGTGGAAGAGAGACTTTATTCTCTTCAATTTTTTTTAACAGATGATAAGATGATTGAAATAAATTATGGACAACTGATTGGAATACAGAATTTCAAGTGTAAAAATAAGAAGTTATATGACATAATAACAGGGATTAGAGGAGTTGGAGTCGTATTAGATGAGAGATTTAAAAGCTTTTAGCGTAATTATTTATGATAAAAAGAAAAAGAAAAGAAAAACTTGTAACATGTGTGGTGTCGGCGTCCTATCAAGAATCTCCTCAACAGATGACACTAGTACTCAAACTGGACTGGAGTGCCGTAAGTACGTGTAACTTATATCTTAACCTTGTTAATTCTCAGCCGTCAGCCACCTACCTACGACCTCCCTCTCTCTCTCCTCCCTCTCCTCTCTCTCCTTTCTCTCCATCTGCTGCACCGCCGTCTCCGACTCCTCACATTTCCAAATCCAAACAAAGAGAGCAACAATATGTTGGCATCAAACCTGCCAAAGAGTCCCTTCTTCCCCACCCACTATGTCCCCATCTCCCGCTCCTTCCACATCTCCTGCAGCGTCTCGCAGCTGCAAACAGCGGCGGCGGAAGCAGTGAACGGCCGAGTTTCTGAACGGAACGAGATTCGCCTCGGCCTGCCAAGCAAAGGCCGTATGGCCGCCGACACTCTTGATCTTCTCAAGGACTGCCAGCTGTCCGTCAAGCACGTCAATCCTCGTCAATACGTCGCCCAAATCCCACAGGTTCTCTAACTTCAGGAAGCATCCTTCAAATTTACGTGCTTTTTTATTTTTGTTTGTGGGAAAAATTAATTTCATTTTTCATGGATTTTACTGTGTGCAGCTATCGAACTTGGAGGTGTGGTTTCAGCGGCCGAAGGACATTGTGCGGAAATTGTTGTCTGGAGACTTGGACCTTGGCATTGCGGGTTTTGATACTGTCAGTGAGTATGGAGAGGTATGTATCTCAATCTGTTCATTCAGTTTTATTATTTTTAGGGATTTTCAATTGTTTACGTAATTTGGTTTTCCTTTGTTTTCATTTTTTGTCGAATTTCGTTGCAAGTTTTCGTAACTTGCTATGAATATGGACTGATAATATGTCACGAAATCAGAGTAATTTGTGTATGTTTTGAAATTACTTGCAGTCATTGCATCTCTTGAGGAAATCTTTGCTATTTCCCATGTTTGTTATCTAAAATGACTATGAAGAAGTACACTTATCTTTAAAAACCGTATCATCCGGATTTGGGGCCAAAATATAAAGGAGGAAGCTAATCATTTAAAATTTAGTAGGGCTTCCCCGTTTTAATCCCTTCAGGGAAGACCCCAGAAGTAGTTGATAAACCAGAAAAATGGGTGCAAACTAATGACTCATAAGTTTTTTTTTAAGTAGGGACATCTTCTAGTATGTCTGGCCTTTTAGTTTTTGAATGGTGACCTGATCAACTGGAAAAGGGATGTCTTTTTGTTGTGCAGAACTCTTTCATTTCGTAGATTGCAGGAAAATTTCTTGCAGTAATGGTGTCCTTACTTAAGACATTTTCAGTATTTATTATCTTTGTTATCCAAATGAATAAGATGCATTGATATTTCACGCTTATCACTGATATTACTTGTTTAAAGAGAACGGAAAGCTGATCATCTGAAGTTGTCTTTTAGGGGAATGAAGATCTTATCATTGTTCATGATGCTCTTGATTATGGGGACTGCCGTTTATCCCTTGCAGTGAGTTACTCTCTCTCCAGTTATTCTACTTGTGTTATCGTGAATAACTTTATATATCCTTTGTTTTGTTTTTCAGATTCCAAAATACGGGATTTTTGAAAATATAAATTCACTGAAGGAGCTAGCACAAATGCCTCAATGGACTAAAGAGAAACCTCTCCGAGTTGCTACTGGCTTCACCTATGTATGCATTGTGTTTATGATCTTTGTTGTTGTATTATTCTTCACGTTTTACGTTGGGAACAAGTTTCTTTTGCTGCATCCTTGGAAATAAGGGTTTTGTTTGCATTTAGTTTCACTATTGTCTTCTATTGCAGCTCGGTCCTAAATTTATGAAAGATAATGGATTGAACCATGTGAGTTTTTCAACTGCTGATGGAGCACTTGAGGCAGCTCCTGCGGTAAGAATGTGTTTTGTCAGAATAAAGTTTGTTGGGATGTTTTGAGTTTATGAGGAGCGTTGTCCTATAATGTGGTTGAGTTGCTCCAAGTGTAGTATAAAGCATGACACATATTTGCCAGCATATATACATACATACATACATACATACATACATACATACATACATAAATATATATATATGTATATGTGTGTGTGTACATATATGTTCAATTCATTGTTTCATGTCCTTTCAATGAAAAACATAGGGTATCGATTTATTATCTACTTACCAATATCTAAACATAAGTTGTCACATTGAACATCATACTAGTCCAGACTTCTATTGGATTCTTGTTGCTGCAGTTAAGAATCTTAAGATTATGATATTGCTTGAACAGACTGAATCCATGCTTAAGTTTTAGATGACAATACATTCAGTGACTTTGTAGTTAGGTAGTTGACACCAAAGGGGACCACCGTTTTGTACTGATATGGACAGTGGAAAATGCTGCGAAGTATAACGAAAATAGGGATTTAGGGTATATGGAAGAACTCTTGACCAACTTTCGTTTTTTTCCTTAATGATTTTCTTCCCCTTATTCCATAGCATCTACACCTTTATATAGGTTTCATATTAGTATAGTCAAATGCCATTTAACTAAAAAATAGGATAATCTGACCTACTACTCTACTAATTAGGGCATATTTTAACAACTAGAAAATAAAGTTCATTTAGAAAAAACACGTAACATGTACAATGTAACCTGATGTGGTGTTGTTGGCCTCAAAATCTGAAGCTAGGGAGAAGATAATTAATTACTGCTTGTCTCTCTTTTAAATTTAGATGGGGATAGCTGATGCAATTTTGGACCTCGTGAGTAGTGGGACGACGCTGAAAGAAAACAACCTAAAAGAGATTGATGGGGGAGTTGTGTTACAAAGCCAGGTAGGCTTCTTGGTTTGTGGCTCTTCTGACCAAGCATGTGATCTCGTAGGTTTAAGCATGCATCTAGAAGGAGCTGGTTTGAAACCCTGCTCTTTCTATATCTTGTCTTATGGTTGTAATTAGAATTTCTTTAGGCAGTTCTTGTTGCAAGCAAGAGGTCATTGATCCAAAGGAAAAGCGCTCTTGACACGACACATGAGATTCTTGAAAGATTAGAGGCACATCTAAGGGCAGAGGGTCAGTTCACGGTGCGTATTTCATGTCTTTAAAAGTCCATTTTTGCCCCTTCAGTTTTTTGTTTTCTTACATATTTATGGGCTTATGGCAGGTAGTTGCAAATATGAGAGGAAACAGTGCAGAGGAAGTGGCTGAGCGAGTCTTGAGCCAGGCATCATTATCTGGTTTGCAGGTGAGGTTTGAAATGAAGCATCACTCTATCTAACCATGACCCTAAGTTGCAGTATACCATAATAAGTGGGCTTTTATCACTATTATTATATAAACGGATCCTTATTCTTCCGTCTGATGAGTCTGTAAATAATGTACATGGTTACACGTCCAGGGACCCACTGTAAGTCCAGTTTTTTGCAACATGGTGGGCAAATTGCAGTCGATTACTATGCCATAGTCATATGTGTGCCAAAAAAGGCACTCTACAAGTCCGTTCAACAACTGAGAGCGGTGAGCCATGATATTTATTATAAAAGTATTGGTCAATGTTACTTGAAATTTTAAATCTAATTCCATGTTTGCCTGAAGAATTTCTCTTTGCTCTAATTTGTGCAGATTGGAGGCAGCGGAGTTCTAGTTTCCCCATTGACCTACATTTTCGATGAAGAGACTCCAAGATGGTGTGAACTTCTCTCAACGCTTGGCCTCTAGTTCTCTGTGGCCGATGATGTGCACGGTTTTTTGTATTTCTTTTTGTAGCCATGGCAGTATTTAGGAGTTTGATGGGCAAACACGTATTGATACCTGCAGATGGGCTATATTTCGGATAAAAATGCACTTAGAGGAGGGTTTAAAGTTTTAAACAATGAAATTCCTTGTACTCTATTGTGTTTGAATCGACAACTTGAGTTTCGTTTGCGATTTTTTCTTATCCTCTATTTCCCTATTTTGGTTAGACCGAGTTTGCTCACAATTTTTTACCATTTTTCAGTACTGCTATGTGTAATATTCGTGGATTTTGAACATTTGTATGCATTTTTCTTTTAGAATTGTCCAACCATGATGAAAGTATTTAAGCCGATTTTACGTACGTTGTAACTTATAATACCGTTATGTGTAATATTCCAACTATATGTTGATTATGGTAGATACAGAGAAGCTACAAATCTTTTGCTTGAGTACGTAGGATCGTTTGCATCAATGGTGAAGTGCAGCTTCTTCTTTTCTATCTTGAGCTTCTGCATTCCTGCTTGGCTAAGAGTTTCTTTTGATATTAACTTCGCATTTTCAACTTCATGCCATTTACTCATTTATATGGTGAAGGTTGGTTTAATTTCTAGTTTGAGGTTCTTTGTATGGGCTTCCGATGGTGGTGGTGTGGGCGATGAGGGAGGAGGGGACGGGGTTGTAGAACTTCAATCTCGAACTAGTAAGCCGATCTTCAATCTACAGTTACTAATGGTGATGAACTCGAACCTTTCTGGACGTTACAAGTGCCCAATACGATTCCTCTGTGTCATTTTCAGGTAAAAGTAGACTCAAAAGACGCGCTTTCTGCTTTTAGTTGAGAGATTCGTTTAGCTAACAAGACGGGCATACTTTGAATTCAACCTTGAAGTTGAGCATCAGCCGCACTGTAGATATGCATGAGCTCTTACCAGGCAATGCTATCAAGTTACAATGGTAAACTGGTATTGAAGGGGGCATCTATATACTATAGCAAGCATCTGTATTTTTAATCCGCAAGTTCGATCGCCTTTGTAGCTCTCACAACTAATGGAAAAGACGGTGTTCAAACAATTCGATTGCCCCTTGTAGCCGTCGATAGTGTTGTCAGGGCGTAGGCCGGCTGTATTGGAAGCTGAGGAGAGTTTCTGTATACTAGGTGGCATTTCCTGCTTCCCAATCTTGCTATGTATACATACAAGCATGATCAAACTTTGAAAGCAGATATTAATTTCATACGGTGAAACTTTGAAAGCAGATATTAATTTCGTACGGTGAAATGGTTTGCCAGCTGAGGTGATTAGAAATTCAGTTTCTGTTTCATATGATGTATAGAGAATTCGAATTGAAAACTCATTAATTGCTTTGCCCTTCAAAAACCTGATCTGGTTCGGACAAGAAATTTTGAGGACCAAATGTTTTCGTTCGTGAATGCAACATCGTCGCATGGTGTTATGAACACGAATTATAAATGTGGTATTGATAAGTTTGTGACTAGACCACAATATTAAGAAATATACATTGAATATGTATATACACAATCCTTGCATTGTGGTCAATTGTACTTGTACGCACAATATGGCATGTCTGCTTTTAGAGCGAGAAATTGAACCACAACAGAAGCTGCCTTACGACCGTCTGATCTTGATTCTCGGCACCTCTGATCACGATCATGATCACAGCCACAGCAGCCTTGGTATGATGATGAATGAGTAACAACGATAGTTCAAGTTCAGATGAGCCCTAACTCGTTGATTATGGAGTTCGAGATGGGTCCCACAGCCATATCTTCTTAATTCTTCTTTTCTTGGGAGAACAACTTACATGACACGAGTATACTATTACTTGCTCATAACAATAAAATAAAGACTTATACATATCTACCCGGCAAGGCCTCTTCACTTCAATCAACTTTCTTGAGTCTCAAAATTTGCGACTCCAATTTTATTTATTGTGAATTATTAAAATTAAAATTTTCTCTGTTAATTTTATTTATGGGTAAACACTAAAGGGAAGAACCCCAAACAAACAACTAAACAAAGTCGTTGATACCAACTAATCTAGATCAAACACAAACAGGAGGATCATCAAATTAGCAAATTCCTATGCTCAAAGTATAACTCCAGTTAGCGAGACAATCTGTAAATGGGTAGGATCATCATCAAACTTCCTCAGAACCGTAAGCTCGAGTTATCCAAATGCGTTTTACAGATGTCTCAACAAACTAGTCCTGAGGTCGAACCAAGAAGATTCGCATTGCTCAATCAACATCTGCTTGGCTGCCCACTTCTTGGGACTGAACGTCAGCTGCCTAAGGATTCATGGAAGCCACGTTCTGCCTTGCTGTCAAAGTCTTTTTAAGGAAGGCAGCAAGAACTTCATGTTGGATATATTTCAACAATTTGTGATATAATTATATATGTTAATAAATAATAAATGTAAATAGGAAATTAACAGAGTATGAACAATGAAATAATATTGAATAGAAATATTGAAGATCGAGGCTTGCGTACCGCAATGTCCTTGAAACAGAAATTTCGTCCCTACTCAGTGTTTGTAGTTCTACAGACGTTTGCTTCACCAGGATTTAACGATCATGTCAGAATTCTAGCACCAGAAAACTTGACTTCTGGCGAATTTCTATGTGGATCTCTCAGTAAGGATGTTTTGGATTATAGAAGAATAATTGTATTTTCTGTGTTCTAAATGTTGTACAGATGGAGGTATATATAGTGGGATTATGCATTTTCGCAATGAGAGTGTGATGTGACTGTTGGGAGATATCTCTTCAGAGGGTACTATTTTTTGATTTCAGACTTCATCTGAAAAGATTATTTTGTTAAAATAAAAAATAATTTAATTAAATTCGAAATTAATTAATTAGTACACCCCAAAGCCTAGCCCAAGGTGAGCCCAATTTTATTCTTCAAGGCCTATCACTCTAATCATTTTCCATAAAGGACAAAGCTTTATAAAGTAAGGAAACGTTTTGGGAATGGCTAGACTAAATTTTGTAAATTAAATGACATAGAAATTCATGATGTGATTATTACTTAAGTGTTAATTAACGTGCTTATTTATGATCAGTGACATATCATATAATTTGCAGATTTAGTCTAAAAATTTAGCCTCTCTAGCATTACTTTTACTCTTATGTCATAAGAAGTTAGCTATATATTTCATCATGATTTTTTTTATTGAATGATTTTAGGGACACCACATTTTATAGACCACATCTAAATCCTCTCATTAGAAAAGGTAAAGTTCACAATACAAAGTGTAATGCTAGGGAGACTAAATTTGTAGATTAAATTTTGTAAACAAAATGACATGGAAGTTGATAATTGGATTATTACGTAAATATTGATTAACGTGCTTATTGCTTATTGGTGATATATTATTTTGTTTCCAAATTTTGTTTATAAATTTAGTTCTCCCTAATATTACCAGGTTTAGCTTTACTCACATTTAATTCCATATGGGCTTTAGATTTGCAAGGGCAGGCATTGAATGTCAGCAGGAGGTGATGTGGTTTGAGGAACCACCGAATTTCATAACTGATGTTCTCTTTGAGGATACCTCTACGTAATTTTCTTTTCACATTTGTTCTGGAGGATAGTAAAAACCCAAGCTGCATCATGCATGCCCCATAATACTCCATGCAAGACAAAATAACTAAGAATCAGAGGAAAAAAGTTACAATGTGAATGATAAGGTTCTGTCAATTTCTCTGCTAGCCAAGAAATATGTATTTTTCTGTTTCTCTTGTAATTAAATTTTCAGGTTTTGATATGAAGCTTGGGAATGCTAGTTACCTTTCAGAAGTCACTGGAGTTTATACAGGCAGAAAACTTAAGGAATCATAGGATTTTTTGAACTTGGAATGCATAAATGAGAGCTGAAAGCAATCGTGGACCCTACATTTACTTGAATGATATACGCATTATGATCCCAGCTCCAGTCATCGGAGAAGATGCATTGACACTTCAAAATTTGCTACACTTGTCCTGTGAGGTTCCGTACGTTGTAGAATTATGAAAATTTCTGGGTCAAACGTCATATTATATGTTCGTCCAGAGTCAATGATCTATGCCTGATCACGAATTATAGCTGAAAGTATTGACTGCATAGCCATAGTTATTTGCCATTGGCTATACGTTGTACCATTAGGTCGTCATTCATAGATTCGGGGCTGTCTTCGGGGTCATTATGGTTGTACGTCAGAGTCTTCGCAATTATCAGATTCATCATTCTCGTCGAGGTCTTGGAAGCGACAACAAAGGAGTCGTTGCCACCATCTTCCAAGATCGGGCTCTTGGTGGTGTCGTCACACTCCCATATTTAGCAAGAAAAACAAATTGGCAAGGTGGAGGGGTATTTCGAGACATCGAGACCTTAGGATTTCTGGTCTGATACCCTGTTAAATCTTAGAGAAACTTGTCAAAAAGATATCAGAAAAACTAAATTGGGGCAATTTTCTGTTATATATGATATTATTCTCGCTTTGAAAGTTATATAGAATGTAAAGAGACTTGTTTTGAAAGAAGGGCAATAAAACATAGTTAACCTAATTGGCAGTAGGAAACAAATATGTAATTACATCTAATTACACTACTCAAGCAAAACACTACACATTCAAATTATACCCAAAATGTAATATTAACTAGTGCAATTTATGTACAAAAGTCTTAGCAGCTTCGATTCATAATTAAGAAGCATCTTCACACAAAGTGATCTTTGCACTGTACTTCTCTGGAACTTGATTCTGCAAAGGATATTTCAAGAAAAAACCAGAATGACAATCAAATAAAATCTCAATTCGTACATTATGTGGCTCACCAAACTGAAAATACAAGTATGTAGCTAGCTTCTTGTGCGTGCGCATCATTGTTGACTCTAAAAATTACAAAACCTACGTGGTGCGCAGGCCGAGTAACTAATAAGCTAACTACGTCCTTCGATTAAATGCGGGACGTGCCAACTCATCGGCTGAGCCCAGCCGAGAAGTAAAATTCATTGATGTCGCGTTGTTGACTTCTTTATCTTGCGACTGCGACCAAGGAAGGAACACTCTCGGTCCTTTGGGTTCTAGAGCCTGAAGACAAGGTTGCTGGTTCTGCGAAGTTCACAAATTGTCGGCGCCCGATTCGGTCACCGTGATTATATTCTTAAGAGTATAAGCACGTCGAATCGACACCAGACTATACGGACACAAATATTCAAATGTGATGTATGTCTTGATGGTGAATGTGGTTCGGCCGTCAGAATGTCGAACTCTAAAACTCACTTGTGAATATCCAATCATAAAATCACTCGGCGTCTGATACGCCGAATGTCGTAACTCGTAACACCTTACTTCCCCGAGAGGGTTGATAAGATGACCCCTGCCAATAAGGATTCGAAAACCTTTCTCGGCCGAGACTTGGATAGGTAACCAGTCGACCTCGATGCAGTGCTGATTATCCAAACTGAAGGTGCTCCTCGGTCGGCTGATTCTACGACAACAGTGTTGTTTATCCAAACTGAAGGTGTTCGCCGGTTGCCTCCACAATGCTGTTTATCTAAACTGAAGGTGTGTCGGCAGAAAAAGAAAAGGAAAAATCTCAAGATGTTTGAGAGGTTTTGCGCAGGGCAATTGTATGTTGAATTGAAGGTCCCTAATTGTTGCATGATTTATTGTATTTATAGCACCAACTCCTTGAGATCGAATTAAACCCCTATCTGGATTGGGAGTCCTTGCCCCGTTCCAGCTTTGCTTCAAACAACCCTACTCCCATTAGGACTTTGAACTCACCCGCCCCTTCAAGGCTTTATTCATTGCTGGTTGAGAATCCTAGTTGCACCAGAACTCCCTCGACCCTCTTTGTTTATCTGGACTACTCCTTCTTGCGATAGGACTCGACCATCCCTGCTAAATGGCCCGGAATCATCAGGCAGCCCATAGTATTTTGACATAGCTTTGGGCCGAGCACAAACCTACACTCGGCCCAACAATATTATTTTGGGCCCAAACAATCATATAAATGACTTTTGCCATACTTGTAAATGAGCACAATATTCCAATAAGATCATAAAGTAATAACTTACTTTGTAGTGAAAATCCTATGGCAAGCTTTCAGAAGAACTCCGAGATGATGCATTCCATATATGGTTAGTTTTATGGATGTGTTGTACCTTTGGATGATCCACAGCTCGTTTGCGTAAGGACTCCATAAATTTGGTTGGGACAGATACCAATTTCAATGTTTCTAGATTAGTAAGGTATTGAAGACCGTTTGGCAATGTCTCTAATTCCATGCAGTTGTGAAGTACTAAGAAGGCATCACACCTTGAATTGTTATATTTTTCAACTTGGGAAAATTAAGCAACTCCAAATGCGTAAGCTTTGCAAAGCCCATTTGGAAACATAGCTCATTCCCAAGATAGGCATTAACAAGGATAAGCCTTCTCAAGCAAGGTAGTGCTTCCATGTGTGGTAGTACATCTTCTTCAAGTCTAGACCACCGCAGACTGATATCTGTGACGTTCTTTAGAGAACCAAACCAACTTGGTACTGCTGCTAGTTTGCCACTCAAAAGAAGCCCTTGAAGGTGTGTTGGAGGACCTGGAGAAGCAAGTGCCTCGATTCTAAGAAATTCTTGTTCATTATTTACCAGTAGATACAAGTAGTAAAGGAGGTTCATCTTTTGAATTGAAGCACAGAGATCTATCTCATCACTTCCTTTTATATTTGTAATGCCAAGGTGAGTGAGTTGCGTCATGTTCTCGACAAGTTGAATAATGTCGCCATTTGATTCAACAAATGATAAAACTTACAACTTCCTCAACATATAAATAGTTGAGGGGGCTCTAATCCCTTTAGCATATGTAAATTCCCAAGACACTCCACTATATCGATACATAATTAGATGGCATAGATTTACCAACTTTGCAATTTCACTTGGAAGTGTTTCTATCTCCGTGTCACTGATATCCAAGGTCTGGAGATTGAAAAGCTGTCCAATGGATTCATGAAGCCCTTTTGTTGGAGTTCTACTCAAATTTAAATATCTTAAGTTGAATACATACATAAGATAGTTCGGAAGTTGTTCAATTTGTACATCCTCCAAATCCAGAATCCATAACAATTTGAATTGAGAAAGGAATGTATTTGAAATAGACTGGGAGAATATGTCAGGGGCAAACACATGAAAGGAACAAAGTTGTGACATACCTTTGCATGAGTTAATTTCTTGTCGAATTATTTGAATAGACAAACGACGAGCTCCAATTTCTTCTTCCACCACTTCTCTCCCATCATACACAACACAAAACTTTTCTTTTTCTGATATGGACAAAGCAAGCTCTTGCATAAGGTCATGAATCTTACAAGCTTATCGCATGGTTGGACACCTTACAACTTGCAACATGCTACGAAAATTGAGTTCCATAAGATAGCTCTCAGCAACTTCTTCTGGCATGACCCCTTTAACATGTTCAACGAATCCTTCAGCTATCCACAACCGAGTAATCCTTTCTGTTCGAATCAAATAATCTTTTGGGAAAATGGAACAATATAGGAAGTAATGTTTTAGCCGATATGGCAAATCATTGAAACTGAGCAACAAGATTGTCTTCACCGGTTCTAGGAAATGGTCATTTATTAGATGCCAATTTAAGCTATTCCGAACTTTGTTCCACTCTGCAGCTGACTCCTTGGAAGACATAAGACCACCTAAAGCTACGATTGCGAGAGGTAGGGCTTTACATTTTCCCAAAAGTTCCCAAGTTGACAAATCAAGCTCTGGAGGACAACAGTTATTACTGTAAGTTAAGAATGCTTTCTTGTTGAAGAGCTCCCAAGCCTCATTACTTTCCAAAAAGTAATTACTGTAAGTTAAGAATGCTTTCTTGTTAAGAATTCTATGGGCTATCGATCGCCCATAGAATTTCAGTGTAAGAGAATCTAGGGAGAGGATTTGTGCAACTGATAAGAGTTGAAATCAGGACCAAAATGGAAATCAGGACCAATATTGGGAATCATTTTTCGCGACCGTTTCAACTTCTGATGCTGAATAAATTAAAGACATCTCAGAAAACATTTCTTGTTCATAAAAAATTACATTACTAATTAAATTTGACATGTGGGTGATTAAATATTTCTTGAGAATCTCTTTAGTTAGATGTATGTGATGCAGTCAGTGTGAAAGAAATCTTTATGTAGTTATCATATTCATTTGTGCAAGTCTACTCCCTCCCAACTCCCAAGAATGCAATGAATGGAATCACCCGCATATATCAAAATATATTCCCCTATTAAATTGATTTATATATAAAAAAAAAAAACTGTTATTAGTATTTCAAAAATCTTATTCTATAGTCCTTACAAGTGTATTTTTCTTTCTAATTATAGAAAGTTTGGAGTACCAAATAAAGTTTTAGAAGTTCTAATAACAATTCCCTAAAAAAACGCTAAACTTACAGACTAAATATATTTTTCATACTATATTTGTACTTTTTTCAGATAAATATCAAGATTTTATGAATAGGTGAAAATTAGAGAGATAACATTTACTAGTGATAGAAGCGAAACAGGTGTAAAATATTACATTGTAACTATAGCACAAGAGAATGACAAATAAAGGAGGTAGGAATAGATAATGATATTATTCATCTTTTCTTTCTTTCTCTTTTCTATATCTGTTGATAGCAGTCGGAGTGCTCTGTTTATAGAGCAACTCCGTACTATTACATGTTGAAAATTTACAACACACCTTTTGAAAAATGATCTCCTTCATTTCCAAATCCACATATCAATACTGCCAATGTTTTCATTCATCTGCCAATGTTGCAAATCCAATCTATGTGGGTATTGAAAAAATCTACCAAGATTTTCAATATTATTGTGAGCATTCATTAACCCACTAGTCTTTTCAACACAAGAAATAATTTTGGTTTTTTATATTTCATCATCTTCCGTTCTACCTCCCATATATCAATGTCGTTTTCCGTCTAGTTTCTCTAGAAATGTTGTTACATACGTCGACGTGTCATGCACTATGGACCCACAAAAACAATTATGTAGTGCCAAGTAGTTACAAGCTACTGATTTCAAGACTTTTTCAATATTCCTCTTTTAAACACACACCGTTAATATTGTTTTCTACAGTCTTCAAACTCCCTCTGCTGGCGTGTCATTTTGGTTCTTTCCGGTTAACTCCTTCCACTCCTATTATTTTTAAGAGCTGATTTTGAAATTCATCCACAAACTTAAAAATTAAAGAATTTTTATCACAAATGGTCCTTGAGATTGGTCAAACTCATCATTTTGATCCCTCACTTTCAAAATCAATCAATATCGTTTCTAACAGTCACTACCCCACATCAATTTGGTCATTCCATTAAGATTTCGTCAACTATTCCGTTAGTTTGTATGTGAGACCCACAAATCCATTGAAATTGTGACATATGGATTTACACAAAATAAGAGTTTTTATTGCAAATGATCTTTGACATTGATCCAACTCTTCATTTTGGTCATTGAGTTTCAAAAATTGATAAATTTGGTCATTGACTTTCACTATGCACATCAATTTAGTCATTCGTTAGAATTTCATCCATTATTTTTCGTTTGTGTGCTAATGTGGTCCCATTAATCCAATCATATGACTCCATGTGGATTAAGTAAAAGAAACTATTTTTTTAAGAGTAAACCAATTAATGAGTATTCTGCGCTGGCATTTTTCTCCCATCTCACAACCCCAAATTGAAAAAAAAAAAAAAATTCAATCTAAATTCGAGAAAATCGAATCCAAATTCAATTCAAATTTGATTGGATTATAACCGACTAGAGAAAATGAGAAGTGAGTTCAAGAGGCAAAGTAGTTTAGTAGTGTCATAGTGCCTTCTTTTCTTTTTGAGCATACCCTGATCAAAACGACGATGACTATTTTTTCTTTTAGTTTTGATTTTTTGTTTCTTATTTTACTTTTAGTTTTAAATCTTAAAAAAAGAAGTTTCTTGTAGTTAATCTACGTCACCATATGCTTGGATTAGTGAGACACAAATATTTATGAAACTTTAACATAAGGATTAAATTGACGTGTGGTATTGAAAGTCATGGACCAAATTTATCAATTTTTGAAACTTAGGAACCAAAATAAGGAGTTGGATCAAAGTTAGGGACCATTTGTGATAAAAACCCAAAATTAAATAAAATAAGAAATATTTGGAAGAGGAATTTCCTGACCAATGAGTTATGAGTTATGACTCAGTCAGTCGTAGGTGGTAACCACGATCTAATTAGAGACTCAAAACATGAGTTAGCAATTTCTCTATCCAAGACATTTATTTTGTGTTTCAGTTTTGTCATGTCAACGAGCTAATTTCAGTTACCGTTTAGAAATCACAAGAGTTTATTATTGGATTGTATACGTACTGGCAAATAAGAAGAGATGAGTGCTTGCATCTTCTCATGGGAAAGACTGGTGAAATCTTTAGCACTCGTAAGAATTGATTCTGCAAAACAAATACGGTAATCAAATTTTCTGTGGTTCGAAACTCCAACGTGGAAGGATGTACTTCCTTATTGACGGACAAGAAATGTACAATGCAAGGCTTTACCTAGGGAGAGTGGATAAGAATAATATCCTTTCTAATATTGACGATCAGTATGTTAATTTCATGAAAACCAGTCTAACGACGAAAACTTAAATTCCTTCTGCGGTGGAAAGAATACTAGCTAGGATAAACTTTCGTAGGACAGGCCTGTTGAGGTTTCGGAGTAATGGTCGATTCTGGTGATATGTTGCTCCTTTGAAAGATTCAGGCCTCCTTCTTGTATGGACTCTGTATGTTCGTTGATTCTCATTTGATTTATTTAATCCAATGACTCAAAATAAATAGAAATTTGTATAGAGAAAAAAGAGTGTAAGTCACTTCCCAAGAGAAATGCTAAGAAGACTCTCTGAAGATGCATTTTCTGCTTTTAGTTGAGAGATTCGTTTAGCTAACAAGACAGCCACACTTCCAATTCAACCTTGAAGTTGAGCATCAGCAACACTGTAGATATGCATGAGCTCTTACCAAGCAATGCTATGAAGCATTTCGATAGTGTTGGCAGGGCGGAGGTCGGCTGTATTGGAAGCTGAGGAGAATTTATGTACACTACGTGGCATTTCCTGCTCCCCTATCTTGTTATGTATATACAAAGCATGATCAAACTTTGAAAGCCAATATTAATTTCGTACGGTGAAATGTATTGCCAGCTGAACTGATTAGAAATTCAGTTTCTGTTTCATATGATATAGAGAATTTGAAGTGAAAACTCATTAATTGCTTTACCCATCAAAAACCTGATCTGGTTCGGACAAGAAATTTTGAGGACCAAGCGTTTTCGTTCGTGAATGCAACATGGTCGCATAGTGTTATGAACATGAATTGTAAAATGACGAGTTTGTGATTAGAGCACAATATTAAGAAATATACATTGAAATAAATATTGTATATACACAATCCTTGCGTTGTGGTGAACTGTACTCGTGGGCACAATCCGGCATGTCCGCTTCTAAAATGAGATAGATTGAATCCCAATAGAAGCTTCCCTACAACTGTCTGATCTTTATTCTCGGCGGCGCTGATCACGATCATATCATAGCCAGAGCAGCCTTGGATATGATGATGAATGAGTAACAACGATAGTTTAAGTTCAGTTGAGACTTAACTCGTTAATTCTGGAGTCCGAGATGGGTCCCACAGCTATATCTTCTTAATTCTCCTCTTCTTGAGAGAACAGCGTTCATCACACGAATACACTATTACTTTCCATGATAGTAAAATAACGATTTATGCATATCTACCCGGCAAGTCCTCTTGACTTCAAACAGCTTCTTGAGTCTCAAAATTTGAGACTCCACATTTAGTTATTGTGAATAATCGAAATAAAATTTTTCTCTGTTAATTTGATTTATTGGTAAACACTAAAAAGGGGAAGAACCCCAAACAAATAACTAAACAAAGTCGTCGATACCAATTAGAGACCCTTAAAACAATATGAATTAAGCTAGATCAAACACAACCAGGAGATCATTAAATTAGCAAATTGCTATGCTGATGCATGGACACGGGGGAAGACCAACGTATCCCGTATCTGACACACAGGGATCGGATACGTGGGGAGATACGTACTGGATATGCGACCGAGATGTATCCGAGTCAACAGATACGTTGTTGACTGATGGGATACGCGTATCTTACTGTTGAGATACGAGTATCTTACTTTTCGGATACGTTTCAAACTATAATCAGAGGATAATCACACAAAAAAAAATCAAGATAATTACACTTAATCCACACATAATCGTGATAATTGACAGTTGATTGAGATTAGCTGAACCAAAACGATTCTTTGACCAAAAACCGAAATGATTTCGTGTATAAAATTCGGATCTACTTGTTTTTCCTTACTCGAACCTCAGAACTGTCATCGGCAACTGCTCCTGTCGTCTCCGTTTGCAAGTGCTGCATCGTATCTTATGCATCTGCTGGTGAGAGCTGGTAGCTGGGTTTCGAATTCTATGCTTTTCTGAAGCTTTCTTTTTCTTTTTGTTAATAATATTGATGCTTTTCTGCTCTGATGCCTCAACTTCACTTATTAGAGCCCCGTGTTGCTTTTTTGAAGCCAAACGAAAGGCTTCTTTTGCTTTTCTGTTTGCATATTATAATAATATTATTGTTCGTGGCCTAGAATAATCTAGATTATAATATATTTATACATGCTTTTATGTTGCTTTGTTGATCTCTTAGTGTAAATTTAACTAGTGACATTTTATGCGACTATTTTAGATTGATTCTTACGATTTACATGTTGGTAATTTACGAAAATGAACCATCCTGTTAATCATGCAAATGCTAATGTTAACCTAGTTGAAAATGTTGAAAATGATTATGGTACACTGTGTAAGTATGTTAAAAAGCTCGGAAGAGTGGAAAATGGAAGAGGAGGTACTATGTTTCAATGCAACTATTGTCAAAAGATTTTCAAAGGATCCTACTCTAAGGTCAAGTTTTATTTGTTAAAAATGTTTGGAAATGGGATCATCTCTTGCAACAAGGTTACTGATGAAGCTCTTGCAGAAATGAAAAAGCTAGTTCGAGAATGAGGGACTCTTTCCTTTATTTTTTTAAGTCGTTTGGGTGTTTTTTAAGTTTTTTAGGTTTGAAGACTAATTTAGTTGTTTAGTGAATTATCTTTTTAAATGTTTGATGTTTATCGAAATAAATTTGAACTTGAATAGTATATTTGAATGCTTATTTTATAATATTTAGATTTATTTATTTATTTATATTATTTTTAATTGCCGTATTCTTGCTGTATCGTGTCTTCGTTTTTAGAAATTTTACGTATTCCCATGTCGTGTTATATCGTATCCGCATATCCGTGTTCGCGTCCATGCATCACCTCAAATTATAACTCCAGTTAGCGAGACAATCTGTAAATGGGAATGGGGATCATCAAACTTCCTCAAAACCGTGTGCTCGAGTTATCCACATAAGTTTTACAGGGTATCTCAACAAACTAGTCCTGAAGTCGAACCAAGATGATTCGCATTGCTCAACAAACATCTTGGCTGCCTGCTTCTTGGACCGAACGTCAGCTGCTTGAGGAATCATGGAAGCCAACTTCTACTTTGCTGTTAAGTCTTTCTAAGGAAGGCACCAAGAACTCCATCCATTTCATCGCATTTCTCAAGCGCTGAGTCTAGGATTGCTCTAACTATCTTCACGACAGCCACACGAGAGCATTCTTTTAGGGAAGGAAGTTTAACAACTTGTTCATCCAAGAATTCCTGAAAAGAAGATAACCCTGAAAGCGTTTCAATATCTTTATGCACTTGAAGAAAGGCAGCACCACTGCTTGGAAGGATACCCCTAAAGGCTGTCAAACTAGTCTTCAAATGATCAGATGGGAACACACCGGCTAACAAAAAACCTTTGAAAAAAGAAGAAAACCTTCTTGTGCTTCAGAGTTACTTAAAGCATCAAAACCAGGACTAAGGATTCCTTGGGTAGTTTCCTTCGCAGAACTTGCAGTCATAGTTTGTTGAACATCAGAAGAACGAGAGCCAGACCCCAAAAATATAGTTTGGTAAAATCGATCAACAAAGAACTCAGTTGATCTGCATTTTGAAAATGGACACTCGAAGCAACCTCTTTTTGTTAATAGTATGTTTCGGTAATCATGTGTATTATGATGGGGTTCCACCGTATAAGCACATAACAAATCTTGTCCCTCATTAATATGGGACAACTCTCCACACGCCCCCGCACGTATGACTGATTTTCAAGCCTACACGTGGACAACAAGTGGGTGACGCAAAGCGCGTGTGGCCATTTGGCTTCACACAAGGACAACCTGCTCTGATACCATGATGAAATTGAGGTTCCACCATAAAACCAATTGACAATATGAGGAGTAACTTAAGACCATGTAAGCACATAACAAATCTTGTCCCTCATTGATATGGAACAACTCCCAACATATTATGTATCCATCTAAAGAAACAAATATCAAAATAAATCCCTGCCACAATGCATAAACTGATGCCACAAACACAGCTTAGAATAAAAACGCTGAGAACCAGCTAACTCCTATTACTTTAACTTCATTAAGCAGTCAGATTTACTACACGTTTCATGAGCAAGACACAAAAGTGTAAGATTAAGGCTCTTACAAGTCATATTTTTCAAAGAAAAACATACCTATGTATAAACATCCAACAAAAACCCGAAACGACGGGGGATCGGGCCGCCGGAGATGTGGGTAAGGTCGACGTTGGAGAGGTTGGAGGAGAGGTTGGAGGAGAGGATGGGGTGGCCAGCTCTACCATGGCATAGGCAAGGAGAAGAAGAAGAAGTGAGGTGTTTGGTTATATGTTCGAAGTGAAAATTGGTGTTGGGATTACAATAGTTCGGAAAAATATTAAATCAACAAGTGTTATAATACTATTGGGCCACATAATATGGTCAGCAAATTAGGCCACAACATTCTAGAAGTGTTCTTACACACCCATTATTTTGACTTGATATGGCCTAACAGTGTTTAGTAATTTACACACCCATTTTATTATTATGCACTCTTTTTTTATATATGTTGGCTGATTCCCTTTTAATAAATCATTGCTTGCAAGTTCAGGTGGTACTTATGTAAAATAGAAGTATTTTTACACACCATCATATATAAAAAAGAATGCATTTTTACACACTCATTATAATACTATTGGGCCACATAATATAGTCAGCAAATTGAAACCAAATGGATTAGGCTTTAGATTACTTGGATGTTGATGAAGTTTTCATGGGGTTTCCTTCGGGATCCTCTCCTTCTTGTAAAGACACTTCGTGTTGATACTATGTTGTAAAACTAACTTTGTGAGTGGATGGGAGAGAGAAAGGGCTCATGTGTATAAGAATTATGTCTTCTTTCCCTGACCTTCTACCTTTATTTATACTACTCATAATAAATTTTCTTACCTTACAAGTAACACAAAGCTTATAAGGATTTGATCTTCAAATCCCATTGAAACTCTACTATAAGTTCACCAAATTCACGCACTTTGAGTAAATTTTGCTTATGTAGACCTATAAGATGCAATATTAATAAAATATAGGGACCCGACCTAAAGCATCCACTTCCAAATTTCCGATGTCATTGCCAACGTTCCCAAAAAAAAAAAAAAAGGCATGCATAATCCCATCGATATCAACAGCTACGTGATGCATCAGCATTACCCACAAAATTAAGGTGCAAAAATTAAAAGAAAAGGTCAAGAACTTCAACATCATGTGCAAAGGAATAGAAAAAACTAGCTTTATAAATACATAAACCACAAAATATATTTAAATCCTACCTAATGATCAAGGCAGGTAGGTCTGTATTACAGAAATTAATTAATATTATCACCAAACTTTACTTGGTCAAACATAATTAAACTTGCTCAAGCTGAACATCCTTAGATCTGAGAGGCACATAATCTCCCAGATAGACCTCAAGGTGATCAGATAACGCCGATTTGTCGATGTTTTCATGGTGGTACGACTTGCAAACGAAATAGAGCACAGTTTGGATTACAAGACCAAACAAAATCAACTTGAAAAGCAACAACAAGCATATAACTCCATAAGCTACTCTGTCAATCACACCAAATGACCTTCCTCGCACAACTAGTTCTTGAAACCCAAATTGTAGGAGGCCGGCCAAAACGGTGAGCTTAAAGAATATGATTGAAGCCACCCACATATTTCCTTTTAGTAGTGCCTTGCTCTTCGCCATGGCTTTGATCCCTCTTGCTTCTTCAAGAACTGAGACCACGCTAGCCAGATGCCAGATTAGGGTTAGGTAAACAAATCCTATGAAGTAAACAATGAGTAGAAAAAACCCAATTATAACACCGGCATCACTGTTGCCCATCGAAAGTAACCAAATAATTAGGACTAGGAAAGCCACTATATTGTAGCAAAAGAAAGCCAAGAAAGTGCACAGGAACGTGACCATGACTCGCTTCCAAACTTTTGGGACGACGCTCATCACCTTCTTGAATGTGATTTCTTTCGCCGTGTATATACACGCGATCGTGTATACAACGGCAGAGGTGGAGAGGAGGCCGAAGATGAGCAAGAAGGTGAAGTATGCAGCTTTGAAAAGCCAAAAGATTGCCCACTCGGAGGATATGACATCTGATATTTTTTCATACCTTGGATTGTTGGTGCTTGTTCTATCAAGGGCTATTTCGTTCCTGATGATCTTTGAGAGAAGGATGTTTGAGAGTTCTATGTGCGCCAAGAATATGAAGCTCAGAGGGAGGATCAAGGCTAAGGTGATTTGGCTGAAGATTTTTCTCCATGAAAACACAATTTTGTAGGCTTCTTTGTAGATGCCAAAAATCCCAAGAAATTGTAATTCATCTTGTTCTCTATCCATGTTGGCTTTTTTCTTGAATGGGTTTTTGATTCAGAGAGAGAAATGTTTGGGGAAAGAGAACAATATTGGTGGGGAAGAAGGGTTTTGGAAAATGTATATAGAAAAGTAGGTTGGACATTATCATACAAGATTACCCTTGCGTTTCCAAGAAACTTGCTAAGTCAATGTCAATATTGGGTGGTTGGTTGCCATAACTTATGTAATAACATCCTAAACCAAAATAAAGTCAATAACTTTGTTCCTTTTTTATAGCTAAAAGTCAAGGTTTATTCAGATTCACGAACAATGGAAGGAAATTAGAGTATTTTTAGCAGAAGGTCCAAAAAAAAAAATAAATAATTAAATTTAACGAAACACTCCAGTACTATTTACTTTTAATGAAAAATCATTTTTTATCTTTCCTTGATACTATTCACTACACCTGTATTTGTTATTTTTCATTAAAACTAAAGTTTTTTTTGAACTTTTTGTGAATTTTTCTGAAAAATAAAATCATATAAACTGAGTAGTGGTTCAATTCATAACATCACCCGTCAAATAATTTCATGATGTAAATCAGATAGTAGAATGATCAAGAATCACACATTAAAAAGTGTAAATCCGGCAATAATGTTCAAACTTCGCACATTTAAGTTGTAGTGCCGATTTAGGCTCATGACCTCGAAGGGAACGATGTTACGATCTTGATTCCAACTAGTACTCCTTGTAAGCCTAGAATACTCATGTTTTCTTCTCAATTTCAATTACTTATGATTTAAAGTTCTTGTTTAATTTTTCTCAATTTAATTGCCTTGAAAGTTCTCTCTCACACGCATATAGACGAAAAAGTTGCATTATATTGCTCGAAAGCATAATAGTTTTTCATATGCTGTATCATTTGACCATTATTTTTTTCCTCCATAAATTTTTCGGAACCAATGTTACTTAACTTCTGTTTATTTTACACAACAATACATAGACTAAGGATTGAGAGAATAAACTGGTATCAAACTAGTCATTCAAAAGCTCATATTTAAAATGAAAAGAATACCATTAGACCATAATATTAAGTGGAAATACATTGTCACTTTCAAAATATTAATTTTTAGTGAAACAAACGTAATGGTCATTTTCTTTTTAAAACATATTTTTAATTCCAAACTAAATAAAAGAACCATATAATCATACAAGATGACCATGTTGAAAAATGTGAAAAGTCTCACATCAAATTTTACAAAATAAATTAGAATTATATTAATTGATGCCACTTCTCATTATATTAAAGCCTTCTATAATAAAAGAAAATTTTAAGTATGTCGAAAACACAATTTGATACAATAAATGTCATTATATAATTGGTTAGAAATTTTTATTTTAAGTTTTTAACCAATTGTATTATTATACTTGATCTACCGCACCATGTTTCTGACTCATTAAAAAATCTCGCTTGTGAAAAAAACGCCATAGTATTGAATTTTGTACAGGTACTTAGGTAGGCAAAATCTTTATGATCCAAAATGAATATAAATTCATTTCTTACTCAGCTCATTATCTATATAGGCCTCATGTAGGGAAAATCTAGAGATATACAATACACTTCGGTTTTTTTTTTTTTTTTTTTTTAACTTTTGTTGGGGGGTTGATTGGCAAAATTTAAAATTTTCTTTTGTTAACTTCAGTCGTAATTTTCTTAGTACTCTGTGGAATAAACAAGATCACAGATTAAGACAATTCTGTTCTTAGCATTCTTAGTTTGAAAATGAACAGGAATACAAGTCTAATCTTGACTTTATGTTCATATTCTAAGTCTTTTGGTTTGCCATGCCATTTATATTCTTATACAGCAAGTTTGTATGACACAAAGTGGTCGGCTTGGGCCATGAACAGTTCTCCACTATCGTGACATTTCATTTTAACACAATAGCATATGTAAGTTTTTCTGCATCTATAATTATTTTAGTAGATTAAAATCACGTGTCGTTGATCTCGTTCTGTATAAATTGATTTTCTCGTCCCGCCCCCACGTCCCCACCTCACAATTCCTCATCAGAGATGGAAATTAATTGAAAGGTCAAACGCCAAAAAAAGAAATGGTACAATTGAGTTTTGAGAGAACATCCGAGGGCATTTCCGGAACTTGGGAATTAGAGGGGCCGCATGGAGAAGTGCGTCAGGTCGTGCACGTCGAGGAAAAAGAAGGTTTTGTATTCATTATCCGGCCATCCGTCAATTTCTAAGTCTTTAGTTTAGTTTGTGGGTTTGGTCCAACGGAGAGCCCAGTCAACACGCTTATTCGCCCGGCCTCTACGAAACATCCTCATAAATCAATGCTTTTTATGTATTAATCACACAATTGGATCGTAATTCCATCTTACTATCCTTTTGAGACTTTAACTTCCCCCCAGATGATGGTCCAAATTCTACATCATTGACCAAAAAGACAAAACAATAAAATAAAATTATATAAACACACAAGCCCTTGCACCTCATTGGAGGAGCTATTGAATACCTTCATTACTCGGTCGATATGAAGATTTATAATTGAAGAAATTGAATTTTTTTTCATTAACAAGAGAAAGAAAAAATTTATCGGAGACCAGTCTTCTAATTTGGTATTGGTGTGTTTTTTGAAAAAAACTATTTTTGTTGTGTTATGAGATTAAATGGTTGTAAAATAAAGTTGTTGACTTTTTAGTTTTTTTGTTTTTGTAAAAGTGTTTAAAAAAAAATAATAAAAAAAAGAAGTTGTGTATGAGACTCTGAGTGATTGGTAAACTTTTGTATAAAATTACGTGAATATGTTAAATGATTAACAAAGATATGATATCGGATGTCATATAATAATTGCAAAAGAAAATAATGTGGAGACAAAGATTGTAATTTAGTAAAATATGCAAGGGTATACTTATCATTTGCAGATTTTATTAAATGGGCACTGATCAATAAGCTTTAAGAAAAAAACATTTTTTTAGAAGCATAGTGGACCATATATTTTTCTTTTTTATTGTCATTTACATTAATTTTTTTTCTAATTTTTATTTATTTTAAAAAAACACTTTTTTTTTTGTCTTACCTAACACTTTTGGTGTTCTAGAATTTTTTTTAATAAGTTACTTGTCACATCCCAGCCCATGCAGGATCACTTCCCTGGCCCGACTCTACCGTAGCACGATATTGTCCTCTTTAGGCCCCTAGCACATCCTCACAATTTTGTTTTTGGAACTCACACGAGAACTTCCTAATGGGTCACCCATCCTGGGAATGCTTTCGCGCGCTACTCGCTTAACTTCGGAGTTCCCATGGAACCCGAAGCCAGTGAGCTCCCAAAATGCCTCGTGCTAGGTAGAGATGAGAATATACATACAAGGATCACTCCCCTAGGCGATGTGAGATGTTACATACTTTTTTAGAAGCACTACAACCTGAGACCAACTCTTAACTTATAGATCATATTCAAAGTTAAATGTTCTAGAAACTCGATATTACATTGGTAAGTCCTTAATAATAGAATGATACAAATAAGGAAATAAGAGTAACTTATCGATGATGGCTGAGGCAACGTAATTCTTTGTCTTTAAAATAGATTTCACTCCGGTAGTTTTATTAGCACCCACAATATTATAAATACACTCTTATTTATTTAATTTCATATAAATTTTCTGTTTTACCCGACAATTTTATGAATCCACCCTAATTTACTGAATTTAAAATGAAAAACCGACTACCTACAACCAGTACGCCCGCTGCCATGGTACCACAATTAAATTCTTATACCTATTTCATTAAGGCAGTAGATTATAACGAAATTCCACCAGCAAGAGCATAAAAAACGTTAGCTTAATTGATAAACACTTTTGTGGAGTAAAAAATAAATTTTAAAATCCTAGAGTTGCCATGTGGATTTTTTTTTTTTTTTTTCCGAAGAAGATAAGAATGACCTCATTAAATTGGTTGGGCCTACATTTAATCTACGCGCAGTTCAACCCCTTAAAGACAGGAATAGCTAACTACGACATCATCAAGCTCTTTGCCCTGGACAAAGAGAAAAGTTAAAGACATTAAATAATATTAATTACCAAATCATATCTTTAATACATTCTTGATTGAAAATCAACTCAAACAAGTAAGGAACATCATCATATCCAACCAATGATACATCTAAGAATATCCCAAGATATTATCTCATCATTAATATCTTGAAATTATTCTTTCCTCATCCGTCCTACGGATGACACAACTTGGCTAATGGGAAGCCGTCACGTGTAGGGCATAATCCTACCTCTATGTCCGGCCACCTTCCTATAAATACTCCATCTACACCAGAGAAACTAACTTCAGAATCGAAGATTCATTGGCCAACCCCTTCTCCCACCTCGTGGACGTGTGAGGCTTTGGCCTTGATTAAAGGTGTTTATTTGTTTTGCAGGTACGATTTCATCTAGATTGAAGACAACGGAAATTTGTTACCACAAAATGGTGCTTTCATTGAGAGCCCGATTTAATATCTCGAAAAAGGCTCTCGTATTCACTCTTAGGAATTTTCTGTTATGTTGAATTTTCCTACACTCTTAGTCATTGAATTTTTCTTAGAAAAGTTCCTTGCTCAGTCCCTGGGAAAATGATACATGGTAGGAAATTCTGAAATCACGACGAACGAAACACCTACGTTGAAGGATACAAACCGGACGATGAAGACAATGACATGGACCCACGATGCTGCTCCTTGCGACTCAACGCAATGGTAGTACGAGCACCACCACAACGGCTGCCATTGCAACCCATGGTAGAAACGTGATAAGGCATGAGTAGAAGGCTAGGAGCTGGCAACCTACATTGCCACAACAACCCTGGCTCTTCAGCAACAGGCCTTGCTTCCCAAGGCCTAGCAGAAACAAAGCAAGCCTATAGACACAAGGCTTATTGCGCCAACCTAACATTCTTAGCTTTAGCCCATGTCCGCTCCTTAACTCCGCCTCGTGCTTTAACCACCACCTGGCTCGACCTTAGGTCCTTAGACTAGCCCTCAAACCAGTTTAACCAAATCGACCTATGGCTCCCATACCATATCCATCTCAGAACAAACCGGTCGGATATACTATCAAACCAAAAACTGAATCATAGGTATTTTTTCCCCTGTTGTTTTCGAATGCTTGCTCTATTCAGGGTCGAATTTTGTACACATTGCTCATTGTATTTCAACCACTCACAAAGATGCCTACCAACTAAACTTTTCATGCCAAATGGTGACCTGCATTTGTCTAGGAGCACATCGAGATGTAGTGCGCCTCAAACAAGGTGTCTCAAAATAGAACAAGGGCAGACGAGATATAGGGCATAGAAGTTTACCAAGTTTTTGACCTCCCATGTTACCAATATTGTCATGTAGCAACAATATAGGGCACAAAAGTTTTTGGATTTTATTTTTGTTTTACTTTTCACTTAAGCAGAACCAGTTGTTGGTCATAAATCATCAAGCTCGACCCACTGACTTGAAAGCTATGGCTGAAGCACAAGCACTTCTAGCAGTCACAAACGACGGAGACGTGGTCATGGCAATGGAAATGGGAAGAAATCCTAGCCACGGGCCTAAGTTCAACAGAGTAAAGGCTCAATCAATGGAGGAAATTCGACCCATAAGTTCGATTCCTTCACCCTTAAGGCTTCTAGCCTCAAGAACAAGGGAAAAACTATCGTTCAACCAGATTTCACTTAATTGGATATGTGTTATCACTGTGGATCAAGAGAACATTGGTCATGCCTCTACCGAGCTACCCTTGATGTTATTGCTAAGTATCATTCATGTCGTGAGACTAACTTCGCACAAGTGGAAAATCCTAAAGATACTACCACTGCTAGCATGGAGTCTTCAAATTTTCAAGAGGCATTCGCTCCTATGGTTTATTTTTTGAGACATGCTAAGGATGGGATTCACGAGGCCACTAGGCTTGGTTGCAATCTCACCCCCCCCCCCCCCCCCCCAAACAACAATTATTTAATTTTTCTTGTGATTTAATTTTCGAACTATTTTCTAAGTTCTTGGATTATTTGTTTGGTTGTTTTGTTTTGAATTTTGGATATTAAATTTATGGATATTATTTCTCGAATGATTAGTTGAATGAATGGAATTATATTTATGCCTGGGACTGATTCAATTAATTTATTCTAGGTATGTCTTGTGGGGAACTTAGTTATTTGGCTAATAGTGCAACGACGCACACCATTTTGCGTGAGCAACACTATTTCACTAACTTCATACTTAAAAAGGCATCTTTGACAACCTTCTCAGGCTTATTTAACTTGATCGAAGGATACAGAATGGCCTGTATGATGTTGTCTAATGGTACTGAACTAACCATTAAAGAGGCCCTATATTCTCCTTTTTTGGGAAGAACGATGTTGAGCTTTAAAGATATTCGAGAGAATAACTATCATATTGAAACCACCGAAAAGACTGGTTTGAAATATCTTTGCATCACTTCTTAAGAATATGGCCAGAAGCATATTCATGAAAAGAGGGAACGCATCCCGAGTGAGTTGTACATCACGACCATTCAAGCTGTAGAGGCTCACTATGTGGGCGGCCCTATGCTTGATTTCCGAAGTGTTTCATTGCTTTGGCACAACCATTTAGGATATCCACGATGAGATATGAGGTGTTGTATCCTTAAAGTATCACATGAGCATCCTCTTACCATAAGTTTGTGCACTTATCCTAGACATTTATCTTGCAAAGCATGCTTCATGGGGAAGTTGGATCCTCAACCCTCAACTACAAAAATTATTCACGAGCTTCCTAAGTTTCTTCAGATTATTCAAGGGGATATTTGTGGACCTATCCAACATACACGCAGACCATTCAGATACTTTATGGTGTTGGTTGATGGATCTACACGTTGTTCACATGTCTGCTTATTGTCCACACGCAATGTTGCCTTTGCGAAACTCCTAGCTCAAGTTTAGGACTCACCACCTTGATTATCCGATTAAGTTGATTCAACTAGATAATGTTGGAAAGTTTACATTACAGTCTTTCGACAATTAGTGCATGTCTGTTGGGATTAAAGTTGAACATCCAGTACTTCATGTTCAGACCCAAGACGCCTTAGCAGAAGCTTTCATAAAGCACTTTCAAGCGATAACTTGAACCTTGGTTATGCAAACCAAATTGCCAGTATCTGCTTGGGCTATGCAATATTGCATGCAACCATGTTCGTCCACTTGAGGTTCACTGCTAGCCAATCTCATTCACCTTTACTATTGGTTACTGGGTACGAGTCTAACATCTCCCACTTACGTTTGGGTGGATAGTCTATGTGCCAATAGTGCCGTCACTACATACCAAATTGGGTCCCCATAGAAGAATGAGAATCTATGTCGATGTCGGTTATAATTCGCCATCTATTCTTCACTATTTAGCGCCTTTGACAGACGATCTTTTTATTGTACGTTTTGCTTGTCACTTCGATGAAACAGTTTTCCCGTCGTTAAGGGAAGATAAGAACACTACCGTTCCAGAAGAATATATATGTAGAAGAATATATATATATGCGCACGCCCGCCTGTATATATTATTGAAAGAAGACAACTTAATTAATTCATAAAATCCGCAAAAGATTATAATCATGCAAATATGACCCTAAGACGGAAGGAGGGTACATGCAAGCAAAAATTTAAAATTTATAAAATTAGAATAATATTGTGAGACTATGAAAAAGGAGGTAGATTTATAAAAATCAATGCATTATAAGTTATTCTATTTTTTTAACAACTAAATTAATATATTATTACTATCAACCCCCAAGCTTGGTTTAGCCATTATCAAAATCTCAAGAAATTAGACTAAATTAGTTGATAAAATCCCACTACAAGAAGACTACCAATGTTACTTACTCAAACAATACAAAACTAGTGTTCATGGACTAACCAATGCTGCTCAAATAGGGACAAGCTAGTACTAAAACACTAGAATGCACTAAAAAGACACTAAATAAAAAGAAAAGTGACACCCTTCAAGGAATCACTTAAGTCTAGGTTATTTTGATGCGTCTTTTGTTGCTTGTAGTACATTACCCATATATTTCTCCTTCTTCATATCCTTTTTTTCTTAAGAGAGATCATGTCCATTTTTAGATCTGGTGTCTCTTTGGGCACCCAACTTTTTTATTAGTTTACCAATGGTAATGAATTTGATGCTTATATTATAGCCTTAAATATAATGGCCGAAAAGGGCATAATTGAAAGGGTTCGGTGGTTGACAACCGAATGACAAACTGAAAGAACAATGCGTGATTCGCTTAACTAGGTCCAAACGACATGAGAACCCATGTTTTTTCCTTCAAAAAATTTTGCAATCCTTCTTAATTACACGAATGTTCAAGCTTTAGTGGAGATGTTATGACCTAAACCCCTTCTTTTATTCAATTTTAAACCGAAAATACGAAAACTTGGAGGACCTGGAGATGTACTCATATACATATAGATCTCGGTAGAGGAGAGTGGAGATGTTTCTGTGAGTTTGGTAATTGAGTTTGATGCTGTTGAGTGAGTTACGTGCTCTTATATAGTTTTTAGGTAATTCGAATTGGGTATGGAATGGGGTGATTTTGGAATGGTTTGGGTTTATTAGTATCGAAAAAACAGTTTTAGAATGTGTTGGGCCATGATATTAAAACGGGTAAACTTGTAGAAATTAAATGATTGAGCATGGGCTTATTTTTGTGAGCGTTAGCTTGAAGGGTTGACTTAAAGAACTACCTCGCTTCTTGTTCGCTTGAAATAGAGATCCTTAATTAATCCTGTCTTCCTCTCTCCAATTAATTAGAGATTTTTAGTGCATTCGAAAACAATACGGTATATCACATGATAATACAGAAGTGAGGGAACATTGAGAAATAGACCCTAAAATAAGACATATAAACTATGTCGTCTACTTATATTATAATACGTGATATATCTCCTTATATTTCAAGTAGACATAAAAATTCCCAATTAATGCAATTCCATTATCTAATGTTTCTTTTTCTTTTGCTAATAAGGAAAACAGTTTAACCACAATATAATGGTAACTTGGACCGTGTTCGAGCAATCAGAAGATACAATGTAAAGCAGAATAGAAACATAGTATTAAAAGCAAGTCCGTGAGCTTGGTGGTCTGAGACAAAATAGCGACAAAGAAGCATACACTTTTATAAATAATTGGCAATTGAAAGCTCGAACCAAGTTATCAGTTGATCCAACCAATTAATATTCCAATACACATGCATACAAGACATATGCATATTATGCATGCACAAATACATATACATATATATATATATATATATATATATATATGAATAGTTACTAGACACAATTGATGGCAACTTTCATCCCAGACTCGCAGTGCCCTGGAAAACTGCATATGAAGTAGTTTTGTCCCCTCCCTAGCCTTACTCTGTCCTTGCCGGATCTAAAGACTTTTGCACCACTCGGAGTTGTGCAGCTACTGTAACCACCTCTGTCCACGGCTACCACATTGTGAAGATTTGGATCATAGTTGAATACTGCAACAATTAATTTACAACAAAGTAATAACAATTAATTGAGCTGCAAAATATATATTCTGGGACCAACTCGTCAATTTACCCTTTGTAAATTTATATTTTGGCATGGATTCTTAGGCTTAGTTCATTCTTTGAAATATGATAAAAAGGTGAATGGATTAAAAATATATTAGCACAAACAAAAAAACGAAGTATAAATACTTTCAACAATACCACTTGACCAAACTTACATAGCACATCGCCGGCTCTAAAGTGCTTTCCGTTGGGCCAGCTATCGGAGTTGAAGGTCCACCCACCAGAGTCTCCAACAGCCTGAGGAGCAGCATGTGTATATTCCAGGTGAAGCATTAGGCACAACACCACTACCACTTGCATAACCATGGTTGCATTGGTTCGACCTGCACTGCCTCTTCCCCGCTGTGGCATATTCTAAGAAGCAAAAGCAGGCGATGAAGCTCAGAGGCTTTGTGGATCCGAAGCACTTTGGAAATGCAAGAAAGCAAGAAGGCAAAACCTAGCTTTTATATGGGATAAAGAAAGAAATCTGATCCCAAACTCCACTCGGTCACCGTATTTGTTGGATTACAGGTACTACATTATTGTGAAAATTCAATTGACTGCATAAAAACTCGCGTGAAGTACATCAAAGCTCGCCCGTGAACCTAAGGCGGCACAACATACAATACTTATTTTTGTTTTTTTGTTCAAAGTGTAGGGTGGGAGGTGTTGAGAGATAAGTCTCACGTCAGGAAAAAAAAATTGTGTGTGCTTATAGGTAGCGTTTGGTACGCAGACGGGACGGGACGGGACGGGACGGGACAGGACGGAACGGGACGGGACGGGACGGAACAGATGTTATGTGTTATGTTTGGTACGCGCAGGACGGAACAAGATGGTTGTTCCGTCCTGTGTTTGGTAGCACATGGACGGAACGGAACCAAAAGATTAAAATGACTAAAATACCCATGTTCCGTCCCTTGTTTGGTACAATTTTATGGGCGGAACGGGACATAACTCTTTTTTTTTTTTTTTTTTTAAATAAGTTGTTCAAATTTGAACACTATTATCCATTATTTGTTTTTCTTGGTCCAAATTTTAATAGGTATATGTTGTGTTTCACATGCAAACCCCTTTAAAATTTGTAATTTTTCCCGTTTTCTACACCTTCATTCGAATTTTCACCACAAACCCATCAAATTTTATTGTGCAAATTGCAAAACCCACACCCCAATTCAATTTTTAGTCCCTAATTTTGGTCCTTTCAATTGTGGGTTGTTGTTCAGGGTTAGGTTCTAGAAACATTAGAATTGGCCTTGTTTAGAAGGACACCCCTCTAAATATTCCCCATTGTAGGAACAAGGCATACCACATAAGAGCACATGACAAATAAGCCATAATATCTAGATAACTCCCAATTACCATATTACAATAACAAACATCTCAATAGTCTTGATGTTACGAATTTTCAAGCCAATTACAACAACTACATTGAGTCCACATCTAAAAGACAATTACAACAACTACCATGTTAACCAATTTTCAAGCCCTCCTTCCTCTCCACTCATCATATATTTCTCTTGCAAGATCATCCCTCCATTGAGTCCATATTTGGCCAAAAATCTGAAAGGGACGGTTTCCCGAATCTGGAAAACAAAATGCATCAGATGGATTAGTCCATTGACATTTAGAATGAACCATTGTTCTTTACCACTGCACTCACACAGTTTATATCCAAACTGCAAAACTATAAAAAACCACAGTTTATATCACCAAGAACTGCACTCACACAGTTTAATCAAAATCCATTTTAATCCAAACTGCACTCACACAGTTTATATCCAAACTGCAAAACTATAAAAAACCACATGCAAATAATTTTAAAACAACTGCACTCAAGAAACACCAAATTGCAGATTGATATGTATTTAAGTAATCACCTATTCAAGTCCATCCTTTCTTGGATACTAGCCTCTTTGCACATTGTTTTCATGCTTCGCAAGATAGTCTAGGATTACTTGGCAGAGTAATACATACCTGGATTACAGAAAAGTGTTCACCAGCAGGCTATCTTTCTAGGCTATCAATTTTGAACCTTTGAGAATGTGGAGAAGGATGCTCTCCTAAAGCTAGGCATCCAACACTTCTATGACATTTATATAGATGCTTTTCAAAGACGAAAATAAACTAGTTACAAACACAAGTTGTGGATCTCAGACAGTAATAAAAACACTTCTTACAATCCTCTTCAAGCCGGAGAAAACAAGTAAAAGATGTCTAGCTTGCAATACCTCCAAAAGTGAACCCAATCAAAATAAGAATATGTATGAAAATGAATAAAACAAGATTCTGTGATTAGATTGGAGATAAATTTATTGCAAATTACTTGATTGCATATGTTGAAACAGAACTTCATGAGAGTATCAGATCTCACTTGATAATAAATAATCTCTATTGCCTAGTATCGCCAACAACTGTACAAAATTTGACATAGTTTGTTTGTTTTTTTAGGGAAATGCAGACAAACCTACAACTTGAAAATGAACAAAGAAGTTGGGAATTGGGATTGGAGGTTTCGAATGCAAAACCTCCTGTGACCAGGTATTCCCAGATTTCTGGAGCCAACGTTTTTGCAGAACCTCTTGGGCAATAACCTCATTATATTCCTTAGTTTATGCTCCAAATTGATAAGGAAGGGAACAACGTTCTTGCAGAACCTCTTGCAAGATGCCTAATTTCCTAAATTGAATTTGAGAACAGAAAGACAGATTGAAAGCGGAAACAGAAACCAAAGAAAAAAATGTGCCAGACCCAGATGAGAATCGCCAAAAAAAACTAGTATTTTGCTGCACTCTAGAACTAGATACAAAATATCAAACACAAACAGAGAACAAATACATAAACAGAGAACAAATAAAAAACATTTGAACAATCGAAGAAAGAGAGACCGAGAGCTACACGAAAACAGATCGAACCTGGAACCGAGATGCAGAGCTGAAGATGCTACGGAAGAGGATGAGGAGGAAGGTTCGCAGAGCTGCTACACGGAAGATGCAGAGGTGAAGAGGCTACAGGGAAGAAGATGAGGAGGAAAGGGAAGATGCAGAGGGAGGAACACGACGGCTGAGAAGAAGAGGGATAGTTTTTAGGGTTTGTTATATGATTTTTGATGTAAATTTTGAAAAAGACAAGGGGCATTTTTGTCTTAAAATTTTGGAAATTTCTGTCCCACAGGCGTGGAACAACCCGTTCCAGGGTGGGGGTGTGGAACAGAAAATCATCCAAAATCTGTTCCATGGAACAGCCCGTTCCACTCATTTTAGGCGCACCAAACGCGGGACGGAACGCCTCGTCCCACTCTGTTCCGTCCCGTCCCGCGTACCAAACGCAACCATAAGTAGTTGCACTTCTGTGCATATTGTAAATTGCATTTTATAGTAAAATCTCAAATTTTTTCATGGTATGAGAGCGGGTTGTCTGTACTCAATGTCACCGACTTGTGTTGTCCACATGTTAGGTTTGAAATTTTGCCACACGTGAGGAGGAGTTTGAGAGATAAATCTCGAGGAAATAACAGACCTAGCATGTGCTTAAGTAATTGGGCTACTTCCCATATTGCCAATTGATTTTATATTAGAACCTCAACTTTCTTGAGGAGGAAGGTACACTTGTTTCTTTGGTTCTATAATTTTATGGAGAACTGCTTGGCTTCACAAAATCATGGAGGAGTTCCCGCATAAACCCAATTTATTTTCACAAAACTTTCTGCTTACGATTAGAATGTTCATATTATAGTTCACTACATAAAAAATAATAAAACATAAAACCAGTTATTCATCGAACTGTATAAAAACAGTTGATTGAAAGTACCACCAACTGTTTATCTATTTGCTATAGTTGATTGACAATTTGTAGTCTGACATTTGACATGGTATATTTTGCTCGTGCTAACGTGGTGAGGAGTAACACCTCGTTTTTCCATATTTTTTCTCGGAGTGTTACAATCGAAGTAAGTTGTGCATATTCCTTTTGCAGTGTCCCTTTGTTGGTGTTGTTGGCAATGGCTAATTGGGCTTTCTGGGAGATATTTCGTCCCTTTGGACTCCTTAGGTACCTTCTTTTCTGGGTCAATTTCCTGTGGGATTCCACCCCCCCCCCCCCCCCAAAAAAAATTCTTGGCGTTTATGGTTTATGGATGGCTTGCAATACTTTTAGGGCAACCAAGAAGCTTCAAATTAGGTTCGCTTTGAAGGGTTTGAGATGGATCTTGCTCCCCAAACCATTTGCTTCTTAGTTATTATAGGGAGTAGGTTGTGGTTTTTTTTTTTTTCTTCCTGGGTGTGCTTCATTTTCAAGGGTCAATGTAGGGGGCCTGGTCAAGTGAGGCAAGGTTGCTGTATTTTCATTGGCGTTCAGATGCAGTGTTAAACGAGTAAGGGTGGTGTAGAAACTTCTTTTTGAACGACTCCACTCAAAGTTGTTTGGAAGCATCCGCTGGCATCAACTTTACTTTACACAAGACACACAAAAGAGGTATCTTGACTGTACTAGGCGGGTGAGGTCACTAGAACGTAAGGGTAGGGTTCAAGAGAATAAAATGCATTTAGGGCGTAGAATATATGAACCTTATTTGGAAAATCTATGAAAGTAGTAGAAGTTATGGTGAGGAGAATGATAAGTTTTATGTGCCTCCAGGAAATTAAGTGGGTTGGTCTTAAGGCAACTAAAAACTCAGGTTTTAAGCTTTGGTATTCAGGCAAACACAGATCGAGAAACGATGTTGGCAGCAACATGAATCATACTTTAACAAAAGATAAGGTTGATGTTAAGAGGGATGGAAAAAAAATTATAGCAATAAAGATTTTGATAGGGCAAGAACTCATCAATGTGATTAATGGGTATGCATCTCAAATTAGGTTGGATAGGATTCTGAAAGAAAACTTTTAAGAAGATCTTGGAGAATTTGTTCAAGGTGTAACAACCTGTCTTGGATTTTACGGAACGGAAGGGTATTTTTGGTAATTCCATTTGGATTGTGGGATTTTTTGTTTAAAATATTATTTTTGGTGTTAAATGGTGTGCCCAAAGGGCCCACCCCTATTTTGGTCCCCTGGTTCCCCTCTCTTTCCTAGGCTGCTACATGGCTGTCTCTCATCTATCCCTCTCTTATTTTCTCTTTCCCCCTCCCCGAGGCAACTCTCACTCTCTCACTCTTGGATCTCTCGCAGCTCACTTTCCATCTCCCATTTCCAATCGACTCACACCCACACCCACACCCACACACTCAACGGAGCACCTCGACAATGACAACACCTCCAACTCCATCGATTGGACCCTCTCTCCCTCTCCCTCGTCTTTATGAAGCTCAGTGAGACTGAGAACCCAGGCCCGGTGAAACCATGGTGTTCAAGCTCGAAGTTCGACCCACTCTGGCCATTTCACAACGAATTGAAGGTACCAAACTTCTCCCTTTCATCTCTAGTTTCATTTTGGTACTTATATCGTAGGTTAGGGTGATCGAACGATGTCGACCAAAGCTTGGGAGGCTCTAGCCTTCGTTCTTGATGGAAACGGGCCAGTTGACCTATGCTCGGAAACCCAAAAGCCTTAAACCATCAAACCCAGGCCCTTCCGGCTGTACTAACTCGGGCCTTGGCCTGCTAAACCCTAAACCCAATGACCCCCAAAGCCCGAACCCAATTAGTTAAACCTAGAAACCCAAAAGGAATCAGGCCTTCAGGCCATGTGGAACTCGAGCCCAAACCTAAGGGAGCCATCCCGTTTCCCCAACCCAAAACCCTTTTATCCTGGGCTGGGTTTTCAAGCCTAGGCCCTTTGACCCAAAACCCCTTTAAACCCCGGCCCAGCCCATTGCACCGGTCCGACCCAAACACCAAGCCCTATTGATCGGCCTTTGACCCGACCCGTGACCCGACTCGATTGACCCGGTCTAACACTGATCGTTGACTTTGATTGTTGATCGGTCAATGTTGACTTTTTGTTAACTTTTTAGGGTTTCGATTGAGACCCTTCCTAGGCTAATTTCGACATCCTAGATCCGTTTTTGACGTCTATTTTTTGAAATTCAATCATTTTAATAGAGTTTGATTAATTGGACCCTTTATGTGCTTAGGTGCATTTATTGTGGCGTTTCCGTCTTCGCTAGTTTGCGTGGCTTTTTGATGGCGAAGTATTTGTAAGTGGACCCTTTCTAAAATGCATGTTTTAATAGTAGAAATTCACACATGAAAAGCATAATTTAATGGTTACATTTTATGAGTAAATTAGATTTACACTTTATTATTATCATGCTTTACTAGGAATATTTTGGAATACCATACTTTATCGAAACTTATGTTTTTTGTAGTATATATGATGAATGACTATATACTATTTATGAACATGTTTTTACACTTCTTTATAGTATATATGATGGATGACTATATGCTATGAAGATGATTTTGAGATATATGTACCTATGTTTGGAAAGATTATATTCAATGGTTTTGTGCGTATCTAGTGGTCATTGTTCTGCCTACAGGTGATAATACTTATATTGGCTTCGGCCGGGCATGTGTAGGGCATTATTCTATGCGTATATGATATTTATATTGGCTTCAACTGGGCATGTGTAGGGCACTGTTCTGTGCGTACGGTGGAAGATACTTATTTATGATACCACTAGTTAGCACACTATACGATATATGTTTCATGAAAGGTTTTATGGCATGCTAGGGTTTTCGGAAAAACCTATTACATATTATGCTATTGAGTTTTCATAAAACTTTGGAGGTTAGTATGTTGATAACTATTTCAATATTATATATATATATATATATATATATATATATATATATATATCAATCTGGTCCACTCATGTTTGTTTTGCGCCCCCTCAAGATTTAGAATCGAGGAGTAATCCCGGCGTTAAGGCACTTTCGCACCGGCATCTTCAAGTCCTCTCGATGTAGGACCCACTCCTTTGTTCATTTAATTTTATATTATTTCCTTTTAGTGTTCTAAATTAGTTGCATGCTCTGAACACGTTTCTCATTTGCATATTAGTATGGCTTCGTCACCTTCGGGTGTCGACCAGCACGTGCCTACCCTGGTGTTTGGAAGAATATCATGGTCGGGCGTGTCACAAGGAATCTCTAAGGCGGAGAAATTACTAATAGGAGGAGATTTAAATAGACATGTAGGCAAGAAGACAGGCAACTACAGATGTTTCCATGGCAACCATGATTTTGGGGAGAGAAACGAGGAGGGGGAAACCATTCTGGATTTTGCAATGACATACAATCTCTTTCTAGCCAATACCTTCTTTAAGAAGAGAGGAGAGCATGCGATCATCTTCAAGAATAGATACTCCAAAACACAAATAGATTTCTTTGTAATGAAAAGAAAGGGGGTCGTATAACTTGTAAGGGTTGCAAAGTTATACCGAGAAAAAAAACCTGACTAACCAATATTGCATGTTTGTGATGGATGTACATATCAAAAAAGATATAAGAAAGAACAAGACCTTGAAGTGTCCAAGAACTTGGGGTGGAATTTAAAAGGACAAAGCAAGTCCCTTTCAAAGAGAAAGTACTCGCCCTATGTGTTCGGGATACAGAAATCAACACTAGCAAAATGTGAGATTTCATGTTTAGCTATATCTAAAAAGTTGCAATAAAGGCATTAGAAGAGTCCAATGTTTTTGCTCCACGTCAAGGGGAATGTTAATGGTGGAAGGAAGGGATATATAAAAAAGGTTAAGGCTAAGAAGGAATGTTGTAAAGCCTTATATAGGGATAGAACTGATGAAAAATATAAAAGGTATAAAGTAGTGAAGAAAGTCCTTAGAGAAGTGAAGCTTGCAGCTTTTGACAATATGTATAAGTGATAAGATACAAAAGAAGGAGAGTTGGATATCCATAAACTGGCTAGAGCAAGGGAAAAAAAGGAAGATAAGAGACTTGAACCAAGTAAGATGCATCAAGGATGCGAATGAAAATGTTTTAGCTACGGAGAATGTGGTTAAAGACAAATTGAGAGCTTATTTTCATAATTTTTTTTTTCAGTGAAAGACACGAAATGAGTTCTTCTTTAGGTGAGTTGAATAACTCAGAAAAGTATAGAAATTACTCCTTATACCGCTTAGGAAAGAGGAAATGGTTGTAGCTTTGAAAAAGATGAAGCATAGAAAAGCAGTGAGTCTTGACATATACCGATCGAAGTGAAGATCTTGAGAGATACAATATAGCATGGCTCATAAACATTTTCAATAAGTTTTGAAAAGGAAGAAGATGTCAAACAAGTGGCAAAAAAGCACTTAGGTACTTATCTACAAGAATAAGGATGACATACAAAGTGGCATGAACTATAAGGATATTAAGTTAATGATTCATAGAATAAAGCTTTGGGAGAGACTAATAAAGCATAGACTAAGGCATGAGACGTGGGTCTTAAACAATCTATTTCGGTTTCATGCTAGAGTGCCGGACTATAGAGGCAATCTATCTTCTACAAAGATCGATGGAACGATATAGAGATATGCAAAAAGATTTGCAAATGGTCTTTATAAATTGAAAAAACAAAAACTTATAATAGGGTCCCAAGAGAAATTCTTGGGCATATTCTAGAGAAGAAATGAGTATGACTTAGATACGCTCTTCGCCTTTGCAGCTCTTCATGAAGAAATAGTTGTGGCATCTTTATTAGCTAGTGAACTAGCCGCTCTTGTCGCAACTAGTTCATTTAGGGTAGCTCTTTTAGTTGGTTAGCTAGTGTCATTGGTCGTAACATATATCCAAGGAATAAATGATATGTATGATGAAGCAAAGGTTGCAGTAAGAACTCATCAAGGATAAACTAAAAGCTTTCCCATAACTATAAGGTTACACCAAGGCTCAGCTTTAAGTCTTTTGCATTGGTAATGGATGAGTTAATGGGACATGTTCAAGATGTTATCCCTTGGTGTATGCTTTTCATAAATGATATATTACTGATAGATGAAACAGATGAGTAAGTAAATGTCATGCTTAACTTTTGGTGGAAAGTGTTTGAATCTAAAAGTTTTCACCTAAGTTGGTCAAAGACAGAGTATATGGAATGCAAGTTCAGTGGGAATAGAGGTCCAAATGATATAGAGATGAGGATTAGAGACCAAGAAGTACCATATAGTGAACATTTTTAGGATTTGAGACCAAGAAGTACCATATAGCGAACTCCTTTGTTATCTTAGCTATAGAATTCAAGCTGGATGAATGAAGTGGAAAAGCGCATCGGGTGTGTCATGTGACCTTCGCATGACACTAAAGCTCAAGGAAAAAATTACATGACGGCAATAAGACCAGTAATGCTTTATGGCACGGAAAGCTGGATGGTCAAGCATCATCACGTGCAAAAAATGAGTTTAACGAAAATGAAAATGTTTCGTTGGATGTGTAGGCACATGAGAAATGACAAGATTAAGAATGAGGATATCCAAAGTAAAGTAGGAATGGCCGTAATTGAAGATAAGATGAGAGAAAATTGGTTAAGGTGGTTTGGACATGTGAAACAAAAATCTACAAATGTTCCAGTTAAAAAATGTGATAATGAGACAGAGGCTTAGGACAAAAGGAGTGGAGGAAGACCTAGGAACACTTGAACATAGAATTTAAGAAAAGATATAGTGTAATTGGAGCTAACGGAAAATTTGACGCAAAATTGAGCGCAGTGGCATTCTAAGATTTATACAGTTAACCTCATTTAGTAGGATAAAACTTGTTTATTATTGTTGTTTGTTTTATGCTTCATCTTCAAACTTAAACCTTCGCTTGTACTAAATAAATAAATAAACAAAATGATTGACAAAATAGGAATTTCCCAAGGTAAGTCGTACAAGTCAATCATTCATCATCTAGATACCATGGAGTAGACCAAAATATGGCTTAGTCAAATATGGCGGTCGTTCTTGATTCAGTGAATATATCATGAGAAGAAAACGAATTATTGGACATATAAGTTTTTTAGGTTAGAGTGTTACTGGACATATAAAAATGATACACACTGATATAGTTTCGCCTCCATATATATATATATATATATTATGTTAAAGTATTATTTGTTAAAAAATATAATAGTAAGAACGTCAGTTTTGTGTGTTTAAATAGTTTTATTGATCATTTTATAAGCCTTTGATGATACCAAACAAGGAAGCAATTAAGAAAAAGGAAAAAAAAAACACAATGTAAGTAAAATAAATAAATAAAATGTAGAAGGTTATTGATAAAATGGTTTTCCGGAACATCTATGCAAAATGAGACTACACCCCGGGGAAAAAGAATAACAAAGAAGAGTTCCTATTTATTTATATGTCGCATGTCCACAAATCCAGACATTTCTTACTGAAACTTTGAGACAAAATAAATACAGTTCAAGTCTTCATTGGCAATTCGTGCATCACATCACTTGTATACAATGATGGTTAAGGATTTCAAATTTTCTTTTGATAGCTGTTTTTAGTGACAGCATGCATTATATATGGCTTACTTGTTGCCTGTATGAAGATTGGATATTAATTCCAAAGAATGACGTTAACCTTTTGAATTCACAAGATAAAATATGAGAGAAAAAAAAAATGGACAAAATAAGTTAAAGGGTAAAAATGTATAAGGTTTGCAACTTGCCTTAGAGTTACCCTGAAAGGAAGTTCCAAGAAAAATGACTCTAGAGGCACTGAACTACTTTTATGGGAAGTATGACTTGGAATGTCCTAGGGATTTCTCTAAAAGGGATTTTCGATGCTCTAAGTTAGACTATCTTAAGATAGGAAAAGATGCAGGTTCCAGGTGCTCGCACTGTTTGAAAACCATGAAAATTGCATTATATATGGTGATGAACATCAATGTCATATGCCAAAAATGTAATACATACAGCTATGAACTGCTGCTTGCATGGAGTACTTAAAGCCTACATTTCATTGAAAAATTTAAAATGATGATCCTTTTGCTATCTGGCATTGATTAAAATGAGACAAATAGCAGAGAAAATTATCAACAACTTTTTTATTATTAAGGACAACATATATTAAATATTTGATTCTTAAAAACCTCAACCCTAGAGAACTAATTTGAGTACTAGCAACTACATACCGGTGGCGGGTGTCCCTAAATACAAGAACTAGGGTAAGTATCACCGGTCATAATATATTAACTTGCTATAATATATCCTAAATATCTGCATGCCCTCCCTTTTGAAAATACAATAATATAAAAAAATATTAAATTAAATTTCCATAGTTTGGGCATGATTATTAAGAAGAGATCCCCACACCAAGAAAATCTATGAAGGGAGTTTCCTTGTGATGATCGATAGACACGTGATCTTGAGGATCATGGTCATCAAATTTAGTAGTTGTAGCTGCAACCCTCCACTTTGGCAACGTTGATGCATTCTCATAAAGATTAGGCAACACTTCCTTGAACGTACTTCCGTGTTGATCCTGACGATTAATATGATGGTCGGCAAGATTACCGGGGCACCCAAAAGGACTACTGTAAGTTGGACGCCCAAATGCATTACTAGAAGAACCTCTATAGCAACCATACAGGAATGAGGAAGTCGGATTATGTCTACGATGAACGAGTTGAGGATGCGAACCTTTCGAGAGCTCAGAAATCGTATAATTAGAATTACCATTGTTGATGTATTCTCTTCTTTCTCTTCCCAATAAATCCACTGAAGATGATGACTTGTTTGATGTTGTTGGCATTGAAGCAAAGCTCCAATTATAAGGAAGGGAGCTAGTAGGCCTTGAATCCATGAACATTGCCCTATCTTTATTCAGGTTTTGGAATTCAAAGAACTTAGTACTAATATTATTCCGACCAAACCCGATTGATGATCCTTGAGATCTTAATTTCCTGCCTGCATCAAAATTGTTAGAAATTGAGGAGGAATTTGGTGAGTGATCGTTGAAGAAATCTTGGAAACTTTTCTTCCCACAAACTTTGGACTGTTCTCTTTGCCTTCTTGCCATTATAACATGCCAATGATTCTTCACAGCATTATCAGTCCGACCGGGAAAAAGCCTTGCTATCAGCGCCCACTTGTTTCCATGAATGCGATGTGCTGCCAGAAGCCTCTCTTCCTCTTCCTCGCTGAACGGCCTTCGGTTGATTCTCGGGTCTAGCTGATTAAACCACCTCAATCTACAACTCTTTCCTATCAAAGATTAATTAAGATAAAAAAAAATTAGGTAACAAGGTGGGTAAAATTAAAGCATGTGTATATATCATCTCCCAAATTGTTTGTGTATATGAGCACGCGTGTATTTTCATATTAATTCATTAAGTCGTAAGACGCTCATGGTCTAAATTAATTAAAGAGAATATTAGGTTACAGAGCTGGTTAAGAAAAAAAAATCCAAGATTGTTTTCCCAAACCAACACAACAACAATTAAGCACAAACACACAACAAACACAAAACAACACACAAAAACATGGTGAGGTTTATACCTGATCTTCCTTGAAGCTTCTCAGCAATAGAGTTCCAGTTCTGTGCACCGTATTGCTCGACAAGTTGCCGGAGTTTTTCATCCTCGGCAGGCCTCCAATGTCCTCGTGGGCAACCTGTACTCTTTGCTTCATCCCCATAATCCTCCATGTAAACGGTCTTTAATTTGATGCTTGAGCTATTATATGACAGTTGTTCTTCTAGGACATGATGATCAATTACACCGCCACAGGGAAGTTCCTAGCAGCTGCGAGCCCACAAAGATATATAGAGAAAAGAAAATATTGCAGAACAAAGAGGAATAAAGTGAGGGGTCGGTTTAGGGTTATGGATGGGCAGTCACTTTTGTTGGTTTTACACGACACATTAATCCTCTATATCTACATGAAACCTGTAGAGCCAAATGAGCCTTTTCTTGTTATGTCATTGGCTTACAATTAAACTTTACCCTCATATTCCCAACTGTTTATCTCTCCCTCTCATACACGCACACACATATTTAATTATTTATTTATTTAAACATGCACATATATACTTAATCCACTGAGCCATGTTAATCAAGACCTAAAGTTTTGGGCAGCTTATAGTTTTAATAAAAGGGACATTTCTCCTAGTGCAGGGAATATGGTAATAAACATTTTAGACAAAGCATAGTTTACCACCAATATTACCGATTTATTCTCATCTTAACCACTTATTATTGGATGTTGGGTAGGTTTTGTCATAAAAGGCCTTAGTGTTATCTCTCCGATGTGAGACTCATATGGCTTCCCGTCTATTTTTTAAAATATTATTAAGGAAAAATTTGGTTGTGATCCCTAGTTTACCAAAACCTTAGACTCAAATTTTATTAATTTGAATTAATACTTTGATTGAAGGAGAAAATATTGAATTTCACTATTAATTAAGAAATTTAATAAGGAAAATTTATAATTCTTCTCTAAAATCATGCAAAGATTAATACCAAATAGGGATTTTTAATTGTTTTTTTTTTTCAAATTTAAACTTTGTGAAATCTGATCAGACATTTTATTTTACATGATAAAGATATGGGTACAAATAAAAGATTAAAAATAATTATGTGTACAAATAAAAGATTAAAAATATGGGTACAAAAATAAATTAAATATATGGGTACAAATTAAAAATAGGAGCATTTTGATATAGGCGCCTCATTTTTCAATTTCGTTGATTAAACATCTATTCCTTTTAAGAATTTGATTAAACATTGTTTTTTTATAATTTTATTAGAGGTTTGTTTGATTATATTGATACGCTTGATTACCTATAATATAGGTACATTTGATTTTATCGTACATTCGGATTTTTGGTACATTTTGTTTCTTTGTAAATTTAAAATCTAAACATACCAAATGTTCAGTACGTTTATTTTCAAATGTACCATAAGTTTTAAATACATTTTTTTTATATAACTATATGTAAAATTTTAACAAATTAATGAATTTTTCTTATGAAAGTATTAATGACTTTTTTTTTAAATTTATAAAGGAAGAGAGTAATTAAACATAATAACAGAAAGAAAAAGTTAATTTTTTTAGTGACAAATGAAGATTAGTTAAATTAATATTTTTAATAAACTATAAATTTAAAATTCCTAGATTGTAGGAAATTAGTTTTTAGCTAGCTTAAGTGTATATAAAATAAACAGAAAAATGTTGAGTTGACAATTAATCAAAGCATCTAAACTAAATTTTGTAAAGGAATAGATTTTTAGTCTAAACAAGTTAAAAAAAAATGTAAGAGATTCTAATAATTCTTAATTATATGGTTGCAAATTAAAAAATGAGTGCAAGTTAAAAATAAAAATAAAAATATACCGAATGTAAGGTTACTAACACTAAATAGTTGTATTTGGAAATGATTAAATAATTTTACTTATAGAATTTAAATATGTTGACATGTAAATATTTAATTATCAAAATAATAACATGGATAAAAACCAAAATACCTTGATAAAAAGATGAAAAAGAATAAGATCTTAATCAATGAAATAGAAAAATTAGAGATGGAAACCTAATTTTTCCATTAAGGTAATTAAAAAAAGCATCCAACAAAAATAAAAAGAATGGCAATCAGAAATTAATTAGTGGGACAATATAAACTAATGTTAAAGCCACAATATTGATTGTTGTATTAGGTCGATTCTTTCAAACAGTACTAGTGACATTGACCAATAGTAATACTAGGACAAAACGAATTATAGCAATAAGTAATAATTTTATAATTAATTTATTCTTTTTTCATCTGTTTATAATGATGTTTGGTACGTACAACCTTGTTTTAGCAAACATAGAGGTCCATTTCTGTGTGAACTAAATAGTGTAATTTATTAGACTTTGCTGTTTTAAGCTCATAATTCTTCTCATTGGAAGCAGTTTATACGGTAGATGGAACAGTTTAAACCATTTTTATTAATATAAAGGGCAGTTGGTAAACTTCAAGCTGGCATACCCTCATTTGGCTACAACAAATTGATATAACTAGTAAGTTGTTAAAGCGCCCACATGCGCCATGTAATGCAGCTTATACGTCCTTAAAAGGATATGTCGTTGATGTGTAGGTCTTGATACGATCATACGCCATAAGTACGTATCACACGATGTGTACATATTTCGTTACAAAATTATAATGTTGCTTTTGCTTTTTAGGTTAATAGTTAAGATGAAAGCTTGATAATTGGCCAGCCTACGATCCTAGCAATTCACATTAAGCTAACTAAACTATCTTATTATTATGGATCAAACCAACTTCATCAAAAATCTTTAGTCAATTTGATAGCTTTAGGATCCATTTGAAAATGCTTTTCAAACGAGGACTTTTGCTTATATACGTGTTTGTTATAAGCTCATCGAAATTTTTGAAAAATAAACTTTTGCTGTATGGTTTTCTTAACTTAGAAATACTTTTAAATTTTTCTGCCAAACAAGGTCAAAAACACTTTTAATAATCTGAAATGTTATAATTATTTTAAAAGTAGTTCAAATTAAATGATTAGTGTTTTAATTGGATATTGAAAACGACTAGAAAAATTTAACACATATTCTTAAAGCAGGCTTTGATAGTTACATTACTCTTATGGGTATATGAAAAGTATATTTCTATTGGACGACATGGTACGTAGATGCCTTATTAAATTAAGCAAGTTCAATAGTTATATGACCCCGTCTAAATACAAGTTTATATAGCATGATTCTTTTTTGTATTGTTAATGTTGATTCTTTTCATGGAAAATTAAAAAGAGAGTTTTTAGGCTGAGGCCAATAATGCCGTGCAACATCAAGAAAAGTATGGGTAAACCGTCTGCCTTTGTCCATAATTCGTTCCATTCAAACGACAACTCAAATGAAAACATAAACATCAGTTAAGAACCTAGTGGGTGTGAAATCAGTGTGCAATTGCAATTGGTGGATGTACCAATCCAAAAAGTCCATCCAATCATGTAATACCTTGTTTCCTGTTTTTTTTTTTTTTCGTTCTTTCTTTTGTTTTGTTTTTAGTTCTAAAACTAAATTTTTAGATACAAGTGAATGAATGAAAATGACTTGTAATGTAGTTAGTTAAGTTTTTATTTTTATTTTTTTTTGTATTCAAGGTCTTTGGTTTGCATTTTTCCTCTTTCAATATCTGTTTGTCTCAAAAATTAATTCATTAAAACTCATTGCATTTAAGTAGAATTATAACATTACGTGGCGATGTTTGAGGTACAACAAAAAAAAAACTAATTCATTAAAGCTCATCGCACGATAGTTTTGGAGTTCCTAAAAAAATTTTCCTTTTTTTTTTAATTGAAACGATGTAAGTCCAAAAATTGGACAGTAATATAAGATACAAATCACCATCACTCCACTATTTGAAAAAAAAAAAAAAAAAAAAAAAAAAAGGACAAAACCACTGTCTCTAAAAGCCTAATATGGTGATTCTAAGATCCGATGGGGATCTTCTTTGTCATATATATATGAATTTTATTTTTTTTCGTTGCTCATAGTTTATATTTTGATGTGTGATTCTAAGATCCGATGGGGATCTTCTTTGTCATATATATATATATATTTTAAATGTGAGTTGTTAGTAATATGATTTAGTGATATTTCTCTTCATTTGTAAGTGAGAGGTCTTAAGTTCGGTTCTCGCCAAAGGTGGAGTTAAACCACATTATTATGGTAAACTCATTGTAAACCTTAGCCTACTCTCCCACATCTCAGTGTAGATACTATCGTTTGTAAAAAAAAAAATTTATGAATGGAGGAAGTAGTAGAAAAAGGGTTTTTAGACGGTGCGACTAGAGTAGCAATATTTATGTTGTCCAAATTTATCCATAAGTTGATGAGTAATGTTATGGAGATCATACTTTTATACTACATTAGTATACCATTTCTTGTGATAAGTGATGGATACAATCAACATCCAATGAGATAAATTTATTAATTGACATAATATATGCACATCATAGTACACCAATCTGATACAAAAAAAAAATTGTCTCTGTACCGTATTTTATAAGTAGACTGTGTTTAGCGCTAAACGAGGCCCACGTGGATTCACAACCTAACCACAATTAGTTGACTATGTAACCACAATTAGTTGACTACGTATAGTCCAGCTAGCCTTTAGGGTTTATGTAAACTAGGTTATCACTTAATTAGCTACTGTGCATATGATTTTTCTAGGCTCTATGACTAGGAAGGATTTACATGAACGGGACACCAAAGTGATACATGTGACAATATGAGATAAGTTTGAGACATTATCATCTTAGCGTCTTCATTGAATGTATTGTCCTAAAGTTGACATTTGACAATCTCATTAATTTGAAACTGTAAAACATATTAAAGGTTTGCACAACTTTGGTTCCTTAATTCGAAACTCTAGACATATTCTAAGGTTTTCCCAATTTTTCTCATTTTATATTACTTATATTTAAGAAATTTTGTTTAACCAATACTATTTAATAATACGATCTAGTAGTATTTATCTTCACTTATAAGTGAGAGGTCTTAAGTTTGAATCTTGTGAATTACGAGTTTGATACTAATTTATTTTACACACCTTAGTATAAGAATATGATTGCATGAAATGATAAAAAGAATTGTCCACAAAGTTAAAAGGTATAAGATACAATACGTATGTATATAGTTCAATCTTTTCATAACATTTTGTGAATCATAAATTACATCGTCACCCAAAAACAAGAAACTTAGAATCTCATCTTTGAACAAATTGACTTTATTTGATTTGATTTATATTAAAGCTATTAGATTTTAATTTTTTTTCCCTTTATTAAACATTGTTTATGTAACTAAGTACATTGTTGTAGTTTCCTTTAAAAGGTACATTGTTGTAAGTGATGGTTAACCATGGTGGTTAGGTACATTTTCATAATATTTTGTGGATCATAAATTACGTTGTCTCCAGAAACAAGAAAATTAGAATGTCGTCTTTGAACAAAGTTGATTTTATTGTATTGTTAAAGGCTGATGGCAGATTAGATTCTAATTTTTCCCTTTATTAAACATTATTCATGTAATTACGTACATTGTTGTAATTTTTTTTTTAAATGTACATTGTTGAAAGAGGTGGATAACCGTGATGGTTAATGTGACAGCCCGTCCCGGATTTTTCGCACCGTAGTGGTAAAATGACAGTTTTGCCCCTAGTGGTTTTGTTTCGTTGTGTGGTTATTTTGGAGTTTTGCTTGCTTGCTTTTGGACCACACACACACATCCACACTCATTCTCATCCTTTCCCTTTCCCGTATCCCTGTCTCTCTCTCCCTTTCCTTTCTTCTTTGTACGAACAAGATCAAATCCTTTGAAAACGTGATAGATCGTGGTGGAGACTTATACCTTTGTGTTCGTGAGCTTCATATGAGTTCAACCATACCCATTTCAGGTAAGGACACCTTCGTTTTCATGTCGAACCCGAGATGTTCAATTCGGAGTACTATTCATGAACACGTAAAATCATGTGTTTTTGAGAATTCAGGGTTGTAGGAAGCTTGGTGAGGTCCTTAGGAAGCTCGGGGTGGTTCGTTTGAAGGTTTTGGACATCGGGATTGTGAGTTGCAGGTTTGGCAGGATTTGGTGAAGTTTTTTCGGCAAGATTCCGTTGGTTTAAGTGCTTGAAAGTGGTAAGGTTTTGTTCCTCTAGTTGTAAACTTCTTTTTGGTACCAATTTCGTGAAATTTGGGTGAAAAACGAGTGAGAAATTAAGTTTAGAAAATTTCCCGATTTTTCGGCGACGGCGACGGTGTCGGAGGTTGGCCGGAGAAGACGACGGAATATTCCGTCAGTTTGGACGGAATATTCCTAACTGCGTTAGGTTAACTTTAATAGAATCTGTAAGATATATCGGAATATTCTTGACGGCGTTAAATGACGCCGTCAGTGTGCCAGACACGTGCCTGCGCGTGTGGCCGTGCCTTGGCCGGCGCGTGGGGGCGCGTGTGACGTCGGAAAATTATTTTAAAAATATGGGGATGTTTGTGAAGTTGAGTAGATCACGTTGGTGTATTCACACACCCCATTTGAGCATTGTATGAGAAGTTATTACCTAGTTTGTGTTATGTACTTTAAATTAACGTTTTTATAGTTGTTTCGCATATAGGTGAGACCTATCTCGAGGACGAGTGCAGTCACTCGAGGTAAGGGGGTTACGACCCTTCTACATACCAGTGAGTGGGCTTTTGGTTTTCCATATATACATATATACTTGTGATTTTCCCATAAAATGAAATGAATTGTCTATATGTTTTTAAAGGCCATGCATTGCATTTGCCTATTTCATTATGCATTAGTAGTTGCATATATGTATGTTTGATGCTGCGGACGCACAGGTAAGTTATGATTTATGTTTGTGATTAGTAGTGATGTGAGATGCATAGAGAGCTCATAACCTGCACCCCCGGTGTTAGTGCTCCCGCCCAGAGTAGGGCACAGTCCTTCACGTGATGTTCACCTCCCGCACCATACGCTCATCTTGGATCCAAGTTAGGTGCACAGTTCTGTCGTACAGACCACTTTAGGTGGTTTTGACTCGTAAATGACCCACAATTATTCGTCCTGTCTTCACGTGATCGTAACACTTGAAAGTATTTATTTACACCTAGTCCTGTCGTACAGACCACTTTAGGTGGTTCCGACTCGTGTGCAGGTATAGTTAGTGAGTTGGGGATTTGAGCTCTAGATTCAGCCGTACAGGTCACATTAGGTGACTCCGGCTGACAGATTACATGGCATTGATTGACATTACCTGAGTACTTACATTTTATTTAGAGGCATTTGACATGGCATACTTCTGAGCATGTTTTATATATATGCGCATAATATATTTTCTGGGAAACTATACAGGTTTTACGGCGAGGGGTTAGAACTTTTGTTATTGAAATGATTTGAAAAGCTTTGTTTTTGCCCACTCATGCTTTCTGCTTTGCACCCTTCCAGGTTTTAGTTGGATTACTCTTTTGGTGGCTCCGAGGAATTTTCGGCATATCTGACAGATTATCACCAGTGTAGGACTACCTCTGGGTGTGTTTATTTAGTGTTTGTTTCCCCCGGACTGCACTAGGTCTTCCGTGCTCTGAATATTGTTTTTCACACTTACGCTTGCACATGTATGTTATTTACTCAGTGTATAGCTTGGTTTTTATTTATTCGTACTTTATTATTATTCTTAGCTTCCGCACTGTGCACATGGTTATGTCACTCTCATGTGACGGCCAGCATGCCCTGACTTCGGTCGGGGTGTGTCAGTTAAGGTCTTATTTTTTAACAATTGCGTATTGGATTCAAACATTTTCGAATCGGAGTATAGCTTCTATTAAAAAAATGTACATTATACATTATATGTGCATGCATGTATAACCATAATAATGTACCTGATGAAAAGAAAAGAATTCTAAAACTAGCAAAAAAAACCTTTAAAGTTACAAAATATTACATGGCACCCAATGGGTTCACATAGATAACAAATAAGTGCATTGTCTTAAAAAAAAAAAAAAAAAAATATATATATATATATATATAGAGAGAGAGAGAGAGAGAGAGAGAGAGAGAGAGAGAGATGAAAAATGGTTCATGTGGCGACATTCCAACATTAATGTAAGCAAAAAATCTCAAAGAGTGCCACATCACTAAATAAAAGTTAAATTTGACAGTAGAACTAACTGATCCCTTCAATGGTGTAACATTTTCTAACATTGAAAGTTTTTCTACCTTTTAAAAGACAAGGATCAAACAATTATTTGTCCTATCCACTGTGAAGAATAATTAACCCTAAACTTTATCCTCGAGTTGAGAAATATTAAGAAGACAATCTTAAAACGAGACTTTCAATTGACTTTCTGCCACCTTACAGTTTAATATCAATTTTCGTGCCAATATTATAAAATAGTCGAAGACGTTAATTGCCTCAATCATTAGAGTTATTTCTACCCATATTTGGCGTCAAGCAAAATAATATTGCCCCCCCCCCCCCCATCTAGCGTGTTATGCTCTTCTTTCGAGTCTCAATTGTATTTGGGATCGGGTTTCACCAGACCTAATCTCTGATCTTTTATTTGAAGAAGCTATGATGTAATGTGTGTCATACCTCCCCCATTCTGGAAATGAAATTTTCTCGATCTTTTATCAAAAAAAAGAAAAAAAGTTTTAGGTCAAATGTCAATAATTAATTTTAGGTCCCAATTTATTAGTTTTAGGTCCCAATTTTTATGAATTTTCCTACTAGTGTTTTAAGTTTTATCAATTTTAGGTCAAAAAGTAAATAATAATTCGATTTCTTTCATAGCCAATATTACCCGGCCCAATTTTCCCATCGTTAGAAAATAAACTTACGCTTGTTGTAGGCATAATTTACTAAACAATTATGGAGGTCAGAAATAGAGAGGGGGTGCGGCATAGAGAAAGAAGAAAGAGATGTGTAATTGTGAGGTGTGTGTTGTATCACCCCATTGTGCCTTTATTTATAGTAGTAGGAAAGGTTAAATCTTTACCCCAATAGGATTACAACTCTAATAGGATAATATCTAGCCTAAGAGATATGGTAAAATCCCAAAAGGATATATCAGATATGATAGGATTTACGCGATCACATTCCTAATCTAATATGACTGCAACATTCCCCCTTGAGTATGTAAATACTCAAACAAATGGCACATTAGGTCTTCAACGATGTAGTAAGTACAGTTGATGAAGTTGTTGGCACAATGAGCGAATGCGAGTCTCAGATCAACGGAAGAATGCATAAAAGGTAAAACTCACAAAACATTGCTATGGTAAAACCCAAGGTAGGATAAGAACTCATAGACTAAGGAGAAAAGTGAGAAGTTGCATTAAATCAAAACTATACGTCTTATAGATGCAAGTAGAAGAGCTCACAAGGGTATGACCGGCCCAGGATGGGTGCATAACCAAAACCTAGTTAGGTAGCAAAAACCCAATGGGAAAAATGCTCCTACTTGTAGGGAAAAATAGTACATTAAGATCAAGTGAATATACTTTTGGATACTCCCCCAGAGTTTGACAAAACTTCCAAATAAGAACTAGAAGCATTGCATATGAATAGTTAGGCATACCAATTCCTTGGACAAGCTTCTGGAAAGTTAACTTCGGTAGTGACATCGTGTAAAGGTCGGCAAGGTTGTCTGGGATCGGTTTGCATGACTTCAATCTCCTGATGTTTTGCTGATGTGATGTAGACGCAATATGTCTTGGTGTTGACTTTGTTGATGTATCATGTCTTGGTCAGGTTGATACATGCGGCATAATCTTCATGGATCGTTGTCAGGACTCAACGATGGATGAAAACAGCAAGTACTTCGAATAAGCTTAATAAGAGATCTCAACCATGTAATCTCACATATGGCGTAGTGAAGTGAAGTGAGTCTTGGAACGATTCGAAGATTTCGCAACTAAGGTCATATCATGGACCTCTAAGATATTGCGATATCCTTAACGGTAAAAACAGAACCATTAGGGGATGGTCCTTATGCGGGTTTGATAAGTAACAAACAAGGCAAGCATCATTCTGATGATCAAGGGGGTCAGATCCATTCGAGATGCGTTGGGATTAGCCCAAGTTCGTAATACCTTTCAAGGTAGTGGACAAACGTCTTTAATACCAATTCAGTGGCCGCGTGTAGACGTGGTATTGCATCTTTACTAATAGATCAACAATGAATGAGATGTCCTATCTAATACAATGAGCTAAGTACAACAAGGCACAAAGTTGAACTCAGATATGGAACTTCAGATTCCATAACCTTTTCAAGGGTCTCATTTGCATATAGTGTTGGAAGATCATAGGTATACTCAAAAGGTAACATCTTCAAGGTATAGTTTGACTGGTAGACCAAAGTACCATCAGAACAATGCTTCAACTTCAGGTCAAGACATAAACGAGTTTTCCAAGATCCTTCATCTCAAATTCCATCTTTAGATGCGAGGCAGTTGTCTCAAGCTCTCTAGAGTTTTAGTGAAATTCATGTCATTGACATAAACTGAAACTCTAGCAATTCGAAATAAGACTTCATAGTTTAACATGTTAGGGCATAATTTCACATCCATAACTAATCAAATAATCGCTTAGACGGGTATACCACATCTGTTGGATTGCTTCAATCTGTAAGTGAACGCCTCAAACAAGTTGAGAGGGTGTTCCCTGGTTTGGAACTATTTGAACCAGTCCATGTAATTTTTCAGAACTTACATGTAAATCTCCGTATCTATATCCCTATGAAGAAATACTAACCATATTTCATAATGCTCCAATCAATCAAAGGGCGTTTGAGAGAAACCTTACACAGTAAAGTGTGCATCATATCACATTATTTCATTCATCTTATTATGCTTCCTTTCTCTCTTGTAACACAACAAGGTTACCTTAGGCAATGTAGGAATGATAGGTCCAAAACACACTTTGGTAAGGAATTTAAACTTGGATTGTGATTTTGGTTATCCAATCAATTCTACGTTGTCATTAATCAATGGAACACGGTTCGACATCATCACTTTTTATTTAAGTCAGTAGCTCCAATATAAGTGAAAACATCATCGATAATAATCTCATTCCAGTTCAATTATCTCATCCAAACTAGTATGCTGAACCAATAATTTCAAGTCTCGGGAGTATTCTGGAGTAATCTCATGAGATGGAAATGATTTGATACAACGATTGAGTATGGATTCATTGTGTGATGTCTTCTTCCTCTTCTAGGGAAGTGAATCTTATTAACCAAGTGATCTTTCATGCTTCAAGCTAAGACAGATTGATTAGCTATTCGCTGGTGTATCTGATTGTCTAACAGGAGCGGCCAAACTATCCTTTAAGGGCGGCACACCCTTCAGGGATGTTGACTCGACGTCCATTAAGTATGTCTATCCTTGCAGACATGTTTGCAGCTAGTAAATGATCTCGTCACTTTAGCTAGATTAAAGGAATACATCTGAAGCAACATTCTGAAAGCTAGAATACATCATACTTGCTTATCACACTTGTGTAGTATGGGGATCGAGATGAGACATAATGGGCAACGTCCATGCAAATTCACCTCGTTTTACAGGAAAGTTGACGTTCTTATCTCCCCTAACGGCGGGAAGATTGTCTCATTGAAGTGATAATTCGCAAATGCTCGGTAAAGAGATCGCTTGCAAGGGCTCTAAGAGAGCTATTACGAAGGAGAATCATAATCGACAAAGATTCACAACCTTTTGTGAGGACCCATATTGGTATGTTACAATGGCGCAACTTGGCACATGGAATGTATGCCTAAATGCGTAAGTAAGAAACGTTAGGTTCATACCTAGTAATCAACTGTAACGTTAAATAGGTTAGGTGGCAATGGGCCTCAAGGCAGACCAATATAGCTGCGTACAAGATTGCATAGCCCTAGGCAGACACTGAAAGCTTGGTGTTTTCACCAAGGTTCAGGCTGAAAAATTAAATTGTGCTTTATGATCACTCTATGAGGCTATTTTTAAGGTGAACATGGGAATTCGATGTCCAATTATAAACCCAACAAAATACAATCTTATCGAAGTTCGATATAAACTCTTTAGCATTATCAAGTCTTCCAGACTTTATGGGTTAAGTAAGGTGGTGAACCCTTAAAATTGACTATGAGGTTTAGCAGCAATGTGTGTGGACAAACATGTGACCATTTTGTAGGTTCATCAACCAAAACCATAAGTATTTATATGATCCGCATTTTGGTTGGATTAGTCCACATATATTCTTTTGAATCCACTCTGAAAAAAGAGTTGTTTCGTATCTTTGCTAGGGATGATTTAGAAAATCAATTTCCCTAACGAGTAGGCTTCGCATAGTGTGCTTGTAAGCACCTCATCATTACTTCGGGTAAGGAGATGCTTCGTGGCATCATTGTTCGACCTAAATGTCCCAAATGATTGTGCCAAAGAAAGTAAACTGCTTAATCACCAGGTTCTAGGCCGGCCACATGTGTCATGTTCTCAACTCAGAAACAGCCCATTGGCCCCAAATCAAAGCTTCATGCTCATTTTTGGAGGTGGTGCAAAGATATTACACTTTATTTTCTTTAATGGTTTCATTCATGATCATTGTTCTCTCGAATATCCTTAAGACTCAACGACGTTCTTCCGAAACTGGGAGAATATAAGGTCTCTTAATGTAGTACCCTTCATACAATGAGGAGTGTGCCAATGCTCTTATTCAGGTTAGATAGATTTGAAGTCATTGCTAAAGATGTGATTTAGGTGTAAGGTTAGTGTGCGTAGTGTCGCATTCATCCAGACAACTAACTTTCCCACATTCGTACCTAATCACGTGTTTAATTGAATTCGGTCACATGTATACAAGAAACATGATTCAATTAACTTATTTTCGAGGACAATATTGATAAAATCCATAACTAAAACAAACACCAAACTGGAATCCAAGAACATAGAAAAATGGTCACAAAGTAAATCAAAATTACTAAGGGGATTCGGCCAACAAGCCATTCATATCAAAATTCTACTCTTCCAACAGTGTTCGGTGGAGCAAAATTAGTTTCACATATTGACAACGAGACTGGTACTCCTCAACAACATTGGTAGAGGCACAAACAGGTGCATAACCAATGATCTATTCCATCGAGATGGAAGTATATTATGCAGGATTGAGGTTTGGGAATATTATCCCTTAGTCTTGAAGTTTTAGGTCTTAGGTGCCAATGATCATGCTTCGGGCATGATGCCACACCTTGGGAGGTCCTGATTCTACCATATGTTGTAAAAACAAATTCTAAATTGGATTGTGAGAGAGACATACCCAAAATTGGATTCGGTAGCCTCCATTTGAATCAAAGCAATACCATTCGGTGCACCTCTGTCAAAGAAGATCATGCCATTCGATGCATCCCTGTAGAAGCAGGGCACCACTATTTGGTAGACTCCAGCCGAAGCTGAGTCTATACCGTTTTCTCACATTTATGGTAGTAGTCAGATTCAAGAATTTGGTAAACTTCTACTCTCTACACTGCTGCCTCAGGAGCGACTTAGAAACATAGAAGGATGAAAGTATTCTCGAGTTGAAATTCTATCGGATTTATAAACTTCAAAATCGTACTCATTCATGTACGTAATCATGGTGTGCTTTAGGCAATGTCTTTCATGATTAGACAGTCCATATGAGCAAGCTAAAAAGCCATGGAATCCTCGTTCGCTAGGTACTTCTATGGGTAATGCTTTAGGCATAAGTCTTCGAATGAAAATCATAGCGGAGGCTTATTCAGCTATTCCATGCCATTGTTAGCTATAATGGTCTCTCAGCTTCTTGATAGTCAAGTGGAGATTCACGTTTTGTACCCACATAAAGTGGTTTTTGTTAGAAACGTCCAAATCAGTGAGATCAAACTTTTGACGGTTTGACAATCCATTGAATGGAGGGAACAAGATTGTGAATAATGCTATAAGAAATAAAATATCCATAAGCATTAAAGTTAGAACATTCGGGTTCTAAGACATGGTCTACATGAAAAATTCGAGTTTTCATGGATGTATTGTTTTATGAAAACTTTGGGTTCAAAGGCACTAAATTGGAAACTATAGGTTCAATTTAGTTTATGAATGTGTTGACCCTAAAAACTACAAAGCTCATGTGGTGCACAGGCCGAGTAACTAATGAGCTAACTACGTCCTTCGGTTGACGTGGGGAATGCGAACTCGTCGGCCGAGCTCAGCCGAGGAGTAAAATTTGTTAATGTTGCGTTGAACGCGCTACTGACTTCTTGATCTTGCAACTGCGACCGAGGAAGGAACACGTCTGCTAGTTCTGCAAAGTTCATGAATTGTCGGTGCCGGGTTCGATCATGGTGATTATATTCGTAAAAGTATAAGCACGTCGAACTGGCTCCAAATTATAGGGACATAAGTACTCAAAAGAGATGTATGTCTTGATGGTAAATGTGGTTCGGCCGTGAGAATGCTGAACTCTGAAACTCACTTGTGAGTATCCAATCATAAAATCACTCGGCGTTCAATGTGTCGAATGTAGTAACTTGTAACACCTTACTTCGTCGAGAAGGCTAATAAGATGACCTTTGCCAATAAGGATTCGAAAACCCTTCTTGACCGAGACTTGGATAGGTAACCAGTCGGCCTCGACGTAGTGCTGTTTATCCAAACTAAAGGTGCTCCTCGGTCGGTTAATTCTACGACAACAGTGTTGTTTATCCAAACTGAAGATGTTCGCCAGTTGCCTTCATAGTGCTGTTTATCCAAACTGAAGATGTGTTGGCGGAAAAAGAAAATAAAAATTCTCAAGATGTTTGAGGGTTTGCGTAGGGCAATTTGTGTGTTGAATTGGAGAAGCCCTTCTCCGTCACTGAGCATCTTGTATTTATGGCATTATGTCTTCTGCTTGCTAGATAATAATTTTTTAGAGTCCAATTACAACTCTAACTCTATCAATATCACTTCAGAACTGGTGTCTAATCACCTTGGCCGTCCAATATAAAGACCATCTCTTAATTTTCTTGAAAATATAAGTATATCTTTCCACATACATGACCTCACCAAATGCATGCATCCTATTCCAACTGAAACTTCTCTTTCTCCACCATGTTGGTCCAGGTACAACTGTGCATGCATAATAAATTGCATTTCATTTGCAACACAACCTGATCACTTTAAGAGACCATTTTCTATTAAAAACCATCTGACGAACCGCATTGTCCTTTTATGATTATCCATGACTTTTCAGATAAAACAAAAATAAAACATAGGCTTATCAAGTCACCAAAAACTAGGCCTATAACTCTATTGTCGCATTAACCCATGCATGCATTCATCCATCCTCGCATGCTTCATTGCCGTACGTATCCCAATATCCCAAATGGTCAAATCAATGGGGATTTAAACAAATATTAGGTTTAAATGGTTTACTATATTACTAATAGATAATATCATGATTAAAATCACAACATTATTTCTCAATAATAATTGAAAATTATTTCAACCGCTCTATCATTCAACGACACTTGATTACTCGGGCCGATAATGTAAAATCGGGTCCAAACAGAACGTTTAGTTCATATAGAGAGGTTCCTGTAAGAACACAAAATATAATATGTTGATTTAAGCGTAGTGGATTTGAGTTGCTTCATGAACTCAAGTATGAGAGCTTTGGGACTACGAAAGGATGTCAACGGTTCAAAATAGAAAATAAACATTGAATCGTTAATGTCCAAAAGTGATCTTCAGGTGAATAATTTTGGATTAACTGTTAGAATAATGGACTGTTGGTCACTTTTAATTAATTCAATCAATCGGGACAAACGGGGTCGATTGTGGAAGCAAAGTAATGACAATCTAGTCATATTAGCTTCGGTTGGCAATAGGCCAAGTGACAATTACATTAAAATTAATTAGCGTAAACCAAAATACCCCAAATTAAATGGGTATGATTTATAACGCAAGAATGCTGAAAATTGGCATTGGGTCAAAAAAGGGTTGCAGCTCAGCCTTACTTGGGCTAGCTGCAGTCCACGGACAAGCCCTGCAGTACCGTTGCATGCCTTATAAGCCTCGTGGAGGCTACGGGCTTCAAGCAGTGAGTATGGGTTGAGCCTAGTAGCATGGGCTGCTGGTTTGGGCCAAAATAAGGGCACGGTGGGATAAGCCTAGCACGGGGCTGGCCTGGGTGTGCGGAAAAGCCTAGCCGAAGCTGGCTTTTGGGTTTTGGGTCGGGGAGAAGGCAAGCCCAGCAGCATAGGCTACTAGCGAGTTGGGCTGAGGCTTCTGGCAGGCCTGGGCTTAAGAACAAAGGCCTAGCAGCATAGGGCTATTGATTTTTAGGCCAATGACACAGTAAAACAGATCCAAGAAAGCTGCAGACCTCTTTTGGAGTTGGGGTGGGCTGAAGGCCCGAGGAAACCCTACCAGGCCCAGGGCCTAGTGTGTCTTACATGCGTAGCAAAGCCCAAAAGGATGCTACTGTGTGGTCTGGACATCATACAACATCATCCCAAGGTCCTTTACATGGCAGGGCTCAGCTCGGTGGTGCTCGTGGCGGTGAGCTGTGGCTTATGCTGCAAAAATCCCAATTTTTTTTTCAACTTTTGCTAGGGTTTGAAAACCCCTAATTGCTTCTAATTTATTTCAATGCTTTGAATCAGAAATTCCATATAGCGAAAATTGCATAATGTATGAAACGTATATATTGACAAATATATGAAACATATAATATATATAGATATATATCAGAAAATGTAGAAGGTTCATGCATCATAGGGAATGTTTTCATGCTTCATGGTCATTTCAAATATCTTACTTTATTTTAAAAGAACCTGATTGGCAGAAAACAACTACACCTATGAATTTGTAGAAGATCCTTCTCTAAAAGTCATGCATCTCCAATGCGTTGTATCACTTTTAACACATTAAAATTAAATTGAATCAATATCATGTAGATTAATTCAATAAAATAATAATTTAATCATAAAAAGAATGATTAAAAGGTAATACTCCCCTAATTGAAGAATAAACTCTCTTTAGCGCAACTTCAAGAGCGTGCTAATAATGTGTTGTACGCACAATTCACTAAACAATTATGGAGGCCAGAACGAGAGAGGGGGTGCGGCATAGAGAGAGAAGAGAGAGATTATTTATAGTAGTAGGGAAGGTTAAATCCTTACTCCAATAAGATTACAACTCTAATAGGATAATATCTAGTCTAAGAGATTTAGTAGAATCCCATAAGGATATTCCATATATAATAAGATTTGCACGATCACATTCCTAATCTAATAGGACTGCAACAACACTCAAGTTATTTCTCGAAGTGAAAATAACATAGATATGACAAATTGGAACCCTTGTACAGCCATTTACCAATACAATAAAAAAGAAAATCACTGTGACCTGAATTTCGAATAGCTTTATCCCAAAAATTCAAATCATGAAGTGATGTCTTTTTGATGTCTTAATTTGAGTTCTCAAATTTGACTGAGAGACTACCTGAAAAAATTAATAATAATTGAATGACTCGTAAAACACGTTACTGAAAATATTAATTTTCTTATAGAAGTGAAATTAGTCCACATTTGAATGTTTTTTCGCTAATTAGTACTACAATTTAATTACATTCATCTCTTATTGTAAATAAACAGGTCTTATGTTTGGCTCTTATATATAAATGACGCATTCGATGCTAAATTATATGGCAAGCTCATTCTGTAGCTTATCTCAATCCCTCACCCTTTTAGTGTTAGATAACTCGTTGTATCTTAAAAGAAATATATGATTTTTCATATAATTTGATGGTTGAAGGATATTTTGTGAAGCCACCCTCTAAACAGTCGAAAAACAATATCAGGATCGCTTGTACTGTAAATAATGATAATTTGATCAATCACAGATTGCAAATCAATACTGGTATAATGAGGTATTCATGATATTCTTCATCGAAGCTGCTTCTCAACTCATTAATCTTCACCGCAACTGTTGTGAAAGGTCATCTTCTGCTGTTTTTGAGGTGCATATACCAACTTCCCAATATGCATGTCTGTCTCCTCCATCAAAATAGACCGTTAGGGCTAGACTACCATATCTCTCTCCCTCCCTCTCTCTCTCTCTCTCTCAATACTAACATCTGTAAGAAGCTTCATATACGGAAGGGTTCGAAAGAGCTTTCAAACAGTAAATGCAAAGCATTTCAGTTACTTGCACAGCCAAACATCTTCAAGTGTCTTTATATGAAAACCATTATTTACCTTTTTCTCTCACCTTCCCAATAGAAACCCATATAAGCAACCCAACGTTATAATTTCTCCAACCATACACACACACACACCCTGTGTAATTCCTAACCATTAACAACCCTTTAAAAAATAGATTTCAATAAACCGCTTTGACTATATAATCAAATTAACTTTCTTTACATATGCATGCATGATCGATGCACCCACTGTTTCACATCATACAAAACCTACTTTTTGCCTTGTGTAAACCCATACCTTTCTAATTCTTACCCTTTTGTTGTCCTCATTGAATGCATTTTGTGACATGCATGGTTGCTCAAGATTTTAATGCACGTTGGCTTTATTAAATTCTCATAACAATTCTACATGAACTGATTTGGACTTGTAACATGAATAACAAGGCGCAGCTAATAACAGCCAGAATAATGCTTAGATTTTGAAGAAATATATTTTTTATGGAGGGGAGTCACTGATAGCAAACTTTTTGAAAAAATGTATTTTATGGAGGGGAATGGAACTAACATTCTCATTATTCTACTTTCTCAAACTCTCATTTTCACTATGCAATGATGCACGATGATCCGAATCTTTTATTTTTTTAGGTCATTCTTTAACAATGCAAAAAGAAAAATAAATATAATAATAAACTGAATATGAAATCGTTTATTCATATAACAATTATCTAATAAATAGAGAAACCTTAGTTTTCATGTAAACATTAAAATCAAATTCTGAGAACATTAATCAGATGATTCAACAATTTCTAATTTGGTTGATTTTTGGTATTAATTTGGTGACCTAGAAATTATCATTAAGTAACATTGCAAGAAGAAAAGAAGTGTTGGGAATGTAAATTGAGAAGGATTAAGTGAGAAGGCTACTAGCATCCATCCTTTATGAATATGTTGTTTATATGCTTGGCTTCAATGACACCAAACACGAGTGAACGTGTTGAGAGTGAATATAATATCAGGAATTAACCCTTACATATATATTGTAGTTTATCAAATGATATGTGTCATTGTAGATTGGTCAAGATTGTTTGTTACTTTTTATGAATAAATTTGTGTTTGCAAAGCTCTTTTTTATTCCATCTCATGTTTTCATTCACTTCATATGTGTGAAATGAAATGCATATAATAAAATGATATCTAAACAAATTCAACCAAGTAACCGACAAAAGCATTTGTTATGATTATTAATTAGCAAATGCCACCTCCTAGAAGGTTTTTTAGAGATATAAGAGAGAATGAATCAATAGGTGATGAAGATGCTATCATATTAATTATGTTATATGTGAGAAGAGTCTTAAACGGCAACGAATTTTGAGACAACCAACTAGTTAAGAGAGGGTTCTTAGACAAAGTGTGACGTGTTATCCAACACAACGATGAAGTAACCCATAAGAATTTATTTGTTGGACCTTCCCTGTAACTTCTTGTTTCATGCATGCCTTGTACAATAACCAACACCTATTAAACCACTATAAAATAACAGTGTTTTATACATAGTCAAGTACAGTTAGTTGGCTTTTCAGTGGTGATTAAGTCTAATCACAACAAACCAACATAGCCATTCTCCAATTGATCGTGATATTTCAAATTAAAAATTATCTATACTTAGTGACTTGAGACAATTAAGACAATGACAGTTTAGCTACCTTAATTTGTGGTTATACCTCTTTCTAATCTGAGGCTGATCGTGATTAACATTCTCTAAACTGTGTCCAATCTGTCTAATTAATCTACACTCCCAATCATACATAGCAGCACTAACAAAATTAGCATATCCATGGAACGTTTATATCAATAATATGACGTTAATTCCATGATTAAACCTGCCAATTCTGAACCGATCGATTCATTCCCATATTTTGCATAATTTGAAGCTGCTAGGAACTGCCAGCTGTTTGTTAATTGTTTTCTTGGGGTTAATTGTGGGTATATATATCTGTGGGAATTGGGATATGATGAATATGCATGCATCAGCTTTCCAGTCAAATTAGGTATATATTAATTTAATTGTACAATTGCGCAGCCTTTCAGTTGAGCATTGGTTGAGAATTACCTATATATTCTGTCTTTGAAATAAATAATAAGAATCTGAAACTTGTAGATATGGCTATGTAGCTTTGTGGCATGCTTACCGGAAGTCCTATCATTTCTTTTGTTTTATTTTATATAATATCTTATTGTGAGGAATTGCTACGGTTATCATTTAGTGATAGTATGACATCCTACCTACTAAATTACTAATTAAGCCAATTTACAGTTCTTTATGGCCACACAAAAAATTGTATTAGATTATGCCTTTTTAATTGAAGTGATATAGAGTGTGTTTATCATGATAAATAAAATTAAAAAATGCATGTTTTTAGTTGTAATCTTACCCACCACCTTTAATAATTTGTTTCATGAAGCTCACCTATGGTATGTAACTTTCTCAGTATGGATGGATTATAGTGCTAATTAATATCCATAAGGTCAATTAGTTGTTAATGGTTACGAATAATATGATACAATTGAGAGAAACTTTCAATTAGAGAAACTTTAAATTTTCAGTTTAATAATATGATATAATTGAAATAAAACTTTTAAAAGTTGTTTAAATAGTTTTAATAAATCCTAGATACGAAGAAAAATTAAACGGGAAAATAAAATTTTGAAACTTGAAATGTGTTTTTGACCTCCTAAATGTTGTTAAAATGCTAATTATTTGTCCATCCATTCCAATAAATTCATTGTATCGGTCTATTCTATTCTATTTTTTTTTTATAAGAACCCTTTATGTCTACCAATTTAGTATTGAGGGTGGGCAAACGAGTTCTAGACCCACAGGTCGAGGTGAATCCACGTGGTTCAAGGGGGTACGGGACAGGTCCAAAATTTATATATACAAAACGAGGCGGGACGGGTAGGGTGGGGAAAATGGCGGGGCGGGGTGAGTCCAAAAAACTGAGGCAATGATGCCCTAGCTCGGACTGTTGCTACATATATTAGTGATTTACTTCGTCCTATGATGGCTCTGCCTCTCATGAAGAAGGATGACAATTTTGCAGTGTGCTTGATAAATGTTATGTTGCAGAATCAAGATCATGGATGAACAAATTTAAACTTGTTCAAGTCCTAGCAGCTAGAAAAGCATCGTGACAAATTTACACAACATTTGAAGGTTAGTGTAAACTCCCCACCCACTCATGTAAATACCTTTTGCCTTCTCCCAATTCTAATAATTGAGATACTTCAGGAGGTTGCAACACGCCCTCTCTCTCTCTCTCTCTCTCTCTCTCTTCTTTATTGTGACTCCAAATCCTTATCCCTCGCTCTCTCAATGTCGCCTTCCGCCGCCTCCAATCTTAAAACTCACAAACTTCGTCGAATCATATCAACAACTGATCTCGCTCTCTCCCTCTTTATTTCCTTGTGCGACTCCAAAACTTTCTCCCTTGCCCTCTTAATATCGCCTTTTATTGCCTTAGATCTCAAAACTCATAATCTCTGTCAAGTCCAGATTGACGACCCACACTTTTGGCTTCAAAATTAAGAAAGAAAAAAAAATTGGACCCGTGAACCTGTAGGAACCGGCCAGTTACAAAGGGCTTGGTTAGGTACAGTTTCATTTTTGAAAATATGATAACCCATCTTGTAATAACTCGTCCCTAATTTTACGATTTTATTAATTTTAAATGTATGAATTGACCAAAATGCCTCTAGAGGCAAGATTGTTAACTTTCGTTGACCGTTATTTCGTAACGCGTATGAGCTATTATTTTACCATATTCTCGAAGTTCTTGTCTAGACGTGTGGGTGCAAGCGGTTTTGTGAGCCAATGGGGCCTACACCACATTCTCTCCCATCTCCCCCGTGTCTTCCAGTTTATCGGATTCCCTCTCTCTAACTCTTTCACCTTTCTAACTCACTCTCCTCCTTAACTCTCTCCGACACCGTCTTTCCTCTGTGACACAGTAAACCTACCACCATCCTTATGACCTCAAGTGTTCGCTTTCAAAATCCTCAACTTCCTCTCGTTTCTCTCTTCTGCAAATGTAGAAAATGCACAACTACAGAACCGTCGTCGACATGATTCACAATGAACCACACAATACCACCATCTGTGTGCCCTCTCCTTTCTCCTTCACATCACTCGTTCTTCCCTGAGCTCAAGAACCATCACTAGCGTTATGTTTTTTGGCGAACTGCAACAACTCGATCATGGTGAGCTTCTGGACCCCTCCCCCCCAAACCTCAAATCCTTCTTATTTTGAACTCCTGATAATGTTGTCAACCTTGAAAGTGTGTTTTGGGGGTGATTTAATGCAGGATGCATCTCGAGGAGTTTTCCCCAGATTTCTGGAAATTTAACCGTGGCCATTAGGCCGTTTTTTCAGTTGTCTCCGACCACGTTTTGGCTCTGTGTTGGTATGATTCTATTATCCTTCTTACAAGCTTAAATTCCATAGGTAGAACATTGAAAAGGGTTGGGTATCGAGCTCGGAATGAGCTCTGGAAGTTGGAGAAAAAAACTGCAAAATCTGGAAATTTGCGAAGAAGGCACATGGGCGACACGTGCAGTGTGTGGCTGCTTGTACAACCACCTCATGGCTGCACGTGCGACGGGTCATGGAGGAACCCGAGGTCTCTCCTTAGGTTTCTTGACGCGCCGAACCCGAATTTGCCCTCTGTTTTTTGAAATTCGACCGTTTTAAAATAGTTTCTTTATTAGCCATACTTTGTACGAATACGCAAATTTACGTTAGTACATTATATATTTATGTAAATGGTTTTGTTTCTAGGTGAAACGCATCGCAAGGATCTTCGATGCCCGCGAGGCAGGTTCGACTCGACGACATGATTTGTGAGTGGGCCTTTACTTTTAAATATTATATAATTATTTAGTTTCCATTTATATATTTAATAAAGAAGTTTCTACGTTACGGCTAGATTAGATTAACGTTTATGAGAATTAGCGCATTGACGGAATTTATGAAATTATGCTACGTCCTACGGGATGCATAGGTATGCATACTATTATGGGATGCCTTAATTATATTTACAATCACGAATATTATTATTTTATTGTTGTGAATTAAATTTCCATAGCATGATCATATTTATATTACTGCTCATCATGCATGATACACTAGTGTTTGTACTTGCTCGAACTTGGCCAGTCTTCACGTGTATGTTCACATCCCACTGATACGCTCACTTTGAATTCATTATAGATGCCAGTCCTGTTTGCTATAGGCAATTAGGACTCGTATGTGACGTGCATAGCGTCAATCTTCACGTGATTGTAGTACTATAGCATAAATCATTATTACACCCAATCCTGTTGAAATTGGTACCAGGTGGAATAACTTGCAATTTAAAATCTATATACATGCTTATTTGACTAGTCACCAACACTCATCAACTAAGATCAGATATGTTAGTTTACTCACAACGAAAGTAGTCAATTCAAGGCTCAGTTTACTGAAGTGTTCCTAGTTAACTAAGATCCAGTTCAGTGCACAATTTAACTCTGACAATCTTAGTTGCATGGACTTATCTATTTGCTAATAATGATGAACATATATCACAAGCAAAGAGTAAGATAAGTAAACTTGAAAAGCGATAAATTGCACGAGATATTTTTGGCCAAAAAACCCGCCTTTGGCTTAAAAAACCGGGGACTCTCCACTGAGTCCAATCCATTAGTGTAAACAAAGTTCATACAAAGATCGCACAATCGTAATTCCTAGATCTCTATCTACGGAACAGCTTCACAAGGAACACAAAAACAACCTCATCGACGTCAATCCGTGCATGCAAGGGTTAGTTTAAGAGTTGTCCGTACAGTTGTACAGAAATGGAAGAAAAATCCGAGAGGGAAGTAGGGAAATAGAGGGTCAACGAGTTGATATGTGTGTATGAGTATGTGGTCCAGGCTGCATCCAACCAAAAACAAAGAAAATCTAAGTTTTAATTAGGTCCAAACCATTAAGACTTAACATATTTGGTCCACATCCAAAGATTAAACTATACAACACCACACAACGTTCAAGGGAAAAATCGTCATTCCACGCTAGGAAAGATAAAATAGATTGTATTTCGGGATGGGTTGTCACAACCTACCCCCTTAAGAAAATTTCGTCCCCGATATTACACAACAACAACAACAACAAACAAACCATTAGTAATCATAAAACAGGCGTGGATACATCTCTTTCATCTGTCTCCCAGGTAGCTTCCTCCACTGAGTAATTCCTCCACAAAACTTTCACTAAATGCATAGTCTTATTCCTTAGAACTTTATCTTTCCAATCCAGAATAGTCACTGGCTCCTTATCATAAGTCAAATCTAGACTAATTTCTAAAGGTTAAGGAGGTATCACATGTGACGAATCTGAAACATAATGACGAAGCATGGAAACATAGAACACATCATGCACTTTAGACATCTCTAAAGGCAACTCAAGCTTGTAAGCAACTTCATCGACTCTCTCGATGATCACATATGGTCCGATGTACCTAGGACTTAGCTTACCTTTCTTCCCGAACCGTACCACACCTCCCCACGGTGAAAGCTTTAAAAACACACAATCACCCACTTTATACACCCTGTCAGTAGCATGTTTATCTGCTAAGCTCTTCTGTCAATCATGGGCCGCTTTCAAGTTAGATTTAATCACTTGAATATTCTAAGTAGTCTCCTCCACTATCTCAGGGGCCCACCAAAACTCTCTTGCCGACCTCTGACCAACACAAATGTGTACGACAAGACTTGCCATAAAGTGCCTCAAAATAGGTTAGCGCGACAAATATACAATTTTGTTGCGCAACTTCGTCGGAAATAATTTAATGGGACTAACAACTTGCGTGACGCAATCTTTCATCGCGCAAAACTACTTTGTGTGACAAAAAAAACCCTTCGTCACACAAAGGTTCGCAGAAAAAGCGTGATTGCCTATATTTTGGCGCCAAAAACAGATACAACGTGTGTCACTTTGCACGACCAATATTTTGTCGCGCAAAGGTTCACACATTTACTAGATTTTCAGTTGTTTAGCAAAGTGTTGAATGCGGTATTGTTCCATGGTTTTGCACGACGAAGGTTTCGTCGCGCAAAGAAGCCAAAATTCCTTTAAATTGATAGTTTCACTTAGTCTCAACACAACTCAATCTGAAAACTCTTTACCTTCACTGAATTATTATTCCAATTTTTGTTTGTTTTTTTGTACGCGATGGCAAACTTTGGTAATCCTTCATAAAAGAGAGTTCAAGGCGAAGGTTCTGAGAAAGGTAATACGTACTAAATTTTGTTGGTTGTGTAAATTAATTAAATATTTGAGTAAACTAATATAAGGTTTTATTTTGTTGGTAGACAAGAAAAAGAAGAGAGCTGTGACATGCATTTGATACATTTCTTCTGCTAAGAGCCGCTACTGAATCACTTACGCATAATTAGTAGGATATAAGAAGTCAGATATAGTGAAGAAGTTTAGGGGCGGCATCGAGGTATTGGTGCGTGACCGATGTGGAGTGAATTGGGAGTCTTGGAGAGACGTCCCCGAAGAGATAAAGATGGTCATGATCGATGCGTTAGCAGTACGTGTAAATTATTAATTACTTAAATAATAATTTAGTATATTAGATAAAATATAATAGTGATTTGTATAATTTATTTATTTTTGCATATCAACTTGATTGGGACATTGACAAAAGTGACACAAATCTGATGACGTGCATCGATGTTGTGTTCAAGTATCATTTTCAGGAGTTAAAGTTTGATGTTGAATATCACACAGAGCGACACGGAGTGGCTGGACCAGCAGATGATTAGAATAATTTTTTTTATTAGTCTATTTATGATTTATTAAATAATGACACTAAATTATTATTAATTTGAAAGAATAAATTTATCTGGATTGTATTTATTTTGTTTCGTGTCGAGAACAGATTTCTAAAATACTATAATATTAACATTAGTATTTTGAGAAACTATTTTTGAAAAGGAATAAAATAAATATTTATGATCGTCACGCAAGGATTTACACAACAAATGTTTGTTGCTAACCTTTATAGGGCGAGATTTCGTCGCGCAAAAATAATGTAAAATGGTCAGTTAGCATTTAAGTCGTCTTATTTACTACATATTTACCGTTTAATTACACGACGAAAGTATGGTCGAGCAGAACATTGAGGGATGAGATTTCGTTGCGCAAAGTGATGGTCGGTGGTGTTGAAGTCAAGTCATTTATTGTGTATTTAATTCGTATTTATTTTGTACTTTGTGCGACGAAAGGTTCACCACATAAAGGTTGTAGTCCTCAACACGTGACGAACAGTTCATCGCATAAAGTGTTACGTGTTCTTTATAAGCACATATTGTGTTGCAGCTTTCTTGACATTTTTTTGTAGACATGATGGCAAATAATAAGAACAGTAGGAGAACAGCAGTTTAGGCTCGAATGGAGGAAAGAAACTGGCAGCAGAGCATGCTCCTCGGGCCCCATGATATGACGAAATATGTAGAGTTTGGGCATGTGATTGGTGTAGCAATGCGGAACAATTGTCCTTCTACTGAGTGGCGCACTTGAAAATATGTGCCAGTGGACGTGAGGAAGGCGGTGATAGATCAATTATTAATAAGTGTGACAAATGTTGAAAATAATTAATTGTGTGAAATTGTTTGTTATATGTTGTAATTAGTTATTTGCATATATGTGTAATAGTGTAACTATACTCTTGATGATACGAACAAAGAGTTGATGAAGTTGATGGAGGAGGCGTTGAAGAAGGGTTACAAACAGTGGCTTTATGACGTGGAGCAGAATGGAGGACCATCGGAACAGTAGTTTTACATTTATGTCTTTTAGGACAATATTTAATTTTAAGGTTTTATTCTAAGTTATGTATTTGGACTTAATTAGGCTTTAATTCATGTTTTGTTGTTTAATTAGGTTTTATTCTATGTTATGTATTGTTTTTTAGGACAATATTTAATTTTAAGGTTTTATTCTAAGTTATGTATTTGGACTTAATTAGGCTTTAATTCATGTTTTGTTGTTTAATTAGGTTTTATTCTATGTTATGTATTAGGACTTATTTAAGTTTCCAATTATTTTTAGAATAAATTTAAGGGTAAATCTCAGTTTATTACCCTCAAGTTTAGTGGTTTTCAACATTTGGTACATGAAGTTTTTTTCATCCCAGAATCATACCTAAAGTGTTAATTTTGGGACAATCTTATACATCCGTTGGTCCGGCTGTTAAGTCTCCCGTTAACTAATGACGTGGTGCCTATGTGGACAATGATTGGGCGCCACGTGTCATTAAGGGGTCCACGTGGACATTAAAATTTCAAAAAAAGAAAAAAAAACCCTACCTGTCTTATACCTCTCCCAACCCCTCCCTCCCTTCTTTCCTCTGCAACCCCCATCCATCCCCCCTCTCTTCTCTCCTCTTCAACTCTTACTTTCCCTTCTTTCCTCCGCAACCACATTCTTCATCTCAGCCCTAATCTCTCTCTTGCCCTACTACTCTCACTCTTTGGCCGCCTTTCTTAACTCTCTCTCTTGCAAATCGCCATGGCCATCACCTTTTCAGATCTCTACACCAATGCCGATCTCAAAACCCTCGACAAGTTCCAAAATCTTATTCGCCATCGTCAGAATCTTCTTCATCTTCGACAACCCAACCACCATCTTCATCCTTCTTCCTCTCCTCTGAACCTAACTCTCTCAAACTACCCATTTTCCAATTCCTCCCCACAAGGTTCCAAACTCAACCATGAAGGTTGCACAATTGAAGCAGTCAGGTTATAGTAAACCTGTAAGTGTGTTGTTGTGTGGAGCAGAGATTTTGATCTTCAGGAGTTTTAATTTTGCAAAGAAAGAATGAGGAATTGATAGGGTGAATATTGCCCAGCTTTATCGCTTCACCATGGTTGATTAGATCCGAAATGGAACATGAGAAGGAATCGATGGGAATTTTTTAGGTGGAAAATTAGGGTTCAAAAAGGGCTGCTTCAATGGTGGCAAATGGGTATCAGGGAAAGGAAGGTGGGGTGGGTGAGGGGCGAGATAAAGATTTAACCCAATTTTTTTTAGGAAAACTAATGAAAAAGGCTTGAAAACTTTGAGTTGTAACGATAAGGACAAAATAAAGGGTAAGGTGAATAGTACCAAGATTGACTTTTTAGTGTAAAAATGTGGTTTTTCGTTAAAATGAACAATACCGGGAGCTTTTCGTTAAAGTTCCCTTTTTTGTTTTTTTTCTATTTTTTGAATTTTTTTTGCATTTTTAATTTTCACATGGACCCCTTAATGACATGTGACACCCAATCATTGTCCACATAGGCACTTTAGGTATAACTCTGGGACGAATGTATGAAACTTAACAGCCAGACTAACGGATGTATAAGACTGTCCCAAAATTAACACTTTAGGTATGACTCTGGGACGAAAAAAACTTCATGTACCAAATGTTGAAAACCACGAAACTTGAGGGTGGTAAATTGAGATTTGCCCTAAATTTTATAATTGAATATTTGTTTGTAATTATGAAGTTTACGTAAATATAAATACTAAAGATCTATGTTTACGTAAACTTCATAATTATAATCAATTACGTATTCATTCGTTGCTATAAATTTTGCGCGACGAAAACTTAGTCGCATAGAATTTATCGACGATCTCACACAAACACGCTTGCATGACGAACATTTTGTCACGCAAAGGGCGTAAAAAACGCAGTTAGGTTTACCACTATATTTCGAATCTATATGTTTTGCGCGATGAATTGTTCGTCATGTAAGGTGTAAAAAACACGGGTATATTTGGTGCCATGTTTCGAACCTATATGTTTTGCACGACGGCTTGTTCGTAGCACAAATTCTTCATCTTTATAATCTGATTCTTCAAGTGCAGAGGTAGAAACTACAAATTTTGCAACTGCTACCTCTGCCACATTTCCTCACTGTTGTATTCAGTAAGTGTTTCCGTAATATATATCAAAATTTTGTTGTGAATTCAAACTAACGCCATTAAATTTGTTGTGTATAGGGTTAGTGTGCACGATTATCACTCGGTGAACGACAAAATTAAAGGTATATAGTTTGGTTTTTAATTAGGAGTTATTTGAATTTACAACAAATTAGATGTGAATTGTTAATGAGGGTCGTTAATTTGTTTGTTAATTAGAGGTGTATTGTTTGTATTTGGTTTTTGGATGAAAACCAAAAGTGTACGTCCCGTACAAAATTGTTTTGTGTTGTACTAAGTTAGTCGTAATTAACTATGTACACGTATTTTCAATAAGAACGTAGTCTCCCATTCGACGATTAGTTGGATTTCGTGAATTGTCCCATTGTTTGGACAGTTTGGGAATTTTATAGAGCGTAGTTTACGGTTGAAGGATTAGATTTCGATTGTGGAATTTCGATCACATCTCTTTACGTTCTTCAAGTGCCGGATAGGTATTTTGATATCTACATCGGCCACTTGAAGAACTGTAGGGAGATGCTACCGAAATTTTTACACATCGAAATCTAATCCGTTGGAGTCGTAAATTGCGTCACATAACTGTGCATTCTCGAATGGGTTTAGGGCCCTAACTGGAGACATAAGGTGACAATATCTTGCTGGAGTTATGTATTGATTGCAATTTTATTATGCTTGCAAACATCATGGACAGATAGTGGATACAGAATCTAACCAGACGTGCACCCGAGTACTTAGATGGAATAATTGAGTTTATTAAGTTTGCATCTAGACACAACACGGGGGGAACTAGAATCCGATGTCTATGAAGGAGGTGTACCAACACCTTAAAGAAGACTTTTGAAAATGTTTGATTCCTTTTATTAAGAAATGGGATGAAGGACACATATACGACTTGAAATCACCATGGGCAACAATTAGACTACTCTTCGTCATTAAATGTGACACGAATGGAAAATGTTGAACCTAATGTAGATCCTAACGAACAGGTTATCAATATTATAAATGACATTTTTCCATTCCCCTCGATTAATATGAACGAGGGAAGAGATGATGATGTGCCTGAACCGAGGGACAGTGAAGCTTTCGAACAATATGAAAAACTGTTAAAAAGTGTGAACCAAGAATTATACCCAAGATGTGAAGACTATTTGGTGCTCACAGCCATTGTGGAGTTGATGCATGGCAAAATAAAGTATCGAATTTCCAACCAGTGCTTAGACTATTTTTTTAGGGGTTATCAAGAGAATGCATGGCAAAATAAAATTCACGCTTCCAAAAACAATTGTATATTGTTCTATAAGAAGAATAAAGCGTTGGATATATGCCCAGTATGTAATGAGTCGAGGTTCAAAATGATATTGCAAAATAGAATGACGAAGATTCCACATAAAGTTATGCGTTATTTGCCACTAAAGCCGAGGTTGCAACGATTGTATATGTAAACACATACTGCAAGTGACATGAGATGGCATAAAGAAAGTCGGGTGGATGATGACATGATGAGGCATCCTGCAAATGGAGAGGCATGGAAAGATTTTGATTGGATGTACCTTGACGTTGCAGCTGAGACTCGTAATGTTAGGTTGGGACTTGCCACTGACGGATTCAATCCTTTTTGCGTTCTAAACCAATACCACAGTAGTTGGCTGATATTTTCTTTTTTGTAATTATAAACCTGGATAGATTAATGTTAAAATGTAATATGTAGGATTGATATGTGATTCAATCCTGGTTCTTCACAACAAAAAACAAAACACAACAAATTGAGAAAATAAACGAAGACAAAGTATTTGTACAAAATCTTGCACGAGGAAAAAACCCACCACACAGGCTCGTCATTTAACGCAAGCTCCAACCTTTGCATGTTACAATTAATCCTAAGACTAGGAATAACCAACATATAGACTCTTTACATTTGCTAGGAAATAACCAACTTAATTACACTTTCATTTTTCCTTATAATTTGCCGCCTTGGAAATGCATGAAGAAAGAATATATGATGATGACTCTTTTGATCACTGAGGATCCTGGTAAGTCTATTGATGTTTATTTGCATTCGTTGGTTGATGAGTTAAAAGAATTATGGGAAAATGGTGTATGCACAAACGATAAGTCCACTGGGAAGATGTTCACAATGCGAGCAGCAATGATGTGGATAGTACATGATTTTCTAGCATATACCATGGTCTCTGGGTGGAGCACTAAATGTTATTTTGCATGTTCAGTTTCTAAAGATGACGTCACGTCTGGTTGGCACGCTAAAAAAGTTTGCTATCTTGGTCATCGGAGGTGGTTGCTTGGACCATTAGTGGCGTGAGAAGGACAAAGAGTTTGACGGCAAATTAGAGCCTCGGCTTAGACCCAGAAAGTGGTCCCGTGACCAAATTTTAGAACAACTTAAACCGTTTGGATTTCGATCCTTTTGGGAAAACAATAACTAGGCCCTGACCAACAACAAGGTTCTAAAAAATGCTAGGAGCTAGTCAAGCGGCTTGGTGGGGTCTAGGCGGGCGCCTAGGTGGATTTAGGTAAATTTCTTGTATATCCTATAAATAAGTGCATATTGACACTTACAAAAAAATTATACTTGTATCAAATCCATGGATAAGATAATGAAAAAATGAAAAAAATGCAAAAAGAGTATCCAACAAGTCCAAAATTTAAAAACACATTAGGCATAAATGTCATATAACAATAGTGAGGAGTATTGTAGGATAACACATGTACAACAAGTTCACAATTTAAAACCACATAAAATGAAAAATAGGAGGAAAAGGAAATATAATAATGTAGACATGATTTTTTTTTTTTTAATTTCAAAAAAAAAAAAAAAAAAAAAAAAAAAAAAAAAAAACACCACCTAGCTGCCTAGCATTGCCTAGCCCACCTAGGGCTGCCTAAACGGCCACCTAGAGCCTAACCAATTTTTCCAACCGATTTGCAAGAAAACGCCTCGAGTTAAAACACTGATCAGCAACCTATCTGAATTGGACCCACAAGTCTATATTTTTTTAGCTCCCGTACTAGTCCAAGCTATAACTGAGAAATAACCTCGATGTTATGCATGTTGAGAAAAATGTGTTTGACACATTGGTGGGCACAATTCTAAATATTAAGGGCAAGATGAAAGACACTGTTAAAAGCCTATCTCGACTTGGGGAAAATGGGAATACGGCCTTGTTTATGGATGAATAGGGATGGAGACACAACAAGAAGGTTCCTTGCATTTTTTTCACTCAAATGGAAAGACATAAAAGAATTTTTAAAGTTTCTATCTTCAGTCAAGTTTCTAGATTGGTATGCTTCAAATATTGGTCGTTGCGTGAACGTTGACGGCGGAAAACTTTCAGGACTAAAGAGTCATGATTGCCATGTCATTCTACAACAACGCCTACTTCCATTTGGTATTCGACACCTGTTACCCAATGATGTCGTGAAGCCAATTTTATTGTTGTCCGTATTTTTTTCCCAATTGACTGCAAGGTCGTTGCAAAAATCAGACATTATTTAGTTGCACCACGACATTGTCCAAGTCTTTTGCATGTTCGAACAAATATTTCCTCCAGCTTTCTTCACAAGTATAATCCACATTATGATTTACTTGCTAAATGAGTCATTGCTTGATGGACCATTTAACTATCAATTGATGGACCCAATAGAAAGGTATAAACTCGTTATTCAAATGTTTATTCATCATCATACAACGTGTTTATCTAGTTTATTTGCTAACGGTGTTTTGTATTTTTCCAGGCTTCTCGGTGACCTAAAAAAAAGTGTACGAAATAGGGCTAAGCCTGAATTATCCATTATAGAGGTTTGGGTCGCATACGAGTCCTTTACATTTTGTGAAATGCATCTAAAATATTATCAGACAACTTTTAATTGTCCTCTCTTTTTGCCCAAGTCGCACGACCCTTTGGCGAACCTGTTCGAGGGGAGGCATGTACCAAAAATGACATGGAAGTTGCGCATTGGTTCATACTAAATAATTGTGATGAGACATTGATTTACCTAGAGAAGCATGAACAAATGATGAAGTGGGATTCTCCTTCACATCTATATGTGAAGAAGCACCGTGAATTGTTTCCTCGATGGTTTCTCGAATATGTAAGTTTTTTGCATTTGTATTGAATACGTTGTAGTAATTTCATCAATATATTCGAAGTGGGTAAAGCAAGAAGTTATTTTTTGCTATCGTGTCAGGTAAATCAGTTAAAATCATCTAATTCACTCGCTTACACTGAAGAGTTATATAACATGGCATGTGGTCTTATTCAAGCAGAATTGTACTCTGATTGCCATGTTAATGGCGTCAAGTTTTTGGGGGCTGAGCATGATAACAAGTTGTGTACGCAAAACAGCAATGTCCATGTCCTGGGTGGTGGCAAAAGTACAGTCATTAGGTTTTATGGCAAACTATCCAGTGTCATACCAGTGATGTACAAAGACCGTTACCAAGTTATCGTTTTTAAATGCCGATGGTTTGATACAAACCTACATAGGTAGGGAAGTGTTAAGAGGGACCATGGCTTACTCTCAGTCAACACTACCAGAACTTAGTACAATGACGACCCTTACATTTTGGCAAGTATGGCAAAAAAGGTTTTTTATGTAGATGACCCTAAGGTTGGAAGGGGTTGGAAAGTTGTTCAAAGGATTGAGCATAGGAATGTGTATGCTATACCGGACCGAGATTCTAGTTCTGATGGGGACGACATCAACATTGTAGACCAACGTCTTGAGTCTTCGATAAAAATTGGTGGAGAAACAATATGGGATAATAATCTTGTCCAATAACCATTTAAGATACCAGGCATTGCTGGTATCGAAATACCGATTAACTTAATTTCAATTGACCTCGATGATCTTCCCCGATACTATCCACCAGAGGCTGCGAACAAGGACGGTGACGAATCTATCGACAAGGAGGAATGGGACACTGAAGATGATGACACCAACGATAGTGAAGTTATTATAGTTCAGACGAGGATTAATTAATATAATTTTGAATTGATTTGTAAATTAAATGCAATTGTATTTATCATAAAATAATTTTAGTGAAATATATGTAAATTCATGTATTTATTTAAATGTTGGGTTTACCAAAAAAATCCCTTTTTTTTAATTCACACACTTATGCAACGAAATATATAAATTCACTGCGCAAGGTTTTTAATTTTACGTAGGGACACCATGTTGGGTTCTATAAATTCAAATTTTTATAAAAAATTTGAATTTTTTAAAATTATTACACATTCTTGCGCAACGAATACCAAAAAAATCGTCGCGAGAAGCCTACTTAGGCGACAAACTTTCATGTTTGGTCAAGCAATTTCTAATATTTGGCGTGCCGTTAAATTTTGTCTAGAAAAATTTAAATTTCCAGAAAAATTCAAAAAAAGCGCAACGACTTTAGGGTTTGTGTGACGGATGCCTTTGTCATGTGGAAAACTGAACGATGTCTACGCAACAAACCGTACGTCGCGCAAAGGTGTTCATTTTAATTATTTCAAACAACCTTCCTCATTTCCCCTCACTTTCTTCTTTCTCTTGCCCATGCACTCCCTCTCTCTGCCGCTTTCTCCCCCTCGCAAACGCACTCTCCTTCCCTCCCAGCCACTGTCCTCCTCTCTCCCACCCACCCTCCCCTTTTCTCACTTGCTTTCTCCCTCACTCAGGCCCAATCTCCCTGTCTCTCTCCCGCGCAACCCACTTTGTGTGTCCCTCCCTCTATCACTGTCCATCAATCCAGTCGTCGTCCTCCATTCTCAAGTATCTTGCTTTTCTTTTTCTTTTTTTAATTCCATTTTAATTTACCATTTAGGCTTATTAGATTAGGGGATTAAGGTTTGCCGAATAGGATTTCAATTTGGGATAAGGGTTTGCTGATTAGGTTTTCGATTTGGGGATTAAGGTTTAGAATATGGGATTAAGGTTCGACATTAGGGTTTCCAGATTTGGGAATTTTATAATTTGGCCTTAATTTGTAATTAGGGGGAATTTAATTAGAAAATGTAATTTGGGGGATTAGGGTCGGGGGTAGGCACGGATTAGATTAGAAAATGTAATTAGGGGTAATTTGTAATTAGGGTTAATTTTATAATTAGGGCTCAATTGAAATTAGGGCTAATTTGTAATTAGGGCTCAATCGACGATGTGGGATCTTATAATCCACCCCCCTTAGGGGCCTGAGGTCTTCGTCGGCACACCACGGCCAGGGTTAGGCTCTGATACTAAATTGTCACATCCCAGCCAGGGGTTCACCACATCCCAAGCCCGCTCCACCACTATAGCACGATATTATCCACTTTGGGCCCCAACCACGCACTCACGGTTTTGTTTCTCGGAACTCACACGAGAACTTCCCAGTGGATCACCCATCATGGGATTGCTCTCACTCGCTACTTGCTTAACTTTGGAGTTCCGAAGGAATCCGAAGCCAATGAGCTCCCAGAAGGCCTCATGCTAGGTAGAGATGGGAATATACATATAAGGTTTACAGGATCCACACCCCTGCGCGACATGGGATGTTACAATCCACCCCCCTTAGGGGCTCGACATCCTCGTGCACACATCACGGCCAGGGTTAGGCTCTGATACCAAATTGACACATCCCGGCCCAGGCCCCCACCACATCCTGGCCTCGACTCCACCATAGCACGATATTGTCCGCTTTAGGCCCCGACCACACTCTCACGGTTTTGTTTCTGAGAACTCACATGAGAACTTCCTAGTGGGTCATCCATCATGGGATTAATCTCGCGCACTACTCGCTTAACTTCGAAGTTCCTACAAAACTCGAAGCCAGTGAGCTCCCAAAAGGCCTTGTACTAGGTAGAGATGGGAATATACATATAAGGCTTACATGATCCACACCCCTAGGCGATGTGAGATCTTACAATCCACCCCCCTTAGGGGCCCGACGTCCTCGTTAGCACACCACGGCCAGGGTTAGGCTCTGATACCAAATTGTCACATCCCGGCCCGAGGTCCACCACATCCCGGGCCCGCTCCACCATCGTAGCACGATATTGTCCACTTTAGGCCCCGACCACACCCTCACGGTTTTGTTTCTGAGAACTCACACGAGAACTTCCCAGTGGGTCACCCATCATAGGATTGCTCTCGCGCTCTACTCGCTTAACTTCGGAGTTCCGATGGAACCCAAAGCCAGTAAGCTCCCAAAAGGCCCCGTGCTAGGTAGAGATGGGAATATACATATAAGACTTACAGGATCCACACCCCTGGTCGATGTGGGATCTTACAACCTGCCCAGGAAATATAACAAAATTCATTTAATTTAGGTAATTCAAATGTTGTTATTTGCTACTTTAACAAAAAAAAATGGAGAAGAAAAATCTAAACCTAGCTAAATGACTAATTAAATATATTTACAAAACTTGATTTTTATCTTAAAAAAGATGCGTTTTAGATTTTTGATCCCTTAAAAAATTGTTCACAATGCTGCTTACCTATGTGCTTTATTGTATATTACGGTTTGCAAGTTTTGGGATTTGGTATAAATGTAGAGGAGGTTTTGTTGAAATTTCGGTAAATTTTTAACTTAATGTTTGACGTTTGTTTTGTTGTTTTGCAGCTAAGAAAAACACCTAGGGACCTTGCCGATAGCTGAAGACGGGGCAAGTCACCCGGGTGGCAAACGATTGTATCATGATAGGATACGACGAGAGGCATCAAGCTACACCTACAACGGAGCAGCATAATGCATTGGCCCACCACATAGGACATGTCGTTAAGATCAAGTGCCCTATGCTATGGAAATTGTGGCGCGAGATCTCGACAAAGACGAAGAACCTGGTCCGCAACTGTTTATCTGTAAGTTCCTAACTTTGTTTTATTCAATTATATATCAAGTTCATATTTTTATATTAATTTTTTTTCCTTTTTCAATTTTAACTTTAATTTTAATTATGTTTTTTTATTTATTTTAATTTAATACTCGGTAAATTGTAGACAAACTACAATTTTGACGACATAAACGAGTCGATGGACAACTACCTGGACAGGTTGTTTTACGAGTGGTACAAGTTGTGGAAGAGCGACCTCCACAAACATGATGAGTTATTTGATGATCTGGAGGTCGCTCTAGATGAGGGTTGCCCACTGGAGTTGGAGGATTGGCTGGACGAGTGGGCGTGGCTCTACGGCCATTTTTGGGAGCCCGCCTATGTGGTACGTTTTTATATATGTATTACTTATTTAATTTTAATTGTTTTAAAAATTATTCCTACTTTGGGTTATGAATTTGTTTCATTATCTTTAAATATTACACTAATACTTTATTTTATGTTAATAGAAGAAGGCGAAGGCGAACAAGATCAACTGGGAGAAAAAAAACTCTTCTTCACCATTCTAGTTTGAGACCCTTCTCCTATAGGATGAAGGTGCGACGACAAGTAATGAGAGTTTAATATTCGCACTTCCAATTTCTTATAAATATTTAATTTATTTTCCGCTATCTTTATATTTTTTTTGTTGCTTTTATTCCTAGAGGGTTCTAAATTCCCCAAGATAGACATCTTTAAGGACGTTTATGTTCAGCTCGGGATGAGCTTGCCGAGTAGCTACACGTATGTACTTCTTTTCAATTTCCGATTTTAAGCTTCCAAAAATTACAAAATTGAATTTAATACTAATTCTTACCAATCCACTTCTATCGTATTTTCATAGTCGACGATGGTAGAGAGGAGCTAGACCGTCCTTCAGGAGTCTGACTCCCAGGTTCCCTCGGACACTCCTATCGAGTTCCTGGCTCCGTCCGAGGATGCGGGGTTTCAAATCTTGAATGAGACCTTGGATGCGACCCTTGGGCGAAGGTTGGGAAGTATTGTCGAGGGATGAGTCAAGCTCGTTAGCACGCTACTGGGGCCTTATCATCATCGCAACCATAAAGCCCTAGCGTCACTGAACTAACGTATGAAATGGCCGACCTAAAGAGTAAGCTCACGTTGATCGCTGAAGCTCTCAGCTCGAATGGCATCCGTCTCCCACCCAGAGTTACGATCCCCTCCACCTCTGAGCCATATAACCCATCAACCTCCGAGCCCGTCCACCAGCCCGACTTCTAGCTCGACCCGCACCTCAACTCGTAGATGACCCCATTTAATGACCAAATAAATTATAGGTTTTTTTTTTTCTTAGTTTTAAACTTTTTACTTGTACGTACATTTGTATTTGATATATAAATATCATTTTTTTTTCCTCCATTCATTATAGTTGCAATTTTAATAAATAAATAAATAAGTAATTATTATTTAAATAAATTATGGGAAAGAAAAAGAATAAATTAAATTAAATTAACAAAAATAAATAAATAAATTTGTCGCGCAAACTTATAGGCCACCAGACCTACCGTCCCATGTATTGTATCCCATCCATCTCACTTTGTTGCATCAGGTTACGCGCGACAAACTCATTTTGTTCCCTTAAATTCTGCGCGATAACATCTCTATCGTTGCGCATGTTCATTCTTGCGCAACAAATTTTTTTTTCTCATCACGCAAGGTCTGCTTTCACGACCCTTGCGCGACTGCGCAACGAACTTTTTGTCGCATAAATTCCATTGCGATGCTATGCCACTTTACGCAACGAATTGCCCTTCGTCGCGAAAAGTGTTAGATGTAGTAGTGTCAGTACAAATACCCCGAATGATTAACATATAGGCATTTGTTTGGTACGGTGAATTGGATTGTAATGGATAAGTAATTTATTTTTAAGGTATGCTAACAGAAGAAATGAAAAATTTATGACTAACTTGGAGATAGAAGATGGATTACTTAAGAAAAGTTATCTCTTGCAATTCTCTTCAAAATAGGAGAATTAGAGTGCGATACCGTCATTTTCTCGCCTACAACCCCTTAACATTTCACATAGGTTGCGAATCTAACGTCAAATTTACCCTCAAAGTTAAGTTCATACACAATTTCTTTATTGGTAAACCCTCCAATGTGTATCACATACAAGTAACGTGACTTAAATTGACATAAAATTGAATATAGTAACTTCAAATCTAATATTAGGGATGTAATTGGCAAATTTTTATAATTCAAAGATTGATTTTTCTAATAAAATAGTTTAGGAACATAATTTTCACTTAGGTGATAATTCAGGGATTAAAGTAGCAGTTCACCCAATAATAAAAGAAGAGAGAAATTTAAGAGAAGCAAAAAAAATGATGACATACGAAACTTAAAACAAACTATTTATTAACATCTAAAACTGAAGATAAAAGATATTACGTGTGCAAAAATCTAATCAAAATACGAAGAATTGCTCTTGAACCGGCATGTGGGACTCGAAATTCATATTCAAAAGAATTGTTAAGACTGAATTACGTTCCCTTCAGTTTTAAGCATGCAATAAAAGTGATGCGTTTATACTTTAACTGCCTTGTCATTTGCATCAGGTTCACTATTTTCAGTTTTCTAACATCATTTACTTTGAGTGATGCAGTCGTCTTTTTTCATTGCTTATGTCGTCACGTCAGGATGGACAAGTACTTCATCAGAACTCTTTCGCATAATTCCTCTGATATGGAGTCTGTTAAAAAGACCTTTTACCGACAGTAAAGATGATGAATTTGAAGTTCCAGCAATGAATTACCATAATCACATGCCAAGAGTTCTTTTCTTTGTACTTCTCGGCATCACATACTTCTTTCTAGCTCCACTGATTCTTCCCTTCCTCTTAGTGTACCTCTGTCTTGGATTCATCATCTTTCGCAACCAGGTCAGTAGATTTCAATTCACAAGTTAGAGGATTTGATTTGAATGTAGCGTATTGATACTCGGCAAAAATCGTTGTGCAGTTCATAAACGTATATGCTCCTAGGTTTGAAAAAATTTATGCGAATAATTGCTAAATGTATCAACCTCCACATGTCATACTGAAAATCTTATATTTAAATATGGATATTTTATCTTCAAAAGTTTTAGAAATTGGAAAATGATCATTTTCCTAAGGATCCCGCGATCATGACAGTTCATCATATATCGTGCGGTCAAAAATCATTTCAAAATTTAAAATTAAATATAAATAGCACATTACGAAAACTGACCGCATGATATACAATGAACGGTTACGATTGCAAGATCCCTAAAAAAAGGATCCGACAAGGATCCTTGTCCTTAGAAATAGGACAAGGTATAAATGGTAGTTTAACTAATATAAACAATATACTAAAAATCATACAAGACGTTGAAGAAAAAGTAAGAAAGGTTCAAACAAAATGGTTTGTGATAGGGAGGAAAAGTAAAGTTCAAAACCCACCAAACCTCAACTCTGATCAGTTTGGATAAGGGATCCTCGCCGGATCCTTTTTATGAGAATCCGGGGAATCCTGTGATCGTGTCCGTTCATCGTAAATTGTGCAGTCAATTTTCATTAGGTACTATTTATATTTATTTTAAATTTTAAATTTCAAATAATTTATGACCGTATGATATATAATAAATAGACACGATCATAGGATCCTCCGGATCCCTAAGAACAGATCCGGCGAGGCATCCTTTTCAGCCCATTTTGTCTGATTAAACCCTGGATTTGTTGGTCTTTTTCTTTTGGGTCTGGATCTCCAGACATCTTTGGGCCTTATTCTACTACTCTTGGACTTTATCAATGTACTTCTAAAATGCATGCTGCTTTCTACGGCCCCAAACTAGCCCAACTTAACTTTGGTTTAGAATCTGACCCAATATGAATATGTAATTGGGCTCCAGCTCAACATACTTTAGACCAATTTATCAGAAATCCATCACAAATAATTGTTGAAGTCAAAATATCTTGGGGTTTTTTGAAATGGGTCCAAAGTAACTAAAAATTTGACCTATTTCAAAAGTTAAAAGTCACTAAAAATTGGACCTATTTCAAAAGGTAGTCTATAAAATTGGACCTATTTCAAATTTTCCCAAATATCTTTAACTTCTCAAGTATGTTTACATTTTTTAGTCATGGAATTAAAGAGACTAGGTGTCTCTCGTCTACTACTGATGTAGTTCTTTGTATTCATCCAACTTTTTTATAAGGAAACTTTAACGAAAAGCTCTAGTACTGTTTACTTTAACGAAAAATCATATTTTTATGTTAAAAAGTCAATCTTTATACTATTCATTTTACCATTTATTTTGTTCTTATCGTTAAAACTCAAAATTTTCAAATCATTTTCATTAGTAGTATATTTTTTTTTTAAAGGATAACTAATTGTAAGTGTCGTTACACTATGATCGGTTTATTTTTTAAAGATGAATGTCACGTCCAGAATATCTCATATGCGTGACAGCAGCACGTTCCTCAAGAATCCTAAGAATACAAGGCTCACCTATCCAAGCATTGTATTCCCGAGTGTTTTCAAGATACGTTGAACCTTTTTTTGTTTATATTTGATCAAAGTATTTCAACAGCAGCAGAAAGTTTAAACAATAAAATAATACATGTTTAGGTTCAACAAACCTCAAGCCAGAAGCCTCGTTTATGTTTTACAAAGTACAAGAGAAGTGATCAAGTCTCAAAAGTTGATACACAACCAGATTTCCGAAAGAAAAAATAAATACTAAGAAGCTTATTGATCTGCATTTAGTATTATGGTCTAATCGTATTCATTTTCACTTATAAGTGAAAATGTTTTAGATTCGATTCTCGTCAAAGGTGAATTTGAATCACATTATTGCTAGCACATTATGAGGCTTAGCTCATTTCCTCATCCTCTATGATAGATAAATCGTTTTCTCCAAACAAAAAAAAACAAAAAAAAACACTCCTTGATCTGCTCGAAAACATGAAGACAGTGTAGTATCACACTAGTATGGGGGATTGGGATTATAGTTCCATAATGGTCCATTACTCACGAAAACAAACTTAAGACATTTTGTTGTAAATAAAGAAAAGATGAATGTTAAGGAGATTATTTATCATCTTATAGTTTCACGTTAACTTTTATGCCATCATTATAAATTAGGTTTTTTAATCAAAGTAGTTCTTGAGATTTGCATAACTCATCACTTTAGTTTCTGAAATTTGCAATCAATATAAGTGGTCTCTGAGTTTGTCCACAATCAATTATTTTGGTCCCTTCATGAAAAATAATATTAAATAAGGACCAAAATAACAAAAACACCCTCAATTTAATAAACAATGGGCCAAATGATTTGACAAAATTTGAGGGCATTTTTGTCATTTTAGCCTTATTGAATGGAGATTTTTCATGGAATGACCAAAATTATTGATAGCAGACAAACTCAAGAACTATTTCTATTAGTTTCAAATCTCAGAAACCAAAATAAAGAGTTATACAAATCTCTGAGACTATTTTGGTTAAAAAAACCTTATAAATTATTGTGCCAAAAGCATAAAATCTTAGGAAACAATGAAGAATTTCATTTTTAAAAGAGTCTCATTAGCACTTTTCATGAAAAAAAATGTAACTAATTAGTATTAAATGACGGAAACAACTTCAATTCCCATGTATCTGAATAACTGTAGTAGTTATGTCTTGGATAAGATAAGGATGATAAGGAGGAAGTATTAACATTGGACAAAACATTGAAATGCATAGTTTTACTCCACTAGTTAGTACCCAACCCCATGATTGATGACACGTATTTGATTCCTTTCTCATTATGTAGTGAGTATTTTTGTTTACCACCTTAAGTGTTTATTATACAACTAATTATCTATCATGTGTCATTTTATTTAGCTTTGGTTATTTTTTTTAAATCGAAAATGTAACATTTAATGTGAAAGTTAGCTAGAATTAAGTGAAATGATACATGACAAATAATTAGATGTATGGTGAGCCTACACTATAGCTATGACGGTGAGCCAAAATGCTCTCATACAAGTTTAAACTGATTTTCCTATTGTTATTATTGGACTATTTTTTTGTACCAAATTAGGTAAGATATGGTGTATAATGAAGGAGACTTTATGCTTTAATTACACGTCTTAGAGACGTTTTAATTGATTTTTTTAAATACTGTTTGCAACAAAAGGTCTGAATATAAACAGTAATGTTAAGGAAACTAAAATTTTAAACTAAATTTTACAAATTAAATGATGTAATTGTTGTTTATTAAATTATTACTTAAATGTTGATTAACATACTTATTTTTTATTAATGATACATCATTTGATTTAAAATTTTGATTTCTTTAACATTATTAGAATATAGAACCTTTGACTGTGTCATACAAAAGCTTTAGTTCTTCCAAGCGGAATGAGAAACTGAGAAAAGCAGCAGCCCCACCACGAAGTGTTTTTTCTAATTATGTACCGATCAAACGTCACTAAGGACTAAGCACAACAAAACATGAGTACCATATTTTTCAACCGCTACCGTACAAACAATTGTTCAGACGAGTCTACACGACCACAAGTCCATATACTTTTTAGCCAACTCGCTTAGACTTTTGAAAAATCATTCTGCCACCCTAGATACATTCATTGGTTTCCACTTTGATGCGTCAGGATTTGAATTGGAGCGCTCTTCAATTATCAAATTAAGACTTAATTTTACTAACGTTATCATATCAAGAGTTCGTTAGTGCATAATATTGAAGGATAGAATTTTAACACTACTTATATTGTTGTCGTCCTCTTCAAGAGCTAGTGCTCAAACTCCGTCAAGTGGTTAAAATTCTAAAGTGGTTAAAATTGGTTAAAATTTTAATAACTTTCAAAAGACCCCATAATTGTGGTTTTGAATCAAGCAATGTCACAACAAGGTTAGTCAGACAAAGTAGTCAGACAAAGTTGGCATAAACATGCAGACTGACTGATGAACAGAAAATGCAAAAACAAAAGCTAAAAGCAAATTGGAGGGAAGTTTCCTCTGAACTCTGAAGGGAATTGTTGGCTGGATTTCTCTATACTCACTGCCTCTTTTTTTTCTTCATCAAATTCCAGAAGGTTGGAATTTTCTGCACCAAAACCAAAGTCTCCTCTCAACAAATGGGTCTTTAAGGAACACTATTTTCTCTGGTCAGATGCTTCAAATAGTGGTTAATATCCACCCAAATCACATACAGTTTCTTAATATTTAATTCTTACTAATCTGGATCATTTTTCATTTGTTTATGTTTTTGGTCTTCAAATTTGCTTTTTGGGTTGTCTTCTCTACCTTGTTTATTGCTTCTCAACCTAACTACCTTCCTCACAACAATCTAAAAATTGTTTAATTATTTATATTATATTACCAATAACTACAAGGAGGAATTTTGGCCCCTTTCCTTTGTCTTAATCCCAAGGTCAAATCCTCAACTCTTTCCTCTTTCTTCAGAGTTCAGACCAAACCCTCAGCTTCCACTTCATTTTTGTGTTCTTCATCTTTCACTTGCAGCAAGCAGAGCAGGTACATCTCTCTTTTTTTTCCCTCCTATTTTTTATACTTATTTACTTTTGTTTCTTAAATCTCTCCTCTTATATGTGAACTTAATTGTCATGAATTATATTTGCATATATATTATTGTATTTACAGGTAGTTAATTGTTTATGAAATCATTGGTTCAGGCAGGCATGGATCTCTCTCTCTCTCTCTCTCTCTCTCTCTCTCTCTCTCTGATGACGATGACGTTTATGCATGTTGTTGTAATCTCAGAAAATTTCTGTCATGATGTTTTGACAACTTTGTTCCTCTGCAATTGCCAGCTGCCATGAAACAACAATTTTGTTTGTTTTTTGGGTTCCTTTGGAGTTCCCATGTTGTTTAAAAGTTTTCTTATTTCAGAATCCGTTCAGCTTATGTCAGAATTTGTTCAGCTCGTTCAAGGTTTTCTTAATTGCAGCTTGTAATTGTTTAGGCTCATACAATTTCAACAGTTTGATACAAGCGATATTGGGGGAGGGGGAATTGAGCTTGGGACCTCGAGCGCAAGGGTGAATGCTCATACAAGTCCATTGATTTTTCTTTCTTGCACAACTTTTTATACCTGCTATTATTGTTCTATATGTATGCCTTCAAAACGGTTTGGTAGACATTACTAATTTGATGTAGTATTACTTGTGTTTATGTCTGCGCGTAATTTCTATCTGTTGGGTCAATTTTGCTAGTTTCCAGGTTTAATGATTGTTTGAAAGTAATTTGCCCTCTACAAATTGTGATACAGAACTCGAATTGTGTGATAGAACTTGTCTTCCTCAACGACCGAAGAAGTAACCAAAAACCATGTCTTTAGTTCGGCCAGCAGAGCTCTCCACATCGTACAGAAATCCCAATTTCTACTCTCTAAAGGGCAGCAATGAAAGTTCCAGCTTGTCAGCTCAAATATTTGGCTCTGATAAGCCCAAGGTGGTGTATTCAGATGATCCCTACAGCACTGAGAGTTACGAGAAGTACTTCCTTGACTCCCCAATGGAAGAAGTTACACATCCATCCAGCTCCGGCGTTTCTGGGAGTTCAACTAACCCACAAGGTGCCTCATCTTACCAGCTAACAGCTGGATCAGTTTCCTCCTTGAATACTCAAAATCCATTTAGCACTTCTTTAATGTCCAATTTTGAATCAGATTACTTTGAGAGTCAAAGCCCCGATGCGGATAGCTTTGATGAAGATAAGATGAGATTGAAGCTTCAAGAATTGGAGAGAGCACTCCTTAATGACAATGCAGATGAAGACGATGGGGAGAGAAATTGCAGTAGTCAAAGCATGGAAGTGGATGGTGAATGGATTGATCCAATCCAGAATGAATTGCTCCATGACTCACCCAAGGAGTCTTCGTCCTCTGACTCTAATGCGAGCAGTACCAGCAGCAACAAAGGAATATCACAGGTTTCTCCACGGACACCCAAGCAGCTGCTTTTTGAGTGCGCTGGTGCACTCTCGGAGGGATATGTCGAAGAAGCATCAACAATGATAAATGAGCTCCGACAGATGGTATCAATTCAAGGAGATCCTACACAGAGGATTGCGGCTTACATGGTGGAAGGCCTAGCAGCTCGTGTGGCTTCCTCTGGAAAATTTCTTTACAAGTCTTTGAAATGCAAGGAACCCCCGTCCTCTTATCGCCTTGCAGCCATGCAAATCCTTTTTGAGGTGTGTCCGTGCTTTAAATTTGGATTTATGGCAGCAAATGGAGCCATCATAGAGGCATGCAAAGATGAAAAGAGAGTTCACATCATAGATTTTGACATAAACCAGGGGAACCAATACATAACCCTCATACAAACACTTTCGAGTCTGCCAGGCAAGCCACCACACTTGAAGTTAACAGGGGTGGATGATCCCGAGACAGTTCAGCGTCATGTTGGAGGCCTAAAGATCATTGGACAAAGGCTTGAGAAGCTAGCAGAAGCGCTGAAAGTTCCATTCGAGTTTCATGCAGTAGCCTCAAGGACTTCAATCGTCAATACCTCAATGCTTGGCTGCAGGCCTGGGGAAGCACTTGTGGTTAACTTTGCTTTTCAGCTTCACCACATGCCAGACGAAAGTGTTTCAACGGTTAACCAGAGGGACCAGCTTCTTCGGATGGTGAAGAGCTTGAGGCCAAAACTTGTTACAGTTGTAGAACAAGACATGAACACCAATACGACCCCTTTTCTCCCAAGATTTGTTGAAGCCTACAACTATTACTCTGCTGTTTTTGATTCCCTTGATGCAGCTCTCCCCCGGGAGAGTCAGGATAGGATGAATGTCGAAAGGCAGTGTCTGGCACGGGACATAGTGAACATTGTGGCGTGCGAAGGAGAGGAAAGAATAGAGCGGTATGAGGTAGCTGGAAAGTGGAGGGCAAGGATGACCATGGCAGGATTTACTTCATGTCCTATGAGCACCAGTGTGACTGACTCGATTCGGGATCTTAGCAGACAGTACAGTGAGAGGTACAAGGTGAAGGAGGAGGCGGGGGCTCTTCTTTTCGGGTGGGAAGAGAAAAACTTGATTGTTGCTTCAGCGTGGAGGTGATGATCTTCGGCTCCTAACTACTGCTATGCTTTCATTCAGTTTTGTACTTTGATTTTGTGTGGGGATCAAGACTTATGGCTATATATCGGTAATTTCGGAGTGTTTATAAATAAGGAACGTAGGGAGCTGCTAGTTTTCTAACACTGATAAACGATCTGGATGCTTGTAATAGAATAACTTTATATAATCTCCTATAAAATTTTGTGTGGACATGTCGCCAATGTGTCGATACTGTTTGATATTGCATTAGATTGACGGGGATTCTCAAATTTTGCAAAATAAAATGTGATTAAGATGGGATAGAAACAAAGACTTCAGATATAAATTTGCTTTTAACCAACTTAGCTACAAGTCTACAATCCCTCGCATCATTTGGTCGTTCTTAAGGAGTCATTTGACCAAATGACGATGCAAGGGTTGTTAGCTTGTAGCTAATTTGGTTAAGAACAATTTTACATCCGAGGCCCTGAGTTCAATTCTCGTGCCCCAAGATTGCTTCTATAAAAAAGAATGACCAAAAACTAGAAAAAAGTATATATACCATGAGTTTCCGAAAACCCCTGGAATGGGTATGCTAATAGGAGAACACTATTAATCATTTCTTTCTTCGTATATCAAACAATTAACTTCAAATATGATGGATCATCAAGATTCAAATTGTGAACACTAAATAAATTACAAGATCAGAAAATACAATTAGGACTTCCCTCTGGCAAGTAAGCGAGTTAAATGCTCCGACATTTCTACAACTTTCTCGTCCCCTCTTTTAAGAGATATGCTTGTTTTCTTCCCATGCATTCCTACTTACGTTTGGCGGGTTTTTGTTATCTGTCCAAGCCTCCCAACTAATCATTCCGACAATAATGCTGTTTGAAAATTGTAAGACACCAAACCGCCTTGCTCTTGCGAGCGAAGTGGTAAAAGCAGCCGGAAAGCTCAATTTAGTCCAGCTCTCCTCACCTAATGCTTGCTGGAAGTCACCCCTACTAGCCCTTGAGATTACTCAACTCTTCACACCAACAAAACACAATGCTACCTCAGCTTGGGCTTGGAGCTCTTCCAATACCTTTACAATGCTCTCACGGCACATTGTTGTTTCACTACGATCCATAAGCATTTTCTTTAATCTTTGTCCATGTACAAGAAAAGTTAACAGGGTCAGATGTGAATCGACTCTAATTAAGCAACTTGGCATGCAACAATCCAGATAAATCCATATTATTCTATAACATGTCAACCAAATAGCTTCTATCAAAGCTTTAAACTCCCTTGTAATAAGATGTCCTAACGACGTTTGAGTTTTCGAAAATTCACACTCACGTTTCATATAACAAATTACTTCTTATAAGTAATACCAACATTCAAAATCACTAACAATCTGACAGTGGCAATAGGTAAATTCCACAAGCAGAGTCAACTAGTCATCCATTGCCCTATAAATATATTTTCAAGGAACAAAAGAACAATAACAATGTAAATAATTAATAATTATCGAAGTGAAATGTAGTACATACCTAGAGACAGTTGCTATATCTCCATGACCAGTGCAGACAATAAGCATGGCATTAGTGGGCAATGCGGCATACAAGGTACGTATTCTAGTATCCAGTCGCATAAGAATTTCCTTTAGTTCAGACGTTAAGCTGCATCTAATACCTTTTTTTTTTCCAGAATTCTTATGACATGTAAGCAAGGATATCAACTCCGCAATTTTTCCATTCAATTTCTCTGCATCCTCTGCTTGTTTAGTGAAATAACGATTCAATTCAGAAAACTGGGTCCAGATGAATTGCACTTTCTCATTCCTTGCCTACAATCAAAAGTAAATGTTACATAGCCAAGCCAAATGATAAAGACGAGAAAATAAGTGAACACAGCAGTTACAAGTCTACCTCCTTTTGAGCTTTGGAAAGAGCTTCATCATCAGAGAACACAGGCACTGCATGGGATAATTCAGAGGCATGACGCTTCACAATGGAAATATCATCAATGATAGAAGAGGTATTTCCGCTCTCACTCAAAACAGTTAGGAGCCTTTTCCGTACCAGTGATGGTGCTGTACCAAAGTCAGGTCCTAATCCAGCAAAAGAAGCATTCTTATAACAGACATCAACAGATTTAAGGACATAGTAATTATCAGATGCAGAACTATACCTATTTACTATTAGTTATTTAATTACTCTTTCCACCTCAGGCTCAGACAAGGTATAAAATTCTGACATCTGGAAGCCACTAAACTTTTGAAACAACAGTGTTCTATTTTCCATATAAATTAAGAATAAATGTATGCTGGCAATGACAAGGTTCAATATAAGTTGTACATTAAGGAGGTGATAGATACCACAATAGTTGAGTTCCACTATTTTCCATAAATTGGTCAATCATACAATGTAAATGCAAAAGATAGTCACGTACCATGTCTAATCTTTAAAAGTGCCAGGTCCATAGCAGCTCTTGCATCTTCAATACTGTCATGGCCAAGCCCTGACTGCTGTATCTCTTTAGAAAGAAATTTCTGGGCAAGATCTCGAAGTTTAGATTTGTAAGACCTACCACGGGGGTACTTGTACAACACTGCAGTATCGATCACTAGATTGTGGGAGATTTTTAATGCTAACAAGTCATTTTCCAAGGAATGCCCCACTAGCACGGTCTCTTTGTGAACCAGCTTTAGAAAGTCCTCCTGAGCATGGAAAGCAACTGTTATAAATTAGAATCAAAGAATTTCTAAACGGGAAATGATGAAATTAATAGTGAAGCAGCATCTCACGAGTCACAACTATGGAAAACACGAAGCGCAAATGTAACACATTTATATATATACAAATAGCAAACAAGACCCAAGGATTAACCTGAATTTCTTTAAGACTTGTAGTCACCCCATCTAACATCTCACTTGTGATTCCGCTAAACCTGAACAGGAAATTGATTATTATTCTTTTAATCTTTTTAAAAGAAGCCTCTTGTCGTTCATACCGCAACAAATTCAAATATTAAATCTGCAATCAAATTACAGGGATGAAGCTTATCCAGAGAAAGCATCAACACTAAGAATCACCTTTATCCAGAAATAAATCATGAAAAGTGATGATTTCTTAAAGATTTACAACTTTCCCAGAAATGTTTTATTTCTCATAAAGTAGAAAACTACTAAAAGCCCAAGTGTGGTTGAGTTATTTACGTTTAAACTCACTCCACTTCGGGATTCCAACCTTGCAAAGAAACTAAAATTGATTTCGAGCCTGCTGCTAGGGTTGGGTCTTGTTGTAGAAGACACCTAGGGGATCATCATTTTAGGTTTTTGAGTTGAGATGTACTGGTGGGACTCAGTTGGAGAAAGAGGGGGTTTTTCTGGAAGAAACTTAAGGCTGCAGTATTGGATGGGATTTGAGTAGAGATGGAAGAAAAGATATGGACACAAACCCAGCATGTGATAGAGGGGTTTTTTTTTTTTTTTTTTTTTTTTAAACACTAAAATTGAGTTGCTTTAAAATATCCTTGGGCAGCTAAGGCAAATCGATGTAGGTTGCATAAAAATATATTAAAAGAAGAAAAAAAAAAAAGCAGAGCTGCCACTGCAGCGCCCCAGATCACGTGACAATAAGTATGAATTCCAAGAAGCAGCTCTAACTGCTTCAACACATAGAGCAACATATCAAAGGAAGGACTAATGAAAGCTAAAATGATAACATACCTGGTATTATAATCAGTGATAGGATTTGTTGGTTTAACCAATTTATCTAGCACAACCTGAGATTCATTAAAAGAAAAGTTCAAACAATGAGAAGAAAAGTTCTTTAGGTGGTAACACAGTCATTTATACAAAACCATGTAGAAGAAATTTAAGACTCTAGGGGTCGCATAAAAGTTTCAAAGCATTCAGAATCCCAAACACTAGTAAAAAATTCAGACAAAATCTTGATAAGCGAGAATTTGATATCATAGATACGAGGATTCAAAAAAAACCTATATGATTCAGATGTGGATAATATGTTGACCCTAGTGAACCAGAGATTTCTAGCTTCAAGATTGTGTCATTAGCGGGATGGGATAAGGTGCAAATTAGAAAGGATGCTGAAGCCCTGATATTTGGAAATGATAATCTAGCAACACTAGGAATGAGCATCTCCAGCAGTTTCTTTAAAAAAAAATATTTAGTTTAGCTAGTGTAAGCAAAAACCATTTTAGCTTAGCCCATAATTTAGTATCTCCAACACTACAAGCTCTAAATATTTTTATCTTTAAACAACCCATCTTTCTCATCATTCTTATCCTTTGACACCTCTCTCCAAAATTAATAAATTTTTATGTTTAGCTAGCTCTCCAAATTCTCTCTCCTCTTTAAAGTTAAGAGCAAACATTCACAAAAACTAAAATAAAGAGTGGGATATAGAGTCTCTTGCAGCTTGATTTCATTGGTTTGGCTCTTTAAAATAGCTATCCAAAGAAGTTTAAAAGTCTATCAGAGATGCTCTACAAGTGGACCAGAGAAAACCTAATGTTCAGGGATATTGAAAATGGTTTAGGGACTAAAATGAGACAAAACCTAAGTTCAGAGACATTAGCAAGATTTTCTCAAACAAGAAAGTTATGCATAAATCACTCAGATATTAAGTTTTATTCAACTGAACTTACAAGTTTTGAAACATTCAAGTATAAATAAGACCACTAAACCATTGCCAAGTCAGAAAACAAATGCAACTTGTCCTTTAAATAAATTCATAGAGAAAAAAATTGCATGAAACTTGTGCATCCTTACAGATTAACATCCAGTTCCTTTTGCACAATTAGGAAACAAAATAGTTAAAACTTACATCTCCTTTCATAGTCACCAGCGTTGCTCTTGTTAGCTCAAAACCCTCACTTGTGACACACTAACAAAACAAAATGGATCAACCAAGATGATATCAGTACATGGCTACTCTGTGAGAACAGAATAACAAAAATGAACTAAATTTACCACTATCCGAACAATTCAGCTGACATGTATAAAACAAGTTGAAAGGACGAATACACCTCAACAATGAACTTCCCACAAGATAACAGTTATCTAGTACTATATGTCAAGTTGTTAACAAACTTCTTTCTTATCTTCCGAAATTGATATTTAAGGATTACCATCTCGCAATCAAGTGCTAGCATTTGATAGTGGGATGATCCTGAAGGGGCCGGAAGAGTAGAAAGAAAACCTGCATTGATAAAAAATAATAATCAATAATAATAAGAGTTTAAGGAACTAGTTAGAAATTAAATCAAAGACAAATTCTAATTAATAATCTAAGCAGCATTTGTCTTGTTACCCGGCAAATTGAAGCAATATCCATTGTCTTCAAGTTGTTTTGTTGTAAGCGTGTAAAATGTAATAGGGAAAGGTGGATCTTTCATGAGGTCCACTGAGGATAGATCATCTAAACCAGAAAAACATGTAGACATAACCCAGAAAAAAAAATTAAAAGGATCCTCATGCAGTGTTAAAATAATTTTACAGGACAGATGGGACGCATACTTGTTATAAAATTAGTTTACAGCTTAAGAAACACAAAAACTGTATGGCTAAGCAATCAATACAAAACCGATATCCAAGATATGAGAAAGCTGGCAGAAATCTTGATTCTATTCATGCTGACAGAACTGATGTTGTATCAAGTGCATGAATTACAAAAGGCAAACCTTTTCTAGACTTCCATATGCAAAAACTTTTACGGTCTACTCCGATGTTGCACGCTGCAACAACCTTGACGCTACACTACAAACTTTTATGTTGTATGCATGCAAAGACTTGGTAATACTAATATGAGAGTGAAAGTTGACAGCAGGAAGACAACAACACCAGCTCTGGTAGCAACAAAAGTTGTTCTGCAAAATCTAGCCCCATCTAGATTGGCATGCAGCATTTGCTTTTGTAATTGTTAATCACAACATTGTAGATAGTTTCCTAGCAGTTCGAATCCAAGAGAGACTCTCCAAACATAGGACATTTTTCTGCTCTTACCTATTGGTAATGAATTGAACATGGATACACCCACTCATATTGATTCAGAAAAGTACAAGAAACTAAAACAACCAATGTTACCAAATGAGGATCGCTAGCCATAATGGAATGGAGAAGTTTATAAATACACAGAACTTCAGGTTACTTGTGGCTCTCCTAGTAAAGTATCCTTGATTTCCGTACAATTACTAACTTTGACATGCAAATTAGCAAAGTTACAATAAAAGCAAGAAATTCAGTATGATCGATGTTCTGCGAAGATGTCACATACCTTGTTTAGATGCCAGGTTAGATTTCTCCACAGTTAAACTACTTTCTTCCCTCTTTCTTTTCACTTTGCTCGTCAGGAGTGCATCAATCGTCTGCATCCCATCTGACATACAGCTAGCATGGGCAAAACATATAGCCATATATAAAGTGGAAGTACAGGGAAATTAAGGGCAGATGAAGCAAAATCACATCTGTGACAAACCTGAGAGCTAAAACTGGCCTTGGCTTGCTACATAAAGCTTTGAGACTCTTAAGAAGTCGACGATGTGCTAAGTACAATGCTGCATCCAGTCCTGGGACATAAAGCATAACCACTTTGGGAATGAGGGGCTTGTTCTGCAAAGTGTAACATTACAGTATTAATAACTATAAGAATTCATGTTTCTTTCAACTTCATGTCTATAAATTAAGCACGAAAGCCAACAAGATTGAGAAATATACATGGCTCCGTAACAGTTTCACAAATCTGCCTATTTGTGAGATGTTTTAAGATTATCTATGGTTAAAATCCCCACAACTATTAATGGATATAATATTTTTGTATGGTCAGTATCGAGTCTTCCACCTGTTTTTAGGAATACTGTTTGTTATGGTTTCATTGATCCATAACCATACATGCATTGGAATTATTAGAAAAGAAGATACTCCTTTTACCTTAATAAAAACCCATGACGGCATGAAACCTTCAGCAAGCACCCATGTCACCAGTTCTTGAACCTCCTGCATCACAACACAAACTCCATCACTCACTCACCCTTATTTCTGTGACAATAAATGTTCAAATCGAACAAAATTTCCTATCACCTCTCAGAAAAAGAACAAAGAGTTCATAAATTAGGGGTGAATAAGAGTACCCACTTGCAAATTCAGAGTTGAGTTGGCTTCCGGTGTCTTAAAAATCACCTCTGCTTTACTCTACAAGGGCAAATAAGATTAAATATAATGCACTAGAGTTCAAATGTTTCAATAAAAATCCCATCAGACCGCACAAAGTATTTCGATGAACAAGCATTACTGGTATAAACCAAAATCCAAGTGATACATACATATGTACATAATACAGCTAACTTAACCATCCATGAATCGAATCGAAAGCTATAAGTCAGCAGACTTGTTCTTCATACAAGAATACATGGTATGGCCAACATCACCGAAATTCGAAACAAAACTAAAGAATACATGGTATGGCCAACATCACCGAAATTCGAAACAAAACTAAAAGATTGCAACTTTCAATGCTAATGCTAATACAATTAAAGCATCAAATACTTTTAGCCGCAAAACGAATTCATGGCAAAATATAGAAGGCGATGAAATTTAAAAGAAAACAAAATTAGAGAGAGAGAGAGAGAGAGAGAGAGAGAGTACTTGAGGGCCGTAGACATCGAAGAAAGTGGAGCGGTTGCCATCATTTGCGTTGCTGCTTGAGCTCACTTCTTCCTCCGAAGCTAAAGTTTCGACTTTAATGGGGGAAGAAGGCATGGCCTCTGCGACACTGTCTCCGTGAAGCTTTACGAACCCAGAGAGAGGAGGACGGGGACAGTATAAACCCTTTTATATCTTTTGGGCCGACCCATGTACCCAAATAGGCTTACAATTTGAGAAGCCTTTTTAATACGAGTAAACCGCCGATTCTCTGTGAACTTTTACTTAGTTTTTGATTTTTACCTCTGAATTTTTTTTAATTGAAAAATTAAGGATTTAAACCAATGTTTTTGCTCAATTTCTCCTTCTTGTTATTTTTTCATTCATTCTATCTAAATTTATGTTAAATGAAAATATGTGCATAACATATGAGGATAATTTGGGCGCTTCTTTCTTTAAAATAATTAAAAACTCTCGATTTTTAAAATGTTGACTTGTGCAAATCCATGTGAATCTATAGTTTTTGTGTCTAAATGTCTAGTGATGTGACGTTTTTGTTCTCAAAGAAAGTCAAGTGGTATACACGTGATAAAAATTAACATTAATTTGGATTGAATTTAAAAAAAAAAAAAAAAAAAAAAAAAAAAAAAAACTATGGGTAGGGGAGATATCGGCAGAAAAAAAAAAGTTTAAGTTCTTTATTTTTTAAATTTAAAAGTTTAGGGATTAAATCAAGAATTAGGTGAAGGTTCAAGAAAAAAAAATGGGCAATTTCTCTTTTTAATATTTGGGTAAACCAACTAGGGGCGGAAAAAATTATCGAAAATCTTTAACTGAATCGAAAAATACCAATTCCAAATTAAAAATGTCCCAAATCAAAATTCTCAAAATTTTCGTTATCCCAAATTGATTCCGAAATTTCGGAATGTGATTCAGGATTGTCTTCTCGATATTTCGAAAATCTCACACCGAACCAAAAATATATATTATCAACTATTATTATATATATGTATACTGTTGCATTTATAATTTACTGGATAATTATGGTTCGATATAGAGAGAGAAGGGAGATGTTTAATTGTGAGATATGTACTATTCCACTTGATTGTGCCTTTAGTGGTAGGGAAGCTTAATTTCTTACCCTTTTAGGATTACAATTCTAATAGGATATTAACTACTAAAGCAAATATAAAAGATATCTCTAAATATGTTAAGATTTACACAATCACATTCTTATTTCGACTGCAACATATACATATATATATTATATATTATTTTTTTAATTATAGTTAAAATTAATCTGTGTTGTCCATTCATTGTTAGGGTTCTCCAGGCTCCAGCCTTCGTTCATTTAATTTCAATTGAAGCCACTCTCAGCCGTCATCCCGCCAAGCCCTCTCCTCCTCTCTGTCTCGAATTTGAAGCTCTGCTCAACTCCGGCCAGTTACCGGCCCACCACCACACGGAGCCACCGCTTTCTCTCTCCGACGGTGGAAGCTTCCTTCACCACAAAGAGCACCGCTCTCTCTCTCTCTCTCGCGATTCCCAGATTTCAGACACTCAAATTCTGATAGTCTTCGACTCTTCATCCAGTGCACTCACTGTGCACCGATTCTCCCCCAAATCAGGTAAACTTTGGAATTAATTTAAGGTTTGTGAAATTTAATTTTAAAATTCTAGATTAGGGTTTGTAAATTTAGGGCTTGTAAAATTTAATTTTCGAATTCTAGATTAGGGTTTGTAAATTTAGGGTTTGTGAAATTTAATTTTTGAATTCTAGATTAGGGTTTGTGAAATTTGTTCATGTTTTGGATTGGATGTTCATGATTGATAGCAGCCCTAATTTAATTTCTATATTTATGCTTACAGTTTACCATTAGGAATATAAGGAAAATTGATGTTCGAATATTTACAAAATTAATGTTTTGGATTGAATATCAACTGTAACAAGCTGAATTTATACTCAATCTCAATCTTAAACGTTCGATCGAACCCCTTTGTAATAAAAATAAAAGGTTGGGTCGAGAGTTCGGACTGGCCTTCATTGGCCGCATGCCAAATGATGATGACTCATTGTCAAAAGCACCGGTGATCAAAACAACCCCAGCACCAATCTATATTCTATTGTCATATATATGACATAATGACCGTAAAAAGATAGATTAAAGTTGAGCTTTCCTAAATCCTGTGAATGGGGATGAGTTTGGCAGGTTAAAGACTTTTAATTGAGGTTCATTTAGGAGTTTGGCAGGTTAAAGACTTTTTATGAATTTTTTTTTTTCGTTTCAGGAGTTTGGCTAGATTTGGCAGGTTAAAGACTTTTAATTGAGGGTCATTTATATGTTAATCATTTCGGTATTTTATATGTTTAATCATTTCGGTTTCGTAGTGTATTGAATTGTGCATGTTTTGATAGTTAGTACAGATACAGTAGCTATTTGCTCTAGAATTAAGTAATTCACTTCATCAAGAATCGCCACAAGTCCTTTAAATTATAATGATACAGTAGCTATTTGGTCTACAATACAGTAGCTGTTCAGATGAGATTAGTGGCTTGTTTTTCTTCCCTTTCTATAAGAAATGCTCATGATTTCATTTGAGGAGTTGAGTAAATAAAAATGTATTTTGATTCACTTTTTCTGTCATACAGGTTGTTGCCTCCGCAGATTGTGCTGGAGCCTTGGACGTCACCTTAGGGATCGCGTAGCGTCTTCAATTGAATCCATAAACAGGTATGTTTTCCTGTAGCAGTGACACTATTTTTAGTGCAACGGACGACACCATTTTTATCTCACTAAAAGTATAGTCTCTTTATGAATAGATATGAATTCTCTAATTCTTGATAAGAATGGTGGCTAAACTTTTAAATTGCCAAATATTAAAAAGAGAAATTGCAGATTTTTTTCTTGAACCTTCACCTAATTCTTGATTTAGTCCCTAATATTTTGAGAAATCGGCAATTTATCTAATCCTTGATAAAGTAAAGTCTCTTTATGAAGGTTCAAGACAAAAAATCTGCCATTTCTCTTTTTAATATTTAGTGCAGGTTAATACAAATCCCAATTCCTGAACTTCAATTTGTATTAGTTCTGCAGAAATGTCGAGATCACTGGTGCAGCCGGTAGGGCAGAAGAGGCTGACGAACGTGGCAGTGGTGCGTCTGAAAAAGCGCGGCACCCGCTTTGAAATTGCCTGTTACAAGAACAAGGTCCTCTCATGGCGCTCTGGCGTGTAAGCTCCCCCTCTCTCTAACTCTAATCTCTTTTGTTAGAAATTTGTATTTATATGCGAAATTAATATCAAACCAAGATTTTCTGCAAGTGCTTTTGAATACTGTGAAGAATAGTGTTGAGAAATGTGTAATAAATTTGCATAATAGTGTTTTGTTTATGCAAATTTGTTCATGTATATGTGAAAGTATAACTGAGAAAACGAAGAACGAAAATGTCAGTGAAAGTTTTGTAGTTTGAATTTGAAACATCTTGCAGGAATTAATATGTATATATGAAAGTTGTGATGTTTTATGTTGTGGGACAGTGAGAAAGATTTGGATGAAGTACTGCAATCGCATACCGTTTACACAAATGTTTCGAAAGGTGTTCTTGCCAAGACAAAAGACTTGAAGGCCGCATTTGATTCCGATGACCAGACCAAGATTTGTTTGGAGGTCAGGGAAACAAATTTGTTTTGGTTGTTAATCTGGTTGGTTAGTTTCGTAAATGTGTTGTTGAGTCGTAAGCTTTTCTTGTTGTAGATTTTGGACAAGGGAGAGCTTCAAGTGGCTGGGAAGGAGAGGGAATCTCAGTTGTCCAGTCAGTTTCGGGACATAGCCACCATTGTTATGCAGAAAACCTATAATCCTGAAACCCGACGTCCTTACACTATTAGCTTGATTGAGAGTCTAATGCATGAAATTCACTTTGCTGTAGACCCACATAAAAGCTCGAAGAAGCAGGTGATTGAATCTCTCTTTCCCTTCATGTTACATACGAATGTACTTGTTTGGAGTTCACTAGATGCATGCATCCCTGATAGATGTGGTTTTTGGCACTTTCGCTTGATATTTAAGTAGATTATCTTAACAGTTCATATGTAATTACGATAGATATGACAGATTGGTGGATTCTAAAATGAGTCTCCCAGCTTGCAAATTTTGTTTCACGGTGTCATGTTGTTGGAAATAAGTATGCACATAGTTTATGTGTGTGCACGTGCATGATGTTACTGTTCGGTGACTTATATGTATAATAAGTAGACTTATGTATGCATGTGCACATTTCCGCAGGGTGTTAACCTCTGTAGGTTATCCAAATATATGTGGAGGTATATCTGTGTGTGTGGAGTGCAACATATGGGATTTAGGTTATACTGTGCATTGTCTCATTGTGTTGAATATGTAGACTACCATTTCTTGTGCAGGCTCTGGAAGTTATTCATGAGCTTCAGAAGCACTTCCCAATCAAACGGTCTCCAATGAGATTGCGACTCATAGTTCCTGACCATGAATTTTCATCTCTTTCAGAGAAGCTGACCACCTGGAATGCTAGCATAATTTCTAAAGATCAATCTGGAAGTCAGATATCTACTGTAAGTTGAAGTACTTTGTCCGCCTTATTTTGCTTAGTAATGCTAAAGTACAATAGAGGTTGAAGTACTTTTTAAGCATTCTACTTACAAACTACCATTGTTGGAGTAATCATGATCTTCCTGTTTAATCTTGTGTTTTATGTTGTGCAGATATGTGAATTGGACCCTGGTTTTTATCGTGAATGTGAGGGATTGATGATGAAGTTGCATGGTAGATATGAAGTTCTTGCACTCTCTGTGCATGCGGAGGGTGACACTGTTATCGATCAATATGATGATCATGAGGATGAACCGTCACACTCACTCAAAGATTCCTCAAACATCAGTTCATTAAAGGAAAAAGAATGTACTGATCCTGACTTATCGAAAAAGGACTCGGCTGATCCTGTGCTAAAATTGAGCGATGATTTGCAGAAACAGAGCATCTCTACTGGGAGTGGAAATGCTGCAGCGGAGGGAAAGCAGAACAGATGCAGCACATGCAATGCATTCGTGGGCGATTCCAAGCAGTATAGGGATCACTTCAAGAGTGAGTGGCACAAGCATAACTTGAAACGCAAAACCAGACAACTTCCTCCCCTTACTGAAGAAGAGTGTGCAGCTGACATGGAAATGGACGACTACAAAGCCGATTTGAGGGATTATTCCTTCTAACAGACTTACATGTTAAAGTCGAAAGACTCGAGTTGATTGAGAAAGATCCGACTAGTTTTGGATAAATTTTGGTTAGAGCTAATGAATGATTTCGTAAACTGTTTTACAACTGTTTGTGAATAATTTTTTTACCCAATATCGTGTATTTTGGTATGTACTCAAACTCAAATCCAATGTATTAAGGCTGTGTTATCTACGAACTGAAAGTCCCTGGACACTGTATGGCAATGTTCTCTCATATACACATACGATTCTCGATTGCTTAGCCTTTAAGTCTCTCCAAAGCAATGGAACTTATACATTCGTAGTTGTATGCTAGCGAATTAGAACAACCTAACCAACGCCGATAACAATCAGAATTAACAGCGGTAACAACCAAACGTATGGTAGTTCTCCAGATAACAGCCACTCGCCTTAGGTCGTAATCTTAACAACGTAATATGACAATGTTCATACTTCATAATATAAATACATCCGGCTTATTTTGCAGCATATTCATAATTAAGCCAATGGAGCTTAATGCCGGGATCTTTCATGCATGCGAACATCTCTCTCTTGCCTTCAGACAGGAATAACTGAGTTGTAAAGAACCACAATTCGCTCCCGGTCTCTACCCCGGGTAAAGCTCCAACTGCTTGCATCACTTCGGCAATGCTACTGCCATGTGGACCACCCTGTGATATCGGTGTTACAGAACTACTACTGTCAACTGACTCCGCAGGTTGGTCATTCTGTTGTGACAATTTTGCAGCACCTCTCACCTTCCCCCTACCTACAGCGACAACTTTTACCTTTCCTTTCCTTCTAACTTGAGTCTCAGGTTCTTCAACTTTTCTTCGTTTCCCCCTCCCTGATGACCTTTTTATGGCTTGGGTCATCACAATTGGGATTGCCTGATCTGCATTGCCACTACCTTTGAGTGTAATGACATTATCCCTGTTGATTGTGGTGTTCATGAACATCCTATCTAGCTTCTCCTCCAACTCTGGATTAATGCCCTTGTTTCGAAATTTCGCATAATCACAATGCAGCTGGCATTTTAGAGAGATATGACCTATTAGAAAGGACTCATGATGATATAATAAAATACAACATTAAAAACCAGAGGGAAATTTGCAAACCTGAATTTTACCATGCCACCATTCCTTGGATGCATCAATGGTATTCTTGGCGGAATTCCACCCCAGACCAGATTCCTTTCCAATCAGCTCCTTCCACATTTTCCATTCAACTTTAAGTGAATCCCACTTCTTTTTCAGTTGTACGATGTCACACTCTTTTCCCGTCTCTTTACTGAAGTTCTCAACCAAACTTTGCCATCCAAGTTTGTTAAAGTGAGTGCGGGAACAATGTCCTGCCTGAACCTCCTTAATACACAAGTCACAGAATATACCTGCCCTTTGATCATTCCATATGGTTGCAGCTCGTGACCTAGTTTCAACATTTTCAGCACCCTTGAGCTTCTTGTTCTTCTTTCCCATCTGTGTGAATGTGTATATATACATGTATACAATTGTAATCAAATGTGTCTATTAAAAATATCATGTATATACGTATAACTGTATACATATGTATATAGTCAGAAAGTGATATGAGATAAACATTACAACTGTAAAGGTCCTTTCCAACGTTGGTTGTTTCTTTCTAAGTTAAACAGTTTTTCTTGTACTAAAGTCGCAATGCACTGCTTTGTAATAAACAAAATAATTATGCTCATCACATAATTGTTCCACCTTGCAATAACATTCGGCCCTGCGATCTCATTTTGCAATACTAGTGAAGGAGAAAAGCAAAAGAACTAATCACACCGTCTAAGATGGACATCTGCAAAGTGTTATAAACTTATGATTGGTTTCAACGAAATCTTTTCATTTTACTATTCAAGACTGGTGGCTTCCTTCTAATGTCTAGGACACTTACTTCTCTGCAGGCTCATGACAAAAAGACCTGAGCTATGTACTACGTCTGAGCAGGGAATTGCTCACGACAGATAGTGTTAACATAATATCTACTATTGCTAGATCAAAAAAAGGGCCACAGGTAGGGAAGGAAAATAAGTTCTTGAAAAGAAAATAAGGCATTTATTTCAATTCAAAGATGAGACATATTAACGTTTCATTAAAGGAACTCAAGTGTTAGCATGAACTATTCCAACTGAATGTGATTGCTTATGGTTTATAAGAGAGTGGAACTGTATATACCTTTATCTAGCTCATGCGTTCTTGAATACAAGGGGGGCAATTTCACTTTTGAATTAACCACGCTTGAACATTGTTTCTTGCTACTCTATTAAGTGGAAAATTAAAGTAAAAGTAGCAAAGAACTTTAACCCTTTTTTTTTTTAATCTGGACAGATCAGTTCTTTAACTTACTGCTACCAGAAGGAGCAGTAAAAGTTTTTGCCGAGCAGTGATCAACTATACTAGCTTTATTCACTTTAGAGAACAAGCATTGCCTATAAATATGAAGATTTTTCTGAGGCCATGTATTTTGTTTCTCGACTGTCCAAGTTGAGAAAGGGATATACGAACACATAATCTACAGGAGCCATAATTTACACCAAGATGAAAACTAAGACTTCATATGAGACAGATATGATCTTTATGGTCATGTAACATGTCCAAAACCACAAGCAGTATGATCTTCCTGAGATCTATCGCATTGCAAAAGTACTTTTAAATTTTAACATACTGTTACAACAACATTAACCATGCACAATTCTTTTTAAGGACACAAAAATACCAAGGTACTCACATTTGTTGGGTCCCAAGGATAGATGAGTACGTTCTTCGAACCAGAAGAATGGCCACTTCTTTGGCTCACTTACCTAACATTAAAAATCAAATTCAAAATTATAAGAATCCCTATTCTGGAACTTTCATTCTAAACACTAAACCAACTCTAAAGCATCCATCATAAAAGAATCCAGATATGGTGGAAAAATCCCAGAACAGTCTTGGGTCATCAGCATTTATTTTTCTTTTTATCTTGAAAATGTTGGAGACACAACTTCAGAAAGAAACATTGCATAAAATTAAAGGGAAAGAGAATAAAACTGTACTCAAACTTATTTATAAATTCGTATTAACTGTAATATCTCAGTGAAAGAAAATTGGTCCAGGGGCCATGGCACTGCTCGACTTGGTTCCTAATGATTTCTTTACAATGTTCCTTCTACGTATAACTAGCACAACCAAAGAAGTATTTGCTAAAGAATTGCAGAAATCTGGGACTTAAGCAAAAGCAACGCACCAAAATTTCAAATTTCCATAGTTTCATCATACAGGGGAAAAATACTGAAACTTTTGCAAGTCCTTATGCCTAATATCTAAACAAGCCATAGTTTCTAAACCTCAGAGGCATTTACTTGCTAATGAAATTAGCTTCTAATCTAAACCTCAGAGGGGACTCAAACCTCGAGTTGTTCTCTTCTTGCTCTAATCTTTAAAGCTAGGAAGTAGGACCCTTTGTAGCATGAAACAAATTTCAAGTAACAAAATGTGACAATCACATCCTGCAGGGGAGAGGTACTGGAAATCGACACTTGGTATTTTTATGTTCGTTCTATATTTTCTTATGGTATGAAACGAGACTGCCATTTTAAAATTAAAAGGTAGGAATCGTTTAGACATCCCCCAAGTAAAAGGCACATGAAATATGGTATTGACTTCAGATAAGTAAAAATTTAGTTGGACTGTTGTTCAGAGATGTACATATTGTATAAAACCCAATATTGCACACATACAAATGTTATTGTTAAATTTGTGATATCCCCATAAAAGACTTCCTATTTCCCAATGGCTTTTTGTTTTCTATTTTTGTCTTTGAGCTCCTGCTTCTTGGGCATTTTTGAATTTATTGGTACCTACCAAATAGAAGAGCTCATCAAAAGGTTTTAAAAACAGCATAGCTATGAAAACTTTGTGATGCATAAATGCTAACAGCCTTAAATTTTAGTGAAATTTTATTTTGCACACAGAATAACAATCACATTTGGGAGGGAGTAATCATAGGACCAAAACTAAGCTGAGAATGAATTGGATTACAACTACTAAGATGGAAGATGGAAGATGGATAGCCGTTGTATGCAAGTTTTCAAGAAAATGGTATTGAGAATCTGATAATTTGGTAGTGAGTAATCCGAGGACCAAAAAAAACCGGAATTGTTATTTTTGACAACACTTCTTTATTTCAATTTCAGGCCTTTCCTAGCTTAGAATATTTCTTAAGAACCAAATGTAGTTATCGTTCTTAGAAGATGCAACTACGAGACAGAGGTCCACAGCCGAAGGGGTAGAGGAAGACCTAGGAAAACTTTGGAAGAGACTCTAAGAAAAGACTTAGAGTACTTGAATCTAACAGAAGACATGACACAGAACCGAACGCAATGGCGTTCTAGGATTCATATTGTACTAAAGTCGCAATGCACTGCTTTGTAAATAACAAAATAATTATGCTCATCACATAATTGTTCAACCTTGCAATAACATTCAGCCCTGCAATCTCATTTTGCAATACTAGTGAAAGAGAAAAGCAAAAGAACAAATCACGCCGTCTAATATGGGCATAAGTGTTATGAACTTATGATTGGTTTCAATGAAATCTTTGCATTTTACTATTCAAGACTGGTGGCTTCCTTCAAATGTCTAGGACACTTACTTCTTCTGCAGGCTCATGACAAAAAGACCTAAGCTATGTACTATGTCTGAGCAGGGAATTGCTCACTACAGAATAGCGTTAACATAATATCTGCTATTGCTAGATTGAAAAAACGGCCACAGATAGGGAAGGAAAATAAGTTTAAAGTTCTTGAAAAGAAAATAAGGCATTTATTTCAATTCAAAGATGAGACAAATTAATGTTTCATTAACGGAACTCAAGTGTTAGCATGAACTATTCCAACTGAATGTGATTGCTTATGGTTTATAAGAGAGTGGAACTGTATATACCTTTGTCTAGCTCATGCTTTCTTGAATACAAGGGGGGCATTTTTACTTCTGAATTTACCACGCTTGAACATTGTTTCTTGCTACTCTATTAAGCGGAAAATTAAAGTAAAAGTAGCAAAGAACTTTAACCCTTTTTTTTTAATCTGGACAGATCAGTTCTTTAACTTACTGCTACCAGAAGGAGCAGTAAAAGTTTTTGCCGAGCAGTGATCAACCATACTAGCTTTATTCACTTTAGAGAACAAGCATTGCCTATAAATATGAAGATTTTTCTGAGGTCATGTATTTTGTTTCTCGACTGTCCGAGTTGAGAAAGGGATACACGAACACTTAATCTACAGGAGCCATAATTTACACCAAGATGAAAACTAAGACTTTATATGAGACGGATATGATCTTTATGGTCATGTAACATGTCCAAAACCACAAGCAGTATGATCTTCCTGAGATCTATCGCATTGCAAAAGTACTTTTATATTTTAATATACTGTTACAACAACATTAACCATGCACAATTCTTTTTAAGGACACAAAAATACCAAGGTACTTACATTTGTTGGGTCCCAAGGATAGATGAGTACGTTCTTCAAACCAGAAGAATGACCACTTCTTTGGCTCACTTACCTAAGATTAAAAATCAAATTCAAAATTATAAGAATCCCTATTCTGGAACTTTCATTTTAAACATTAAGGTAACTTTAAAGCATCCATCATAAAAGAATCCAGATATGGTGGAAAAATCCCAAAACAGTCTTGGGTCATCAGCATTTATTTTTCTTTTTATCTTGAAAATGTTGGAGACACAACTTCAGAAAGAAACATTGCAGAAAATTAAAGAGAAAGAGAATAAAACTGTACTCAGATTTATTTAAAAATTCGTGTTCACTGTAATATCTCAGTGAAAGAAAATTGGTACTGCTCGACTTGGTTCCTAAAGATTTCTTTACAATGTTCCTTCTACGTAATAACTAGCACAACCAAAGAAGTATTTGCTAAAGAATTGCAGAAATCTGGGACTTAAGCAAAAGCAACGCACCAAAATTTCAAATTTCCATAGTTTCATCATACAGGGGAAAATATACTGAAACCTTTGTAAGTCCTTATGCATAAGATCTATACAAGCCATAGTTTCTAATGGATGTCCCTTCTAATCTTCTAAAGATCCATGCAATCAAGTACACTAATTATAACAACTGGATGCTTCAAAATCTCTCATCCAATAACAAATACATGCAGTACAATACCACAGTTTGGTCATGCTATCTGATCAGAATTCCGAAATGACGTCCACTGACATGCTTCCTAATATGGTTGCTCTTGAAACTTTGATTGGTTTGTCCAGTTAGTGGATATCTAGTGCATCAGATGGGCGATGACAAGGAGAAGGTACTTCTGCATCCTTGTTTTCAACTGTTTTGGTGGAGTTAAATTCGATGATTTAAGCAAAGACATGGTTTATATGTCACATATAAAACATATTGAAGTTCAGTTGTACAAGTTGTAGTACGTGACTGAAGGGAAAACCAGATGAATAGGTGGAGAATATTACTATGAGGCCTTCATCACTCTTAAAGATCTGACTAGTCTCATCAGATAGTCTTCATCATCTAGGCAAGAACTATTTGTATTGTAATGGACTGCTTAACCAAACTAGTAATAAATTTACAGTAAGAGAAAGAAGAAAAGTGCAAAGACTTTTAAACTTTAGAGGTTTAGGGAAATCATCTCAGATAAATACAAGTAGCCCAACAAGTAATGGCAAATACTGATATATTTCTAATTATTATGCATCACAATGAGGGCGAACCTTGGCACAACGGAAAGGTAGCTTCTTTGTAACCCAAGGTCATGGGTTCGAGTCATGGAAACAACCTCTTTGCAAGGACGATAGACGTTATCCCCCCACCAAAACAACAAAGTGGGAGCCTTGTTGGCTCAGGGTCGCCTCTTTATGTATCACAATCTATTTCAATTCATTTGTCTGCTTCTTTCTTTGGCCAATGAAAATTAACAAGTGATGGTCAAAACTGATATCAGCACAATTACATGTGTGCACAGATGATTAACAGACTGACTGACTTTTATCTTCTTTATAAGAAACAAGAATAATATTATTAAAAAGCAATGATAATGTACAATCACACTGACAAGTAAACACACTGCACTCAAAACAACAAAACCCATCAGATTTCTTACCATAATACAAACCCCGTTTAAAACTAAACTATTACATAACTGCTGCTATCCAATCTGAATTGTAAAAGAAAGTGGAACAACCTGCATATGGATGAAACTAAAGCCCAAAGTCAAGATCAAATGAAACTCCACCCCAGCCTACTATAATTCTCAAAAATCCACTTCTTACTATCCAACCAAATTACCTAATTAACCATCAGCACACACCAGTTCAATGCCACTTTTACCTTTTTCCCACCAGCCACCACCTTATGCCTCTCACAAAAGAGAGAATAGCATCCATCCAAAATAACCCAACCCAGATGTACTTCTTTGAACAACCTTACACATATTGTACCTCCACATTGATTATTGGGCAGATGGTATTCAAAAGATTAAAGTTTTATAGAAGTATACTTTTTACACTCTACCATTGAATGTCTTTCAACAAAAGTACAGCAAATGACATCATGAAGAAAAACTAAAGTGCCCGCCAAAATACCCCATGAACTACGAACATAATGGACTATATCAAATTACCGTGTGAGCTTTCCTGCCATTGTAATGTCCCTCCAGAACTTTAGATTATATCCCAGCCCCAGGCCACCAAAAACAGAGCACAAGTGCGTATGAATCACTTGAAAGTAATGACTTTATTTAATAACATCAGTCTAACTTATCCCAACTTTAATCTCCTTGAAAGTAAAGATATTTGAATGCTCCGAAGTCTATCGGCAACAAATGGTAGAATGCATGTTGCTATGCAAATTAAAATGGCTGAAAATAATGAGTCAATTGCTTCCTTTATTGATCTTCAAAAGCTATCAGAAATACAGCACAAAAGTCTCAATCAGTTATATCAAAACAAAGTTTAGCCTCATCCCAAGGACCATTGATCTCAAACTTGTATTCTTGCATCCGTATAAGCCAATACGGACAAACCACAGTTACAAAAATCAACAACCCTAACAACATCACAAAAAGTAACAGATGCAAGGTATAAACAAGAGTCAAGGTCGCAATCATCAGACCAAAAGAAAACCAAAGGTGCAGACAGAAGGAATACTTCTTGATACAGTAAGTAACCAAAGGAGCGAAAAGGAAAACTTGCAAAGAGAAAAGCATGATAGCGAAAACAAGCAGCCTTGACCTAAGGCACGAAGCAATGAATACTGAGGCCACCACTGAAGCATTCAAAGAGATGCAACTCGTCAAGGTTGGATTGTGTAGAGCCCCGGGAGCTCTTACGGTGGACCCAGAATAGTCATGGAGGAAGAGATGGAGCACAATGAGTGACACTGTTACTGCCCAAATGGAGTTTGAGCTGATGGATGTGGTGAGCGTTTGATAGATGGGAGCTAAAACATATAAGCCACTGATGAAAAAGGAGATATTGAGCAAGTAACGAAAGAAGAGACTAAATGAAAGCATTTCTTTAGTTAAAAGGAGAACAAGAAACCCCAATCCAAGAAGCGTGACATCGAGAAGCAAGAGCGAATTCTCATTAAGAATCGATCTGAGAGTGTAGGTCCAAACCAAACCAACAAGAGCAACAATGCAGAGGTATTGAGATATCGAAACGGAATCCAGCATGACTTTAAGAATGTCCCTCTTAACAACATTGGCATTCATAACCATATCTTCAAGAAAAGAGTCATCCGTGTGATTGTCATCAAACCCAGGTTGCATCCCTCCATACGCCACTTTTCGCCATCTGGGTCGCGTCGGAGACAGGATTTCACTCATGAATGCATCCATCACACTCGTATTTTCTGAGCAAAAACCAAATCTTTTCACTCAAAATCCCGCCTTCAAACTCTAAAGTGTCAAAGTGGGGTTCTCCTCAACGATCAATATTATAACAAAACAAGTATGTGCAATCTGGACAATGGTGAACAGAATATGCGAAGCCAGACGCAAACAAGAGAAGAACAAAACTCAAATTTCAGAGTTGAACAAAATATGGAAAGCATTGTATTTCATATGGGAAAAAAAAATGAAGGTGGTGGAGAGAAAAAGGAAAGAAAATACCTTTAGAGAGGAAAAGTCGGAGTGTTGGTTGTGGATGAATGCATCTCCACCGGGAAAATCTCGTCAGAAATGAACAAGTCTGTCTAGGTTGGCGCTGAGTTGGGATTCTCAGTTTCGCAATGTTCACTTCGTTTCCTTCCGCCAACCAGAAATATGAGCATGGATTGATTGATTTACCAAAAGTAAAAAAAAAAAAACAATTTTATTCAGTAAAAACTTAATGAAATCTTTCTTAATTATATGTAGCTATAAAAATTATTTTTTTTGTTATTTGTAGTTTGTTTAGAAATGCTTTTTAAATAAAAATAAAAATAAAAACGTTTTTAGTTATTTTAAAAATATTTTCAAACGAACTACTAAATAAAACTTATTTTAACCCTTTTATTTAGAACAAAATTTGATATGAATCCAATTTGATTAATGAATTAATGGGTTTTGTTCATTTCCTTTGATTAATAGGTTTAGTCCAGTAATTAGGCTTTCCTGTTAGATTTTAGTGTGATGATTCATTTAATTCTTTTTTCAATATCTAAAATACTCTTAAAGTTTTTTTTTAACCTCAACAGTCCAAGCCACTTAGTACCATAGTTTGCATTTGAAAGATTTTAAATTCGATTTCAGTGAAAAATTTCAAATATTTTAATAGAAACACTTATGAGTCACTAAATTGGTATCGCCCGGGATTTCAAATGCTAATAAATCCTCTAGTCGGAGTTTAAACTCCGGGGTAAAATTTACATACGTGGCACCATCAAAACGGTTGTGCTTATTTTAAGGGCTGGGATTTAAAATCCGGTAAAAACTGCTTTCCATTCCCCCACATGGAGTCTGTTGTCAAGAATCACGAATCGAGATAGCTTGCTGAGCAAAAGCACAAACAAAACGAAGGCCTTCACTGCATCTTCATCTTCATCTTCATCCTCCAAATTGCCGATTAAAAATGGCAACTTTGGTTGCAATGCCCAAGATCCGGATGAAGATTAGAGCTTTCCCAGCAGATGTTTTCCCTCCATTTTTCCCTCAATCCCACAACAAATCCTCAGTCTTCCATGGGAGGAGGAGGAGTTTCTCGGTCTCTGCTAAGTCGACCCAACACCCAGTACGCGTACGCTTCGCTCCTTCTCCCACCGGGAACCTCCACGTCGGTGGAGCTCGAACTGCGCTCTTTAATTATCTGTTTGCCAGGTTCCTTCCTCTTTTTGTTTCCCGTTTGGTTTCAGGTTTCGATCCCGAAACGTTTCGGGTTTTTGCTTACTTGGTTGAGCATTGATGCGATATGAGTATCTGTGTTGTGTTGTGTTGGGTCAGGTCCAATGGAGGGAAGTTTGTTTTGAGAATTGAAGACACTGATTTGGAGAGGTCTACTAAGGAATCTGAGGAGGCTGTCTTACATGATCTCTCTTGGCTTGGCCTCAATTGGGATGAAGGTATTGTTAACTTTTTCTTGTTTGATTCTTCTCCTGTTCAAATTCCTAAATTTTAATCGAACCCGGTTTTGTGCTCCTCTGTATATGTGAAAGCATTTGGATATTACTTGAATTATAATGCCTTATAGTTTGAGCTTTGAGATGGTAGGATTAGTACCTTTCTCAACTGGGTTTATCTTGTAAGTGTCCAACTGGGTCATTTCATTTTTCGGTTAACTTTGCAGGACCTGGTGTGGATGGAGAGTATGGACCATACCGACAATCAGAAAGAAATTTGTTGTACAAACAGTATGCTGAGAAGCTTGTAGAATCTGGTCATGTCTATCGCTGCTTTTGCTCTAGTGAGGTGATTCCCTTCTATAGTTGAGTCTTGAAACATGTCTTCACTTGCCAATTTATATGATCAGAAACTGCCTAGAAACAAAACTATGCTTGTAAGAGATTTTCAAATGGAACTTCGGAGTATTAATCATGAACGGATTTATTACTTTTCCTTGCCTTTTTTTTTTTCTCTTTTCCTTCAATTTATTCTGTATGTCTTGTTTTTGGCTAAACGAGTGCGAGTTTATTGTTCAACAAAAAAACTTGCTTCATATATTTTGTCGGGCTTTTTTAGCATTATGAATCCTTTTCTTTTCTGATTCTGAATCCCTTTTAAACCACAATGCTATTTTAAGTAAGCATTCTTAACATTGTTCTATTCAGGAACTAGAGAAAATGAAGGAGATTGCAAAACTAAAACAACTGCCACCGGTATACACAGGGAAGTGGGCCAATGCAACAGACAAAGAAGTACAAGAAGAGCTGGAAAGAGGAACTCCATACACATATCGTTTTCGTGTGCCAAAGGAAGGGAGTTTAAAAATCAATGACCTTATTCGAGGCGAGGTTAGTTCATCTTTTTGTTGTTGTTGTTGGGTTGGGGGCGCTTAGGAACTCCTAGTATGGTAAAGTGTTCCGTTCACTATCAAAGGAGGGAACTTCTAAGAAATTTTAATTAGCTTCAACCACTATCAAACTTTTATTCAAGTACGTGTATAGAGTGTTAACTTTATATGTTGTCATGAAGGTCAGTTGGAACCTGAACACTCTTGGAGATTTTGTAATTATGAGAAGCAATGGTCAACCAGTGTACAATTTTTGCGTCACAGTTGATGATGCGACTATGGCCATCTCACATGTTATTAGGTAATATGAACAGCCTATTTAACATTGTTAGATGTGCTTTTTGCCAACCTGCGTAGTTTCTTCGTTCACTACTATTGCTTTTTGGATTTTTGTTTGATGATTTTTTGTACATCCGTTTATTAATGTGGTGTGATCTCTTAAAACTTGCATTCAGAGCAGAGGAGCATTTACCAAATACTCTAAGGCAAGCATTAATATATAAGGTAATTTTTTAAACTCATGCCCTAATTTTTATTACTGGTAGGGTTTCAAATATCTTTCAACATTTACAGTGAAGCTGATATTGCTTTATGAATACCATTGTAACACAGGCTCTAGGATTCCAAATGCCAGACTTTGCACATGTTTCCTTAATTCTTGCCCCTGATCGGAGTAAGCTGTCAAAGAGGCATGGTGCAACTTCTGTAGGCCAGGTGGTTATCTATAAATATGCTTATTGTTACTTGATAAATATGTTGGACTACAGGATGTTTCATCCATGGTTTCCTAGAGGTTGAGCCCCACCGTTCTCTGTTCTGATTTCCTTTATTTAAGAGTTTCTTTGTCAACATTGATTGATAAATAGTCTTGACATCTAATAACTAGAACACAACAGTACAGGGAGATGGGCTATCTACCCCAGGCAATGGTGAACTACTTGGCACTGTTAGGTTGGGGTGATGGCACTGAGAATGAATTCTTCACCCTTGAGAAGCTAGGTTAGTGTACCCTTTTCTTTAATTGTCACTTTGTCACTCTCTCGCTCTCTATCATCCTCTCCTCAGAAATCTCCTGCTCACCTTCTGCATGCTGTTTAATTATCCTTTGTGTTTTGTTTGACTAATTTCTTACTTGAATATTATCATGCAATTCATAGTTGAGAAATTTACAATTGGTCGCGTCAACAAAAGTGGTGCCATTTTCGACTCGACCAAATTAAGGTAATTTTGGCTTTTAATCTACTATATACCGAGAATGGTTGCTAATTATTGCTTCTATGTACCATTCCCCTCCCTGGAGAAGCAGCTTGAATGAACATTTTGCAGTTGCATGGTTGTTTTGCATTATATCCCACATCTAGATTTTTATTTTTATAATTTTATGATTTTAATGTGGATCGTGTCTGAGAGAATTTAGGCTGTTTATTGAATTCTTGAATTAATTGCGTTGTTGAAGAACTGACATTTTTTATTGATATTTTCCTCTAACATATGCTTACAAACTAAAGGTGGATGAATGGTCAACACTTAAGAGCACTTCCATCTGAGGAGTTGACAAAGCTTATTGGTGAGCAGTGGAAGAATACTGGCCTCCTTACCGATTCAGAGGGCTCATTTGTTGAAGTAAGACTCATTTATTCCACATTTTCATTTTGCAGCTTACTTTTTGTTTTCAAGATTGATTCTTCCGCATTGCTGTAGATGATACTTCTCTTACAAACAGAATTGTTTGTGGTTTACGATCTTTTAGAATAGATCTGCTGTACTGAGATAGTTCTGTTACAAAGAGTGGATGCATATGCCTCCAGAGGAGGCTCTTTACTTTCTGATGATTTCTATGTTAGTTGAAACTCTCCTTAAATGAAAAGGCGTGTACTGCTTTTGTTATACGTTCAATTTGACTTCTCTAGAGATATTCTATATTCATGAAAAGTGAAGCATGTGTGCACTTTGCAATTTTGCAGGAGGCAGTAGAGCTGCTCAAAGATGGGATCGATTTAACACCAGATTCAGATAAAGCCCTCTCCAACTTGTTATCTTATCCTTTACATGACACCTTATCCAGGTGATTTTTAATTGCACTTAAACTCTGGCTTTATGTTTTTATCATTCTGCAGCTCACTGGAAAAATCAACTTGTGAATGGTACTGTGAGAATTTCCTAAGCATTTAAGATATAATTTTCTGTAATCGAATATGAAAAAATGCTTGTCCACTTGTCAATTTTGATATGTGTTTCCTCACTTTTCGGATAACCATTGATTTCCCTATTGAGTGGTATTTTTGGAAATTATGTTTTGAATTGGGTGAAGCGAAAATGACTTAGAGTGCTCTATATGAAACATTGGCATCAAGCAACAGCTGAGTATTGTAAAAGTATACAGTTGGATTTATGATCAATAGCTGACATCGCTCTTTGGAACCTAGTTGGGCTAGGCCATATTATATCTTGTATAAGATTGTGCTCTCACTCAGATGGGAAAAGATATGGATTTATTTCAATGGAAGGGTGGAAATTCCTAAATCGAAGGTTTCATTTAGGTTAAGCCACTTCTAGTTGTATAAATTATGGCTTGCTGTTCATAATATTTGGTTTTCTTGTAACTTGTAAGTTATTTTTGATGGTAAGCTGGGGATGGTTGTTGGCTACTGATGTTAACAGAGTGCTGTATGATAACTAGATTTTTTCTGTCCTGGCTGCAGTGCTGAAGCCAAACCAGTCTTAGAAGACAAACTCTCTGAGTTTGCTGCCAGTTTTATAGCTGCTTATGACAGCGGTGAGCTCGCTGGTGCACTTGAAGAAGGCCATGCTGGTTGGCAAAAGTGGGTTAAGAGCTTTGGCAAATCACTGAAGCGCAAGGTGACGTCATTTTCATTCATTTTTTTTCACCTTTGGTAAACATTTTTCCATTTCTGGGAAATGGACTGAAAGTTTTGTTCATTTGAAATTCTAATTGCAGGGAAAATCACTGTTTATGCCTCTCCGAGTGCTGTTAACAGGAAAGTTCCATGGCCCAGATATGGGGACTAGCGTGCTTTTACTGCACAAAGCGGGAAAGTCTGGTATTATTGCACCTCAAGCCGGGTTTGTGACAATAGATGAAAGGTTCAAAATATTGAGGGAAGTTGACTGGGAAGCATTCATCAAGGATCAGCCTCTCCTGGAGACTGCCACCATTGTATCAAACTGAGAGGACGCAGTTTTCACCGGCTTTTTTTTTACTTTGGCTTCAAAAGAGGGTAACTATCGCATTCCTATTGTTAAGAAAACACGAAATCTTTACTCAGTTACATGAATTCCACCCACATCTGGGTGTTTCAGTGCTTGCTATGAGTCTTATAACAAGTACTTTGGTTGTAACATAGACAATGAAGAAAGGCCAGACTTAAATAGAGTTTTACGAGGTCGTCTCCTTGGTCGTGTGTTTGCTCCACATTGAATTATGTCTTTATTTTCGTAAGAAATTTGGTGGGATGATGGTACCAAATTGGGTTCTAATTTGGTTGGTTTTCACTTTTTATCAGTTTCGGTGACTCTGTTAGGAAAAGATAGCGTCTTCCCATATCAGCACAATTCGGGGAAGCTACAAAGCGCTTCACAGATCCAATGGAGCGATGTCTCCTCGTGTATGTGCTCGATTTCCGTCATGTTATATATTTGTGAAACAGGTACTATACCAATAGCTGCATAAAAGGATCTGAACACAGATAGAAATTATAGAAAGAACAAGCTTAATCTACTGCTGGATAACTTCAATTTTTTGAATTTGAAAACATGTTCACTTGCCAAGTTACAAGATTGAAAGTTTCCCAAAACATAAAAATCTGCTTAGAAAAGAATTAAAACAACAACAAAGTCTTATTTCTCTTATTTGACTAAGTGGAGTCGACTATATGAATGTTTGAACACCACAGACGTTAGATTTGGTTTTGCTCTAAGGCTTTTTTTCATCCAAAACTATGAAAAAAAACTGAAGCTGAATGTTTACCAAACATAAAAACAGCTCCCAGCTTTTTTCAGAACCACCTTAGTACCAAATCAGGCCTAAGTTGAGTCTGACTGTATGAATGCTAGAATACCACAACACTAGATTTTGCGCTAAGTCTTATGTTAGCTCCATGCCTCTTTTGATTTTCCCTACTTTTACTATTTTTATGCCTTGCTTTCATAGGATACAAGATATAGAAGTTGTCATTTAGATGTCCAATTTTTGTAGCTCAATTCGAAGCAATCTCTCCCAATATTGCTTGTATCAAACAAACAAAAAAACTAGGGATCTTGGTACGTATACTCTTCAAACTCCAAGCCTCTCTCTCCTATCCCATTAGTAACTAGTGCATCAACAGTAAAAAATTTGGCTACTATGAGTCCCTAACATGGTGCCCGAGCCTGCACCAAAAACCTTGGATTTGTTTGGTGTCAAGGCTCCATAGTTTCCGGCCAACCTACGAGCCTTGACAAAGGAACCTGATACAGTGAAAATCCGGCCGATGGTATCATTTTATCCTTTACGCCGGATTTGGTTGACGACTCCACTGTTATTGTGAAACCCCACCCCCATAATTAAATTGTAATTTCGTTTTGCCTCTGAAAGTTTATAAAAATGTGCAATTTGGTCCCTTATCCTATTTTAATCGAGACCCTTTATTTGGATTCTCTTCTCCCCCGCGCTGCCACGCGGCAGCCCCCTAACTCCTCTCTATCTCTCTCTCCCCGGATCTCATTCTCTCTCTCAGCTCTCTAACCCTCACACCTTCCTCTCTCGCACACCATTCCCGTTCGACACACGCACGCCGAGGAACACCACCACCCCGACGTCGACAACACCACCACCTTCACCATCGTGTACTCTCCCTCTCACTCTCCCTCGTCTTCGTGAAGCACAGGACACCCGGAGCTCACTCAAAAACCCAGGTGCACCCTAAGGCTTTCGAGCCCAGATCCTGGCCATTTACGACCCTCCCACTTTGAATCAAAGGTGAGAAAACACTTTCCCTCACCTTGCACTTCATTTTGGTACATAAATCATAGTGTAGGGAGGAGTGTTGGCAGTGACTAGAGCTCGGAGGGCTCTGGCCTTCTTCCCCAACGAGATACCAAAAATCTAGGCCTTTTGGGCCATGCCAAATTTGGGCCCTAGGCCCGTTACTCTTAAAAGCTCGGCCCGTTTTCTTTTTAATTTAAATTGTATTTATTTGTTTAAAACCCAAAAACAATCGGGCCAGGCCTAAGTGCCCAGCCCAATTAGAAACTCAAAACCCTTTTAGGTCTCAAGCCTTAAGGCTAGTTGGGCTTAGGCCTTCGAGCCTTAGCATCCAGCCGACCCAAAACCTAAACCCAACCCACCTAAATTCCCTAAGCCCAACCCCAAACCAAAACCCATAGGGCCCTAACTGGCCCAACCCAAACCCTAGGACCTAACCCGGATCCAAACCCGACCTTGTTAACTCGGTTTGACCCGACCTGTTGACCTTTGACTTTCACGTTGACTTTTCTGATTTCGTCCGGAACCCTTCCTAGGCTAATTTTGATGTCCTAGACCCGATTTTTACGTTCGTTTTCCCAAATTCAACTGTTTGAATATAATTTTAATAATTGTAACTTTTATGTGTTTAGGTGCAATTACTAGCGGCTATTCTGTTATTCCTATTTCGTACTGCTCATCTACGACGGAGTATTTGTGAGTGGACTCCTTCTAAAAATGTATATTTTATTGCTAGATATGCATACATGAAAATCATGATTTAATGATAACGTTTTATGAGAAATTGATTATCATGCTATACTAAGCTTATTTTGGAATACCATATTTTCTATCAAACCCATGTTCTAGTAGAATATCTGATGAATGACAATACAATACTTAGAACATGTTTTCATACATTTCTTTATAGTATAGATGATGGATGATTTTATACTATGAAGTTGCTTTTGAGATATATGTACCTATGTTTGGAAAGATTATGTTCAATGGTTTTGTACTTACCTAGTGGTCCTTATTCCGCCTGTGGGCAAGGTTTACGTGTTGGCATAGGGCCTGAAGCAAATTCCTCTGGCTACGGCGCAGGGACAGGAAGCAGGCATAGGGCCTAGAGTTGAGAATGGACACATACACTAGTGATTACACTTTTATGAGATGGCTTTTTGTGGTGTTTTATGGCATGCTGGGGTTTTCAAAAATCTATCACATATTATGCTATTAGTTTTCATAGAACTTTGGGGGTTGGTATGTTGATAACTGTTTCAATATTATATATATATCAACTTGGTCCGCTCATATTTGTTTTGTGCCTCCAGCAAGACATAGGAACGTGGACTACGATTCGACGTACAAGGAATCCATACCAGTGACATCGTGCTAGATCCTCTTTCTTTGGCCTCTATTGTAATAGCACTCTCTATCTTACCTTCTGTTGTAATCTGATTTAGAATATGCTATGAACATGTCATGCATCTTTACGAATTTATTGTTGACAGTCGAATATTATTTTAAGTATATTAGTATTCGTATGAAATTTATATGTATGATTTCACATGTTCCTTAGCATTTACATTCAAAAATGGCTTGCGTCATCTTCAGGATGTCACTAGCACTAGCACGTGACCATCCCGATGTTCTGTGGAACATCGGGATCGGGACGTGTCAATTATAGTGTAATAAATCATGGGATTAATTTACATTTTTTTTATACAACAATAAATTCACACTATTTAAAAATTTCTATAAAAAAATATTTGTATTATCACCCATAAATATAAGAGCATTTAAACATCTAAAACAAATTATATGAAGTAAAGAATTTTGCTGTACGTGTTGTGAAACATGGGTTTCAAATTAGATCTAGTGAAAATTTCTTATTAACATTAATGTTGATAAATAAAAATCTTTATAATAACTTAAAACGAATATCGCACACACTTCTTTTGAGAAAGATAATCGAATACAAGATAATAAGTATGCTTCGGAGTGGTATTTCGACTATATTATTGACTGATTTTTTTTAGTACGTAAGAATCTTATATACATAAAATGTTTCACGTATAGTAAGAATCTTATATACATATTATGTTTCACTTATAGTAGAGAGGTGACCAATAAATATGATACAAACACCCTTAAAAAAATAAACATTGTAGAAGTGATAGTTCACGTAGGATTGTCAAAAATCTGAGTGGATATTTCGTTTTGATTTTTGGGTTTTCACTTGGCCATCCAAGATCTTGAAATGAAATTTGGGCCAAGAGACATGGAAAAAGAAAAAAAAAATTAGTGTATGGACGGTTACATCTGTCACATATTTTTGAAGTGCATAAATTTAACTTTTTTGTCAATTTTACAGTCTAATTAGGTATTAAGTGTTAATGTGGCATAGACTTGACCCACAATTGAAGCACTTGTTTACCATCAGTTCCAATGTTTAGTACTTTTACTCTTTAACTTTGTTATTTCTTTTGACGAAATAGGAAAACTAATGAAAAGGGTTTGAAATCTTTGAGTTTTAATGATAAGAACAAAATAAAGGGTAAATTGAATAGTACTAATATTGACTTTTTAGAGTTAAAGTGGTTTTTAATTAAAATGAACAGTATCGGAATTTTTTTCGTTAAAGTTCTCTTACAAAATTGATGGTCACTGTGAATTTAAAATATGGGTTCAATAATGTCACATCAACACTTAACATCTAATTAAATGGTAAAATTATCGGTGACTGTTAAATTGGTGCAACCAGAAATCACGTGGTGTAATGGACTAAAATTCATTTTACAAATAACCCCGAAATCTTGTGGTGCAAAATGCAATTAGCCCAATTTACAGGAGATATTTTTGGATGAAACCGAAGCATTGTTCATCATGAAACGGCAGTTAGTTTTTGTTTATTTGGTTAAAATTAAATGGGCCAATCCTGCCAAAGCTGTCTGACGGATAATGACCATAGATTTTAGGGCGGAAGATGAAGAAAAGGAGCCGCCTAATTGATGAGATATCTATGGTCCACCCATCAGTAAGATCAGATGAATTCTAATAATTTTACTTTTGGTCCTTTATTTGGATCTTTTTCAAGGCGATTTTTTGAATATTTGTAAAATGACCATTTAACTTGACGTTCTTATATTACTCAAATTACAATTTTATCGTCTACTTTTATTATAATATATGAAATAATACACCTCTTGACGTATTACTAATGCCAATAAAATTCTCGCAGTTTTCTTGCATTGAAATTTTCGAGTTTTGGAGAATTTTTGTAGAGGGCATCAGTGGGGGCATTTGGACGGTTCAGTACATGAAAATATTATCCACATACATCTCAGCACACTTAGCACCTTACAATCTTTGTATAATATCCACACTTCCAAAAATATTCAAAATTATATATACAAACCTTTAGCAAATAAGAAATTCTCAAAGAAAGAAATTCGTAGAAATTTACAGAAAAACAAAAGCCACATTTCAGCAAGTTCCATTGTTTCACTTGTGAAATTAGAGCTAGCTAGATAGCTCCCACATCAGATAAAGAAAGAAAGAGAGAAAGTAATGGCTTTGGAGAACTGCTTGCAGCTGAGCACAGTGTGCACTACAAGAGTTGGTGCTGCTGCACAATGCCACCATCCATTTTCTTCCATGGGCAAGTTTGTTGTGCCGATTTGTAATGGTTTGAAGAAATCTGCTTTGAAATTCTCTTCATCGTCTTCATCGTTTCCTCATTCCAGCAAATCACAGAAATCCCGCTTCATTTGCAAAGCTCGTGAAGCTCTCAATGAAGGTAACTCTAGTCTTGTAATTTCTGCGTAGCTGCATATATATATATATATGTGTGTGTGTGTGTGTGTGTGTGTGAATATGGCGATTAGAATAACAAATAGCAACACATTTAGGATAATGGACAATTAGAGGGGTATTGAAAGCAACAACAATCATTAATCACTTAGAGCTACCCAAGCCAACAAGGCTCTCCATTTTGTGAGGATTAGAGGGATGGGAAACGTCTATCAGTACACAGTCTTACTTTTACTTTGCAAAGAGACTGTTTTCATGACTCGAACCTGTGACCTTTTGATCACAAAAGAGCAACATTTCCATTACGTCAAGGCTCGCCCTCAATCATCAATCATTACAAAAAGAAATTTGTTGTACATTCTTTCTTGTAGTTGATTTGCAATGTTCAACTACACGAAATTCTTTAGTGTATATAGTTCATGTGTAGACTCATGTTGGTCATTGACCAATTATTTTAATAAAGATGTATACACTCATCGCACAAGAATTTTTCATTCGCTACACATCTAGATGTTCTTCACTTAAGTTCAACTATTTGTATACAAGTCAAAACCAATCCCCAAATTACTACTGGGAGAAAAGAAAATGCAGATTTACCATATATATATGTATATATATAGTACGAAGAGCATGCATATATAAATGGAATTAGTGAGTTGACTGAAATGTGCAAGCTTTGCATGCAGTTCAAGTGGTGAATGATTCAAGTTGGAGTAGTCTTGTGATTGCAAGTGAGAACCCAGTTCTGGTGGAGTTTTGGGCACCGTGGTGTGGACCGTGCCGGATGATTGCGCCGGTGATCGATGAACTGGCAAAGGAGTACGCCGGGAAGATATCTTGTTTCAAGCTCAACACAGATGAGAGCCCCAACACTGCCACTCAGTACGGTATAAGGAGCATACCAACTGTGCTCTTCTTCAAGAATGGGGAGAAGAAAGAGAGCGTTATTGGTGCAGTGCCAAAGTCCACATTGTCTGCAACCATTGAAAAATATGTAGATCTTTAATCAAATCATGTATATAATATAAGACTTCCATTCTTGTGCTCATGAAGCTGTTCTTCTTAATCTTAACTTCTCCCTTCGAATTATTCATATAATTTCCATTTTTATTGTATGCAAGTTTTTCCCACAAATTTTCATTGAAACAATCTCCTAGAATATTCTCTTATGTGAAAATTCTAACTTTTAACAAAATATTACTGGTGTTGTTATTGACAATCTAAAATAGTCAACCCGCTCTCCGATGAAGAAGCATAGGAGAGAAAATAACACTTTAGAAATTATTTGCAAAATGATTTTTGAGCGTCCCAATAACAACTTCCAAGATTAAAGGCGGTTAGTAGTCTTAGTTGTACTAACCACTTCCGAGTGAGAGGAATTTAGAACTTCATACATTAGCAAAAGTATGCGTTACTAGATTAAGAGATAGCTAGTAGATACATGGTTAATCAAAGTTGAATTAAAAACTCTGTAAACACTTATTGCTAAGCACTTTTTAGATTTGGAGCTCGTTTGTTTACCATTTTGTTTTAGTTCTGTCTTAGAGATAAAGAGAGAATATGTGGGTGAAATTGGTCTATACAGAATAGTTGAAGAATGATGCACAACTAACGTAGAAAATATACACAAACTGAAAACTAAACACCAAAAACGAAACTATTACTTTCATTCTGCTTTGTTTTCACTTTCACAATTTTATTTTCATTCATTCTTGCCTCTTCCTGAATTGAGATCCTCCCCGGATCTTTATGTCCGAAGCCGACAGACCCGGAGATCTAGAACACTCATTTTAAACCCTACAGTTCTCATTAGGCTATTACACTGACCCATCTCGCACAAACCAAGGGTCCAAATCTCTCCTATTCAGCAACTCAAATCTCTAAGTCCACATGACTTAGAGATTTGAGTTGCTTAGCATGATTCCACATGTTCCTTAGCATTTACATTCAAAAATGACTTGCGTCACCTTCGGGTGTCGACCAGCACGTGACCATTTCGATGTCCCGTGGAACATCGGGATCGGGGCGTGTCAGTTATAGTCCTCATATGTAACTCTAGTCTTGTAATTTCTGCGTACCTGCATATATATATATATATATGTGTGTGTGTGTGTGTGTGTGTGTGTGTGTGTGTGTGTGAATTTGGCGATTAGAATAACAAATAGCAACACATTTAGGATAATGGACAATTAGAGGGGTATTGAAAGCAACAATATTATCACTTAGGAAGGATGGGGGAAACATCTATCATACGCAGTCTTTTTTACTTTGCAAAGAGATGTTTTACGCTCACAGTGACCCGTCAGCAACATTCCATTCGTAAGGCTCGCCTCATCATCATCTTACAAAAGAATTGTTGTACTTCTTCTTGAGTGTTTGCATGTTCGACTACACGAATCTTTAGTTATATAGTTCTGTGTAGATCATGTTGGTCAGGACAACTTTTTATAACTTGTAACACTCATCGCACAAGAATTTTTCATTCGTACACATTGATGTTCTTAAGTTCAACATTTGTATACAGTATCCCAATACTACTGGGAGAAAAAAATCAGTTTACCATAAATTATCTATATAGTACGAAAAGCATGCAATATAATGAATGTATTGACTGAATTGCAGCTTGTGAGTTCAAGTTGAATGATTCAACGTTGAGTAGTCTGTGATGCAAGTGAGAAGTTCTGTGAGTTTTGGCACCGTGGTAGTGCGATGATGCGCCGGTGAGATGACACTGGCAAGGAGTACGCCGGGAAGATGTTCAGTCAACACGATGAGGCCCACATGCCACCATACGGATAAGGAGATACACTGTGCTCTCTCAAGAATGGGAGAAGAGAGACGTATGGTGAGTGCACTCAATTGTCTGCACCTTGAAAAATATGAATCTTTAATTTCATGTATAAATAATAGACTCCATCTTGTGCTCATAAGTGTTCTTCAACTTAACTTCTCCTTCGAATTATTCGTAAATTTCCATTTTTTGTAGCAAGTTTTCCCACAATTTCATGATCTCCTAGAATATTCTCTTAGTGAAAATTCTAACTTTTAACAAAATATTACTGGTGTTGTTATTGACAATCTAAAATAGTCAACCCGCTCTCCGATGAAGAAGCTTAGAAGAGAAAATAACACTTAGGAAATTATTTGCAAAATGATTTTTGAGCGTCCCAATAACAACTTCCAAGATTAAAGGCAGTTAGTAGTCTTAGTTGTACTAACCACTTCCGAGTGAGAGGAATTTAGAACTTCATATATTAGCAAAAGTATGCGTTACTAGATTAAGAGATAGCTAGTAGATACATGGTTAATCAATGTTGAAGTAAAAACTCCGTAAACACTTATTGCTAAGCACTTTTTAGATTTGGAGCTCGTTTGTTTACCATTTTGTTTTAGTTCTGTCTTAGAGATAAAGAGAGAATATGTGGGTGCTATTGTTCTATACAGAATAGTTGAAGAATGACGCACAACTAACGTAGAAAATATACACAAACTGAAAACTAAACACCAAAAACGAAACTATTACTTTCATTCTGCTTTGTTTTCACTTTCACAATTTTATTTTCATTCATTCTTGCCTCTTCCTGAATTGAGATCCTCCCCGGATCTTTATGTCCGAAGCCGACAGACCCGGAGATCTAGAACACTCATTTTAAACCCTACAGTCCTCATTAGGCTATTACATTGACCCATCTCTCACAAACAAGAGTCCAAATCTCTCCTCTTCAGCAACTCAAATCCCTAAGTCCTTGAGCTCCGTACAAAGATCAAGGATGTCCAGATATTCACTGCCACCAATACTCGTGATATTCATCGCCCTGTCACTTAAAGCAGGTCAACGAACGAACTTACATGTAACCAAATCCAAGAAAGCCTAAAAATACACCATCACGGTAACAAATTACTTTCGACTTTCTTAGTAACTAATGACTTTTGACATGTATGACCGAAACCCCAGCTCCCATCTGAAATTTGGAAATAACAAAAAACCATGCCCAACGAATACGTCAGAAATACAATTCTAGGATTGGAAGAAAAAACGTTTTTACTACGAGAAAACGACGTGTCGTATGCTTACTATGATGATATTTCGAAACGCACAAAAAAAAAAATTTGAAGTACATTCGGTACCACAAGAACATGAGCCTCATCAGGCACAACCAGCCACCAAATTTCCTTCTTTTATATATAAATAACAGATTAGTACACAGCGGGAGCGAAAGCCCCTCTCAACTATTTCATTCAATCGATGCACTGCCATCTTGGACGAGGCCAGAGGCAACTCCTGCCATTTCTCACGCTGCGCAAGCACAAGCGGCTAAATCAAGAACCGGTGAAACGAGCCATCAACATGATCAATGGAGCCTTTCAAGGAGAATGTTTCCAATCAAATTGAAGATTATTAAATCCGTTCACCGCTCCAAGCCCACTAAGTAACTGGTTCCCCAGATCCTGTTGTTGATGATGCATACTTTGTTCTCGAGCCATTGATGCCATTCCGACCCTTCCATTCATAACAGAATTATTTCCCATTGCTGCTCTTATTCCATTCGCCATGCAAGGCTGCTGACCTAGTCCGCCACCCATACTCCCAAATCCAGCACCGCCAATTCCTGAGTTATTGTTAGTCATGCCATTCAATCCTGAGTTGTTTGCTGACAAAATCCCATTCATGTTTTTCACATCGTTGCCCAAAGAACCAGCACCAACCATACTACCTGGGCCGCTAAGCTGGTTGGACATCATCATTTCCTGTATAATTTTCTGGACAGAGCTCTGGGAATCACTTGGATCAGCCTCGCCCGAAAGGGTTGGCTGTTGCATGGATATATTTGCTGGTGAATTTGCTGCACCCATGTGATTGGCAGGTGTCATGACACCTTGAGATGTTTGAGAGGGATTATTTGATGAGGGTATTGGTGACTGGAATGGAGAAGGGTTTGGTTGTGTTTGTGGGATTGTACTAGAAGAACCAGGGGATGGAATCTGAACAGAACCTCCTCCATATGGACTGTTTGCGTTATTCATAGAACTTTGCTGTCTGGGGTTCATAGAATTCTGATGGAGGAGCCCAACAATGGTGCTTGCAGAAGTTGATGTGGATGCTGTGTTCAGAGCATTATTTACACTAGCAATACCATTACTGGCAGCAATTTGCGTAGCGGCGGCCTGAACAGAGCTTGGATCTCCATGTGAATTCTGGGCGATCGTTTGTTGTTGCTGCTGCTGCTGCTGCATTTGCTCCTCGGACTGTTGTGCTTGACAGTGAAACCCAGATGAAGCACTCGTCCTTCGAGGAAACTTGGCCAAGCTCTCTGAAAGAAAACAATAGTAATGAACTACTGCAACCCAATCCTATACTATGACGGAGCTGCTAACGTAGAATGAATTGTAAGTATTGAGCCTAGCGTAATAACTTGTAACACTATAATGAATTGTAACTACCATGTGGCCCACAATATAATTCTTTAAACTGCCATGATATCGTGCAAAGAAACAGTTTTAGGGATCAGAACACAAGTGCAATAATTTAGAGTATATAAATGTATGTCTGTAAACATATTTATAAGGTAATTGTAAAAATCACAAATCAGATTGCGGGGGCCCTATGACCTATGGTACTAAGAAAAAATGAATCACCCCAATCACTATCACAACTACTATCTAGAATCTAGAGCCCAATTAAAGACCCAAGTTTACATCTTGGTTTAAATTATTAAATGGCAAGGGACTACCTGGATCCTGATTGAACCAATTCAGATTTTCTGCATTTACCGGAACACGTTTGGGATAATTTCATCTAGATTTTACAGTTGCAAGGGCACAAATATTTAGATTCAATATTCTTTAGCTTTTTCTTCATTTCCTATGTTACAATTCCAAACATTGATATGGGGTATGAAGCATTTGGGAATTTCTTCAAACAAAACTGTGACGAAGAGTACAAGAAAAATCACTCCTATGCACACAAAAAATGTATATTGTAGAAGCTTGGTGATCCAGCAGCAGCCTCATTCACTCGCACAAAGATAAACTTTCAGTCTTCTTTGTGTCTCTAATCATTGTTGTTCACCAGGACACTCTTTCCTCAACACCCTTCCCCTATCTCATAGTCTTTTTCTAGCATAATTTCAGCAAAAAACTTTATATATTTCTTGGCTGCTTTTCTTTCTACTTATCCGTTCTGAACCTTCTGTTATTCTTACAAATTGTATTTCATTTTAAGCCTCATGTCCTAAGCAGATTACAAATTTTGTGAATGCCTATTACCGGAGCAAACAAGAAAGAAAAGATCACACAGCTAGGTCGCTTATAACTTTTTACGTTCAGAAACTCAAGATTTTGACTTGTGTCAGCCTGCATTGTAAATTGAGGGCAAGATAAATACCTCTATGGTTTGAAGTCCAAGTTACGAGTAGTCTAGGACTACATCACCTCTTTAATTGAGTCGATACTTTAATTTCCAGCAAGCATCCTTCTCGCTTTCCACAAATTTCTCTCGTCAAGATTTGACAATCTTATCACATTAAAATCAGTTTACGTATACTAAATCCTTGTTTCTTAAAACCAAGACTTGAAACCCAACCCAAGTCCAAACATAAGCAGATTTCTCCCAATCTGTCTTTTACTTCTAGGCATCAGGTCATTAGTTCTCGTACTGTTCTTCCATTTAGTTATGTTTACACTTCCTTTGATATCCCAAGGAATAGAAATAAACTGAGATCTCATTTGGTGTCTAGGATTGGGTTGGATAACCCACTATATTCAGGGTACGTTGATGGAAGAAATGAAAAACTTGTGTCCAACTTGAAGTTAGAAGACGGATTACTTTTTCACAAAACTTGGCCATTCCCGTCCCACCCAAAATGGTAGGATCAGAAGGGATGAGTTTCTCTCATGTTTAATCCCCTTATCGTTGTTACACATTCATCGCCACCAAGCTTCGAACCCTATCCTTGTAGGTACCACCCATGCAAAAGCACTTAACCACAACCTTCAATATACCTTGAATATAATGTGTTATCCAGTCCAACCCAATCCTAGTGACCAAATGAAAGTATTAAAGCTTAAGCTTTACTGCAAAGCTAAGTACCCAATCTACTCCAATGTAGGCTCATTTGTTATTCTTAAGAAATTTATACGTCTTAGTTGTAAAAGTCTTTAACTCATTAAGTCTTGTTAGTGAATAAGTAAATTTTTCTAATTATTGATGTAGCGTTATATCTCTATAAAGTAAAGACTATAAAGAAGAAAGGAGAACAGAAATTTGTATAATCATAGTAATTTAGTTAACATAGCAAAATCAACTTACCCATAGGTCCAGTCCCTGTCTCTCGGCTGTAATCAATCAAGTCTTTCATACTATTAACTACTTCTGATATCTGCATTAAACCACAAAAAAAGAAACATTTAAAAATAAAAAATAAAAATAAAACATCAAAATGGGCAATCAGGCTACAAGAAACCTCAATTACATATCTGAAACAGGAACCCAACTCAGGAATATAATTTGTTTGAAATATATGATATTACACTTCATGAAGAAGAGGCAAGATGTTGGTAATAAATTTTTTTTGAAACAAAGGAATTTCTGGCACAAGCAGTCCAATTACAAATACATGGCATCTGTATAGAAAAGATAGAGAAAATGAGAAAAATCATTCCAAACCACCCCCACCCCCCCCACCCCTCCCCTTTTGTTTTTCCCCCCTTTTCCTCGTGCGTCCATGCAAACAACTGAAACTTCATTTTAGGTGGACAATACATCTAACATAGGAGCAAATAATTATTTTAACAGGTTTAACTATGACCATACAATTTATATCAGGAATATGATCCCTGGGCAGCAGGTTGGTGCTAAACATTGGCTGTAAAGCACAAACAAATGCTGCAGCACTATATGCAAAATAGAAGGTGTATCTCAAAGCCAATGATGATACATAAACTTTGTAGAGATAAAAATAAGAAATTACCTGAAGACACCTTACGTATCGCTTTGTATAACCTAAATCATTTACTAAAGGCACTTCCAAGGTTTTTGCCAACTGTCGCGCTGATGATACAAACCTAAACCAAAATTACACAGGAGGAATTAAACAAATATCATAAATTCTAAACCGACCATATATTTACTTAGACATTTGAACTGAAAAAGACAAATCCACCACTGCATAGAACAAAGGTTGAAATGTAGGCAGGTGATTTCTGCACATAGGCTCACTGTATCAGTTAGATCTGTATGACGAAAACACAATAATTGCACAATTCCTCTGTAGTGTCTCTCCTGATACAAGTTTATTTTTTTCCGGAGACGTCCTGATATAAGTAATAAAGAACATACAATTTTGTGACATTAACAAAATAAATAGATGGGGCAATGTGCAGCATTCATCTTCAAGAAAAGCATTGACTGCTGATGTCTCTACTAGAAATGTGAGACTATTCGTATGAATAGAGAGGTACAGAGCAAAAGAAGGCATAAGGACAATCCAACATTCACTCATCACAAACAAGGCATGAACATCAATTATAGCCAAACTTCTATAAAAGAAAAACCATTTGAAAGCCCAAACCTTGTCAGGCAAAAACACCACTCAAATATTTACAAAAATGAGATGGAGAGATTAAGAACCTACATATTACAGTTACTTTGTATCTCTGGAAGAGATATATTTGATGATGTATTTTGAGTAGCAGCCTGGTATTTTTGAGCTGCAGCACCAAGTTGACTAACCTGCATAAGGCAAGAAAACATTAGATATGCAAAGTAATATATGATTGGTAAATATACTCAAATTAGCCTCACATGCAACAGATAGGGAATGTCAAGAATTTTGCTAGTTTGGTAAAATCGAGATTAATGTCCAAAAGACATAATCCAGCCCACTCCGACCTTAATCTCAGACGTTTCTAAGTCATTTATATAACATTACTAAATAATAAATATATACTTATATACTCAACTTTTTAATCAAATTAGACTGAGAGTTGAATTTGAGCCAATGTATTTTGGTATGGTCTAGAAAATTTTCAGCTCTAAAAGTCAGCATAAGTACTATCAGTAAAGCATTCGGCAAAAGCACTATCTGTAAACAATTTGGCATAAGCACCTATCCTTTCTGTTACATGACCCAAAATAACAAATTGACAATGGGTCGACACTTAAGAGGTGCCATGGAGGCTTGAAAATCCAATAAATATGCAGCAACAGAATGAGATTAATAAGAAATGCATACAAATGAGAGTTACCCATATGATACTTCAAGATATAAACATTAGCCAATTCCAAATCATACAAATCCAAGAAAAGACATTAAACCAATCCACTGTGGAACATTTGGCTGATGGTGCATCCTATGAAATGCTCTTTACTTACAAATGCAGTTGCTCCTTGAGCAAATGGTGGAACAGTAATAAGTTTAGGATTCAATATTAGTTCTCAATATTTTCATATACAACTAAGTCCTATTTCATCCAAATAATGTACATATTCTTACACAAAAAGAGGTTGAATATATAAATTTGGAATTTTTTCGATTTTCCACATGAAGAGAACATAAACTCCCTAGTTATGAAATCATAAGGGTAATCAATCCATAAAAAATCAATGTGATTACTCAACCCTGTTCCTAGAATTTAATGTCAAGCACAGGATAACCCATCACCTAATCGTGTTCAATCATTTAAGTGTCCAGTTGTCAATGACTTGACAAGGGTTCTAAATAAATCAGTAAATTATATTCTTTGTTTTGAAATATTTCATAGAAAGGAAAAATAAGTTATATTCATAACAATAACGGAGAAAAGAACCCATCAAAAGTATAAATTTGATAGTAACCTGAGGTATCAGTAATCTTCGAGGGATAAGCTCTTCATGGCGCCTTGCACAAAATTCCCAAGAGCATATCTGCCAGGAACAGGAGAGACAGTTGATAAATACCTGGTGGTGCTAGAAGGTAAAAGGTGTTACGAAAACAGTATTTTGTCCAACCTTCAGATCTGGAGAGAAAACTATCCGAAGTTGGCCATCCCGAACAACACGAAGTTGCTCAAAAACACTTTCTTGTATTGCTTTAGCATAGTCCAACACAATCTGGCCAGATGAATTATGATACTCGCGCGGCATATCAACATAAAGAAGCTCCTCCAATGTACCACTTTCATACTTGATTTTAAAAAGCCGGGGAAGAACCTCAACAGTCGCTTCTAAAAATTTGATCAGAATAACTCAGATGCCAGTTGTAAAGAGAGAAGAACATGAAAAAAGCACCTACATAGAGCATTAAAACAACACTGGCGTCTATCCAAACAAGATATGACATTGGCACAAAAGATGGTATTTAAAAGAGATTGCATATTACCAAAGCCACGCCCAGGCTTGCGATTGCATATTTCACAGTGCCATACATCCTGCAAAATATGGCAAATATTGTCATGATGTCAAATAGCTCAAGATTCATGTAACACCAACCAAAAGTGTATTTTGAATAATGTAACAGCTACTATGACATTGAGGACACTGTCCTCAAATAAAGTGATCTCAAAATGAGATGTGGATACTAATATCCATGTTGCATGTATTTTGCAATTAACATCATTTTACTAGTACAGATACCAAACATAGATGGGGTTCACCAGATTACTATATCCTAGATACAGACCTGAGGGAAAACGCCAGTTGTTTGTCGGCCAGTTCCATACATAGAAACACACCACTTCTTCTTCGCATGGGGTACAAAATATTCAGCAACAAATTTTCTCCAGAATTCAATGTTGTTGTCCTATATAAAAGGCAGGCATTATCACTAACTATAACAATCATCCAACAAGACCAACAAATTAGGCATGGGGTTATCTTACTTCAGGCCTGTGCTGTTGCTGATACATATAATGTGTCAAACGCCGAGCACACATTCCAGGCTCATATACTGGTTTTGCAGGAGATCTCATAGGCAGATTCTGCTGCGGAAACTGCTGCTGTAACTGGGGGCGTTGTTGAGGCATTGCTTTCAAGAATTGCTGCTGCTGGTGTTGTTGCTGTTGCTGGTTATGTTGCTGCTGTAACTGCAAGAACCTCTGCTGATGCATGATGTTCATCTGGGCAGCAGCATTCTGAGAAGACTGCCTTGACATGTGGAGGAGCTGTTGTTGCTGTTGTTGCTGTTGTTGCTGCTGTTGATGCAAAAACAATGACTGATCAGATTGCTGCGGTTCCAATTTTACAGGTGGCAAGCTTCTCATTGTTTGAAGTTGTTGGGGTTCCATTTTCACTGGACCAAGACTCCTCAAAGACTGCAACTGCTGCTGTCCATGTTGATCATTTGTCAATTGGGGCTCTAACTTTACCGGCCCAACACGAGCTAAGCCTCCTCGAATAGCCTGAAATTGATGCTGCTGCTGTTGCGTATTGTGAGGGGCAGAGAACTGTTGCATTGGCTGCTGACCATGCTGGAAATGCTGTGTTTCAAGTTGCTGCTGCTGTTGTTCCATCAACAGTTGGTTACCAGAAGGGTTTGAAAATTGTTGCCCTTGCCCTTGCCCTTGACCTTGACCTTGACCATGACCATGACCAGACGTACTGGGATTAGCCATGTTTGATGCACCATATGACGAAGAAGGTACATTGAAACCCATTCCATTGCCAACACCAGAAAGTGGATCAGATTCAGCACCAGTATCCATACCTCCATGTTGGTTGCTACCAGGACCAGAAAGCCCCGGATTCGAAATTCCATTTCCATACGACTGATTAAGGAGAGAAGACACATTGGCTACATTGCCAAGCATATTACCGTATTGAGTTCGTGGTGAGGCAAGCGATGGAAAAGCCGACTGGGAACCTTGACCTCCCAACATTCCAGAATTTGAACGCAAAAGTGAAGGCGAAACAGACTGGGCACCACCAATTGGAGTGGGCGGCCCCGAAGGTACCATATTTCCAAAATCACAAACTAGAAACACTCGGTGAAAGTACTAAATCTATCTAAAACAACGTGAATTCCACAAGCCTAGATTACATAACAAGATGCAAAAACTCGGGTATGGAGCTCAACTCTGAAAGCATTGTACCCCTACATCCAAGGCCATAGGCTGAGGAGTCTTTATTGTGCACCAACAGAAAAGGGTAAGCATTGTGTCTTGGGCATGTCGTGCTCGGTTTTACCAAACACAGGCCAAATAACAAATAAACCAATTACCAATGAACAGGCTCTAATTCTGAGCATTCTACAATCTCACTATCTTCACCAAGAAAGCAGCCTCCGACCGGCTTCCACATGAATCTTTGTTTATTACACGAACTTTCAGATCCACCATAACCTCAGCCTTCGTACAAAGAAAGCTAAATAACAAACAAATCAAACTCTCTGCCAAAACCAGAGTAGAAATCTCAAAATTTGCCACCCTATCAACCAAAACCACCACCAATAAAAAACCTGAAATGAACCAAATCACCAAAATTCACGAATTGAACAAAAACCCCCACAAAATGAACAAAATTTGAACACAACCCATTTAAGATTATCCCCACAAGTTAAACCCAAAATTCCACACCCAAAACCAATCTCAAGATTTCCAAAGTTTGCAAAACTAAACCAGCAATAGTAATGAAAATGCCAAAACAGTAGGCTAAAACAGCATCGATCGGACCCAAATCAACCACTTCAACTAGTGAATAAAAATCACAAAATAAACACACACAAGAAATAGTAGATTGTACTCACCAGTAGAACTTCGAACGGTAAGACACAAGGAAAGAGAGAGACTTCCCAAAAACCACCAAGATTCTAATGCATAAAACCCGGAATTTTGATTATTCACTGAGTTCGGCTTCAATTTTATTTGAATTGAGTGGGGATTCTGTTCCCCCTTTTAGGGTTCCGTTTTCTCCCAGTCGGGTCTGCGTGTTGGCTCTGAGCACTAGTCCTGTCTTTCGGTGGTTTTAGCTTTACAGGGAGATTAGGGAGCTGTAGAGAGAGAAAGAGTTCGTAGAGAGAGAAAGAGTTCGTAGAGAGAGAAACAGAAGGGGGAGAGAGTCTCTGTGTCCTTGCGGACGTCAAAATTGTATTCGATTCGATTGAATTTTCTTCATTCTTTACCTTTTTCTCTTTCTTCTTCTCTCTTCTTTTCTCTTTCCTTTTCTCTCTCTCTCCTCTGAAACCAAGTCAAATGCTATTCTACCACCCTCCTCTCCTCTCCAACTTTCTTATGTTATACCATGCCTATGTGTATATATAGACAGACATACATGCATGTATCATGTCATACCATCTCACTATGTCATCATCATTATCATGATACATGATCCACTACATCTATGTAATTATTAAATGACACTCTTTGCTGCCTTATTTACGAAGTTGCCAAACTCCAAATGTTTTGATAAAATTAGGGTTTTATCACAAATTAACCTAGCTCCTTATTTTGGCCGTTCAAATTCAAAACTGATCAATTTCGTCATTGAGATTCGGTGTAGCACATCAATTTGATCCTTCTGTTAAGATTTCAACAATATTTATTAATGTGCTGATATGGCAAATGTACGGGACTCACAAGTCCAATAAGATATTGTCACGTGGATGATACCAAAAAATAAATTTATAAAAAGTGTTAAAATTTTCAAAACTATTAATAACAATTTTTTTAAGGATGCTACTAGGAAGATCAAAATTTTAGACCAAATTTGCAAACTAAATGTGTCATTAATAGAAATAGCACGTTAATCAATGCTTAAGTAATAATCCACATTATTTGATTTAGAAATTTGGTCTTCCTAACATTATTTTTCTTTTAAATAATAATAATATGGTGACCTATGCTCCTCCTCCTCGTCCCAATATTCACCTCCGGAACCTTCCTCTTCTTACATAACTCATGAAACAAGCATGTAAAGGTTCTTGGGGGCCCTCCGAATATTTGGAAGGGGTACTTTTTGTACCTACCAAGTGTCTGATGTAATGCATATTAGCATATCTCGATAGCACTCAGCAGGTTGCGACGACAACACTCGACAAATGTTCTCGATATCACTCATCATATTACTTCAGCAAATGTCAATGTTTATTGACATATGCTCAACATGGTTCGGTTGACTACAATAAGTCACCAAGTATTCGATGAAATGCATCCATGAATAAACTGAAATTTGTTTACGCATTTCGTACTATGTTTTTATCTAAAAAAACTTGGGCCTTTAACATTGGGACCTCCAAGATTCAAATTCTAAATTTGTCACTACTTGTAAGTAGGACGTCTTAGATTAATCCCGTAGATGACGAGTTTAATACTAATTATTACTATCGGCTTATTATGCAACTGAATCTGAATCTCCTATCATTTAGTGTAAATATAAAATTGTCCTTGAAAAATTAGATTAATTAGGATTGCCACCTTCACTAGCACAGCTTATTTTAGGCCATGTAAGATGAAGCACAAATAAGGCCAACTCAAAACAAGACAAGCCTATCCCGTACAACAAATGCCCTCATATAATTTTTTTTTTTTTAAGATTAATGTTAGGGAAATTAAATTTGTAGATAAAATTTGGTAAACTATATGACATGAAAGTTAGAATTAGATTATTATATAAGCGTTGATAAACGTGTTCATATTTATTAGTGACACATCATTTAATTTACAAATTTAGTTTTTCTATCATTACCCTTTTTTAAACATTTGTTTTGCTGGAATAACTTTCGTATATAACAATTATAGTAATAAAATATATATTTATATGGTAAATAATATTCAAAAAGGTCTCATGTAAAATGTAGAAACCAGACGTAAGGAGAGTTTTTTTTTTTGACAAATCAAAGCCTCCTTGTTCAATTAGGTGCCGCATCATGTATGAATACTGTTTATATGCATCTATGTACGAATTCTTTGGGTAGAAGAAACACATAAAGCAAAAAAGTGTATACAAGGACAAGCAGCCTAGCAGGAACCGTCATTTGATATCCTCTATCAGTCTCGATATTTTTATCTGAAACGAGTTCAACATGAATGCAATATTTGAAACTATTAATACAAAGTCATATAAGGAGAATATTAAAAGTAATTCTGCATTATAATTTAGAACGTCGTGATATCAGATCAACTTGTTTCATGAAAGAGTCAAATACAAAACGACGACAATGCCACTTGTCCGTCATAACTCATAGGGACAGATATCCTCATGTATGGGATACGGCCATGTGGATGTGGTGATTTGCTCTTATAAATTGAATCATTTCCAATGATGAATACAGCCCACAGTCCACACACATCATACAATATCTCCTGCCCCTCACTCAAATTGACATAAATATCCATCAAAATTATAGAAAACTTGACGAAACTGGTTTCCTAACGCGAGGGCAAGGACGTGAACAAACAACGTCCTACAGATCATACTGGGGGCATGCGGAATTCATCCATAGGTCGGCCACTATTGGCTAAGGCCACAATTAAAATATGTTTTTATTTTTTTATCAGCCTCATACTTTTTTAAGGTAGATAAATAATACGTAGCCTATCAGGAATTGGCTCCTCTCCTGAGCAGAGACCATGATCCTCTTAATTCATTAATACGGACCATTGAAATTTGATTTAACGGCTACAAATAGAGAGTTTCTCTAAAAATTATAATAATTGTAACCGTTGAATTTTGATCCAACGGCCCATGTTAGTAGGTCAGGAGGATCCAATTCCAAAAAGAACCGACATATATAATCAACTGTGCTTCAATTCTAGTTACATTTAATTAAACTAATTTCAGTGGCGGATTCAAAAATCCAAGCGAGAGGCGCACCTTAAAAAATCCAAGCTTCTTTTTTTTTTATTTTTTTTTATCATAACTTGTACACAGCAGCTTCCATCGCCAAATCATATCAACCCATAAGAAAAAATTAATTAGACATTCAATTTCAAACAAAGAAATAAAATGACATAATTTATAAGTAATGAAATTAAAACTTTCAACTCATCAAATTAAGTGCAGTAGTACTTGAGGCCTGAGCTGATGAAATCCCCTCGTTCATGATATTCAGATTAACGTTAACATCTTCTGTAATCTCATGTAAGCTGAGTACCTACATCCACATATGATATAATTAAAATACAAATTCATAATATAATATATCTCAGTCCTACAAAAAGTCTGTATTGAAATTGAAATTGAATTCCAAGTAGAGACAGCACTCACCACGAACCAGGGCAATAGAGTTTCCTATATATGTTTGAGTCGCCATTGTTCGCATATAAACCATCAGGACCTATTCATTTCTTCCTTCAAAGTCAACTCAACCATATAAACAGATGGGAAATATAAGTTCTCTGTACTGTTTGTTTCCATAAAGATACAAGTAATCTCTTGAAATGATAAAAGTATCTAATCACACATAGGACTGTAGAACATAAGGTATGCGGTTTTACTACAAAAGAAATCGGTGTCATGAATGAAATCATTTAGTGTATATTAAAATTTACTTTGTCAATTTTTATAAATAAGGTTATTGTATTCTTCAACATGATGAAGGTTTTTTTTAAGTGAGATTTTAATAGAGACTTTTTGTGTGAAAGAAAAATACATTTTTCTTAATAAATAACTCATAAGTTGCATGCTACTTTTTTGTTTTGTTTTACTCGAATACAACTCGCTATGTATAAAATTGAAATAAGAGGATTAGTTTACAAAAGTACCTCTGAATATTTTTAAGAAGTGGAACAAACTTGTGATTAACTAATTAACCCTCTTATTAGGAGTAAGGTTTACCCTCCTTACCCAAGTGCTTGGGTGTGTTTAACTTGTCTTCAGTATTGGGGGAGACTGACAATGGATCTTTCATCTCTTTGACTTATTCTCCATGCAACCAATCAATTTAAAATTTTGATTAATTTACAAGCTCATGCTATAAGGCTGGATGACCTTGAATTTATAAAAATTGTGTAATGGTTTTGCTTTAGGTTAGATTGGGGTTTAAGTAGGTGTGAGAAACTTAAAATTTGTATCCGGAAAAAAAAATCTCGAAATTTAAAATAACAGAATGGCTTAGTCTTTTAGTTGTTGGATGAGCCTTGAGTTTAACATTATGAATAAGATAATATAAATAAAAAAAGAAAAAAGAAATGAGGTGCATTGTTTGATATGAAAATATAATTATATGTAAATAGTAATAATTTTAACAATTTTCATTGTATTCTTGAAGTTTGTTGGAGACCTTTTGATCGAGTTTGATTTGGGCTCCGGGGAAAACTCTTAGCTCCTGTAGTTCGTTTTTGGTATCAAGTTTTGAGATACATCGAAAGAATTAATTAGCATGTTTTAGGAATATCCTTGTTGAATCAATGGCTCAAAGACTGAATAACTAAGATAAGTTTGGCTTGCTTAAGTGAGGCGTGACATGGAATCTAAAAGCTCATCGATTTAGCTTGAGAGAGAACTTATCCACAACCTTAGTTTCACACAAGCTTAATAAATTTTCGTAACCATCCACACACTTGGCAAACTTCGATATGTGGCTTGGACCCACTTTAGCATGTAATGTGGTTGTCAGGATGTGTCCACAAAGTCAATGATGTAACATGGCTTGGCATGCTAAATATGCATGGATTTTCATGGGCTTGGTGTGATTATACAAATGTCTTATTTATAAATTACTATTTTATTGACATAGCATGATCGTAAATTAATGTACCCCTCAATTTCTCACTTTCGCATTAATTTGTGGCACCTTCACGATAATCAAGTATCGACATAGAATTGAGCTTGCTTGTGAGATTTTTGGGCTGTAACAATGTTGGATATTTATTTAAGGTAAATTAGAAGATTGAGATTATATAATCATCTCTGAAAAAGAATGATGGTGTTATGATGCTATTCGTACACTACTTTTACCTTTTATACACTCTTCACAATTTCTAAGCGCTAGATCGAATAACTAAAAAGTAACCAAAAAACAAAAATTAATAGAAGTTTATGAAAGGTAAAAATAAATATATGGATAACAGCAAATAACGGTTTAAAGTAAAAGCGTTGATGCTTATTTTAAAGGGTATATTTGCCATTTGGCTCCAAGGGCTTCCTTAATCCTTAGTTGGAAGTTAGTGATGACAGGTAGACAACAAGAAACCCTAGGCCTGCGTAACAAATTAAACTTGTCGTCACTTATCAGAAATTCATACATACTACATAAATGTCATCATGCATGACATATAGACATGCACACATATCTACATGTATTATTGTTAACATATGACATGCATGGGATATGTAGGCTCAAATGAGTCGCATCGTGTAATCCATACATGGCTTTGACACCGTTACGTTGAGGGGGAAAAGGCAATAACGCCCGTTTAAAGCTAAATATCAGCTTAGCAGCTGACAGTTGGAGTCTTAAGACTTTAATCAGCAATTTTTTCAGTGTACTCGAAACATATTTACAATGCTATTATTTTTTTTTAAATGGTAATATTATTTGTTTTTTAATAATTTTTTTTTCAACAAATGATATTATCTTTATTAATGAGGTGAGAAAATGCTTTAAGTCTCATAATGGATTGATAATAATATGTTTTAAATCGTCTTTTGAAAGAATAGAACTTAAGACCTCTCACTTACATATGAACAAAATATTACTAGATCTTAATAGTAAGTGACTTCAATAATATATTTTAGAGATAAAAGCATATGACAGTATCGTTCACTTTTATTACAATACATAGGAGAGTACACTGATGTATTTGATAGTTGATACTCAAGAAACCCTAGCTAACACCATGTAATAATATATATATATATATATATATATGTATATATTTATATATATTAATGTTATAGTTGTTTGAGTTGCGATTGAGTATATTCCACCCTAGAATGTTCAAACTGCACTTCTGCCCTTGCATGCAATAACTCACCTTCCTATTGGCCGATATTTAATCAATCGGTTGCCTAGCGAAGGACGTGCATTGTGTCACTATCTCATGCTAGTTGGTTGTTGTTTCCTTTCAAGTGCAAATATCAAGATAGTATAATGGCACAAGTAATAATGTCGAACCACAATGATTGATTAGACATCTACAAATTATTAGTTTTACGTGAACCTTAACTAAACAATAAAAATACAAATTGAATTTAGATTTTCCAACTAGAAACTAAAATAACTTAAAAAAATACAAAAGATAAAGATAAATGATAGATCGATTCAGAAATAATAAAAACAGAACTAGGGATACCGATTTCATCATTACAAGCCAATTCCATAAAACTTAGGATACCGATTTCGCCATTGCCTTATTTGCTTAGCTCGCGATGCATGGGGACATCAATTATTTTCTCCTTTTCTTTTTTAGAGGGAAAGAGTGAGAAAGGTTATATTTTTGCATTTCATTGGTGTATTAATAGCTACATTAATTAATAGTTTTATTTGATTGGATATTAATTATATGCTCACTAACTGTATAGTTTTAATTCTTATAATGGATCAGCCACAATAATATGGTTTGAATTTATCTATGCAAAAATCTAATTTAAGATATCTGATCTCTTACTTATAAGTGTTACAATTGAATGAAAATATGGCTAAACTATAGTATTATGCGGTGAGAGTTATCGTGATATGTACGTATCATTTATCACATCTAATTGAAGATGCCCACTTATAATATTAAGATATGAACTGATGAAAATGTGCCACAGTCGGAAGACAGGTAGAATCTAAACTTCCTAAAAAATCCTATCACATATAAAACATTTCTTATTCTTTTTATCAACTTTTTTTCGGAAGACTTTTATCAATAAATTATATTTCACTAGAGATTACGAAGTGACCTGCTATACCTCAAATTAAGGGAAATGAAGGACATTACTTTTTAAATACATTTGTGTATTATTTAATATGATAAGTAATGTGTACATCCCACTAATTAATAAATTTATTTTATTAAATGATGGTTGTGTGCATGACTTATCATGTGAAATGATACACTAATATAGTATAATAATATGATCTCCCTAACTACATTCCAAATTAAAATAACTATGCAAATAACTGCTAGCTAAATTTAGCCTTAAAAAAAAAGGCAAATTACATTTTACCTTTTCACGTTTAGATGAAATTGCAATCTCATACTTTTATTTTTATTTCATTTCAATTTCATACATCATTAAAATAAATCAAACATTAAGTACTCCACAATGAAAAGTCAAACATTAAGTATCCATGTGGAGTTTGTTATTAGGTTCATTCTTTTCTTTTTAAGAATGTATTCATGTTTTTTTAGTTTGAAAAATCTATCACTGTTTTGCGCCACATTATTTTTTTCGGTGATTTGATGAATGTACCCATAGTTAAATATGTATCAATTATCTTTCTTATATGTACATAAATTTTTTATGGCAGACCATGATCTTGTAGTGGCTTATAAGTTGTAAAGTTGTGGACCGGCCTTCTTCCTAGGCTAGTGGTTAATTGCGCTAGCATGATTTCTGAGGTTCTGGGTTGTGAGGCTGGTATTGCAGATGGCGTGATATTTTTAAGTTTCTAATCTATCTTAATATTTCAAATCCCACAAATTATGTGTTTTATTTAATATTTCATAAATATAGGTAATTGTAAATTATGATTTTTAAATTAAAAAAATAAAATAGGTGATATGAAAATACATTTAATACTAATATGGTATAAAAGTCAAGGACCTTGATAAAAAACTGAAAACTAATAAAGCTTCAATCCAAGAAGATTGATGACTAGAAACCGCATTCAAAGTGTGTGTGTGAGCTCGTGTGTGTCCATTCAATGAACCTCATGGGGAAACAGTTGGAATGGGCATCGTTTCCTTTTGATATTGGTAAAATGGATCACACCACACTGTCCAAATACTAGCATAAACAGAAAGTATTTAACCATTTGATTAGGATCATGAGTATTTCATTTTGTTTTATCGATAACCTATTATTTATTTGTTATGTTATATCAATTAGATGACTAGATTATTTCTGATTTCTTGAATGATAATGTTCTAATTGTTGTAGGCATAATTTACTGAACAATTATGGAGACCATAAAGAGAGAGGGTGCGGCATAGAAAGAGTAGTGAGAGATGTGTAATTGTGAGGTGTGTTTTATTTCACCCCATTGTGCTTTTATTTATAATAGTAGGAAAGGTTAATTCCTTACCTTTTAGAATTACAACTCTAATAGGATATTAACTACTAAAAGGAAAATTCAAAGATATTCCTTACCTTTTTACACAATCACATTCATAATCTAATAAGACTGCAACACTCCACCTTAAGTGTGTAAATACTCAAGTGAATGGTGCATCAGGTCTTCAGTGACGAAGTAAGTAAAGTTGATGAAGTCGTCGGCACAATAAGCGAATGCGAGTCTCAGATCAACAAAAGAATGCACAAAAAGGTAAAACTCACAAAACCTCATTATGGTAAAACCCAAGATGGGATAAAAACCCATAGGCTAAGGAGAAAAGTGAGAAGTTGCATTAAGTCAAAACTATACGTCCTCTGGATGCAAGTAGAAGAGCTCACAAGGGTATGATCAGCTGATGTGCCTTATTAAAACCTAGTTAGGTAGCAAAAACCCGATAGGAAAAATGCTCTTAATCGTAGGGAAAAATAGTACATTAAGATCAAGTGAATATACTTCTGGATACTCACCCTGAGTTTGACATAACTTCCAAATGAGAACTACAAACATTGCATATGAATAGTTAGGCATACCAATTCCTCGAACAAGCTTTTGGAAGGTTGACTTTAGTAGTGACGTCGTGTAGAGGTCAGCAAGGTTGTCTGGGATCGGCTTGCATGACTTTAATCTCCTAATGCTTTGCTGATGTAGATGTAGATGCAATATGTCTTGGCGTTAACTTCGTTGATGTATTATATCTTGGTTGGGTGAATAGATGCGGCATAATCTTCATGGATCGTCATCGGGCCTTAACGATGAATGAAAACATCAAGTACTTTGAATATGCTCAACAAGAGATCTCAACCATGTCTCACGTGTGGTGTAGTGAAGTGAGGTGAGTCTTGGAACGATTTGAAGATTTCGCAACTAAGATCATATCATGGACCTCCAAGATATTGCGATATCCTTAATGGTAAAGACATAACCATTTTGAGGATCATGGGGTTGGATCACTCAAGATGCATTTGGGATTTACCCAAATTCATAGTACCTTCAGGGTGGGTGTTTATTACCAATTCAGTGGTTGCATGTTGGCGCGGTGTTGCATCTTTGCCAATAGATTAACAACAAAGGGGATATCTTTTCTAATACAATGAGCCAAGTACAATGAAGCACAAAGTTGAACTTAGATATGGAATTCCGGATTCCATAACCTCTTCAAGGGTCTCATTTGCATATAACGTATGGATGATCAAATGTATACTCAAAAGTAACACCTTCGGGGTGTAGTTTGACTGGTAGACCAAAATACCATCAGAACTATGTTTCAACTTCAGGTCAAGGCATAAACGAGTTTTCCTAAGATCCTACATCTCAAATTCCATCTTCAGGCTTGAGACAGTTTTCTCAAGCTCTTCCGGAGCCTTAGTGAGATTCGTGTCAACGATATAAATTGTAACTCTAGCAATTCAGAATAAGACTTTATAGTTTAACACGCAAAGGCATAATTCATCCCTAACTGATCAAATAATCACTTAGATGGGTATACCACATCTGTCGGATTGTAAGTGAACACCTCAAACAAGTTATGTGGTTTGGAACTATTTAAACTAGTCCATGCAATTCTTTGGGAACTTACATGTCAATCTCCATATCAATATGCCTATGGAGAAAACACTAACCACATTTTGTAATGCTGCTATCAATTACATGACGTTTGAAAGAAACCTTGCGCCGTAAGGTGTGCATCATATCGCATTATTTCATTCATCTTATAATGTTTCATTTCCCACTTGTAACACAACAGGGTTACCTTGGGCAATGTAGGAATGATAGGTCCAAAACATATTTGGTAAGGAATTTGACCTGGATTGTAATTTTGGTTGTCCAATCAGTTCTGCGTTGTCACTTAACTAACAGAACACAGTTCGATATCATCGCTTTTCATTTATGTCTATAGCTACCATATAAGTAAAAACATCATTGATGATAATCTCATTTCAATTCCATTTAACTCATCCAAACAAGTATACTGGACCAAGAACTTTAAGTCTCGAGTGTAATCCGGATTAATCTCATGAGATAGAAATGATTTGAGACAACGATCGAGTATATATTCATTTTTGTGTCGTGTCTTCCTCTTTTAAGGAAGTGAATCCTACGAACTGAGTGGTTTGTCATGCTCCAGGCCAAGATAGATTGATTGGCTATCCGTCGGTGTATCAGATCGTCCAACAGGGGCGTCCAAATTGTCCAACAGGGGCAGCACACCTTTTAGGGATGTTGACTCGACGTCCGTTAAGGATGTCTATCCTTGCATACATGTTTGCAATTGGTATATGATCTCGTCACTTTTGCTAGATCAGAGGAATATGTCTAGAGCAACATTTCAAAAGCTACAATTCATCGCACTTACTTATCACACTTGTGCGGTATAGGGATCGAGATGAGACATAGTGGCAATGTCCACGTAACTTCACGTCGTTCTACAGGAACATTGACGTTCTTATCTCCCCTTAAAGGCGGGAAGATTGTCACATTAAAGTGACAACCCACAAATGAGCAATAAAGAGCTCGCGTGCAAGGGCTCTAAAAAAGCTAGTGTGAAAGAGAATCATGATCGATAAAGATTCACATTCTTCTTTGAGAACCCATGTTGGTACGTTGCAGCAGCGCAACTTGGCAAATGGTCCTAAATGCGTAAATACGAAAAACGTCAAGTTTGTACCCAGTAACCAACTGTAACGTCACATAGCTTGGGTGACAATAGGCTTCAAGGCAGACCAACATAACTGTGTACAAGATTGCATAGCCCTAAGCAGAAACCGAAAACTTGGTACGTTTACCAAAATATGGGCGATCATTTAAATTGTGTTTTATGATTACTAAGCGAGGCTATTTGGGGTGAACATGAGAATTTGATGATCAATTATAAAACCAAAATACATGCAATACTTTATTGAAAACCAGTCGATATAAACTCTCCGACATTATCCAGTCTCCTGGACTTTAAAGGATAAGTAAGGTGGTGAGCCCTTAATCGGCCAGAAGGTTTAGCAGCAATGTGTGTGGACAAACATTGTGACCAGTTTGTCAATTCATCAACCAAAGTCATAAGTATTTCTACGGTCCGCATTTTGATTGGATTAGTCAACATATATTCCCTTGAATTCACTGTAAAAAGCGAATCATTTCGTATCTTTGCAAGGGATGATATAAAAATCAAATTTCCCAAATGAGCAGGCTTTGGCAAGTGTGCTTGTAGGCACAAGATCTTTACTTCGAGTAAGCATATGCGTCGTAGCATCATTGGTCGACCTAAGTGTCCCAAATGATCGTGCCAAAACAAGCAAACTGCTCGAATCACGCTGCTCTTGACCGGCCACATGTGGCGTGTTCCCTAGTTAGGAGATAGCTTATTAGCCCCAAATCAAAGTTTCAAGCTCATTTTTGGAGGTGGTGCAAATATATTTCACTCTTATTTTCTTCAGTGGTTTCATTGATAATCATTGTTCTCTCGAATATCCTTAAAAACTCAACGACATGGAGAATTTAAGGTCCCTTAAATGGTAATTCAGTACCATTCATACAACAAGGAGCGTGCCAATGCTCTTAATCAAGTTGGATAGGCCTGAAGTCGTTGTTAGAGATGTGATTTAGGTGTAAAGTTAGTGTGCATAGTATCGCATTCATCTAGACAACTAACTTTCCCACATTCCTACCTCAAAACGTGTTTAATTTAATTTGGGTCACATGTATTAGGAAACATGATTCAATTAACTCATATTCGAGGACAATATCAATAAGATTATCCATAAGTAAAACAATCACCAAATGTGAATCCAAGAACATGAAAAAATGTTCACAAAGTAAATGGTTTACTAAGGGGATTCGACCAACAAGGTCATCCATGTCAAAATTCTGGCTCTTCCAACGGTGTTTGGTGGAGCAAGATAATCTCTCATAGTTGACTACTAGAATGGTACTCCTCAACAACATTGGTAGGGGCACAAACAGGTGCATAACCAATGATCTATTCCATCGAGACGGAAGTAGATCCTGTAGGGTTAAGGTTCGGGAACAACATCCCTTATTCTTGAAGTTTTAGGTCTTAAGTGCCAAGATCATGCTTCGAGCATGATGCCACACCTTGGTAAGCCCTGATTCTACCATATGTTGTAAAAACAAACTCGAAATTGGATTGTGAGAAAGACAGACCCCGAATTTGGTTTGGTAGGCTCTAGCTGAAGCTGGAAAGGTCTGTTTGGTAGGTCTCTGCCGAAGTAGAGAAGTACTGTTCGGTGCATCCCTGTCGAAGTAGGGCATCACCATTCAATAGGCTTTGACCGAACTAGGTTAAGCCATTTGGTAGACTCCGACCGAACTGGGTCTATACCTTTCGATAGACTCCAGTCGAATTGAGTCTATACTTTTCTCTCACGTTTGTGGTAGTAATCAGATCCAAGAATTTGATAAACTTTCTTTCTCTACACTGCTGCCTCAAGAGCGAGTTAGAAACATGGAAGGATGAGAAAAAGTATGGTTTCTGATATAAACATACAAATCAGGGAAAATCAAACTTGTGATGGTTTGACAATCCACTGAATTGAAGGGAACAAGATTGTGATTGGTACTATGAGAATGAATCATCCATAAGCATCAAAGTTAGAACATTTGAGTTCTAAGACATGGTTTTCATGAAAAACGTCGGGTTTTCATAGATGTATTGTTTTATGAAAACTGCGGGTTTCAAAGGCACTAAATTTGAAACTACAGGTTCAATTTTAGTTTATGAATGTTTAGTTCATAAAAGAGAGGCTCCTGCAAGAACACAGAATGTAATATGCTGATTTAAGTGTAGTGGATTTGAGGTTCTTCGAGAACTCAAGTGTGAGAACTTCGTTACTACGAAAGTATGTCAACGGTTCAAAGTATAAAAATAAATTATTGAATAGTTAATGTCCAAAAGTGATATTCAGGTCAATAATTTTGGATTCATTATCAGATTAATGGACTGCATGTCACTTTTAATTAATTCAATAAATTGGGTCATACAGGGTCGATTGTAGAAGCAAAAATAATGCTAAAATAATAGCATTGGGTCGAAAATACCATAGCCCAAAAATTGGGTTAGATACCGTGAGCAAAGGGCATTGGTATGGCTGCAATAGCAGCCCATAGAATGGCTTCAGGCCACGGGCCGAGTGACAGGAATCTAGAAGCAAGCTACTGGCAAGATTGGGCCTAGAACATAGCGCAGGGGCAGGCCCATATGCTTACAGGTGCAAGAGAAGCCCCAGTTGCAGCTGGGGTTCTAGTTTGGGCCCAAGGAGGGCACTGGTCAGGCCTAGCGAAGTGCTGGCCTGTGGGTTTGTGCGCGCGAGGACTAAGCCCAGCCCAGTGGGAAGGGACCTTACCAACTGGGTTGTGGGAATGGTTGCAAGCCAGGGGCAACAACAAGGCCCAACAAGCACAAAGGCTTACTGGCAAGCAATCCAAAAATGTTTGGTGGGTGCGAGGCTTTAGGCCCTGTCAAGATTGACCCTTGGCCGAGGCCTGGTTGTTGTGATGGTCACTTAGGCTTCAGGCATTGACTTTGCCGATGGTGGTGGTGTCGTGGTGTCCAATTTTTCCTTCTTTTTTTTTCTCGAAATTGTTAGGGTTTTACAAACCCTAGATTTGCTTCTAATTTATGAATATACCTTGACTCACATATTCCACATAGCAAATATAATTGCATAATGCATGAAACAAATATATGGAACACATACAATATATATATATATATATATCAGAAGGTAAATATAAATGTAGGGGGTTTATGCATTATGGGGAATGTTTTCATGCTTCATGGTCATTTCAAATGTCTTACTTTATTTTAAGCATACTTGATTGGCAGAAAACAGTAAAAGTCTTTGTAGAAAAGATCATTCTCGAAAAGCCGGAATTTCATCTCGAATGCGTTATATCACGTTCAACAAAGAAAATTTAAATTGAATCAATAACATGTAGATCAATTTAATAAAATAATAAATTAATCATAAAAAGAATGATTAAAATGTAATACTCCCCTGATTGAAGATCAAACTTTGTTTAGCGCAACGTTAAAAGCGTGCTGATAACGTGTTGTAGGCATAATTTACTGAACAATTATGGAGGCTAGAAAGAGAGAGAGTGTGTGCGGCATAGAGAGAGTAGAGAGAGATGTGTAATTGTAGGATGTCTTTTATTCCACCCTAGTGTGCCTTTATTTATAATAGTATGGAAGCTTAATTCCTTGTGCCTTTATTTATAGTAGTATGGAAGGTTAATTTCTTACCCTTTTAGAATTACAACTCTAATAGGATATTAACTACTAAAGGGAATATTCAAAGATATCCCTAGATACACTAGAATTTATAGAATCACATTTCTAATATAATAGAACTGCAACACTGATAAATGATATATAAGTTTGAACTGGTAATGTCCATGGTGTTTTTTCAGGTGACAAATCATGGGATCCCATGTAGCCTGATGGAGAGTGTTATCAGTTGGCTTTCCAAATTGATCAGTTGTATAAGGATAAGCAACAATATGAAACAAATGATCCGACAGATAGAATTTAGACTCTTTTTGGGCCGCAACACTAGAAGAGAGCTTTTCCACATGAGAACACGTCCCACCTTTCATTGTCTAAAAATTTACGCCATTTCTACGTAAGCCAACTTTCAAACACATGCATTCACACGTTAATAAGTTTGCAGCAGTAATTGAATTTCACAAAATATAGACGGTTCTTATTGTTGATATTCATTACAAAATAGCCTTAGAATCGATCACCCTAACTTAACATGAATCCACCATATACATAGGAGAAGCTTCTCAAGGGGTATTTAGTTAAATTTTAGAAAAATTGAGATATGTTATCACACAGATGTCACCCATATATCAATCATGATTAGCGATATACTGGTAATAAATAAGAGAATACCTATCCCGTTTTTATAAAGTGCAAAGAAATCTTGTAACATGGAGCCACATTTTTCTTGTTTGTTCCCTCAAATATTTATATATGGCAAATAATTAATATTTAGATCTCTTAATAGTCACGATCGTAACATGGGGCTACATTTTTCTTGTTTATCTTTTATATAAAGCCAACACAAAAAGGTGAATAGTACTTTTGGTGTCACCAAGCTTCAACAAAAATGCCCTCAAGACAAAAAACTTCAAAGGCATCCCAAAATAATGCATCAAAGAAGGTAGGGGTATTTTCGTCATTTTAATAATATTTTTTTAATAATTAAAATTTTTGTGCTTTTTTTTTTTATTTTTTTTTATTTTTATAATTAGTATCTCACAATAAGCTAGTAAATAATGTGATTCAATTTCTCTATTTTTAAACACGTTCAAAGCATCTTAAGAGACATGTAATGCCAGTTATAAAAAAAAATCTTTCACATGCTAATAATAATGTGATTAAATTAGTTGTCAAATGATTTTTTTTTTTTTTTTAACAAACGATATTATATACATTAGGGGAAGGGGTGGGCTTAGCCTCACAATGAGCTAGGAATAATGTGATTCCAATAGTTGTTCATTCAATATTATTTTCTCTATTTTTAAACAATTTCAAAACATTTTAAGCGGCATTTAATGACACACCCCAATCGAGGTCAGGGCATGCTGGCCGCCACGTGGACGTGACGTAGCCAATGACAGTGTACGGAAGACTAGAAACAGTAATATAAAAGTAGCGAATAACTTAAAAAAAACTAGCAAATATAGGATAATGAGTAATAGAATATTGCTAGTGTAAATAAAAACACTGACTTCAGAGCCTAAGGCCTTTACAGCAGCCAAATAAAAGTACGACAATCGTTGCCGCCCGTAGGGCCCTACATAGTGAAGGTCTGTCGAAATGCCGGGACGCCCTGGAGGAACCCACCGAACCACCTAAGCTACTAGAACCTGGAGGGCCGCAAAAACAAAGACGTGAGTGGGCAAAACAAATCTCTTAGAAAACCATTTCATAAAACATAATATAACCCATCGCCGTAAAACCTGTATACTTCCCAGAAAATAAACATATATACGAAGGTATAAATATTCCAAGTATACGCAAGGATATACCAACATGCTCAAATGTATGTCGTCATGCTCAACGCCTCATAATAACATGCAAATGCTCAGGTATGTATAACACATCAATAGAATAATAAATTGACAGCCGGAGTCCCCTAAGTGACCTGTACGGCTGAACCTAGAGCTCAATTTACCACTCATTCCCTAAACCTGCCCACGAGTCGGAACCACCTATAGTGGTCTGTACGACAAGCCTAGGTGTAATACATATGACGCTCTAGTGCTACGATCACGTGAAGGCTGTGCGAATAATCGCGGGTCACCTACGAGTCGGAACCACCTATAGTGGTCTGTACGACAGGACTGTGCACCTAACTTGGATCCAAGCTGAGCGTATGGTGCGGGAGGTGAACAACACGTGAAGGACTGTGCCCTACTCTGGGCGGGAGCACTAACACCGGGGGTGCAGGTTATGAGCTCTCTACGCACCTCGAATCACTATTTAATGCAAATGTTCAATAACGCTTACCTGGCACTTACCTGTGCCTCCACAACACCAACATATATATATATGACATATGAATGAATATATAAATCAACGGATATGCCACTAATCATGCATAGTCATCAATCATATAAAATTAACGGCGTAAAACAAGGTATTTATACTAATTTCTGGGAAATAACATGTATATAGGTATATACGGAAAACAAAAGCCCACTCACTGGTATGTAGAAGGGTCGTAGCCCCCCTGCCTCGAATGTGCACGCTCGTCCTCAGGATACGTGTCACCTATATGCGAATTAACTATAAAAACGTTAATTTTAAAGCACATAACCGTCCGTTCAAAATAACTTCTCATACATTGCTCAAAATGGACAAATGAATATACCAACGTGATCTACACAACCTCACGATCACAACCATATTTTTAAAATAATTTTTGGACACGTCACGCGCCCCCACGCGCCAGCACAGTCACGGGTCCACGCGCCCCCACGCGCGGCCACGTGACCTGCACGCTGACGGCGTCAAGTGACGCCGTCAGGAATATTCCCTGGAATATTCCGTTAACCTTGACTGACGCCGTTACTGTCTGTTAGGAATATTCCGTTAAATCCTAACGGAATATTCCCTTGTCTTCTCCGGCCATCCCCCCCCGCCGGCGCCGTCGCCGGAAACCTGCAACTCGCCATATCTCACTCATTTTTCCACCTTTTTTCATGTTTCTTGCACCAAAATCAACCTTAAAGCTAGTAGAATAAGTTCCAACAAGTTTTAAGGCCTAAAATGTCAAGATTATACCTGCCCAAATCTTCAAAACTCGGCCAACTCCAACACCCACGATTCTGACGTCCAAACTCGCCCAACGAGCTACTCCCAGGCTCCTGGGAACCTCACAAACAACACTATGAGCTTCAACTGTCCAAAAACTCAATAAATTACTCTTGCATGAACAGTACTCAAATCGGCCATTTTCGAAACAACGTGAAAACAAAGGATTTCTCACCTGTAAAGGGTATGGCTGTGCTCGCCCCGACCTCACGAGTTCAATGGTGTAGCTGGTTTCCACGATCTGTTAGGATTTTGTGGGTTGTGGGTTTGTCCGTACGTTTTCAAAGGGAAGAAGGAGGAATGGAGCTCGGGGGAGAGAGAGAGAGAGACAGTGAAGAGACAGAGGGAGAGAGAGGGTGACAGTGTCTCAGAGTGTATGTGTGTGTGTGTGTGGCCCAACACATGCCACACCACCCAAAACAATCCACAACGTGACAAAACGAACTAGGGGTAAAGTCGTAATTTCACACGTACGGTTCCGATAATTCCGGGACGGGATGTCACATTTAATGCCGATTATAAAAAAAAGTCATTCACACGCTGATAATAATGTGATTAAATTAGTCGTCAAATGATTGTTTTTTTTTTTTAACAAACGATATTATATACACTAAAGGGGAGGGGTGGGCTTAACCTCACAATGAGCTAGCAAATATGTGACGTTAGCTGCTTTAATTGGTTTATGAGGATTTTCTTCTAGTATGATCTAAAATTATTCATTTACTTCAAATATTTGACTATCCTTTTGTCAATTTATGCATATAAATACATTTAAAATATGTAAGTCATGCATAGCATGCCGTGATTCAAAAAATACGCACGTGCAAGAAGGCCGGTTTGATCGAAAGCAGGAGCTTACAAGAGTAAAGTGAGAGAATGCATGATATGGGAATCCAGTTACTTAAGAGGAATTTCAAAATCTTTTGGGCTCGAAGAATGCTACATGGAAAATGAAGTTGGAGTAGGGCTACAATATTTTGGGACCAAATTACTATCCAGCACTGTCCAATTTCTCGGATCCCAAGAATCAGATTGGCCGATTCCCTCATAGTGATCCTAGTCTACTGGTCCTCGTTGCACAAAACGCGGGCAGGGGAGTTCAGATACAGCACCAGGGGATGTTGCTCGATGCAGATTCTCCTCCTGGTTCCATTCTTGTCATTGTGGATGACCATAAGGAGGTGCGTCCGAGTTCCTAAAAATGATGGTGGTGATAAATAGCATTACTCAAATAATAATAATAATAATTAACTATCCACGAAAATCTCATGACTTTATCTGATAAGAAAAGGAAGAAAAAAAAATACTTGAAGAAACTTGGATGAATTTATCTAATTGGAACAAATAAAATTAAAAGTTCATGTGGTTTTCGATTTGAGATTTTTTATTTTATTTTATTTTTTTATAATAAAGATAATCTTTGAGGGAATACCAAAAAAATAATAGTTTGGACTGTTAAAATAAAAGGAAAACTAATGAAAATGGTTTGAAAACTTTGAGTTTTAACGATAAAGACAAAATAAAGAGTAAAATGAATAGTACCAGGATTGACTTTTTAGTGTAAAAATGTGGTTTTTCGTTAAAGTGAACAGTATCAGGAGCTTTTCGTTAAAATTTCCTTAAAAAAAAAAACTAATGAAAATGCAAGGAAGACGCTACAACGGTATAGATCGGATAAGTTTATTTGAGGGATCCGAGATAAAAATGGACTATCTAATATGGACTTTTATTTTCTCAATATCTCACATCATAGGATGGAATAAACATTCAAAAACAAAATTGGATTACAAAAAACATTTTTCATTAATTGCAAATGAACGCGAGCAAGCACAGTTCTTATCTTCATTCATCAACTCCACTGCTAATTTTGTATCTCGATTAATTTCATGATGCATGGCAGAGTCTCACCGATAGGAAGTACAAGAGCTTGGTGCATCGGGTGGCTTTGAACACCCAAGTGAAACGGATGAGTTTGCCCTTCTTTTTTTGACCACGCAGTGGTCAGGCCTGAACCAGAGTTTGTAGATGAGCACAACCCACCTCTTATCGTGAGATGACTTATAGGGACTACTTGGAATGCAATTCTCAGTACCATGTGATTGAAGCGAAAGCAAACTTGATCAATCACGTTCGACTCTATGCACCCAATTAAGCCGTTTCTTCAGATTAAAAATAAATTGTAATACTTGTATGAATAAGCATTATGTATACCTGTGGGAGCTTGCCAAACTCCGTCATACAAGATATTGTCACTTTGAGCAGATTCTTGCTATATACGGTACCGTTCCTCAGGGTGGCAATGACCATCCATTAGAATTGTGGCTTCGCCTCATTTTCTCCCTCTGCATTCCCTCTAATGGCATGAGGAGGGGCAACATTACCTGCATTGTAATTTTCATGCAAAATTCCAAAACAATGAATCTATGCAAAACTTAGATTCTACTATCAAATAAAGGAGAAAAATGATTGTATCACAAATACATGTTATTCCCAAGTTTCATTCTTTTCTATCATTGAATTTCGTTTTTCATAGTTTTCTGCCATGGAATATCTTTCTCAGCTTCCTCAAAAGTTTTTGTTTCAATCACAAGCTAGATGTCCATTCATGCTTCTCATTCTCACTGGTGTTAAACTTTGAGATTCTTCATTTTAACGACTTAGTTTGGCAGACCGAGGAGTTTGACGTTGTGAATTGGTTCTCACCCTTTAATCTGTTGCATTTACTATTCGGCTAGCTTGCACGCTTAATGTCTTGATGTTGTTATCCTTTAGTACGCTCTATCCAGACCCATCTATTCGGTAGAAACAATTATATATTATTTTAATAGAGTCCAATCGTGTAAAACTTGCAAGTGCACAAGATATTTGTAGTATATCATTTCACAAGTCCAATTATCGTTTCCATGAAAATTTTAATTCAATCTCCAATTTGATAAACAAAACCAAATCTAATTATATTAAAAATACACAAACATGAAAAGAAAAAACACGAACAATGAGCAAGTCGCAGTCTCACTTGCAGCTTAAATCCGAATTCTCAACTTCAGTTGGTAACAAGTTGATTGGACATGGCATCCATATAGCAAGTTGATTGCAATTTGACAAGAAATGAAGGTTATGCTCAATAACATGGAAGTAGTATCTGATCATTTTCTTAGATTATTCTAGTAAGGTCTAGCAAGGTCGTAGGCTTCTGATTAAGTTGATTAATGATTGCTGCCTAAGTTAACACATGATTCACGTCGTACCACGTTTCTACGTGGTTGAATGGAAACGACAAGCTTCTCCATCCTGTATCGGGAGAAAAGTTGTTGGAGTTCGTCTGTGTGTGAAGGAGAGAACCTAACTAATATTGGCATTTCGGACAAAACAGTCATGTATGAGAGTTTCTTTCACTTGATCTAGTGACTGGTGTTAGTGGTCTTGAATGCCGCGCTTGTGTGATTTCATTTCATTGGTGTTTTTCATATTTACAGAAAGCAATTTAAGTGACACATGTGATATGGACACAGAACGTCACGAACGACAGTATACTGTTGCAAAATGTAACATGAGATTTTGGCCCCATGTGTTTGAGAGATCTAATAATTGATCCTCCACCCGCCCACCCCCCCCCCCCCCCCCCGGTGCGGGGCCACCGCCGGGGGACTAACTAATTCTCCCATGTCATTAGGATTAGATACAATGATACAAATTGCACGGCAATCTCATTCACAATTAAATGTTCAAGGGTTTTGCCAGCTACATGGGCCCCTTTGATTACTGATCGTAAAATCCTCTCCTTTAAAAAAGAAGATCTTGAGTACGGCTGCTTATGCGGCATCACAATTACAAGAAATCCATGAGCTTGTGTCATAGTATTACCATACGTAAACAAGAGTTTATCCTAATAGAGTGGTAACCAACGTAATATTATTCGCATATTTGACATGGAAAAGACACATTTAATCAGTGAACAAAGAGAAATCGGCAAGTAATATGATTGATTCCATCAGGACTTATATCTAATTAGAGTGGCATTGTGATTACAACATCATTAGCTGCCACACGTACAAGACCAGAACAACGACAAGATATTGGAAAATGGAAGTTTGGTGATAGCCATTACCACGTGGCAATAACCCAATTGTAGGAAGCAGACAAGGGTTCTTAGACATGCCCATCTTGGGCGCCATTATTGGTAATTGATTGCTTTGGTTGTTGATCGGGCTTTGCAACGCCCATCTCCATTGATTCGTCAGCAGTAGTTACAGCGCCATTGGGCTTCTTGGTGCCACTGCCCTTGCCCTTGTTGTCACGGTATATGAAGTACAGGAGCAGCTGCAGTGCCCCTAAACCACTCCCAAACCCATTTGGAATCTGCGCCACATATCACTTTATTTGTAAGACGAAGCATTTATTAAGCATCAAATCTTAGGTGCAATTGTATCCTTATCACATTACATGTCTACGTCTCTTTCATTGGTAAAAGATAATCTGAGGAGAGAGATAGTCACAAAGATATGCACGTCTTGTTACACCTAAGTTTCTCTCGAGTTTAACAAGTTCTAGTTTTCAAATTTGAATTGAATCACATCTTAATTTGTATTTTAGTCAATTAAGGGGTTAGTGAGGGGAATAAAAAATAAAAAAAGCTGAACAGAAAAGCTCATATATATAGTTAAAAGGCAAAGGGTTGAAAATTTGGTACCAAAAATATCAAATTGTTTTTACTTTTCCCATGACATCTCAGCCATATGTTAAAGTATTTGGTAAAAGTAACAGAAATTCAAAAGGGTAAATACTTACAGCAACAAATGGATCATGGCCAAGTAGGCCAAAGATGAACCATGAAGTTCCACATAAGAAGGAGAAAAGTGACAAGAAAAATGGCATAAACTCCACACTCTTAGTTCTCACCACTGTGCTCTGCATTATACACAAATTAACACATAATTAATCCCAATTAATTCCACATTATTAAACCATAAAATTGAATGAATGTTATGAATGAATACAAGTAAACTTACCATAATCGAGAACGGCGAGCTATACATGATGACGGAGAACACGGTGGCAGCGAGGCCACAGAAGAGCTTCCGGGATTTGTCGTGGAGGGCAAAGAGAGAGACCAATGCCACAGCAGAGAACAAAGCAAGTACAGCAGTGAAGAGACCAAGAATTTTGGCCCTCTCCCTCTTTGGGGCAAAAATGATGAAGATCAACACATATATCAGTTCAATGGCTGCACCAGTACCATTGATTGTTGACACTAAAATGTTGTTTGGGGACACAAATGGCAGGCCATACCTATTATTATGCAGATCACGCATTAATTACATTAATCCAAGTTATTAATTAATTACACACAGTTGATTACGTGGGCAATGATTGAACTGCACTAAACTGTAATGTCACACACAAAACATGGTATAACATAGTAACATGTAATACACAAAGGATAATAGTCAGTATCATCCAACCCAAATATCAAGATTCATATATTTCACACAGAAATCCAACCATTTTTTGTACCAAATTGCACATTTTAGTGATAAAAAGCATTGTGATTAAGGCAACTGTTAAGACAACAGCAACAAGAAATTTAACAGAGAGAGAGAGAGATGAAGGAGAGAAGCAAAGCAGCATACCAAGCGGAGAGGAGGCAGTTGAGCATAGTCATCACGTAGGGGATGCCAGAGAACTGCTCTGTGCTTCTTTTCCTTATGATCCTCCTAAATGTAATTCTACACATTTTTTAAACCAAAGTAGTTCAGTAAATTTCACAGAAAATTAAAGAAACCCAGTAAACATTCAACCTTTTCGTTTCTCCAACGGATATACAGAACTCCATTTAACAAAATCAAATTTATAACACAAAAGACATGATCTTTAGCCTCAAAAAGCGAGAGAGAGAGAGAGAGAGATTGTTGCTTTTGGAACCATGCAGAATGTACAGAGAATCAAACTACCATAACCCAATTAACAAAATAAAATTTAGGCAAAAAGGCATCACCTTTAGACCCCAAATGAAAGCCTCTGTGTGTGTGGGATAGAGAGAGAGAGAGAGAGAGAGAGAGAGAGAGAGAGAGAGAGAGAGAGAGGGCATACGTGGGTGCCAAGAAGAGGAAGAGAGCAGTGCCATTTCCTGTAAAAACGAAGAAACGGAGCATTAAAAAACACACGCAAAAATCTCAAAGGAAATGGGTAAGAAAGAATCACAATTTAGAAAATAATCAGAAAAACCAGAGAGGAAAATTCAGAAACTCACCAATGACTCCGAAAAAAACCTTCAAAACATGCATTGTTTTTGGATCCATTTCAACCGAATCTTGAAACGAGAGAAAGAAAAGCAGAGAACCCTTGAGGAAAAGCCTCAGTGTACCAGAAGCTACACTGAAAAGGGGGGGGGGAGAGAGATAGAGAGAGAGAGAGAGAGAGAAGAAGATGGAGGAAAGAGCAAGATGTTTCTTCACAAAGTAGGAAATGGGGTTTTTGAGAGAGGAGTGCACGAAGCGGTTGGGATTTTAAAGAAAAAATTCAGAGAGAAAAGTAAACGGTAACTAAGCGGTTTCTCTTGCAGTAAAAATACATGAAATGTAATCTGACTTTGGTGTGGAGTGTCTGTCTCTACTTCTTATACTGTGTCTCAGAAATCTGTGATTCTGCGCACGTACGAACTGTAGAACGGTGAAGCTGTAACCAGCGAAGCTCTCTCACAATCGATAACCGTATTTTGTTGGGCTTTTGCTGCTTCTACACCAAATGATTCGAAATAACAGATATATTATATAGTTTTTTTTTCTTATTTTTAATTTTTTAAACGATATGAATGATATCTAAAACTACATTAATGAAATCCTATTTGTTAATCAAAAGAGGGTAAAAAGACTATTTAATCTTCTATCACACAAAAAAATGATGAACAATAATGTAATTTCACAGGTTCAAATTTTACTGTTTTTTATTGAGCCTCACATACATGTGATGTTAAAATATCTCCAATATTTAAAATTAAAAAAAAAAAAAAAAAAAACCTCCCACTTCCCCAATGTTCTCTATCTCCCTCTCTCCTTCCCATTTTTCTAAAAAAAAAAAATAATAATGTGTTCATACACACAAAGTCTGTAGGCAAATGCTAGTATAAATACAAATAAGTATACCGGTGCCAAACAAATAAGTACAACGGTTCTAATTTGGTACATAGCTCTAATAACCAACAAATTGATCTAAAGTGAATTTGCACAATTAAAAAAAATAGAATAAACCCTATACGGCTACTAGCACAAACATATACACATCATCAATATAAATTTGTTGCAAAATAACAATAGACGCAACATATCTTTAGCAGCAACTACACTGGTCATTCCTAATGAGTAATGTCGCATGAAGTCATCGTGGAGGAGATGTCATCAGAATAAATCTATCTGAGAGTAACAGTAGACGTAGCAAATCTTTACTAGCGACTACAACGATCATCGATAAAGAACAAGGCCACATAAAATCATCGCGGAGGAGACGTCATTAGTAATGTAATGATAGAAGCAACAATCTTTACGGGTGACCACACTCAATGCTAACGAGCGAGACCACATAAAGTCATCATTGGAAGATGAGAGACCACATAACTTATCGCTCAATGACGATGGAAACATATAGTCATTGCATAAGCGCAACCACAACACGAAAACTAACTACTCCAAGAAGGGAACTACTGGTCGGCTCATCAAAGTGGAGGACAATGACACTCTATCCAACGCAATATGTAGCTTCACCGCCTTACTAAGATCCGAAGTTTTTACGAGTCATCAGATCAAGTCACATAGGCGGAGCCACCATCTCTTAGCATACAAGGTGACAAAGCCACCAGATTTGAACACCCAAAACGGTGGAGGTGCTTGATTTGGGCACTTAGGCTGTTCAACCACATAATTGGTTGAGGAGTGCATCTTTGTTGAATAATCATGTTGACGAAGGTGAATCTTGATGAAATTGGGGTTCCACCATAAAACCAATTAACAATATGGGAAGAAGCTCAAGACCATATATAAACCCATATCAAGGCTTGTCCCTCACCGAGGTGGGACAAACTCTTCCTCACATCATCAAATCTCAACACGCCCTCGCATATGTGGCCGATTTTCAAGCCTACATGTGAACAACAAGTGGGTGATGCATGAGTAGTGTGGCCCTTGGGCTTTCACAAGGACAACTTGCTCTATTACCATGATGAAATTGAGATTCCACCATAAAACCAATTGGCAATATGGGGAGAGGCCCAAGACCATATATAAGCCCATAGCAAGGCTTGTCCCTCACCGAGATGGGACGAACTCTTCCTCACATCATCAAATCTCAACAGATTTGACCCACTAGCAGCCACAAATTCAACTTTAAATCTCAAATCAAGCCATAATCAAAGAAGAGACATTGAAATGGAATGGCTCAGTTCTAGTTATGAGGCTTAAAACCATGAGAAACTACTCACAAAATGGTGGGAGAAAGAAAACGAGAGGGCGGGAGAGAGATAATGCAATGTGTAGTCCGAGAGAGAGAGAGGGTGGCTCGAGAGCAGTAAGGATGGGCAGATGTGAGGGAAAAGGAAGGGAAATCTGTGAGAAGAGGGGGAGAGGATGAGATAGGAAGAGGAAGGGAGGTTCTGCCATCGGCCCCGACAACTATGATGATAGCAGATTAAAGAGAGGTTCAAAGATATTTGATTTTTTTTTTTTTTTTTTTTTTTTTTTTGTGAAGAAGATATTGAAGTGAGTAAGTAGGTTGCCCTCCTATTATATATTGTTATGTGTCATTTTGATAACGGTTTAGTTTTAAATTTTTTGCTTTGAGAGAATCGAATAGTTATCAATGGAATAGTAACAAAAAAACTATTTTAATAGTTGTTGTATCATAGGATAGTTTACATTAATTCATACAAGGAGAGGATTGAACATGAAACTTGAACGCATGGGCGAATACTTTTAATTAACTGAACTATAAGTCATTTGCTATTTTAATAATTATTATTAGTTCAAGATTTTGGTTTCATCCTTTATTCTTTGTTTTTTATTTTTTGCTCTTTCTCCCAGCATCCTTATTCATTCATCATTTCTTCCATGTACTTTTCTTATACCTCAACAATAAAATGGTCAGAAAACATGGCATTAATAAATGAGAGTTTTAACGAAATACTCTTGATTTTATTCACATTTAACAAAAAATCACATTTAACAAAAAAATCACATTTTACCTTTCTTTAATACTATTCACTACACCTTTATTTGTCATTTTTTTAAAAAAAAATTTCGTTAGTTTTCTTTTAATAAATTATGTTATATTCATTTACAAGCCTGTAACACAAATAGATGTCACTCTTATCGGAATTAAAACACACATGCTTAATCTTTTTCATTCAATTAGTGTTCAAAACATCTTTTTATTGGAATTCTGCCTACTTATAAACGCAATTTTGTTTTGCTGCACGTGAAACGTGATTCCGTTGCTGACAGTTTAGATATTTTATTAGGATCAAACCAACTATGCTTGATTTTTTTTGGGTAGCTTTATTAACATTCCACAATTTTATGAAGATACCTTACACTTAAAATTTGTCACATGAACTTCCTCTTTTACCCCTATTTGAATTAAGGTGAGAAAAAGAAAACCATTCAATTATTTGCCGGCTACCAACCACCTCACACACAGCCACTCACCATGGCACCACCTTTTCTAAAGTTCATCTTGTTGTTCGTATGAATTCTTTGTAATTGTTATCTAGTATCAATTGCCAGGACAGTTAGTGCTTGTTGATTTGATTTGTGCTTCTGCACTTTTAATTTTCATTTTGTAATTGCATGTTTCTACAATTCTCTGCGAGTATGCACGTCTAGAATTTGGGGATATTCGTTGCTTAATTGAAGTGAAGGACTATTACATTCTTTTATATTTTCTTTTGAAATGGGCTTGGTGAGTTTCGGTGATGGGACTCAGGGTGTTAGGGAGAGAAGGAGAGAGGTCGGAGATACTGTGTTGATGGGTTTTAGGGATGGGTGCTTGTTGAATGTAGATGTTTGGTGTTTCTTTTTATTTTTGGGGTGGGGTGGCTTCAAAAATATGAGGGACAAAGCTGGAATTTTCGAGGAATTTTTCGGATGTGGGGTGGATTCAAAATATTGTGGGGTGTGCATTAAACAACCTTTTTTTTGGTCATTCAATTGATTTTTTACACTATCACTGTGTATTGAATCAACCCAAAAGTAACTTTTCTTTTTTCTTAAGGAACACGAGTTTCTTCTGTCCTTGGCTTAACTTCATTTACCTACATGACTAAACTGATCCTATACTTGGAAATATTATCTTGGTAACACATCTACTATCTAACTTCTGTATATGTATATACTTGGAAATATATCTTGGTAACACATCGATTATCTAAGTTTTTATATACTTCATCTCAAAAGAAATTTTTATGTACTTTGGAATAATTGAATCACTAGATATATATCTTGCTTGACTCTCCATTGCCCATACATCTTGCTAACTCATTTTATCTTTCTACAGAATTATAATATTCCAGTGAAACGTCATGACATTTTTCTTTCAGATAAAACAGTTTTTTGTCGACTCATGAAAAATGGTTTTCCAAGAAAACTTCACCGACTGACTAATTGGCAACTAGTATTTCATATACTTTCTGATAAACTGATAGTGATAGACCATGATCTTAATCAAGATCATAATCCACATAATACAAAATGCTGTACTAGTTAAAAGCCAATGATGAATTGGCCTTCTTCTCGACCCTTTTCTCCAATAAGCTGGTAAATGTGTACTTGTAAGATATGAACATGCTGTCTTTTACAAGCCCTTTTTGTCTTCTCCAGTTGGTCAACGTAGCAAATAGTTTATGTGCATGCAGACGTCTTTGCTTCTAATAGCTGGTAAGTACATTCTCCTCAAGAGAATAGTCCCAAAAAGACAGAAAGTAGATTACGAAAGTAACCTGCAAAGCTACTGAATGACAGATTAAGCTTAATTACCATTTTGGTTTAGTTTTTCGGAATTGTGACTTGAAATTATATGTGCATGGAAAAAAAAAAAAAAACTAAATTTTGTGTGCAATTCTTTGACATACAATAGAGGTGTTTACTATTTCATGTCCCCTCATTTTTTCTTTGTATCTTTGTTGTTTTTGTTTCTAGAAGAGTAGGGTTTTATGTCCCCCTTCTTTTCATGTATTTTTATCCCTTTTTTTCTTGTATTATAAGGGGCTAAGTTTATGTTTTCCCCTGATTAGGTGTACATTTTTTCAATATTAATAAAATTTCCCTCATACCATCAAGGTTTTATAAAAAGAGAGAAAAAAAAAAAGAAAAAAAAAAAAGAAAGGAGATGCATGCTCTCATGCATGTAAAAAATTAGAGATCTTTGAGATGAAATTGGAACTCCTAATTTCTATGCAAATACATATTGAAACCGTAACATCGTCTAATCAAATTGGAGGACCGTTCTTAAGGTTACTTGTATTTTACAACGCTGAAAGTATATTTCAATTCATAAAAATGAAAAGGAATCATATATCACAATTGCAATGCATGGGATGAAAGTTAATGCATAATGAAGAAGTAGAATGTGGGATAATTAAGTTTAAAATAAGAGTTTGATTAACTTCTTAACCGAACTTTATTGTTAAATGGTCCTCTACCACAGTGGTGGAGAGGAGTTGTCCTTGCATCACGATGTGGGTACGAATTTTGTTGGTTCCTAATTTAATATCTAATCTAACAAATCTATTGTTTGACCCAAAAAAAAAAAAAAAAAAGAAAAGAAAAAGAACCTTACTGCATGTGGTCTAATGTTCTAATAGATAGGGTGTTAGATTTCTATCCATACATTATGAGTTTGAGCTCCTCATTCCTTAAATTAATGTAATAATCAACCAAAACCCTATGAAATTACCAACAACCAAATTTTGTTGTTTTTTTCAAAGTCTCACCTACGTATAATCCTAACATATCTCTAATTATTAAAAAAAAAAAAAAAAGAACTTCCCACTCCCACATTCTCTATCACACCCTTCCTCTCTCCTTCTATTTCAAAAACAAAAATAAAAAAATTTTCTCACACAATTTGTGTGTGCCCATATACTAGTATATATTATATAAAGGGAGTTTTATCCATACATTATGAGTTTGAGCTCCTCATTCCTTAAATTAATGTAATAATCAACCAAAACCCTATGAAATTACCAATTTAATCATCTAATTAATACAGAATAAGAAATATAAGGCAGAAATGTAATTTCACACAACCAAATTTTGTTGTTTTTTTCAAAGTCTCACCTACGTGTAATCCTAACATATCTCTAATTATTTAAAAAAAAAAAAAAAAAAAGAACTTCCCACTCCCACCTTCTCTATCACTCCCTTCCTCTTTCCTTCTATTTCAAAAACAAAAATAAAAATTTTTCTCACACAATTTTTGTGTGCCCATATGCTAGTATATATATATTATATAAAGGGAGTTTTAACGAAAAGTTCACGGTATTGTTCACTTTAACGAAAAACCATATTTTTACACTAAAAAGTCAAACATGATATTATTCACTTTATCCTTTATTTTGTCCTTATTGTTAAAACTTAAATTTTCAAGTCATTTTCATTAGTTTTCCTTTATATAAACCTAATCAAATATTAGACGATGTTTCATCCTAACAAATTCTAGCCTCGGGAGGAAAAAAAAAAATCATAGAAAAACCTTCCATTCCCAACTCTAGCCTTTGGCTTTGGGGTCGTTGGCAATCTTCTTGATCTCTTCCTTTTATGATTTTTTGTTTTTTATTTATTTTCTTTTTGGTAGTGGTCGCTCTATCACTTTTTCAAGAAAGGCCTTTGTGATTATGGTTATGCCTGTTATGGTTATTCTCTTTTTGTGAGGATGAGAGCTTTTGTAGCAGCTATGACTTACTGCTCAACCTCAAATCTTAAAGCGACAATTGTTCAAATATAAGGTGGTGATTTTGTGGTTTGTGTGGTTGGCAATAATTATGCAGAGGAATCTCAACGTTTATTAGAGAACACTCATAGTATGTTTTTTGCCGACAATTGCGAGATCATCAAAGGGTGGTGTGGTCATTCCTTTGTGGATCGTTGCAGTTGTTCGAGGGATTTACAATCATGTTTTGATGTCATTGCAAAGTCTTCAGGTGATGGTATGATGTTTACCCTTGTGTTCCTTGACAGTGTTAGGTTTGGCCTGTAAGGCTTAGGCCTTGTGAACTTATCTTTCTTGTTGGTTAGGTGTGAGTCTCTCGTGATCGAGAATCGTATCGTTAAAGAGTTTATTTTGTCTTGGGTCATTTTTTTTGTTTTGTGTCGATTGTGGTTTTGAAGTTAATTTGCTTGGCAAGGACTATGAAGACATTTTTGTGATGTCTCATACAGCAGGGCTTCTTTACTGAAGGAAAGTCATCTTTTACAAGTTCATCAAAAAAGTGATGCAAGGTTTTTGTCCTCTTGAATGTTACCTTTTTGTTTAGTTAGATGTGGTTATGCAAGGTAGGTTTTATATTGTCTTTCTGTTGTGTGTGTAATCCCAAAATTATATTCCTAATAAATGATGTTAGTCATTTTGTTTGATAGTCATTTTATTTGATTAATGAAATATGTATTACCTTAAAAACCTAATAAATATAGTTACAACATACATGTTACAAATAATATGCATGTTGCAATTCATCCTTTGTGCCCCAAAAGAAGTTACAAATTATTTCACTCAAGCGCGTGAAGATTTCATATAAGGAGGTTGTGTTATCCACACATTCTTTTTCATTTTTCACATACATCTTGTTAATTTATATCATTTGATTTAAAAGATTTGATTCGACAACTAAAAATTAAAATATAAGTGTAGAAGATAAAAAAAGATGTATGGATAGCATCACCCTAAACATCTATTTGTCAAAGTTATTCCTCATATGCTTCGGATTTCTTTTAGCTTATTAATTAGTGTTATCATGTTGCTTAAAAGAGAGCGCAAAAGTGAGGAGCTCAATAATTTTTTCTTTTTCTCTTTTAGGGGCCAATGTGAAGAAGATCAACAGGTATATGGATTCAAGAGCTGCCCCGACAGTATTGACTGTCGATACCAATATGCTGCGTGGAGACACAAATGGCAGGCAATACCTGTTGGATTTTTTACAAACTATTTAATTCACAATAGATAAAAATTAAATACAAACTAATCAATTATGTCACTAATAATTAGCATATATATTTATGCAACATTAATCAGATCAATGCTGAAATTCTTAGGTAGAGTCGATTTGAATTGCTTTTCTAAAAAGCAGTTATGCTCATTAGCGATGTTGCGAAAATTCTTTTAATATAAAAACTTAGGAATTTTCCTTAAAAGTCCAAGTGCTTATTAAAAAAGCATTTAGAAGTGCTTTACGAAGAAGCATCTTGCAGGTGCTGCTTCATAAAGTGCTTCTATGAGTTAGAAGCTCATTCAGATACTTTTGTCAAACGTAATCGGAAATGCTTTAGTCTTTTAAAAATCATTTTTAGTCCTTCGAGTAGAAATCCTAACCAGCCGTAAGTATAGCAACACAAGCTATCTTTCACCTCATATATACGCACAATTAAATAAATGAGAGATTTAGCTATATATATTGAACTAAAGAAGTGAATTTATACCAAGCGGTTGTAATGAGGCAGTTGAGCAGAGTCATCAGGTATGGGATGCCCAAGAAGAACTGCTCTGTGAACTTATTCTTTATCATGATCCTTTTAAATGTATCCCTATTGTAATATTACACCGCAACAATTAGTTCAAATAAGTATTTCACAGTTCCTTCGCAGAAAATCAAAAGAAAGAAATATAGTTTCACATTTCAGAAGGGAACTATTATTAACACTAAAAAAATCTCATTTTGCATTCTTCACAAGTGTATATTTTTTTCTTATAAATATAGAAAGTTTAGAGTGCTCAATGAGAATTTTGGAGTGCTAGTAACAATTCTCTTTTAGAATATCTAAGTATAGTATGCATACATTGGTGCCAAGAACAGGAACAAAGCAATTGCATTTCCTACATCAAAGTAAGGAGGAAATCCGTAATCAGAAAAAACAAAAAAACAAAAAAAAGAAACACAGAGAGAAAGAAAATTTAGTTGAAGCTAACCAATGACTACTCTGAATAAGAACTTGGGAATATTCATAAACTCTTCAACGCCAAATATTCTAAAGGCTGTCATGCAGAAGCGGAAAGAAGAGAGCACACTCAGCACAGATAAAGAAAATCTCGCAGATAATTAGTATTAAAGATAGAAACAAATCAAATTTATTTTATTCGAAGGTGATTCTGAAAAAGACTAGCTAACTATAGAGCCATTTATACGCAAAAATTGATCAGGGAATGAATAAATAAAATTAAAATCCAAAATTAAAATAACGATGGAAGAAAAGCACAACTAACGAGCCAGCTTTCCAGGACATAGGATTTCCATGCAAGACCAGTTGCTTGCAGCTCAGGAGTTGCATAACTCTCCCACGTAAATGAACTCTGAATATCGAGAGATTTGCCAAATTGTGACTAGGTAATGTGAAAAAGGTGACCTAGCTACAACTGTCTTCCAAATAATTATATAATTCTTTGACATGATCAAGACATGAAAGTTACAAGTTACAACTACTTGGTGTTGGGAACGTTGGTAATTGGTTTATTTTAATTGCAATGTCATTTTGGTATGGATAATGTTAGGAAGATTATTAATTTAAACTATATTTAATCTTTACACTGTATGATATATATGGTTCTTGATAATTGAATTATTACTTAAGTGTTGATTAACATGCTTATTTTTTTATCGGTGACACATTACTTGGTTTGCAAATTTGGTCTAAAAAATTGATCTGCTTAACGTTACCCTTTTGGGAGGTGTATGATTAAAATCATGATTGCGTCCCTGTTCGTTTGGAACTAAGTCTCCATAAATACACCTTGTAACTCAGTGTCTATAAGTCAAGTTAGTAAGATGAAATTTTTCACAGCCATGTTGGCATTTGATATAGTCTTGATTAATATTACAGTTTAGATGGACATATATAAATATGGCTTTGAAATGTGTAAATAATGGATCGCAATTATATTGCTAATGGATCATGAAAAAGGAAATATATACCAAAGATGAATTTTGGCAAACCATGCATATAAGTTTCATTGCCAGTTTTATATACCTGTCCATAATGTATTGTGTTGATGTATGTATACAGTTTTTATTTTTATTTTTATTTTTTATTTTTTTATTTTTTTTAGTACATATTGATAGAAGGCGACTCGATAAATTCTAGTAATGTTATTCTCATACAATGATTACTGGACTTTCTCTCCACATAAATATTTTTCATTGTGACGGGAACACAGATGGTACATGATGTGTTTTTAGGTAAGTGGTGAGAAATTTTATTTTTTAAGTTATTAACTTTTTAACACACATATCCCACAATTTATATAATAACACGTGATGTACCATCCTGTGTTCTGATCACATTAAAAAATCTCTCCTCCACATGGCCTACTCCTTCATCCTTTCTAGTTCATTATCTCTCTCATTTGCCTAGAATTCACAAACTTTGCATGCATGCTATTTGCCAAGCACAAATTGGACATTTCATAACTACTAACATGACATAATGAAAGTCGCGCCTTCAGAGCTAGTGACTCACAAATTGAGATTGTACATTTTTAAATCTAGAATCCAACTTTAGGAATAGTTCCTTTAAGAAATTGAAGGGAATAGTTTAGATTACCATTCTACTCAATACTTTAGCTCTTTGTATGTCAAAAAATTAACACATGACAACGAAATACCATACTGTGTAGTAATAAAAAATTATGTAGTAACAAATTGAGGATTAAATTAGGTAGTCATTAAAAAAAAAAAAAAAAAGGTTGTGTGGGGTATTTGTGCCAAGAGATTCGAATGAAAGTTGAAATAAGTGATTGACACACTCTTTTCGATAACCCTCCAATTCTAGGGGCGTTTGAAGTCATTGATATTTGAAGGGAAATACAGTTTGGGAGAAGAGCAAAATGCAAATTAAGGACGCAAATCATCTATTCATGCATGGTGTGTGTGGGGGTCCGGCCCAACTACGTACCTAGCCTATGCTAGAAGCACCCAAATATTTCGAAACAAGAGAGGCTGCATGCGAACGGCGGGTCCCATTAAATTACTCTAGGGATGTGGTTTGCTAGTTGTGAAAATTGCATCATTATATGCTTTATTAGGGAATAATACTTTATTATTTAAAGATGAGGAAGAGTTCTTACTTAAAATTGTTCATTGTCGGATTTATAGGCTTTCGTGCTTATGTTTAAAATCGTTCATATTATAAATTAATCTATAAAGATCACTTCTACAAAAACTTAATTAAAACTAAGGTAATTTAGTTATCAAACTGTATAAAAACATTTGAACGAAATTGATAAAACATTACAAACCATCTGTATATATGCTACAATAGATTGACTAAACGACCTTAGTTTTAGTTCATTTTTTTTACAAAGATGATCTTTATAGACTAATTCATAATAGGAACGATTCTCATTATAAGCACGAAATTCTATGATTCGAACATGAAATTTTTTTATTAGGTGTTCCTACTTATCCTTAAGCAGCCAAGTATTGTTCATACTTACATACGTATTCTATATTCCCATTTTTTTTATTTGGCCTAACAAAATAATGTCATATGGTCATTGTTTTTAAAACCAATAAAAATTAAGGAAACTAACGAAAACTATAAAAAAAACTTTAATTTTAATAAAAATGACAAATAAATGTGTAGTTAATGGTAATAGGGAAAGGTAAAAAATGTGGTTTTCATTAAAAATGAACAATATCGGAAACGTTTCATTAAAACTCCTAAAAATTAATAAGATGTCCATTATCTTATAAAACAATAAAACATGTGCTAAAATATCATGGGACAAAATCAAAAGGTGCATACTCACTAATGAGTACCCAAGTATTATCCTTTATTTGAGCAAATTGTTGAGAATGAATTTCATGTTGATGGGAGAAGTAACATTGCATAGATTTATAAGTAAGTTGGGTTACTCAGATTGCTAATTAATTTGTTTTAGAGTGAAACCACAACTTTATTCATGGTATCAGAGAAGATTGTCACGTGTGATATGTGAAGTCAACAATCACATGTGCTCCACGCTACCCTGTTTGTGTTGTTTATGTGTTAGGCTTGAAATTTCGCTACAAGTGAGGGGGCGAGTTGAGAATGATTCTCATATTTATGGGATAAAGTACCTTGCATAGGCTTATAAGTACGTTGGGTTACTACCCAAATTGCTGATTGATTTTATAGATAGAACCTTAACTTTCTTTACAAACCACATTTCACATAGTCGAGGTTAGGTATAAATTTTGTTTTATCTAATAAAAAGGTTTTGTGGTTCTAATTTTTTCGCAAACCTCAAATGTTTTGACAATTCACCAATTTACTTTGTGTTAGGTTGTCTGTCTAATTAACCGTTAATTGATGACATAACAACGCAAGACCACCCCTGAAATTGCCTTTGTATGTTCTTTGTGGGATGATTAGTAGGTTTCGGGACAGGTTCAAGCACCATCAACTCAACAGTTAATCGTTGACTAGATGGGAAGCCTAACAAAAGGAGTAAATTGGTCAAATGCTCAAGCTCCTGGGTGCAACGTGATAAAATTAAAAATTTGTGACCCATTTGAAATTGATGCCAGATTTCGATGGTGTGAAACATACTTACCTCTTAATAGTATATTTTTTTATGCAATAATATAATTTACACTAAGTGGTGAGATAATAAATTAATATTAAACTCGTATCATAATACTACATGACTAAGATATATTCCATTAAAAAACAAAACATATCCAATAAGTATAATTTTTATATAAAAATACGATAAGAAAACAGTTCAATTGGAGGGGAACAAAATTACATTTCTCTACTTATCAATGTTGTTAGACTCTAACTGATTCTTAGTTATAAAATTCTTTTGGTGACATTCTCTCAATGCAAAGTCAATATTTTTTTTCTCTCCCAAAATTTTTCGTTCGAAGTTTTTTTTCTTCTAAACTATAATGTTATCATTTACCAAGAACATGTGAAAAATCCTTAATAGTTGCCTTTTTGGCATGGTCTGTCTTGTATTGGCATGCAGTGGGGAAAATAATATTCAATCGGCTTTTTGCTTTTGGTTTTGTATATAGAGAACTAATTTAACAAGTTAGAGTTAGTTAGAAGCCTAATTTGTGGACCATTTACCAAAAACTATAGAGCATTTAACAATAATTATTGATCAGTTTTTGAGATTTAGTGGTAGAAATGATCAATTTTTTTGTAACAATGACATAACAATCATGCAACACTGATATAATGACCAAATCATTTCTGCAATGAAATATCAAAAACTGATAATTCCTGCTAATAATTGCCCAAAATTATATACATTAATCCAAATGATGATGTAGATGATGTTTTACTGTAGTGATAGAAAATAATAATACCTATGTATCTTGATGCATCTTATCACTAATCTCTCCTATGTAATGTTTTCGAATGTAATTTTTCCTCAATTCGCCTAAATCCTTTGAAATTTGAAAGTCCCTCACCCAAACAATTTCTTGAAAAAAAAAAAAGCTAAATCGATTGTTAAAGATTAGCTTAATAATCAAAATGCCTTGGGTGATAAATAACGGTCAACATTATTTGTCACAAATAAAAGAGCACATTTCAGCCAGCGCATAGCCATACATGTCTCTACTCCTAAGAAAATTCTTTAGTGCCCACGTTTAAATTAACCATATTGCATCTTACTTTTGTTGACCAGTGCAATATATTATTGTTGGATAAATATCAACAATTAATGATAAATTTATAGATGCAAATAAATGATAAATGCAAATAACTAACCTAACAGATTATGAACAACGAAATAATATTAAACAGATAAACTGATGATCGAGGCTTGCGTACCGCAATGTCCTTGAAATAGATATTTCGCCCCTATTCAATGCTTGTAGTTCTACGGACATCTGCTTCACTAGGATTCAACGATCTAAGTTAGAATTACAACACCGGAAAACTGACTTAAGGCGAATTTCTATGTGGTTCTCTCAGTAAGAAGGTTTAGGATTGTAGAAGAAGAATTTGATATTTTCTATATTCTAAATGTCATGCAGATAAATGTATATATAATAGGTTTATATATTAATTATCAATTAATTAGTACACCCCAAAACTCAACCCCAAGGTTGAGCCTAATTTTATTCTCCATGGTCCATCACTCCAATCACTATCTATAAGGGACAAAGCCTTATAAAGTGAGGAAGCCTTTTGGTAATGGCCAATGTGAGACAATGAAATTTCTACTCAAAATTTTCAACAATACCCCACATTTGATTGCGAATGGAAATGCAAATGTATGACTAGGTTGCCTAAAATTGAGAGAGAATATATATGATATGCATCAGGTGAAGTGTCTTTTGGACTTGAACTCACTCTAGTGAAAGCGTATTTGGTTTACTTGGTGTCACAGTGGATGTGGAAGATCTTGAATTGTTCACCGCAGTAGTAAATCGAGACAATATGCTACACACATATCATGTCTGCCACACGTCAATTCATACAGTTGTGTTCATTTTGGCCCTGAACAAATCTTGTATTTCGTAAGAGCTTTAGAGAATTTAGTCATTTCAATTCTCATCAATGCAGCCCCATTTACTCCTATATAAGTGACATTAATTAAGAATAGTCTGCCATATTCCCTCTTGATAACAAGAGATTAATGTCATTAAATGTATAATACATAACCCCTTGAACTTAACAGACAACACACAAATTTATCATAAGAATTGGTAAGTTGTGTGTTCAACCTTTGAATTAAACTCAACTAGTTTGCCTATTGAACCTAGACCATGGGATCTCCATTCAATTAGGTTAGGTTTTCGCCCAGTCCGATTCATTGAATTGGCTTAAGACCCATTCCCCTCGATGTAAATAATATTTGCCCACTTGGTAGGCTTTTTGTCAAAAGATCGGCTATATTTTCCTTTGACTATACATAATCAATGGATATTGTGCAACCAAAAATAATCAAATAAAATATGGAGGCGACACGTGGATTTTTGGGTGAAAAGGACAAAATTACCCTCGAGGAATACCGGAACTCCTACATGCGAGTAATGGACAATCATGACTCAATCAAGGTCAAAAGTGCTCAAAATAGGTAATTATTCAAAACCTATTTCATCCATCCTCATCAAATCTTCTCCACAAGGTAACCCCCAAATCATTTATTTCAAATTATATTAATTACCTAATTAATTGATTTATTACTCAATTAATTTATTAATTAGCTAACAAATTATGAATCACACCCAAAAAACTATCCAAGTGGCCGGCCACACCCTATATAAACACCCTCATTTTCTCCAAAACCTAAGTTCTACACTCTTGCTAAATTCTCCAAACACTTTTCCCTCAAATTTCTAACTTTGGCATCAGAGGTTCTTTGGCCAAAGCGCACACCCCCCCCCACAAACACAAAAAAAATTCATTGTGGGCACATGAGGCTCTTGGCCTTGACCTAAGGTGTTGTTTGTTTTGTAGGTGCAATTTTGTCCAAGAACAAGGAGGAAGAAATTTGCATCCATAGATATTATTCCATTGGAGAGCAACTTCTTATGAGTATTATGTCGACGCTTGATGTGTCGTGACTTTACATTGTATGCATGACTTTTGGCCCTTGATTGTGCGGCCATACTGTCACAATGTATACATATAGCAGTTACAGGCTTTGGCCACACTTGAATATCCTTTAGAAAATGTTTTAGCTACTCAACTTCTTCTCTAGTCAAGTCTAAAGTTATAAACTCTGATTCCATGGTGGAACGAGCTATATATTTCTATTTAGAGGATTTCCAAAATATTGCTACACCTCTTAAGGTAAAAACATAGCCACTTGTCGACTTGGATTATGTAGTGTCAGAAATCCAACCCCAACACCCATCTTTTGATAATGATAATTATATATATTAATTATCAATTAAAGCCCAACCCCAAGGTTGAGCTCAATTTCATTCTTCATGGTCCATCACTCCAATCACTATCTATAAGGGACAAAACCTTATCAAGTGAGGAAACCTTTTGGTAATGGCCAATGTGAGATAATGAAATTTCTACTCAAAATTTCAAACAATGTAAACCTCCAACTAGGGTCGGTTCATCAGTACTCCATCTAAAGATAAGTTCTATTTCTTTTGCCAATGGATTATAGAATATTTGTACCTGGACTTGCGACATTGAATGTCGCTCTCTAGTCTCTACAGACTCTAGTACTCTACTACGAAGGATTTTATGAGTTATTGTCTTTCGTACTTTACAAGGCTTTTAAGTCATATTTTCCTCTTTCAAGTAGAAGGAACATATCAGAGAATTTCTACAAACACTTATTTTAAAATGGTATTGGAACAGAGATCCTAAGATTTTCGCTATGCTTGAAACCCTAGCTAACTCTGAAAAATCCTATCATCCCAGCCTCGACCCAGATGATGACTACCCCAAAAGATGACCCAAATCCATAAGATGACCTCAATTAATCCGGATGACCGAGATGACACAGCGTCCATATCGATAGTTTTCGTCCTGTAACTAGGTTTAGGAGTTATTACTTTTCTTACTCTACAAGGCTTTACGCTGTATATATTTCTAATTAGGTTTAGGAGTTATTACTGTTCTTGCTCTATAAGGCATTGTGCAGTACTTATTTGTATGCTCTAAGGAGGAGAAACATATCAAAAATTCTCACAACCACCCAATTTAACACAAATTATACGCCTACATAGGGACCTTGAGCAATCAAATACTGGGGGCCTAATTATTATTTCACTTACCGATATTCATCTTTACTTTATTACAAGAGGTTTCAAGTTCTCATTGGGGCTGCTTTGTATTTTTGTTTTTGTTTTGGGGCCTTTGGTTTTCGTTGGGGCTGACAGTGAATCCACTGACCCGAGTGATGGAATGACGGGTGCATGGTGGCTATGGTGGTGACGACTTGTGTTAAAGGACTAAGTCTCATTGAGTCATCATGTACTTTGTTTGGGCTTCTTTGCCCGTTTGACCTAATTGCAACTTGTTTTTATGTTTATCTCATGTAACATCTTCTTCTATCAATGAATTTGATGTTTGACAAAAAAAGAATTTCAAATCTCATAAATACATGTGTATATAGAGAGGGTTGCCCCTTAATTAAAGTTGTAATCTTCGAATTAAACAACATATAACCTGAGCTGATATATATCCTTTCGTTTTCAGTTGAAAATCCAATCCAAGTGATATGATTATATTCAGTTTGGAAATATCATTATTGTAAGGTTACTGTCAATTGGTTTCAGGTGGATATATGTACATATATAATTCAAAGATTTGAGCTAGGGCTCTGTTAACACCCAACAAAAAAGCTAATTACTCCATCAAGTTGAAAGTTGAATATTATGTTTAGTTGTTACGTTTCAAAGACATTTTATATATTTTTTTTTTTACATGACTTTTTATTTTATATTTTTTTAAGTTCAAATTGGAGCAAAAGTGAACTTTCACGAAAATTTTCATTAGATGTTGCATTTTGAACACTAGTAGAATCCCCTCAATGGTCAAGAACTTATGCCTGTTATTTGCTACAAATGATTACATACAGTTCAGAACAATAATCTAGGAGGAAAATATTGATATAAAGATACACAGAATGCTAATTCTCTTGAAATAAAAAAAAAAAAAGGGAACCCTTAATTATCATGCAGGACCATATATATTTCAGTATTGATGAGACTCAGACAAGGTTCAAATCATAGAGTATGGTTGCGTCTATGGTATTAAATATGTTGAAGGCTACATTGCCCTAAAGGGGAAGGACTCTTGCATCACTGATTTTAAGGTGTAGCTCAGTGCATCGTCGACATCCAACCTGTATATATAGGATAGAGGATTAATGAATGAAACAAGCTTCATGGTCAATACAATCCAAATTTTTTATTTGTATAAACATTGTGTCGGCAATCGAAGTTATGGACACAACTAGTTGTTATTAATAAGGTGAATCTTAGTTGATCATTCATTTGAATATATAGCCGTTCTGTACGCAGTGCCCTACGAGATAGGTAAGTACTGCATGAAAGTTTCAATCAAGGACGTCAAATACATTTTTTCTATTTTTTGGCAAACTTATGTCATACAATATGCTGTTTCTTCAACTAGCACCACCAAATGGCGCAGTTAGTTTGTCATGGTTACGTAGGTTTGCTTTCTGTTCAAATGGCAGGTAATAAAGGATAAGATAATGTGAACCTCATGCTCTTGTACATCCCCCCTTATGTATAACCGGGTTGAGAAATACTCAGAACTCGGAACCTTTCAACATATATGTGTGTAGAGGAACCTTTCAACATTTGTGTGTGTGTGTGTGTTTTTTATTTTTGTATTACAAGGGTTATTTCAGTTTCCTTCATCACATATATGCTTTTGATTGGTATCGTTTAGTTGCTATATATCGTGCCGAGAGCATGCATAACATGTTTATCATAATTCACCAAATCCCCACTATGTATGGATGTACGAAGTAAAGCTGACACTTTAGTGAAGCATTTTCTTATAGAGATGAGTTCTACTGTTATATGTTAGACCTACATGTATGTATTAAAAATTGTGCAAGTTTTTGTGTAACATTGGCCCTGTTGTAATGAAGGCGAATTCAAACAAAGCAACTATATATACATACTGGGACCAATTTGTTAGAAAATATTAGTATTTTAAGTTTATTATATTGTTAGGGTATGTGGTATATATTTTACGTATTAGGGTCTTTTAGGTTTATATCTCTATAAATATAACTTGTAATTTAGTATGCGAACTAAGTCAAAATGCATGTGGTTCTCAATTTGTAATCATCTCAACAATCTTGTTCATTTATTTTCCTGATTGTAAAATTATATTCTTAGTTTCATAGTTTATTCATTTGTCTATTACTTGTACTCTGAATGTCAACTTAATTAAATCGTACGAAAGCTATTTGCAAGGCTGACCAAATTATCACAAACTTTTTGCCCTTCGTGTATACACACACGTGTAGACATGGTTATTCATATTTTGCCAAGACGAACTCTGGTTATTTGTATTGAGATTAATCGAATTATTGATTTTTCTTGATAATGTATTATAGTACGTGGGTAATTTTGTGTTAAAGAATACAACCTTAGCCATGTAAGTTACGTACGTATAGTCTATCACCAATCTTCTCAGATCAAGTCAAAACTTCGGGTTTTTGCTTGGTCTCTAAATACTTAGGCCATCTCCAATCGAAGGAGGACCAAAGGGTTCGCTTTAGTCCTACAGTCCTCCAAGAAACTAATATTTTAATGAACAGTATCATGCCATATTTCATACCATCTCCAACCTAGGGGCCAAATGGTCATAGGTCAAACACAGTCCTGTGACAAAAAAAAAAAAACCATCTCTAACCGAGGGGGCCAAAGGGTCATAGTATGAAATGTGAAGAATTGAAATAAAATGAGATAAGATAATATGAAATGATGAAAAGTATACAAGAAATGGTGTAGGAAAAAAATTAGAATTAAAAAAAAAAAAAAAGTGAGCTAAGCTGGGGGAAAAAAAAAAAGAGTGGGCTGGGCAAAAAAAAAAAAAGAAGAGGGCTAGTTGGCTGGCTGGAGATGGCCATCTCGCTGGCTTGATTGGTTGGTTTTGGCTCGGTGGGGCCCACAAGCCCTTTGGCTTAGCCCTCTGTTGGAGAAAGTTTTTGTGTCATTTTGGACTATTTTCAGCTCTATAGCTCTCTGGCCGGATTAGTTAGAGATGACCTTACATTATATATCAACGAAAGTTGTGTTGGGCATTTATATCACCAAAATAAGTATTTTTCATTGTTCAAGATTTTAGAGGTTCCTATATTTATTTGACTATTACCAAGTACAAATATAACAAAAGCAACAATACTTGGCTACTCAAAGATGAGTATGAACTCCTATTCAGAATTTTTAGTGTTTTAATCATAGAATTTTATGTTTATGATCAGAACTGTTCATATTATGAATCACATTGTAAAGATCATCTCTACAAAAAATAAATTAAAACTAAGGTTGTCTAGTCAATATATTATAGCAAATAGACGATTCGTAATGCTTTTACCAATACCGTTCATTTGTTTTAAAACAGTTTGATGACTGAACGACCTTAGTTTTAATTGATTTTTTTTTTTTTTTGCAGATGTGATCTTTATAGGATAATTTATAATATGAACGGTTCTGATTATAAACACGAACGTTATGTAAATTGACAACGAACAATTTCGAGAAATTTTGACTAGGAAAAACAAAAGGGAAGGGAGTAAAGATTGAGAGAGATATAGGAGGTACAGTGCAAACACAATTCACAAACCTTGTTCTTTAATTTGTATGAACATAGATACATATAAGATATACGACAGAATTTGACAGATGACAACAGTTAAAATTTAAGTATATTTTTCCCTTCGCATTTCTAACAACAGATTACATAACTTTTTTTGTAAAAAATAATCAGCTAGAGTTTTGACCACGACAATCGACTATTTTGAAAATTTAGAAGACGAACAGATTACGTAAGTGAATTTGGTTAAACTTGATGATCACCACTGAAACAACAATGTATACCACGTCAAACTATTAGTCCAGTGTATATTCATCTCTCCCTCTCTCTAAAGAGAATAATGTTCGGTCCAACATTAATCCACCACAGGCCTTGTGGCCCAAGGGCTCAATAACATATTCCAGCCCACAAAGTCCTGCCTCCTTCTTGAAGCTCCTGCAAGTTTTTTGTTTGTTTTTTTTATAAATTTTTTATTATAACAAATGGTAGTATCTACTGAAGAAGTTGACTAAGCCTTATAACAAGTTTGCCATAATAATGTAGTTCAATTTCATTTTTGACGAGAATCGAACTTAACATTTCTCATTTACAAGTAAAGAATAATACCACTAGACCATAGTACTAAGTGGCTGCAAGTTTTTTAGTTTTAAGAAGAAAAAAAAATTGATAAAGGGGATTGGAAATGCAATTCGTATTTGCATTAAGTTATGATTGAGTGAGAGATTTTTTAAGTTTTAAGGGGTTTTCTTTTAATATAGAAAATTCGTAGTGAACAATTAAATTATTTGTAAAGTTTAAATAACAAGTGAGAGATTACCTAAAAAATCCCTCTTCGGCGGATGACGAGAAATCCAATCTCCCTCCAAATTGCGCATCGTTTAAATTCCAGTGGGAAAGTGGAAACTACCAAAAAAAAAAAAAAACACTTCGAATCACAAACTATGTCACAAATCCCACATGGAAATCCCCACTGCCCTCCTCAAAACAACCAAAACCAAATCCCCTCAAATCCAAAGTACCTCAAACAAATCCATGATTTCTGCACAACAACGGAAAAACCAAATCCTGCAAATTGGTCTTACATTATAAGGAATCACCTCTCTCAAGGATCACTCGCACAAGCGCTTCTCCTGTACACCCGAATTCGGCGTCAAGGAATCTACATTTTAGGCGTTCTTCCTTTGATTCTCAAGGCCTGTGCTTCTCTTTCGTGCGTAAATCGTGGGAAGGCATTGCACGCCGAGTCTATCAAGTCTGGTATGAATTCTGATGTCTTGGTTGGCACGTCATTGGTTGACATGTACGCGAAATGCGGGCAAGTTTTTGAGTCCCGGAAAGTGTTTGATTATATGCCTGAGAGAAATGTGGTCACATGGAATGCGATGATAGGTGGGTACTTGAGAAGTGGGGATAAAACATCTGCTTTGTTTTTGTTTGAGAAGATGTCTATGCGGACATCTGTGACTTGGGTTGAGATGATCGACGGGTTTGCGAGGAGTGGAGACACGGTTAGTGCTAGGCGATTCTTTGATCAGGTTCCGCAGGAGTTGAAGAATGTGGTTGTGTGGACTGTAATGGCTGATGGGTATTCTAGCAATGGGCAGATGGAGGCGGCAAGGGAAGTTTTTGAGGCAATGCCGCAGCGTAATTTCTTTGTGTGGTCATCGATGATTTCTGGGTATTGCAAGAAAGGTGATGTTAAGGAAGCCAAGTTCATCTTTGACAGAATCCCAGTCCGGAACTTGGTGAACTGGAATTCGATGATATCTGGCTATGCACAAAATGGATTTTGTGAAGAAGCTTTGAACTCATTTCACAAAATGCAAGCCGAAGGCTTTGAGCCAGATGAATTTACTTTTGTGAGCGTTTTATCTGCCTGTGCTCAGTCTGGGCTGTTGGACATTGGCAAGGATATACATAACATGTTAGGCCATAGAAGGATAAAGCTTAGTCAGATTGTTCTGAATGCACTTGTAGACATGTATGCAAAATGTGGCGATTTGATGAATGCTAGGTTGATCTTTGAGGGGATGACTGAAAGGAACACAGTGTGTTGGAATGCTATGATTTCGGGACTGGCCATTCATGGACAATGCAAAGAGGCTCTTGAATTATTTGGAAGAATGGAAGATTCAAATGAAAGGCCTGATGATATAACCTTTATTTCTGTTCTGTCGGCTTGTGCACATGGGGGTTTTGTGGATGAGGGCATACAAATTTTCTCCAAGATGGAGGAAATATGGTTTGGTAGCAGGAGATTAAGCATTTTGGATGCGTGGTTGACCTTTTGGGACGGGCAGGAAGATTAAGAGAGGCTTATGCTTTAATCAAGAGAATGCCAATCAAACCAAACGACATGGTCTGGGGGGCTATGCTTGGAGCATGCCGGGTTTATATGGATATGGAGATGACGGAACAAGTAGTGAAGGATATTAGCACCCTCGATTCAAACGTTGGGTCAGGTGATAATTCACATTATGTGCTTCTGTCAAATATATATGCTGCCTGTGATAGATGGGAGAAAGCTGAACGGACCAGGATTGACATGACAAGCGAAGGCTTTGAAAAGACTCCGGCTCGCAGTTCATTTGTGCCCAGTGGCTCATAACGTGTATATGGTACTTCTAGGTAAACCATTGTTCCGTGGAAGAGCAGCAGTTTAAGACATGGTGGTAGCTCCCGCCTTAGTTACTGCATGCCAACATAGTGTTTGAAAGGCAGCTTAGTTCTGGCGATCCTGCAGAGGATTTCTTTCAACGAATTCAAACACCTTTTTTCAAACAACCTTATAATGAGCAAAGAATTGATTGGGAGCAGAATGTCGGGCTTATCCGTAAAATCAGAGGAGTATTTACGTCTGAACATGAAATCACAGCAATGGATAACGGAAATGGTTGGTTGAGGCATTGAATAAAACTGGAGTGGCAGCTTGTATCTACTTCTGAACATGAAATCAGAGCAATGGATCTTCAAAGAGATTTTAGCAACAACGTATTCTGCACGTTCAACACAATTTTGCCAATTGTCGTAACAAAGAACTCATCTATACTGCACAGACTTTCCTTCTTTTTCCCCTTATGAAAATCAAAATGAAGGATTTTATCTTTATGCTACCTCAGATTACAAAAGATGACTTAGACAACACGGAAGGAGTCGGCTATTTTCTTCAAGTCCTTGTAATGCCTCTTCCATTGAAGACCTACAAAATCCAAAGCAAGTATGCATTTATTATGTCTTTAGGTATGGCTATTGAATCATTTTTTTTTTTCATAATAAGAAGCATGTCAAAGTAGAAAAAGTATCCGTACCACTTCCAGTTACGCTAAACAAGTACAGGCGATTCCCAGCTGCAGTTGCTGTTATCAGAGCATGAGGTGGCTCCAACTCATACTGGTAATATGTTCTTCCAGAGTCTTGTACAACATTTATGCTCATAACCTTTCCTTCAACATTTTCACCAATAACTTCGGGTCCAAAAGCATTGATTACCGTCTCTGGACGTCCAATTTTCTCAATTGTGGCATCTCCATCTAAATCTGCGAATCACAACAAGAGTTTAAGTTTCATGTTAAAGATTGACCCAGCTAATATAACTGCATTGGCATCTGAGTTTTTTGGTCGTGTTGCAGAAATAAAAGGAAAAATCTTGATTTATATCAAGACTCACTATCTGCAAATCTCAGAACAGGAGCGACAATGACAGAAATGCGTCCCTCCTTTGGGCTACCAAATCTCAAATCGATCTCTGTACCGCCTAGATCCGCTATTGATACTGGAACCTGTTGCATGGAAAAGAAGACAAATATGCAAAATTGAGGCAGTTCTCAGACAGAAGGTAAAACATGATTTATTGGAGGAGAAGATGCAAGAAAGGATAACTCAAGTTTAAATCTTTCACGTTCTTTAGCAACACCAATATCATGTACAACACAAGCTCTTGGCTTTAACAGATTTGATTATTACCTCTTCCCAATCCTGAGGAACTGAAAAGCGATAAGGGATGATAGGGCTCCAACCAACGCCATGCCCTCCAGACTTCTCATCTGGTCTACGGTATGTCCTCCAACCTGTCTAAGCATATACTTACCAGTGAATGAGACCATTTACATATAATCAAAGGCAGAGAAAAGCAATTTTTGTCTTGAAATACCAATTCCTTCGGCCTTGTGAACTTTTAATTTTCAAAAGGGACAGTCTATGCATATGGATAATGGATTATGCTCCATTTTATGCAAATATTCGTAGTATTTGTGAAACATGAAATATGGTCCAAATACCGTCTGGATAACACGAGATCATTTTTTTTTTTTTTTTAATCAAAAGCAGCAGAGGATAACACAATATCTCATAGTACAACTAAAATGTGTAGATTTTGAAAGAGAATATTTCCTATAGGTAAATGATTTCCGTACTCCTTTTCTCCTTCTGCACACCCTATTTATTTTTGTCCTTGATTCTCTTTTAGTTCATTCAATCCGAAGGCCAGAAATAAAAAGGGGCGTGCGGAAATCGGTTTTCTACATTGTATGTAGTTTTTCCTTATTTCTCTTAACTATTGTTTGTTGCTAACTTGCTACGAGCAGTGTAAGATGAAGGATACCAACCTTGTTCATCCGGTTCGGACAGACCGGGAATCCGGCCGGCTAGAAGACCTTGTTTCACCACTGCCAATCCCTCTCCCGGAAAACCCAACACTTGAGAAGAAAACAAAGAAGCTCCTGCAGAAAGCAACACGGATCGTCTCTTCAAAATCCCGGAGAAATTCTCAGCTTCTCCATCAACCAAGCCACTCTCTGTCGAACGTGAGCCAACTTTTGTCCTGGAATTTCCATCCTCCAATGAAGACTGAACAACCAAATTGTACGAAGGAATTGCTTGCCGCTGATGAGTCCAGGAGAAGCTCCAACCGATAAGTGAGGCTGTTCTCATTTCCTCCACCACTTTTGAAGCACAAGACGAGTGAGAAATTCAGACTCCCTTTAAAGTTTTCTGGAAAGACCAATACAAAGTGTTTTGATTAACAAACTTTGTGCATTTGGCAAGCGAGTGCTGTACAAGCTGAGGTTCTCGGTCCTTCTGGGATTTTGAGTATTTTGTGGTGCACAAATCCTGGATTTTTCCCTAATCGTTTTCGGACTGACACGTGGCATTTTATCACTTGTGATCAATAAATCAAATCTCTTTGGCGCTGGCTTACCTTTTAGTTCTAAGCGTCCTATTTACGAGTCCGTTATATTTTCAGAGAAGCGGAATTCAAAAATAGAATCTCGAGTGCAAAAATAAACATTCTTAACCAAGAAGCTGTGGATGCGAGCAGACAAAAAACAAATACCTGCGAAGCAGAATCAACTCATTGGCAAACTGCAAACATAAAGTTTGAATCCTCAACTCATAGTTTAAATGAATTTAGTATAGACAATCGTTTGATTAAAAAAAAAATTCCCCAGACAAATTAAGTAATTAACTGTGTATGGCAAGCAAAAATGCATTATCAAATTCAAAATGATAGTAAATTAAGGCCAATGGATCCACCCTCATATTAACTTACAATTCTATGGAGTACACAAGGTCCCAGAGAGGTAAGATTTTTCTCACTAAGCTGAAAAAAATTGTTTATAAACAATTTACAACAAAAAATTTAGATATGAAAAAATAATGAACATATGAACTTCAGAAAGACACAGAAACTATACAAAGAAGCTATATAGATGATTCCATGCCATAATCAAGGCAAAGGCATTGGCAGTCTCCACTCCGAAAATTCGACCAAGTTTCTATTTACAACAGTTCCATTGTGCAACCAGAATGTTTCTGAAGACTGGTGAAACAGCCTAACTTTCCTCTGAAGCTCCCAAAGAATCGCATGCATTGCCGAACATGAAGCTGATTCTGAAGCATAGGCCCATAAACATCTTACTTGTCTGCCCCGGCTTATCATCCCTTCTATATATTCATCTGCACAAGAGAAACAACAATGAACCACAACATTTAAAATAAATAAAAAGGACAAGTTTTAGCTATGGTATGCTGAAACAAACATTAACCAGAGCAACAAGTGCACTGAGTGCTGCATTTGACCTGGTATTGACTCTAGGTACTGCAAAAGCTCAGGACCTATTCGAGTGGATGGCCATTTAATTGATATCTGGGTGTAGTCAACAACATTTTGGAAAGGCAGTTCTACTTAATCTGATAATATCACAGGTACACACTCCTGTTGCAGCAAGAAAAGCATTATTTCTACAAGACTATTATCTTACATGTTTAGGTCTAGAAAGATAAAGGGAAGTGGGAGCAGAGAGAGAGAGAGAGAGAGAGAGAGAGAGCAAGCAAGAAAGACAGACAGACCACAAAGAAAGCCTCATAAAATCGAAGAGTCCAGGATGACTCCCCACATGGAGCAAAGCAGAACTTGGCGTCACGCAGGTGTTCAAAATAATCTATTCTTCCCATCGCATTGATATGATGGAGTTTACACAATTTTCTCAGCATTAAAATATAAGAAAATATAATAAATTATCACACTTTCCATGGCATCTTGATGCAACTGGAAGCCTGAAATCATCATTTCCATAAAAATGACAACAAAAATATAATGTTTAAAATCCGATTTCTTCCTTCTACCTATGTCAGATAGAAGGATCTGCCGGATATAAGCGCTTTACATTCAAAATCACACACAAATAGGTAAAGACAAGAAACTGCTCAGTTAATTCAATTTACAGACAGAGCTAAAAATCCAAATTAGTTATTTCTTTTTACCCTTCTTACAACATGTGTGCTCAACAATCAACATTATGTCCCAAATTTTTTTCTGATAGAGATATACAACAGAAAAACAACTACTTATCCACCATATGAAACAGTTTAGGTCGGAAACAAGAAAAGCATTGATGACCATCATGAAACAACCGCACCTTGAAAAAACAAATATGTGGCCACGGCCACCAGATCGCCTGAAATATGGCATTCGACTTAACACCTGCAAGAATTTTCACCAAATAAGCATAAATTAACAAGAGCTTAAATGGATCCCCATCAAATACAGAGAACATCACCGAGCTCAAGCAACGATAAGAAGAGGTTAAACACATAGGCTTAAAGTTCCTCAAGGAAATGAAAAAGAATTTACCTTCACATATATGTCTGGTTAATCTCCTTATCATTAAGACCCCCCATCATCCGAACGCATTTAGTATACGTAGGCACAAAAAATAGGTCTGCTTCCTCTTTCTTCCTCGTCCGAAACCTCGAATTTAGCAGTAGCCTGTGTATTTTAACCTACATTTATGTTTAAAGAGTAAGTTTGAATTCTCAAGCTCAACTCTTATGTCTAGAAATTAAATTTTGGTATAACTTTATTAAAATTATAAGAGTTAAAAGTCCTTACTTGAGGCAAGCTATCAAATAAATGAGCCTCATGTCCTACATTATGGAGTGTTTGTGAACTTTCACCTGTGCAAGTAAATTCCTACAAAAAAATTTTGACCAAAAAAATAAAATTACATTTGCAAGATAACACATTAATCACTTTGTACATGCACATAATACAATTTAAGTACCTCCATAGCTATATGTCGTCTTGCGGGAGTTTTTTAACTCTTGGATGTCGACTTAGACTCTTTTTGTTCAAGCGGGTCCTTCAGTCAACGGCATAGACGTCCGACTGTAGCTTGTCTTTTAACTCCACAAACAATTGTTGTTTCACAATTATTAGGCTCAACCATTGTCTCAACATGTTCTTTATACCAGTTGAATCAACCATGCCTTTCAAATTTTGAACACCACTTGTGCAATCTTTTTCGCCAAGGCTTTTCTTTATTTCTTCCAAACCTCTAAGCATCTCAATTGAACGATGAGGTGCATACTCAGTTAACTTGTCATGTTCTGCAGTTAAAGAAGCAATTTCACAAAAATTGCAACACAAATGGCTATAACCTTTTCCCATAGACACTTTAGGATTGTCATGAGCACCCACTCCATGGTAATCTTTCATACTTCTAGCCTTTGTCGTTCTTGTCCATCGATTTAATATGTAATGGGATGAAGGAGCGGTCTAAGAGGCTAGTCAAGAAGAAGGAGGCGGCGACCAAAAGGAGGGCTTCGATCTGGTGCGTGCGGGTGCACATAGGATGCTGGTGGTGCTGCGTGATGAATGGTCGGGCTTTGTTATTTACACTTCCCATTTTCAGAGTATCGTCAGTGCTGGATGGCAGTGGGGTTCTTCTGCAGCTCTGCTTCTGAGGAAGAAGGGAATGAGTTAAGGTTTTCTGTCCCAACATTAGATGTCCCCTCCCTGTCCCAGTCCTATAATCAACATTCATCGTTCACGTTTCACATTTTATGTTTCATCCGAGTCAAGCAATGCATCAAGATTTAAGTTAGAAGATAAATTACAATTATGGTAGTGGTAGTGAGTTGTGACGTGGATCTTCATTTAAGATTACAATTGCGGTAGTGAATTGTGACGTGAATTTTTGTTTTAGCTTTGAATTTGAGATAGGGAGTTTCTTGAGAAACTTATCTAAAATTTCATTAATGAAACTCTCTTTGTCAATCAAAAGAGGGTGAAAATGCATCTTTGTTTTTTATCACAACAAAAAAGTTAAGGACAGTAACGTAATTTCACATACAAAATTTTGTAATTTTTTTTAAACCTCACCTACTTGTAATTTTATCATCTCTAATTAAAAAAAATAATTAAAAAACATGCTATTTCCCTCTCTTCTCACTCTCATGTTCTCTTTCACTCTCTTCCTCTCTCCTTCAATTTTAACCACTAAAGTAAAAAATACAAACTTTGTGCGTGGGCATATATTAGTCACTATTGGGGTATTTGTTTTTTTTTAACTTTGTGAAATATGTGTTCTACTTAGTATGTTTATAACTGATATAATTATTTATATTGGAACCTTGACATGTTATTGTTATTTTCGATAATGTGGATATCTTTATAAGGTTGATTACATGCATGTGTCATTGCATATTGGAGTGGATGAATTTTATTGAAATATTCAGAGGTTGGGAAATGGAAATGGAAACTAGTTTTTGTGTGGTTGAGTTCGACTCTCGTAGGTACCAGCAAGAGGCAAAAGTGAATTTTTAATTTTTATTTTGAAAAGATGCGATTATGTATTAATTATGGTTGAAACCCAACAAGGTTTAACCCAGGTAGTACATCAAGGATTACAGAGAGAGATTACAAGCAATCCTCAATGAGGAGATCCAAAATGAAGGTAGGAGGGTCTCCAACCACTCACAAGGACTTCTAATTGAAAGAGCATAACGAGCAAGCTGCAACTATGTTGGCCTGGCGGCGGATGTGGGCAAATAAATCTTCAATGACTGCAGGGAAGAAAGCTTTGGTATCCTCCACAACTTGACCGAGAGTTTACCAATTCGAGGAGGAGTCCGAGAGCTCCCCAACAATGTGAAGAGGATCACCTTCAATTTGTAAATTTGTAAAACCCCTTACCACTGCCCAAAACAAACATTCTCTAGCCACTAATTATGCCTCAGCGTGTAAAGCGGAGTAGATATCAGGGAAGTTCTTGCTCGCAGCAGCCACAAAAGTTCCAGCGTCATCCCTAACAATCATTGAGCATTCGGGATGATTGAGTTACGAGTGTTAGTTTGTAGAATAGAGCATTCGAACCACCACTGCAGTAGTAAAATGAATGGTATGAGACGTGCAGGTCCGCGTGTTTTATTATATAGATTAACGGATGGGTAATTAAAGTTAAGCTACATACATGGTTTATTAGTTAAATGGTTACTACCGTGACTTGCCACTAGTTATCTCCATTTTTAAAGAAAGAAAAAATGATCACATGTTATAATTAATTACGTGTTGCATTACACTTGGTTTAGCCTTGACAATTATTATAGATAAGACCTATGTCCCTACTAACGGTGGTTTCACTCACCCTATCCATTTTAGACATTGTAGGGTCGACACAGGACATGTGTTAGATGAGCTGAGGTTGTGTTAGACAAGAAAGATTTAAGGGTTTCATTTATTTTTGTACATCTTGTACTGGTTTTTGGAGTTCTTATTATAAGAGAAGTTCATCCTTTTGTTTTATTTTACTTTTTACTCACGCAACGAGCACAAAATTAATTTTTCCACCGATCCTGAATCTGAGGCGTGACATAATGGTATCAAAGCATTAATTTTGTTGACAACACATTAGCCTTAGCAAGCCATCTATATATCTTACTTGTCAAGTATCTACATACTCATATGACACTTCATGTGATGATGTGGCACTCACCTATCATGAGTTGCCACTTGGCTTTGCATCTCATGACTCATAAGTCATGTGTTCCTTCTAAGAGAAGTTTGGTTTTTTGTTTTATTTTTTCCACGTGTATTGGGTAGGGGGTTAAGTTTTCCACTGACCCAGGGTCTAGGGCATGACACAAGACCATAGAGAGTTTAACTATGATGTGTTGGATGACTTTGTTGCTATTAATGAAGAGCTTTGCTGTTGAGATTAAGTTGTTCTTTTAATAGGATTATACTGCAGAACTATAAATTTAATAGGTTTCTTTGATTTTGGCACAAGGTGCAAGACTGGTGCATATTTTTTTGTGTAATTTGCTAACTTTATTAAAGCACTCGAAGTGCAAAACTAATTCTTGTAAAAATTGTTGATTTCGTTTTGGTAAATTGGGCACAAAGCCAAATATTTTGCAATTACTAATTAGACTTTCATGGTTAATTCAAGCAAAAGGTGTACGGAGCGAATTAGCGTAAGAGAAAAAGATGGGAAAAATGTAGAATGTCCACATTAGGGATAAAATTATTTTTTTTCCCTTAGACAATTGGCATGTGTCGCACATTTAACTGAGTTGGATGGAAAATTGGATGAAAATTGCTCAAATCTAACTTCAGGGGTTCAATTGGCTAAATTTACAATTTAAAGAGTAATCGATTGAAATTAAAATTCAGGGGAAAATTGACAGTTCTTTATACAAATTTAGTGGGAAATCGCTATGAATATCTCTCCTTAATAACAGAGTAGAAGATTTAAAGTAATTAGTAATCATCCATAGAAGGTAATCATGTCCAATGAGACAAAATGCCAACGGTAAGGGCATGCTAATAAGCCACTTGAATCCATAAACAAACAGAAATTGCACCAACCAAAAAAATAAATAATAAACTGACGAGGGACGAGGTAATTAGCATAATGCAAGTCTAGCGACTCACACCTCAAAGCAATGCCCATAGTCAAATGGTCAGTTCGAATTTAAGTTTACATAAGGAAAACATGAATTGAATACATGAGGAAAACATGATGCCAATGTTTGTTCGCATTAGTAAAACATGAATTGAATACATAATTGAATCACAACAAGGGAAAACTGAATTCCTACTCGTCCTCATCGTCATTTGTTGCTCCTAGTGTCGTCCTTAAACTCCACCTCCACAATTTTTTTGAACTTTTTGAACTCGATCTTGATCTTGTTTCTCTTCGCTTTCTATACATCCAACCCTATTGAAGGTTTTGAATATCAAATTCTAGGTGTGAGATCCTTCGGAGTGTGCAAGTATGCTATCTTCCACCGCAAATAGCTTTTAGCATTCTTCTGGAGATTCGTTTTGGCCCCTTGATAGCCTTTCTCGATTTTTCCATGGACCGGAGTTGGCGTAGTTTCAAGAAATTGAAGTCACTACACCAACTCCGGTCCGTGGAGTTATCGGGGAAGGCTGTCCATGAGTACAAAACGAATCTTCAGAAGAATGCTAAAAGCACTTTGCAGTGGAAGATAGCTCATTCCAGTTTTACAAATCAATCCCGCATAAGTTGTTTTCCCATCAAAATTGCACAACTGTGAGAGAATGAAGATTTGAAGGCTTTCTCGATTTTTTCCAGTGACGTGCGATAAATGCATGGAAAGATAAGATATATAGCTACGTTTTCCATATTTTTACATAATTTTCTAGAAGATAAATCGACCCCAAAACTGGTGTACAATACAGATGACGTGTTTCCCAAGTAAGGTTTATGATGAAGCCATGACATGAATATTTGTGAAGTACTTTGTCAATTATTATCCGATTATATGCCATGTTATATTCTTAACCTTTGTGTGTATTTTATTCTAGGTTCGAATTTCTAATGATTGATCACCTTCAGGAATTTTGCATCTAGATAGTTAGATAAATCTATGAGGATGACCAATCAATTAGGTTTATTGGAATTAAGATTAAGAAGAGTAGACAAATTAGTGAGGATGACCAATATCAAGCTAGTCCTACTTGGTTGACATGATTCTTTTATGCTTAATGGGTTTTTATGTGTTCAATTGTATGTCTAACCAATAGAATATAATTATCATGTAGAGATATAAGAGTTGATGCCTGACCACGGATTAATTCATACCTTAGAAAGAATAACCTTTAACATTGGCATGGTAATTGGATAGTAGTTGGCTAAGAAAAGTAAATAGGATTGTTATTGGTGAATTCATAACCTTAGGTTTTCTTGTCATTTGCTTATTTTAATTAGTTGTCTTTTCTTTTTCTTATTAATTTTAGTGTTAATCAATTACTCAATTATTCGATTCAATCTATCCTTTGTTTGTTTAATTAAGTCTAGCATGCTTAATTGGTTAAATTGGTATTAAAAGCAATCCATGTGGGGTCGACCTTGTATTTGCATATATTGCTACAATTGATTTGTGCGCTTGCGAGTTTAATTTGGTTTAAATTAATCTATTATTTAGGTTAGTTTAAATATACATCAAGTTTTTGGCGTCGTTGCCGGGAATTGCCCCTTAATTCCAATTCAGCTTGCTAATTGCGCTTTACTTAATTTTTCTAGTTTAGTTTTCATAGTTTTTTTTTTTTAAATTTATTTTATTTTTTTAAAAGAAAAAGAAAACAAAAACCAAAAAGGTTGCGGTACCCACTGTATGATTCTCTTTGTGCTGGAATTCTTTGTCCATTAGTTATTAGGCTTATTGGCACTGCCTTCTTTTAAGTTCTTTCCCTTACATTTCTTTTACGAAATATTTAATTTCTGTTTATTATTTTCCTTTTCCATTGTTACTTTTTAATTTCGTGTCATTGTTTCCCGTTGTAGGGAAGAGATAGCTTGGCAGCAATTTTCAATGGAACATTGGCCTTCTAGTGCTCAATTCTCAAAGTTTATGCATGAAGCCACACCCATGGAACCCAAAAAACCTTCATGGGAAGAAGCTTTTGCATTGATGGTTCAAACTAATATGCAATATCAGCAACCAACAACTCAACTTTTGCAAATTCTCACTCAAGGACATCAAATTCTCCAACATGGAGAGCAAGAAAATGAGCAATCGCAATTTTGGAGAAGCAAGTTGGTCAAATTGCTGCGATATTGAGTAAAAGAGACTAAGAAAAATTTCCAAGTGAATCCAAATCTAATCGGATTGAGCGAGATGTATTCCATGAAGAAGATAGTGTCTACACACATTGAGAAGTGAGGAGGACTTCAACAACGAATTGAGTGAACTAGCTGTAGTTGAAGAAAAGAAAGAGTATTCAATGTTGGAAGACCATCTGCATGATCTAACTAATCAAAGTTCTTCAGAAAGTGGCTTCTCGTTGGTTGTGATTTGACTAGTTAGATCATGCAAATGGTCTTCCAACATTGAATACTCTTTCTTTTCTTCAACTAAAGCTAGTTCACTCAATTCGTTGTCGAAATCCTCCTCACTTCTCAATGTGGTGTAGGCACTATCTTCTTCATGGAAGACATCTCGCTCAATCGGATTAGATTTGGATTCACTTGGAAATTTTTCTTAGTCTCTTTTACTAAATATTGCAGCAATTTGACCAACTTGCTTCTCCAAAATTGCGAATGTTTGGGCATTTTCTTGCTCTCCCTGTTGGAGAATTTGATGTCCTTGAGTGAGAATCGCTAATATGCAAGTTCAAGCTAATATGCAATATCAGCAAACAACAACTAGCTTCACTTCCATAGCAACAGTCCACACTTTTAGAAACCAGCAGGAACCCCACCTTTTCTTGGATCGCTCACTGCCACAATCTCCAGAATGCATCCATTATCCTTCAAAGCCTTTATATCTTGAACTGTAAACTGGCAAATAGCCCCAGGAGGAGAGGCTCTAGGACTTGGCCCTTCTTTTGTAAGACTCCTAGTTTGAGCAGGAACTTCAAAGTGATCGCCAGTCACGGACGTCCAGTTCTCATAATGAACCACATCAGGTAATAGCTGCTTATACCGAAATTCTTCTTATCAGTAGGTTTAATTGATAACTAAATTAAAATTATGACTATTGAAGGAGGAAACCTCTCTTTTAGTCAAACAAAAGACAGCTCAATGCAAGAAAAAAGATTGAGAAAAGTTGTATGGGAACCTGATGATAGACCCTTGGAGCCATGACAGAAGAGAGTGGATCCATTCCCCTTGCAAAATGGTTTACGAGAACCTCTGCAGTCACAGGAATGATCAAGGCTCCCCCACTTGCACCCACGACAGCTTTTAGTTGGCCATCCTGTCACGCATATAAACAAGACGTTGAATGTAGGTTTGAAATAATACGACCACTCTAGTACGATAATTTATGTCACTCAACTCATTTCCTGATGGACTTTAGCTAGAGAAAAGTATATGTGTAATTGATAAATCTAATCTAGTAGTGCGAAACGCTTTATTCCAACTTAACAAGTGAGTTATCCTACAAGCATTCCCAACTATTAATCCGCTAGCACATGATCAATCTAATTGTATGCCAAAAAACAAATTTTTCATTGATATTTCCGTTGCCTTCATATGTATAGTTCTCGTATCTTTCTCTGTCTTTCTCTCCCATCTACTATTTCTCTCTCTAATAATTTCTCCATATTGGTTACGCATTACCTTTAGGATTATAGCAGGTGTCATGAACGATAATGGCCTTTTTCCTGGCCTGATAAAATTGGGTGGTGCTGGTGGTAGACCTGTAGAATCATTTCCAAGTATAGAGAAGTCGTTCATTTCATTGTTTAAGACAATCCCTGTACTCGACGACAATACATTAGCACCAAAGTATCCATTCACAGTACTAGTCATGGAGATGGCATTTCCCTGAGGATCTATGACAGACAAATGACTGGTGTCGTGGTCATTGATTTTCCTCCACCTGTTAGGAAACGAGTCGTTATACTGACAACTATTGGTTGAGGAGTTTATGTAATAATAGGATATCTACGTACAAGTACAACCAAAGATATGCGACTCGGAGCAAGTTACACAGCGCATTATAGTAGTTTTTAGGCGGTTTTTATATAAACATAGACTAAAATCCCATACATTTCAAACAAAACTTCTTTTAGAAATGTTAAATTATTTTTAACTGCCAATATAAATGCAATAATACAGATGATAATCAATTTAGTGATCTTCTCAACACAAAATTGCAGTAATTTGTAAATGTCGTTGTACGGATGTATAATTTAATTTTATCAAATTGAATTTGGCTACCAATAAAATAACAAATAGTTATCTGAATGTATAATCTAATGAATAATTAACTTCTTGCCAATACTTACCTGCCACCGTAATGGCTGGGATCAAAAGTCATGTTATCATATATACTTTTCTTTAACTCCTCAGCAAACTCAGGAGAAAGCATATCGGCTAGAACTCTAGTCGCATTTACAAACTCAGGGTCACCAAGATTCATCCTCATGGCGAAAGCATGTTTCAATGATTCAGTTTCCCGATGAGTCCAAAGAGAAGCAGAAACTCCAGAAGCATTTCCATATTGTGAAAGACTGTTTAGCATCTGAGAGTGGAATTGACCAGGATAGTTCATAATAAACTTATTAGAAGCTTCAAAAGAGACGACAAAAGAAACAAAAATAATTGCGTAACACTTGTTTAAGAACAAAGATTTAATCACAAGTATCATCGGAGGACCTCCAGAAGGAGGAGGCATAGTCAATATTTTAAGCCCTAATGTGTGAGCAGATACAGGCTTCCTCAACTTAACCTTATAATTTTGCAAATCCTTCATTGTTAGTATTCCTCCAAGCTTTTGAATATCTCTAACCAATTTCGATCCAATCGATCCATTATAGAAGGCTATGGGACCAAACTTCGAAATTTGACTGAGTGTCTCTGCCAGTTTCATGTTACAGCATGTCTCACCCACGGAAGCCTTCCATGTTGTTTCCAAGATTCATGAAGACCTGCCAGTTCCTTTGGAATTGCTACAGGGAGAGGGCCTTTACCTTTCAGAGTTTCATTGCCAGCATACATATTCTGAAAATAGAAAATTTTGACACAAATAGATACTGTTTGTGTAATTCCAACTAAAAAGGATAAACGCAAATTACCCACATGTGTTCATAGTTGCAAAGACTTGAACCGAAATTATTGAAAAATAGCTAGCATGTTTGTGGATGCAAATTTCTTCCTCTTTCGTCTTGGACAAAATTGTACCTACAAAACAAATAACACTTTAGGTCAAGGTCAAGAGCATCACGCGCTCACGATGAATTTGGTTGGGGGGGCTTTAGCTGAAGAACCTCCGATGCCAAAGTTAGAATTTTGAGGGAAAAGTGTTTTGAGAATTTAGAGAATTGGCCTTGAGTTTTGTAGAGAATGAGGTAGTATTTATAGGGGTGTGGCCGGCCCCTTTAGGAGGAGGAGGACCGGCCACTTGGTTGGTATTTTGGGTGAGGTTCATGATTTGTAGCTAATTAGGAATAATTGAATAATAAATCAATTAATTAGGTAATTAATAGAATAATTTCCTAATTGATATAATAAAAGAATAATGATTTGGGAGTTACCTTGTGAAGAGGATTTGATGAAGATGAATGAAATAGGTTTTGAATTATTACCTATTTTGGACACTTTTGACTTGGTTGAGGGATAATTGCCCATTGCTGCGCATAGCAATCTCGGTGTGCCTCGAAGGTAATTTTGTCATTTTCACCCAAAAATCCACGTGTCGTCTTGTGATTATTTTTGGCTCCACAAATGCCCCCACACTTGTTGGGTTGCTCGCAGGAAAGATTAGCAGGTGTAGAAATCTCCAGCTTTGATGCAGATTCTCAGGTGGACTTGGAATTAGATTCTTCTAGGAAAGGGAAATAAATCACCTCCAAAGCCTATTTAAGCCTACCGTAAGTAGGGGATTAAATCAACTTCGGAGGACAATTATTTATCCCTACAAGAAAGAGAGAAAACTTGAGGATATTTGTTCCCCCTCCCGTAGCATTCTTCTTTGCTTGCCCGTGTAAAGAATCGTCTTCCGTTGATTTCTTTGTCTTCTCCGGGTCGCATCGATGTAAGAAAACTTAATTCTCATTGTCTTCTTCTTGGATGGTGTTGTCGTGGGGCAGCTGTTGGGGTGGTGCGGCACGTCGGCTGGCAGGGGCCAGGATGGAGCAGTCGAATGAGCCACGGTTTGGGCTGCCTCGTCTGGGCTGCTTGCCAAAAATAAGGAAACTACTTGAGTTTGATTTCTCAGCTGCTGTAGATGGAGCAGTCGAATGAGTGAACTGTTGAGCGCAAAGTGGCTACTGCCCCATGACCATTTGCTGCCTAGTTGGTCTTCAAGCATTCGATCTTTTGAGTTATGTGGCCTTCTCACACTGGAGAACTTACCCAGATGGGTGTCGGGGAATTGGTTTACCCTCTCACACTAGAGAGCAATTAGTTTACCCTCTCACACTGGAGAGCAATTAGTTAACCCTCTCGCACTGGAGAGCAATTAGTTTACCCTTTTGCACTGGAGAGCAATTAGTTTACCTTTTTGCACTGGAGATCAATTAGTTTACCCTCTCGCACTGGAAAACAATTAATTTACCCTCTTGCATTGGAGAACTATTAGTTTATCCTTTCACACTGGAGAACAATTAGTTTACCCTATCGCATTGGAGAGCAATTAGTTTACCCTTAGTTTACCCTCTCGCACTAGAGAGCTATTAGTTTACCCTTTCGCACTGGAGAGCAATTAGTTTACCTTCTCACACTGTAGAGCTTGAAAGTCGTTGTCGTGAGTGCAGTTAAGGAAAGCTGGACTGCTGGATAACTGAAATAATCTTTAGCTTGCGAGGTCTCGTTTGGTAAACTGCTTGAGACTTTGAATTGTTTATGGAACCCATGTAAGGATGTAAGCGCAATGAGCTGCTCCAGAATTATTGCACCATCATTAGGTGTTTCATCATGTGCCCTTTTGAGGCTTGGTTGACGCGAGCAACATGGCAAAATTGGCACGGCTAGGAGCCGTAGTGCAAAATTGGCACAATTATGAACCATGGTGATAGATCAATGGCTGTCGGGAGTCGTGGAACAGGTAGGCACGGTTGTGAAAGCAGAGCTGGGGCTGGCGTGGGCCAGGTTGTGCACAATAGGAGGAATTGGACCACTAGGTCCTTGATGCTTGGCTACTGGTAATGTGCTACTTCAGTATTGAATCGTCTAGAGTGTTGAGAATAAGGACTGCCCCCAATTTTTGGTAGTTGGGCTTGTGTGTCATTCTGGTACTCGCTTGCCAGGTTGAGCTACTACCTTTGTCAGAACATAAATAATCTTTGTATTTGTAAATCTATATAAGATAGTTTCGTCTGCTCAATCTTGTCATTGAAAGATGACTCGATTATGTTGGTCATGTCTCATCGGAGCGTCTTGTTAGTAGCTTCGTTACTTTGGAAATCGCGTAATCGTTCGGTCAAGAGCCTCTTAACTTCTTCCTGAATTTGTCTTTGTTGGGTAATGGAGCTTTCAGCTGCCCCCGGTCGTGACCTGCTGGTCTAGGCTGCTCTTCTATGTGTTCAGCTCGTCTAGCAGGCGAGCGGGTAGCTCGCAGGCTACTGGTTGAACTTGAGCCAGATTGAGTGACTGCTTCTCTCCATCCGATGTGTTGCCCACTCCAATGTGAAGTAGATGATGCTCCTTGCTGGCATTGCCGCGAATGAACATGTCGCCTGGAAGATTGCTCATGTTGATTATCAAAGTTTGACCCTAACGGTGAGTGTATGCTGGTCTGTGGGCCTAACCGAAAGTGCACGTTCCTCTGCACATTAAGACAAGAGTATACGCTATCTCGGGGGCCAGGTCGAGAGTGTACACTGCTGGAACGCTCAGTTTGTGGTTGGTTGCTTGCCGGGACGTTACTAAAAAGGTTATTCGTCTGCCCTTGTTTTACTTCGGGACTCCTCGTCAAGGGCACGTTGCATATCGGTGTGCTGCAAGAGCTGATTCACCAAGGTCATCTGTTGTGCAAGGGCGCTAGTCAACTCTATAACTTGTCGAGACAAATGTTATTCTCCATTTAGGTTGGAAGAGCTTAGAAGGAATGCGTCTCCTTGAGCAATGGAAGTGTGGTAGACTCCGGGTGCGAGATTTGAGTTGGGAAATGTCAAATCCGCGGAGAAATATGGTGAAAATGCCCCTAGTTCAATCGTAGGCCCAGAAGTTTAAAGCCGAGACGGTTGAACTAATCTTGAACTGATTTGGGTTACTTGGAAGGTCACGTGAGTAGACTGGGCCACGAAAGCAAGATGGGTCGTGGGAGCAGGCTCCATGAGAGTAGATTGAACCACGGGAGCAGGCTAGGCCATGGGAGCAGGCTAGGCCGCAGAAGCAGACTGGGCCACGGGAGTGGGCTACTCGACATGTGGCGCACGTGGGTGTGAGGCTAGGCTTGCATTGCTAGGGCAGCAGCTTGGCTTGTTGCTGCAAAGTGACGTGGGCCAGAGCTAGTGGCTGCCCCACTACCCCTGGTCACCGTGGGCTCACTGCTATGGAGCTGGCTCACTCCCCATTGCCACGGCAGTCCCCGTGGCTGCCATGGTGATGGTGCTCCTTGGTGGTAAAGTTAATCTTCTTGCCATCGTGTTGAGCCTTATGGATCGTCGTGGTGGGGTTATGTCTCGTCCTCCATCATTCGATCCTGATCTTTGAACATAGGAAGTTTCGTTCATCGAGGTTTCCGAATCCTTGTCATTGTACTTTTTTGGAGAATTTACAGAATTTAGCAAGAAAATTGGCCTTCAGTTTTGGAGAGAATGATGTAGTATTTATAGGGTTGTGGCTGGCCCCTTTAGGAGGAGGAGGACCGGCCACTTGGTTGGTATTTTGGGTGAGGTTCATGATTTGTAGCTAATTAGGAATAATTGAATAATAAATCAATTAATTAGCTAATTAATAGAATAATTTCCTAATTGATTAGCTAATTAATATAAGGGTTATTATACAAAATGGTCCCTGATATTTGTATGATCAATAGAAATGGTTTCTAAGATTGAAAATCAATAGAAATGGTCCCTGAGATTGTTCACCATCCATGATTTTGGTCATTCCGTTAAAAACTTTTTGGGCAATTTTCAAAGTTTTGTAACTCAATCTATTCTTAACCAAATTTGACCCATAATAGATCAAAATGTAGATAAGAAAGTGTAGAACAAGATTATACCTATTTGGAAGCCCAATGATTGTCGGAGATGGCCGGAAAATAGCCTGAAAGGTGATTGGTCTGCAGGAAAACTAGAAAACTTGCCAGAAACTGGGTAAAATTTAAACGTTCATAACTTCTTGAATACTCAATGAAATCGAGTGATTCAAAAATGAAAATCATATTTACTGCTAACTTGCCGTGGTTTGGCTTGAAAACTGCTCGAAAGTGGCTAACTCAAAAATGGTTAACCACTTTCGAGTCGTTGTCCGACCAAACCACAGCAAGTTAGCCTTTGAAAAAGGTACCATTCTCTTCGTCTCGTCAAGAAGTATTATTTTCATTTTTGAATCATTCAATTTGGTTGAGTATTGAAGAAGTTACGAACGCTTAAAGTTTACCCAGTTTCCGGCGAGTTTTCCAGTTTTCCCCTCGGACCATTCACCTTTCAGGCTATTTTCCGGCCATCTCCGACAACCATTGGGCTTCCAAATAGGTATAATCTTATTCTACACTTTTCTATCTTCATTTTGATATATTATGGGTCGAATTTGGTTAAGAAACGATTGTGTTACAAAGCTTTGAAAATTGCCTAAAATCGTTTTTAACGGAAGGACCAAAATCATGGATGATGAACAAACGATTGAGTTATAAAGCTTTGAAAATTGCCTAAAATCATTTTTAACGGAATAGCCAAAATCATGGATGGTGGACAATCTTAAACACTATTTCTATTGATTTTCAATCTCAGGGACCATTTTTATTGATCATGCAAATCTCAGGGACCATTTTGTATAATAACCCTTAATATAATAAAAGAGGAATGATTTGGGAGTTACCTTGTGGAGATGATTTGATGAGGATGGATGAAATAGGTTTTGAATTATTACTTATTTTGGGCACTTTTGACTTGGTTGAGGGATGATTGCCCACTGCTTATGTGTAGAAATCCCGATGTGCCTCGAGGGTAATTTTGTCTTTTTAACCCAAAAATCCACGTGTCGCCTTGTGATTATTTTTGGCTCCACAATGTTGTTATTCCTAGTCCTATTATTTGAGAGGAGTGGATTGTTGAACTCTGCATATGCTCTAAAGCTCATTCAAAATCTAAAAGAAGAACTTGCTCATACAATAACGAATTGTTGAATCAAAGAACATATCATTAGTATCAATTCCGCAAAGTTGTTTTTCGACTTCCATTGCCTGCCAAGAATCCTAGTGGAAAGAAAATCTTCTAGCCAATTAACCGATCATTCTAATCTTTGATGACCATAAAATGAATTTTTACATTGAAAAGTGAAGTTTCACATTTTCTAAGGTAAACAAAAATGCGGATGGTTTTTCTTTTCATCAATAAAATGTAATTATCAAAACAGCTAAAAGTGTGATGTTCCTTATCAGAATGTTTCACGCGATGGTGATTATTTGCACTCAAGTGAAAATCAATTGAGGAAAGGAATTCAATAAAGCATGTAGAATACGAACCTCAGAAGCAATTAAAGGTGTAGTTTCTCTTATATCAAAGGCATGTGCTTCCCCATTGGCTAGCCTAATAAGCATGAAGGCTCCGCCTCTAAGCCCACTTGATGCTAGACTCACAACCCCTAAGCAAAGAACAGCAGCTACTGATGCATCAACGACATTGCCACCTTCACGAAAAACATCTATCCCAGTTCTAGAACATCAGAGATCATCAGTGGTAACAGCAGCATGGCGCACTGAAATTACATCTCGCCTACTTTTGACGGAACCACTCATATCATCAAGGCTTGAAAGGAATACAAGTACAATGGTGAACAACAACGGCAACGGATCTGCAAGCGAAAACATATAATTTTGTTGAGTGTTCCTCATCATACAAATCAACAAAGAAGTCCTAACCCTTAAGTCTCAACCAAATGAAATTAAATTGCTAGCAATAGGAGCAGCAGAAACACATGTGTACTATTTTCGTTGTAAATTCAATAGTAGTTTAAAGGTTTTTGAATCTTATTAGGGTGACTTATTTTAGATTATGGGTCAAGTTTCCAAATTTGGACCTAATGACTAATAATAGTCAACTACATAGACTTAGGTGAAAAAAAGCTTAAACATCAAAATGGTCTTGTGTTTTACATTATTGGTCAATTTGGCCCCGTGCTTTTTATTTGGCCAAATTGGTCTCCGTATTTACTTCTGTTAGCCAATTCGTTAAAAAAACCTTAAAATTGACATGTCTTGCGTGAGTTTAATGAGTTTACAATGAAGTTACATTTCTACCATCTCACGTGCAAGACACATCTCAATTTTAACGTATTGTCTAGAATTGGTTAACAAAAGTAAACATGAGATTAGTCTGGCCAAATTGAGAACACGAGAACCCAATTGACCCTATAGGATAAACATAGGAACTATTTTGACATTTAAGCATAAAAAAATCCACTATAGAAATGAAGTTAACATCAATGTCACATTATTGCTAAGTTAGCAACCATTCACACTCTCACAATGTCTTTCATGTATGAAGCATGTGTGTCCGTTAGGCTTCACACATGAACTAACATGCTATGATACCATGACTAAAATTGTGGTTCTACACTAAAACCAATCGACATAATTTTCTGAACAAATAAAAAATGCTTAAAAACCTAATAAAGGAAATAGAGTACGAATAATACATCTTTATCATACAAATGAATAATACATCTCTGTCATAAAAACAAATAAAAAAATGCTGCTATATTTTTAAAACGAATGATGAAATAATTGATCAATCAAGACCCCAATTTCAAAATTTGAGTAAAACAAATCATTGAAACATGTTTTAAAGTGAAAAAAAAAAACAAACAAACAAACTACTTACATGACATATTCCTTTCATATATTTGATGAAATGTTGACAAAATGTGGATTAGGAGTCTGATGACTTTCGAACAAAAACAATAAGAGTGAGAGGAGCATGTATCAAACTATGCTTCTGTTCTATGATTAGTCTTAAGCTAGGTTTATAGAGAAATAAGCAAGAAACAAAATGGGTAAGTTGTTTTTAATTAGTTTTTTAGTTGAATTTGGATTTACTTTTGACTACCAATAGAAGGAAAAGTTAAACAAATTGGAAAGTTTTTCTTTTTTTTTGGAAACTACTTAAAACCAAATTACTCAATTTTCATTTCATTAGGGGTTTTTATCACAAATGATCCTTGAAATTGAACCACTTCATCAAGATGGTCCCCGAAATTGAAAATCAATCAATGTAGTCCTTGAAAATGGATATTGCAAATCAATGTGGTCATTCTGTTACAATTTCGATAAAATTTATGTTATGTGCTTATGTGTTACATAAGTCGGTCCCACAAATCTAATTAAATATTAGCATTTATATTAAAAATACTAAAATAATAATAAATAATATTTTTTTATGTCAAAATATAAATAAAAAATAAAAAACTATTTTTTTTCTTCCGTTGTCTTCCTCGTGCAGGCTTGGTTGCCCAAATCTTTTGCTACTCATTAGCAAGATTGGTGTGAGGTCGTCAACCTAGGCCTCGGGTGCGTTAGTAGATCAGAGGATATGGTGGGGAGAAGGTGGGTGTCAGCGACGTTGGAGTCGAAAACGAAAAAGATGGTTTGGTTTAACTAGGTTTCTATCGTGGTGTATTATGTTTGAATGGATTGAGTGCCAAAAATGGAGCCATGGTGGGCAGGGCTACCATGGTAGCCAAGCCTGTTTGACAAAGACGACGGGAGAAATTTTTTTTAAATTTTTTATTTTTATTTTGACATAATTTTTTTTTATTATTTATTTATTTTTAATTTCATAGTAATATTTAGTTAGACTTGTGGGACCCACTTATGTGACACATAAGCACATAAGACAAAATTTTAACAGAATTGTAACATAAGGAACACATTGATTTGCAGCATCAATTTTCAGGAACTACATTGATTGATTTTCAATTTCAGGAACTCGCTTGATGGGGATGTTCAATTTCATGGACCATTTGTGATAAAAACCCTTTAATTAGTTTCTTATTTGATTTTGGATGTGGTTTTGGATTTTGTGAATTTGATTTGATTTGATTTAATTACTTCAATAGAATGAGAAAATTAGAGTGTGACGGCTACACCACCACTTAATGTAACTAATACACGTCTTATAATATGAGTATGACAAAGTTGTTATATCATAAACCAAGAGTATGCTATTAAATAGATTGAGTATTATAACATGAGTGAATCAATTATATGGGTAAATGGATTCAACTACTTATCTCTAATTTTATTGCTAAAACAATCCCAATTCTATGTTCAATAACTATAATTCAAAGCCTCGATTGTCGCTCTTGCATATTAATGTGTTGTAGCTGCAGTCATTGGCAAAAGCAAATAATTGTTGTGTTTCAAAATCTAATTCAAGTCACTCATTGAATCCAACTGCTGCAACTATAACTCTGCATCAATCAGTAAGAGAGATATACGTGCGTTTGAACTTTGAATTAGAGTTATCTAAAATAGAATTGGGATTGTTTTAACAAGCAAGTTGGAGGCAAAGAGTGTCAAAATTAAATGTCTATATCACCCTTTATTTTAACATTTCTTTGACAAAATAGACGAAAATAGAGTAAAATGAAACAAAAATGACAGTGTTATGAGCCAAGTGAGACAAAGCCATTCCTATAGAGAAAATTTTCAATGTGACCGGTACACGAAGTAGTACATCATGTGTCATTATACAGATAATGAAATATATGTATTAAAAAATTAATAACTTAAAAAATAAAATTTCCCACCACTTGCCGAATGAAAAATTTCTCATCCCCATAAGAAATATGTTGGAATGTACTTGAACAACCTGGCCTTCGCCGACACGATCCGCAACAGCCCACTAATTTAAAAAACGAACCCAAAATCTGATCTCTTCCCAGCGGCTCAGACCCAAACCAATACACAATTCTGGCATTTGCGCTATTAGAACCTACACTCTTTCTCACCAAAACCCTAGACCCCCAAATTTGATCCCAATCAGTCACAGCCATGGCTCGTCACAGAGACGAATATGACGACGAGATGGACCCCGATGAAGAGGAAGAATACGAGCCCGACCAAGCTATAGACGAGGATGACGAGGAGGAAGAGGAGGAGGAACGAGGAGGAGGACGACAGCGGTCCAGTCAGAAGCGGAGGAGATCGGATTTCATAGACGATGTAGCAGAGGAGGACGATGACGAGGAGGAAGAGGAGGGCTATGAGGATGACGAGCCTTATGGTGGTGGCGGTGGTGCGAGTCGTAAGCGGAGGAATAAGAGGCCCTCTGGCTCGCAGTTTCTCGACATCGAGGCCGAGGTCGATACCGATGAAGAGGAAGAAGACGAGGAGGGCGAGGACGGTACGCTTTACTGTTCCTTTTTCTACTCTTATTTTGTTTAGTTATTACATTTTTTGTTGGGATTTTACAGAAATTTTGTTGCTTTTTATTGAGATTTAGGGTTCTGAATTTGGACCGGGTTGGAAGTTAGGTTCTAAGCTATTTGGGGATTAATGAATGTAGTAGAATTTTTAGGAGGTGAATGCTGGTAATGAATTGTAATTGATTTGGGAATTGTAGTGTATTAGTATTGTGGGAATCCTTTAATTTTGGGTTCTTCCAAATTTCAAGACTGAACAATGTCTTCTTTTTGTTCTTTTAATATTCTCATTTAAGTTGAACAACTGTTGTTCCATACGAAAGTGAATTTTTGTGTTAATCACGTCATTTGATAGATTGGTTTGCTGGGATGTGTTTTCATCCGTAGTTCTAGTTTTCTTCGTTTTCCTTTGTTAAGCTTTTGACGTTATATGGGTGTATTTGAAGTCTATGGCCCTTATAAATAATCATATGATTCTCCTTGTTCGTTGGATATCGAAGTAAAGGTACAAAATGGTATCATTATAAGGAGAAATGAGTTTGGCATTATTCATACTTACTTTGCCAGAGTTATTTTTCTGTGGTCCCTGTAATTGCAGAGTGATTTTCACTGAATAATATCTGCTAGTTTTTATGAGTTATGTCTTGTATCATGTTTCTTTTTATAATTAGTTGCCATATTGTTTGGGATGCCATGAAATTTGATCCTCTAGATGACTGCCTTGTAATGTCACTATCAAAATTATAAAAGATTAGGAACTGTAATGCAAGAGGTCTATGGGAAGGACTCAATTCTTAGGAGGCATGTGAATTCTTTGTCCAATTTCCCTTCCTCTACACCGGGAGCTGAAGTATACACCAGTAGCCCTGAAATTTGTTTAGAAACTCATGTTCTTGATAGATTAGGTTATAGGGCTACATTTCAAAAATGTCTAGACATTTAAGTATGTCTACAAATGAACTTTGGCCGTTTATTTATTTTTGATGAAAAACTTTGGCATTTATTTAGTTTTCTGTTTTGGGGGGTTTTTTGGTATGAAACAATCAGAAAGCAAACTTGTCCTTTTGCTAGGAAGTTGGTAAATAGGTGTTATGGGGTGATGACTTTCACTTGAGTAATGGAGGGACAAGTGTCTCATATGTCACAATTAATAATGCTATGTATGTTCCTGTTAGAATCAAATATAAAATAAAAAAGTGCTGTTGAATTCAACTTTTTCCCCCTTATTCTCTTGAGTTTGAAGTAATTTTCAATGGAATTCATGTCTTCCAAACAGGTTATGTAGATATCTGCTCCAATTTATTTTATTAAATTGATTTCAATTGATTCTGTGTAGTTTTTTTTTCAAAGGTTTATAGAGCAGTTGTAATTATCTCTTCAGGTGTGCATGATGATTATTTTCCACTTTAGTTTGATAGGGATGTTAAGTAAATAAGAAATCATGGTGATTTTTATTCCATTCGTGTGTATGGGTGATGATCGTTGAAGTGTCTTTGTGCAGACTTTATTGCTGATAATGCACCTGATCTACCTGAAGATGAGGATGGTAGAAGGATGCGTCATCGTCCGTTGATGCCACAAGAAGATGAACAAGAAGATTTTGAAGAGATTGCAAAAAGTATTCAAGCGCGGTATGCGAAGTCAAGTCATACAGAGTATGATGAAGACACCACTGATGTGGATCAGCAAGCACTTTTACCTTCTGTTAGGGACCCAAAGTTGTGGATGGTGAAATGTGCGGTATGATTATCTCTAGTAGCATGATAAGGTCATGATTCCTATTTTTTAGGGAACACTGATTATATATGTGCTTATGCTCATCAGATTGGCCGTGAGCGGGAGGTAGCTGTTTGCTTAATGCAAAAGTATATTGATAAACCTGAACTGCAGATCAGGTCTGTTATTGCTCTCGACCACCTTAAAAACTATGTATATGTTGAAGCGGATAAAGAAGCTCATGTGAGGGAGGTATGCTTTTGTTGTTATATGCATAAATTTGTGATGGTTTATGTACCCACAATTCCACGGAAGGCTAAATTAGACATTTGTACCATATAGAAGTTCTTATTGTTTGATTATTGTATTTGTTTTGGTTTCAGGCTTGCAAAGGTCTGCGCAATATATTTGGCCAGAAAATAATGCTTGTTCCAATTAGAGAAATGACTGACGTTCTGTCTGTTGAAAGCAAGGCTATTGATCTCTCTAGGGATACATGGGTCAGAATGAAGACTGGGACATATAAAGGAGACCTTGCTCAGGTAGGGATGGTATTTTTTCTTACAGTTCCTGCGATTCTTTGTCTAACCGCTAAGTTTATTTTCTATAGGTTGCGGATGTGGACAATGTGCGGCAGAGAGTTACAGTTAAATTAATTCCAAGGATTGATTTACAAGCTCTTGCAAATAAAATGGTAAAGTTTATCGCCTATTTTGTTGAGTCTGTCCAAGTCTTTTGTGTGTACATGTGCAATTTTTTTTATTTTCATTCCTGTTTTATCTATTTATTGAGGTACACTTTCCCATCAAATTGATTCTTGGAATTTACTTCGTTTGTAATATTTCCACCTCTCCGTAAGCATGTATTATCCAATCTTATTGATCTGGGTAATTTGAGATGACTTGTTTATGACACAGGATGGCAGAGAAGTTGTGAGAACGAAAGCATTTGTTCCTCCTCCACGTTTACTAAATATTGAGGAAGCCAGGTAATACTGTAAAATTTTCTGACAATGTTCATCTCCAGTCAATGTATTGTTAGATTAACTTCTTACACTGTCCCTTTTAAACTCTTTTCAGGGAACTGCATATTCTTGGAGAGCGTAAACAAGATAGGATGACTGGTGATTATTATCAGACAATTAATGGCATGATGTTTAAAGATGGTTTCCTGTATAAAGCAGTATCAATCAAATCAATTAGTACTCAGAACATACATCCAACTTTTGACGAACTTGAAAAATTTCGGAAGCCCAGCGAGAATGGTGATGGAGATATTGCCAGTCTGTCAACTTTATTTTCAAACAGAAAGAAGGGACACTTTCTGAAGGGTGATGCAGTTATTGTTGTCAAGGGAGATCTAAAAAATTTGAAAGGATGGGTTGAGAAAGTTGAGGAGGAGACTGTTCATATCAGACCCGAAATGAAAGAACTCCCAGTAAGTACTTTTTGTGGTGTTTTTTGATGTGATATTTACATTAATTTTCAATATTCCTACTTATCTATTGATTTAGTGTTGTGGCGAATTGTTCTTACTGGGGATTTGATTTTCCAGAAAACACTTGCCATAAATGAAAAAGAGCTTTGCAAATACTTTGAGCCTGGGAATCATGTGAAAGTTGTATCTGGCACTCAGGAAGGTGCAACTGGTATGGTTGTTAAGGTTGAGCAGCATGTTCTCATTATCTTATCTGATGTAACGAAAGAACATGTGAGTATTGTTTTCCTCTGGTTTTTCTAGGAGCAAAGTCATGGACTTCAGGAATAGTTTTCTTGTAAAATAGTAATGTGGAATTTAAATGATTTTTCTTGTTTGAAGATCCGTGTGTTTGCTGATGATGTTGTGGAGAGCTCTGAGGTGACATCTGGTATTACCAGAATTGGGGCATATGAGCTTCATGATCTCGTGCTACTAGAGTGAGTTGCTATTCCATGGTGACCAGTCATCTGTACTTTATCATGCTTAATTTTTAACTTTAATTTGCCTTTGTTGTGATGCAGTAACAATAGCTTTGGTGTAATCATACGCGTAGAAAGTGAAGCATTTCAGGTATGCACTCTTTGTTTATTTTTGACAAACATTTCAGGTATTTAATCTCAATATATAATTTATCTCATGCTCTCTCTTTGTGTGTTTCATTATTATTACCTGTTTCCAGGTTCTTAAGGGAGTTCCTGATAGACCCGAGGTTGCCCTTGTCAAGTTAAGAGAGGTCAAATGCAAGATTGAGAAAAGTTTTCCCGTGGAAGTTAAGTATAAACACAAAGTATCTGTGAAGGATGTTGTGAGGGTCATTGATGGCCCTTGCGAGGTGAGATGGTCTCTATTGCTTGTTTGGTTTACCTCATTTTTATATTTTGTTAATCTCAGTCTATATAATCACTGCTTTTGGCATGATAGGGGAAACAGGGTCCTGTGCAACACATATACAGGGGAGTCTTGTTCATTTTTGATCGCCATCACCTGGAGCATGCAGGCTTTATCTGTGTTAAGTCTCATAATTGTGCTCTTGTGGGAGGTTCACGTGCTAATGGCGATAGAAATGTAAACCCTGTGTTCTATTTTTTTGTAGACGTGAACTCTTTATTCTTTTAGTTAGTTCTGATTCTTGATACTTTCCACTCCTATGTCTAACCTACAGGGTAACTCAAATTCAAGATATGACCACCTCAGAACTCCTCCTCGTGTTCCTCAGTCCCCGAATAGGTTTTCTAGAGGAGGCCCTCCATCTAACTGTATGTTCCAGATGTTTAGTGCTCGCTGCTCTCTAACTTTTCATATAATGCCCAAACCCGCTTTCTCCTTCTTATGACATTGTCTATATATATCGAGCTATATTTTATTGAAAAAATTTGTACTTCCATTGTCCAGATGGAGGAAGGAATAGAGGTGGACGAGGGCATGATGGCTTGGTTGGGACTACAGTAAAGATTCGCCAGGGTGCCTATAAGGGCTATCGTGGACGTGTTGTTGAGGTTAAGGGACCAAATGTACGGGTTGAGTTGGAGTCCCAAATGAAGGTTGTTACAGGCAAGTCTGTAGGAATTCTGGTCTCCTTGGTTATTTATGTTCTTTCTGGGCCATAACACTTTTGTTATGCTTGCAGTTGATCGAAATTGTATTTCTGATAATGTGACTGTTACCACACCATATCGGTAATTATACATTTCACTTTAGTTCTGTTTCTCTGTGTTTAGCTTATGTTTTTCTTTTTCCAACTCTAATATAGCTGTGTTCCAGTGATACATCTCGCTACGGTATGGGAAGTGAGACTCCTATGCATCCTTCTCGAACTCCTCTCCACCCATATATGACTCCTATGAGGGATGCTGGAGGTTTGTTATCTTAATTTTTGTGGTTGACATTCTTTTTTATAATTAAAATGGAATCTCTTGTTGGAGGTCTTGTATTTACTTCATTTTTGGGACCATATCTTATTTGGCAGTGACATTATTGGACTGATATATTTATTTATCTTTTGTACTCCTTGCAGCAACACCTATACATGATGGCATGAGGACTCCTATGCGTGACCGAGCATGGAATCCGTATGCACCTATGAGTCCAGCTAGGTTTGTGCCCGAATAACTTTTTCTTTATTTATTTTGAAATTTAGTTGAAGAAATAAATTCTGCCAAATATAGTTCATTATAGTGGGTTAAAGATAGCGTTAATATCAGTGAAATGGAAATCCTCACTTGTATTGAGAATGTACTGTTTTTTATTTTATTTTGTTGTATACGTGAGTATGATCATTTCAGATAGTCATTGTATCATCACCAATATTTGTAGTGACATGTTTCATTATTGTATTATGAATGCAAGAGAACAACTTAGGTATCTCATGAAAAGGAAAAACAAATTAGATCTGTAGCAAAGGTTTGAAAAATGTAGATAGGAAAAGTCGGACCTATAAAAAGTGGAAGAAGTTCTAGGTTGCGCTCTTAGAGGAGAATGCTGGTGTGGGATAATTAAGTGACATTTGAGAATCCAAACCAAGCCCTAGTCTATAGGATTTCATTTCAGTCTGATATTTTCATTCGAAAATTTTCAGTAACATTTTTATTAATCATCTAAGTTCCGTATAGACTTCAATATAAAGACAAACTAGAGTGCAGCTAAAACTGATGAAATTGCAGGGACTTTAATCAAACGAATTCATCGGTTCTATTTTAACCTTTTCATGTCATGGTAATCTGTTACACATGTACATTATCTTGATGCAAACATAATGCACATTTTCAAATGTCGTATCTGTGTTACAGATAATTTATCATTATGCAATATAATGCACATTTTTGTATCAGGATAAGGATTTTAGCATGCATACATTGTTTCAGTTATCTTATATATTGGTATCATAATGGGTCTTGACTGGAAAAAAATATACTTCTGTATAAAAGTGGGGAGTAGGATTTTGGGCTAAAACAGGTTTGCTTGAGTTTTGGAACCAGTAGCAATATTCCGGATTTTATGGCTGTCCTGGATAAACTTGAGAGCTAATGTTTTCTGAAAGTAAATGGGGGTTTATAGTGGTTTAAACAGGAAGAGATGCCTCAAAAAAAAAAAAAAAGGGTAAGAAAAGGACCTCATTTGGAGTTGCAAATAGACAACACTAGTAAGTAGGAAAACAGAGGAGAATAAAGAAACAGCATGCACTCAAATTTAACCCTCAAATGAGAAACAGAGAAACCTTAATCATGTTGATTACTCATCCACTGGATTTCATTAATTAAACTCTATTATCTAGTGCTCATAAGAATCAGATTTGGACTAGGGCTCTAAGATGGATATGTTTCTAACCAACCACTTCTCATTGAATAATTGTTATATCTTCAAAAACTCAAGATTTTTAGTCAAACAAGTGCCTTGTGGCCAAGTGTGCTTTCATTGCTGCTGATGTTTCTTTGATATTTGATGGTGAGAAAATCAGGGATAACTGGGAGGAAGGAAACCCTGCTTCTTGGGGTGCTAGCCCACAGTATCAGGTCAGTATGAATGCATATGTGTTCTCAGTTTGGATAGGGAGGGGTTTATTCCTTTTCTGCTTAAGTAGCTGGAATTTGTTGGATTTCAGCCAGGAAGTCCTCCTTCACGAGCGTATGAAGCACCAACTCCCGGTTCAGGTTGGGCTAACACTCCTGGCGGAAATTACAGTGAAGCTGGCACACCGAGGGACAGTAGTTCTGGTTATGGTACGTTTAGTTCTTGTTTCTTTGAAACAAATTTTGTTAAGACAAGTTTTTCATTTTTATATCCCTTTAGTTTCTCTTATTTTTATTCTTTAATAGTTTATTTTATGTCCCTCTTGCAGCAAATGCTCCTAGCCCTTACTTGCCATCGACTCCGGGTGGCCAGCCTATGACACCAAATTCGGCATCCTATCTTCCTGGAACTCCTGGAGGGCAGCCAATGACACCAGGCACTGGTGGTCTGGATATGTTGTCTCCTGTTATAGGTTCACGTCTCAGTTTTTCTATTTTAATTAGATCACAGTGCTGAATTAAACTCTTATTTCCCCCCTTGTGAACTGGTTGCTAATCCACCCACTTTTAAGGGCCTGGCTTAGGTCTAAGCCTAGGTGGTAGTGGTATCCTTAAAACAAATAACGACATCAGGAATTGTTGTTGGTGCTGGAGTGTTTGGCATCCTAGAGCTCTTTAGGGGGGCTGACCCAGGAGTTGGAAATTTTCATTGAATAATCTTTGGAAGATTCTATTTAAAGTTTTAAACTAAAAATTAGTTGCTTGGCCCTCATTTGTTTGCTCAAATGACTCTTTGGTCAACTGTCTTTTTTGTCTTAGTTCACAATCAAAATAAAAGAAGATAAAAAATGTCACCGAGGACAAATGACTGGGCTTGGCCATTCAGCCATGGTGCTGTGAAAGTGTTTGTTACAGAGGCCAATGCCTAGTGCTTGCTTCGTTGGACAAGATTGTTGGTGGCTAGGGTGACGATGAGAGGAGGGGTGGATAAGTTATTATTAAGGTGTAAAGTTGGATTTAAGGATCGAAAGAAGAAAACTTATGTGCTTAAACGAAACCACCCAAATCTGTAGAAGGAATATTATTATCATGGTGATGTAGTACAATGGAGGAGCAAAAGTAAAATAGAAATAAAATCTTTAGGGAAAGAAAAGCTAAAAACAAAATGTTATCAAACGTTCCCTAAATTTTGATTGCCTGTGATTTTTTTAGTGCCTAAAAGTGTCAGTCAGAATGAGGAAGTGGCCTATTTATTTTGATTGCCTGGGTTGTTTGGAAATGTAATTCGTATGACCAATCTTGGGGTACGGGAATGAAAGATTCCCATGTTTGTGAATATATTTATCAAACACACGTTTATATGTAAGTTCTTGGCTTATTTATTTTGATTGCCTGGGTTGTTTGGAAATGTAATTCGTATGACCAATCTTGGGGTACGGGAATGAAAGATTCCCATGTTTGTGACTATATTTATCAAACACATGTTTATATGTAAGTTCTTGGCTTAGCTAGAGTTCTATACCCCCTCATTTGAGTTCTAATCTTACATCTTCTAGCAGGTGGGGACAGTGAAGGACCGTGGTTCCTCCCAGACATATTGGTCAATGTACGCAATTCTGGAGAGGAAACTACTGGAGTTGTGAGAGAAGTGCTTCCGGTATGTCATTAAACTATGCTCCAAATTTTGAATTTTTACGATGTTACCGAGGATAATGATATTTGGACGTGCAAAGGAAATGTACATTATGGGTTTTGGTGATTTCTACAAACTAATATCTAGAAGTGGTTTTACGTTCACTTTTAAATCTTGCTGAGATATAAAGAGTAGTCTATGAAACTGTTTTGGTTTGTTGTTTCGGATGTCCCTTCATTTGTTATCTATGAACTGCCTGGGTTTTGTTGGAGGGTAAAGGAACGTTGAGAATTATGAATGATGGTGCTGGGGCAATGTGCTTCTATATCTATCATATTGTAGTTGATGTTTCTGATGCTAGGATGATCTTGTTCTGATGTTTATCATCGGAATAGATACTAATAGAAACACTGTTCAAGTACCTGTGTAATTATTGGAGATACTGAGTACAATGTTTTGTGGTTCAGGATGGCTCATGTAGGGTAGCTATTGGGTCGGGTGGCAATGGGGAAACTATAGTGGCACTTCCTAATGAAATGGAGGCAGTGGTACCAAAGAAAAGTGATAAGATCAAGATCATGGGCGGGTCACTACGAGGAGCGACCGGTAAGCTGATTGGTGTTGATGGCACAGACGGAATTGTGAAGGTAGATGACACTCTTGATGTTAAGATATTAGACTTGGCTATTTTGTCGAAACTTGCTCAATCGTAATTTGGAGCGAACGAATAAAATTTCAACATGTAAATTATCATTGAGTTTTGTAATATTTTTCGTTTTGGGAAGCAAAAGTTCTTGAGTGCTCTCTCTCTCTCTCTCTTAGCATCTGTTATGTTTATGATGGTTGATTCTGTTTGTGGTGGGTGTAGATGGTAAACTCAGATAAGACTAGTGTCTAAATTGAAGATCTCTTTAGGAAATTATCTACCCAATTTTGCACGGCTTGTTTAATTGGGATCGTTGGATCAAGTAAGAATCCCGGTTTAGCAAAGTTGCCAAACATTTTGCGTACTATGATTGTATTATGCTTAAAAAAACTATGATGTACTATGATTGTATTATGCTTAAAAAAACTATGATTGTATGCTAGGTTCATAAAATATTAGTATTAACGCACACCTTCATTATAACATATAAATTAGTAACAAGGTGTTTTCAAGATGCAAAGTGTGATGGTGACTTACTATCTTTTCACTTTTTCACTTGCACTTGGGAAGTATCTTTATGGACTTCAGAAACCTCTGGTAAAGTGTCCATCCATGATCCAGCAGAAAAAGTATATTACATAGTCCGTTTTAGGGATTGGCGACTGACCCATTCAATGACTTTGGTATTGGACGTTCGAAAAACGGGTACTAGTCGGGTGAATTGAATTCAATAATAGACACCTGTTGTCATTTCAACCCTCATTCTCCTTTCAGGGCCTACTTGAAAGAGAATCTAATACTCTTGGTCGTGAATATCTGAATATAAGGTGTGACGATGATTCAATATTACAAACTATATTGAAAACAATATATATATATATAAAACAAGTTGACTTGTATTCTTTATTATTGATACGTATGTTCATACAAGTATCCAACAAAAGCTAGACATTATGCATACAGTATGAAAACAAAGTATTCACATGTACATTACAAGCAGATCAAACTTGAGAAAACAAAGAAACCCGAAAGACGAAGTCGAAAATTTAGAATTTAACAACACAAAACATCAAAAGATGACGTTTTAGTTTCATTCCTCCATGTTGATTATGCAACGAAGACCTTCCCCTTTAAGCATGTACTCAAACGCCTTGTTTATTTCTGAGAATGGGACTTTGTGGGTGATGAATTTTTCTAGCTCCAGTTCCTGCAACCAGTTAATTTAATTATTCAGTCTCCCTGTTCAATTAAAATTTGGAAAAAAAAATATCGAAATAGAACATGAATCGTCAAAAGTAGCTTTTACCTTGTTCATGTACTTCTCCACGACAGAGGGAATGTCCGTTCGAGGCTTGTAATTTCCGAAGAAGGTGCCCTTGAGAGTCTTCTCGTTCAGAAAGTTCACCGGATGCGTCTTGAAGACGGCATCTTTGTGTGGTACTCCCACAAGAACTGCAACACCCCAACCCTGAAATAGCAGTTTATGTGTTTACTTGTTAGTAATTGGAGCACACATTGAAATTTGAAAGAGAGAATTCAGAAAATGGAGAAAAAGAAGAGGCTAAAGTATTACATCATGGACACATTCAAATGCAGATATCATGGCTTCAACATTTCCTGTACATTCAATGCTTCTGTCCACTCCTCCATTCGTCAGCTCAGCTATCACCTCTTGAACTGGTTTTTTGTGTTCTTTTGGATTCACAAATTCTGTCACGCCAAACTTTTTCGCTGCAAACAGCCGAGTTAAATTCAGAGCGGTCTCAAGATATTTATCAACACGAAATATGAAAAATGAGCAGAATACACATCTCCAACGCATTGTTTTCTTTTTTGAGAGATTAAAGAAGTTGTGTATGTTACCTTCTTCAAATCTGCTCGAATTCAAATCAACACCGATAATTCTTGAAGCGCCAGACATCCTTGCTCCTTCGGCAGCCTAAAAAGAGAAGGATCAACTTAGACACACATTTTTCATCATACAAAAACAAGTGAGCAAGCAAGTGAAAGTGACTGAGAGACTCACTGCAAGGCCTACAGCTCCTAATCCGAAAACAGCCACGGTTGATCCCTTTTTCGGTTTGGCAACATTTACAGTAGCTCCGAGACCTAAGCAACACACATTAAAAAAATTGAATAAGAAAATAATGTCAATTACACAACTGGTATCTGTTCAACAATTTGGCTCTATAGTATTAAACAATTTACCTGTGGAGATTCCACAGCTGAGGACACAGACTTTGTCTAGAGGTGCCGAGGGGTTGATCTTGGCAAGGCAGCCAACATGAACAACAGTGTACTCACTGAAGGTGGAAGTCCCAACAAAGTGGTAGATAGGCTTGCCTTTGATTGAAAATCTTGATTTGCCATCACTGAGCATCACTCCCCTGTCAGTGTTTATCCTGAGGAGGTCACACATGTTGCTCTCTTCTGATTTGCAGTGAGCACAGTCCTTGCATTCTCCTGTGAACACTGGCAGGACATGATCGCCGGCTTTCAGATCCGTCACTCCCTCACCAACACTCTCCACAATCCTGAAATGTTCACAACATTTATTGATCAACCACATTAATATAATTCATGATACTTGTACATATATACTTGTCTATGTTTTCCTAATTTAGTAACAAGATGATAGAAATGTACATACCCTCCTGCCTCATGACCATAAATTCTAGGAAATAAAGGGTTTTGTCCCTGCAATATGGAAGACCCATTTTAAATTTGGTGCTTGTAAACATGAGAATCTTGAATCAATAAAATGAATAATGCTACTGAGTAAAAAGAAAATCAATGGATCATTTTTCAAATCTAAATTACTAAAATGATCAGTTTTCGTTACGTCGTTGATATTCGATAGCGCTATATCGTCAATGTTTGATTTTGATCAGTTCAATAATTGAAGCTCAACAAATGATCGTTCTGACAGAATTTCTCAAAACAATGTCATACCTTGGCTTCCCAAAAGTAGACATCAGTATGGCACAAAGAGGTGAAAAGGATCTTCAAACGGACTTCATTTGCTTGTGGTGGTGCCACCTCGACTTCTTCAATCACCAGTGGCTTCCCTGCTTCCCAAGCTACAGCAGCTACACAAACCAGAAATAATAACAGAATAAATAAACCAAAATTAATTAAGAAACCCTTTACTTAATAAATAATCTCAGAAACAAAAAAAAAAAAATTTACCTCTGCAGCGTATGACCTGACCAGCAGTATTAGACATTCTTGCTTAGAAATGCAGCTATAAACTTGATGAAATTGAAACTCTTAAAGCTTTTTGTAAAAATAGTTTCAAATTTGTTTGTGGTTGGAGATAAAAGCGACCTTGTGGATATTTATACATGCCTGCCATTGCCATATGCTGGGGAAAGTGGAACCTGGATTAATTAATAGATAATTTGTTGATTGTCAACTATATATTATATGTGATATACTACAGGTAAAACCAAAACCATTCCTTGATTTCATTTGCTAGGAATGTAGTCCCTGGTTTTACATGCTGCGTATTGATACCAGCTACTGTTGGCGAGTAAGACTAGTACTCTCTTTCGAGGGAAAAAAAGTATACTCCTCGATTAGATTCATTTTTTTGTTGTTAAATATACAATTACTGTAGCTTCACGACAACTACTAATGTTAAGAAGAAAATACTTCAAAAGTTGAAGTATGGAAATGAACAAAAATAAAAAGCTTGCGAACTAGCAATGTTAATATAGAGTTTGTAATAACAATTTGATCTGATTTTTCTTAAAAACGAATTTAACAAGAAAAAGAGTTTTGAGAAATATTCTTTGCATACAATATTGCATATATAAATAATACGCATATATTATCTTTTATCTCTAACACACTCTTATTTAATACTGACCGTCTACTTTGTCATCTTTTATGATCTCATCTTGCTTCTTTAGAAGGGAACTGGTGGCATTTGTCATCTTTCTTTATTAATAAAATAACTTTGAAAAATACTCAACGACTAATAAACAGGAGGATCAGTGGTATTGGACCACAATCCCGGATTTGGCATGGAAATATCATAAAAAATTAAATAACCAATAAAAGAAGGCTTAATTAAATATGTTGCTGGCTAATCTCCAATACTCACATTGATAGGAAGTCCTCATAAAGTTTTTTTCTAAAAAAAAAAAAAATATTAGCTAGCTGCTTCGCTACGGTATAATATATCAAACTAGTTAGTTTCTTAAACACTTGTTTAGCCTAGCCTCGTTAATAGTTTGAGACTAACTCTGCACCTTGTTTTCTTAATCTTGTGCATACATAATGTGTATCAATCTTACAGAATTACAAGATATCTACTAAAATAATCCAACAACCAGGAACAATATTTAAAATGACAAATATGAAGGGGATGTCCTTAACCTACATTCTCGAGAAGAGGGTCTCTTTTAAATAATGGCCAAAATTTTCAAAATATTTCACCCATCCCACATTTTACTAACTATGATTTTACAATAGTCTATAAACTGTGAGTATTAACATGCACATCACTTAAAAAACTTCTGAATTAATAACAGCGTGTTTTGTAGCGCAAAGTGTGATGGTGGCTCAATATCTTTTTGCTTTTTACTTGCACGTGGTGTTAGCTTTAGACTTGATAGAGTATTCCCTACTAGACCATATGGCCAGGGGCGTATGGAAGTACAGGGACCGAGGTGGTCTCAATACCACTCGAGTTTGGAAAATATATCTATAAAGATGTTTCGAGAACCTTCGAATGTTTGGTACAAATCTCTTTTGTATCTACTAAATATTTGATGTAATGCATGTTATGCATATCTCGACATATATAACCTATGATCATAAAACTTGGAATCTCTCGTCCAAACATATATAACCTAGGATCATAAAACTTATAAATCTTAATTTCGCCAAAAGAATCAAATATGCAAGCATGTGATAGTGATACAATACATTTGGATGCTGTCGATCTCTCTGGAAGTAAAACTACACACTAACTGAGGCTTGAACAATATAAATGTTGGGTAAACTGACGGTTACAATTGACATCAGTCTTGCAGTGATGCGTGAATGGAGACTTTGAAATATCAAAATCACCAGTATGCTGTATATGATGATATACATATGGCCTTTAAGGATGGGGGATTGGATAGATTTTGAGCTCTCTGAGGATCCTGTCATTTTTGTTTTGTTTTGTGAATTTCCCACATATGGTACCAGCTGTTGGAGCAGAATTTTTTACAAGAATAAATACCTTCACAGAATCTTGACAAGGTTCCTCATGTGGCTTTATAGGACGGAAAAGAAACTCTTGGTAACGCTCCGCCAATCTAATATATTCCACTCGTCGCTTATAAGGATGGAAAAGAAACTCTTAGTAACGCTCCACCAAGTATTGAGAAGGAACTGTACCTGCAAACTACACTCCGAAGCTCAAATTAGTGTTTATAGAATATCTTTAGTGCTTCAAGTGGTATTGGTTGCGTACATTTGATTAATCCATGATTCCAATCTCGGCTTATATAATGGTTTAACTTGGGAGCCAAGCTCCCCCTTCCTCACATTTTACCCACTGATTGCTTGATACCGCACTTCATGCGTGGTGGAGGCTTCCTCCTATGTGGTTTCCACGTGAACCACCTCAGTGCCTTTTCTTTGAGGCACATTCCACGCGTCCATACGAGATGTGGATAATGATCCCCAACAATCCTATGCTTTTATCTTACGAGTCCTACTCACTTAAACTCCTCATTTTGACAATTTGTGAGCATCAAATACATATCAACCACAAGATTATATTAGTTTAGATTCAAATATTTAAAGTACTTGACAACTTAATAAAAGAAAATGAGTTTTCTTATGGTTCATGAATTTGTTATATATATCAATACGTGCAATGGGTCGATTTTATTTTGGACGTGCATCGTGCAATTAATGGTGTTAGGGATATGTGAGGGCTTAGATTCTGGAAATTCATTTAAGATCTGTAGTTTACAAATCTTGAACTTAGATTCTGGAAATCCCATTAAAAATTATCTATTTCCAGTGACATGCACACAACATGCATAAGACATGCACATAATATGATCACAAATTTGAGCTAACCCAAACCCAAAGCTCATAGCTCTCTCTTCGAAATCAGAAAAATAGCGTCATCCCCTATGAGGTCACCACCATATACATTGTATGCATACAACATGCACATCATATGTACCGTACATGCACATGATACAGTATTTCCTATTAGACCATATGGCCAGGGGCGGATGGAAGTATAGGGACCAAGATGGTCTCAATACCACTTGAGTTCAGAAAATATATATGTGAAGGTCTTTCGAGAACCTCTCTGAATGTTTAGTTCAAGTCCCTTTTGTACCTACTAAATATTTGATGTAATGCATTCTATGCATATCTCGACATATATAACTTAGGATCAGAAAACTTGGAATCTCTCATCCAAACATATATAACCCAGGATCATAAAATTCATAAATCTTAATTTCGCCAAAAGAATCAAATATGTATGAATGTGATAGTGATACAATACATTGGATGCCGTCGATCTCTCAGGAAAGTAAAACTACACACTAACTGAGGCTTGAACAATATAAATTTTGGGTAAACTGATGGTTACAATTGACATCAGTTTTGCAGTGACGCGTGAATGGAGACTCTAAAATATCAAAATCACCATTGTTTGTCAGTATGCTGTATATGATGATATACATATAGCCTTTACGGATGGGGGATTGAATGGATTTTGAGCTCTCTGAGGATCCTGTCATTTTTGTTTTGTTTTGTGAATTTCCCACATATGATGCCAGCTGTTGGAGCAGAATTTCTCACAAGAATAAATACCTTCACAGAATCTTGACAAGGTTCCTCATGTTGCTTTACAAGGATGGAACGGAATCTCAGTAACGCTCCACCAATCGAATATATCCCACACGTCGCTTATAAGGATGGAAAAGAAACTCTTAGTAACGCTCCACCAATTGTTGAGAAGGAACTATACCTGCAAACTACACTCCGAAGCTCAAATTAGTGTTTACAGAATATCCTTAGTGCTTCAAGTGGTATTGGTTGCGTACCTTTGATTAATTCAATGATTCCAATCTCGGCTTATATAATGGTTTAACTTGGAAGCCAAGCTCCCCCTTCCTCATATTTTACCCACTGATTGCTGATACCGCACTTCGTGCGTGGTGGAGGCTTCCTCCTATGTGGTTTCCACGTGAACCACCCCAATGCCTTTTCTTTGAGGCACATTCGACGCGCCCATACGAGATGTGGATAATGATCCTCAACAATCCTAGGCTTTTACCTTACGATTAATACTCTCTTCACCTCCTCATTTTGAGAATTTGTGAGGATCAAATACATATCAGCCACAAGATTATATTAGTTTAGATTCAAAGGTTTAAAGTATTTGACAACTTAATAAAGAAAAAAAAAAAATGAGTTTTCTTATGGTTCATGAATTTGTTATCTATACCAATACATGCAACGACGTCGGTTTTGTTGTGGACGTGCATCGGCGTTGGGGATATGTGGAGGCTTTGATTTTGGAAATTCCTTAAAGATCTGTAGTTTACAAATCTTTGATCTAAACTTAGATTCTGAAAATCCCATTAAAAATCATTTCTTTCCAGTGACATGCACACAACAAGCATAGGACATGCACATGATATGCTCACAGATCTGAGCCAACCTAAAAACTTAGATCTCACAGCTTTCTCTTTGAAATAAGAAAAATGACTTCGTCCCCTATGAAGTCACCACCATATACACTATACGCACACAACATGCACATCATATGTACCGTACATGCACATCATATGCACAAAACTGGAGATCAAGCAACGAGCTGTTTTTCACATAATAAGAAACTTTAATGGCAACCTATTGGTATAGTAGATACAATTAAAATATAATTGTTATGTATATAAGGTTACAGTGGCAATTTGAAAAGTCCTGTTAGATATATCAACCACGCTTAACCGTGCACATGGAAAATATGATACTCGTTGTCGTTTTTTTATGATACACATGACCCTTAATGTCGTCTAAGCTTTTTCTTAATTTTTTTTTTCCGCCAAGGCCAACTAGGTTGTGGTCATACTCACTAAATTCTAGGGCACAACATACGTACATCATAACTAGTAAACATTCACGCTTCTAATATTAAGATGTAGCCATGCACACCACATGCACATTATGAAAAAATTTCACAAATTTATATAATTGGACACTTGAACTAGAAATTGTTCCATCCAGTTTTGTAGCATGTCAAAACTTAAAATTTATTCAACAACCCATAAGCCCCAACATGAAATACAAACCCTAATTTAACTTCTTTGTATTAATTCATCTTACAAACAACCCCCATTTATTACATAAATCATTGATGAAGGAACTTGGAACTAAACACCCTGCCTTACTATGCATGTCGAAGTTTTAGTCATCGGAAAAAATGGAACTTTCCGGCTAGAACAAAAAACATGGTACAAACGGCCTAACTTTAAGGATGGAACAATTTGTTGTGTTTGGTTATGGAAGAATAACACACATAGCTCATAGATCTGAGCTAAAACCTGAAAACCCCGACCTCACTTTTCTCACTTCTCTCTCAATATCCCTGTGTTCGAAATTAGAGGTATGAGGTAAACCCAAAACCGAACTCACTCTCACCTCTCTTTGGACTTCTCTCTCTTCGAAATCCAAGCTAAGAGATTTGAGCTAAACCCAGAGCTCACAGGGCTCTCTCGACACCCCTATCTTCCAAATGAGAAAGTGATGCAATGAGATGAGGTTTTTAGTATTTATATGTGGGTATTTTAATAATTTTGGGTCTTGTACATGGTGTGCATTAGGCCTGGCAATTCTTGAAACAACTTGATAACACGACACGACATGAAATTAATAGGTGTTTGGGTCGACACAATAACGAATCGAGCCGTTATCGGGTAACTCGATAAGCACCTGTTAAGATAACGGGTTGGTTCGGGTATACAAGTGGGTAACACGATATACAATAAGCAAAATATTAATTTTATAATTTTATAACCCTAAAAAAATACTATAATAAATATATATTAATTTAACAATTTTATATCCCTAAAAAGTAAAACTATAATAATTATATATATATATATATATATATTAAATTAAATATTAAAAATTGATGACCATTGGATCGGCTTAAATATACATACCATTCAATTTCTTAAATGTTATATGTACAAAATAAATAAATTTAAATCTACTTAATAAATATATATACACACACACACCATTGAACTTGATGGGATACGAACTCTATGAAACTAATTTCAATGATCCAACCGTCAAACTTATTTGTATATGCTTCGAGATCGCATCAGCAAAAAATCATGAAAAACAAACATTCAGAGATCAAGTAACGGGACAAAACTTTTTGACGGTTATCAACGAAAAATCACGATTTAACGGTTGTTTTAACTTCGAGTTCGATGATTTTTTACAACTACACTCCTTGACCCTATATGAATACAATGAATGAATTCGATCTTCAATTTAAAATATTTACACTAGTGGATACCACAAAATCTTATGTTATACTTAATGAAAGTATAAATAAACTCTAAGTGTTAGTGAATCTATCGTTTTGATGGGATATGCATTCTACGAAATTAATTTCAACGATCCAACCGACAAACTTTTTTGTATATACGTCAAGATCACATACGCCAAAAATTGCAAAAAAAAAAAAAAAAAAAAACATTCAGAGATCGAGTAACGGGACAAAACTTTTCGACGATTATCAACGAAAAATCACGATTTAACAGTTAGTTTAACTCCGATTTTGATGATTTTTTACAGCTACATTCCTTGACCCTATATGAATACAATGAATGAATTCGATGTTCAATTTAAAATATTTACACTAGTAGATCCCACAAAATCTTATGTCATGATAATCGATGAAAATTGAGGATTTTGTAAAATGAATAGCATGCAAGCTTTGAGTTCTATTGGCAAGGTTTAAACTTTTGAGAAAGACTTCACAACCTTGAAAATAAAAACTCTTTCATTGTATCCTTGCACATTTAATATTTTTGAATAGACTATTAGTATATGAATGTTTGTTTATTAGACTCTTATTTTCGAGCGTAGATCTAGTACTTAAACGACAAATATGTTTTAATGTTTTGAAGTAATATTTATGTGGCAGTGTGTGGTATGTGCAAATTTAAGAAGAAAAATATATTTTTCTTAAAGGGTCATAACGGGTTGGGTCACTTTACTTGTTGGGTAAAGTAACCCGACCAGTTAAGGACCTGTTAAAATAATGAGTGTGACATGACATGACCCGTTAAGATAATAGATGTTACACAAACAAGACAGACACGACCCGTTTGCTAGACCTAGTGTGCATGACCGATTTGTCCTACTTTTGTCCCAAGATTAAGAAAATAGGTTATTTTTGTCTACTTCCCTTGTTTTAATTCTTGAATTCACTACGTTTACTAAAATATGAATAAGAAAATCATTTCACTCTTTAACTTTTATATGTATTTACTTGCACGTAAGAAATACAAAAAGTACAAATTTTCATGTAAAATCCGTAATGAACTACTTAAAAAAAATGAGTCAGGTCGACTAAAGATAGATCATGCAAACGGGTAGCGTTTTCCGTCTTTGTGTCATTTTCATGTCATACACGTTATCTTAACGGATCGAGTCACGTCAAACTCATTATCTTAATGCTTTAAGAACTCAAACTCAAACGCAACCCGTTCAATTAATGCATTAGCCTACCCGACCCGACCTATTTCACCCATTAAGAATAATACATATGTTTTGGATAAATAACAAATGGAGAAAGAAAAGAATAAAAAGGAATAAAAAAATGGCAAAAGTTCATACTTAATTAATATAAACATTAGCATTTCATTACGTACTACATCTGCCGCAACTTAGATTACATCAAAGTACACTTTTTAATATAGGAAATTATTATTAGCACTCCAAAAATCTCATTTGGCACCCTTCACAAGTGTATAGAATGCCAAATAAGATTTTTGAAATGCTAATAATAATTTTCTTTAATATATTACATAGAACTTAATGAAAACACATTAATGTGTCATTACCAAATAAACTTTGTGGTGTCCTCAAACTCTCTCACACGCACACCGTACACACGCCGGCTCAATTAACGAGTATTAACAGGTGAAATGGGTGACTTATTAACTTAGTGGAATGGCCCTGACCTAATCGAAAGTACTGAAAGTTATTGTAGTGATACTTCTTTTACCTTCCTCTATTCATACACTATTCAAAAAAATTTCATCCATCGAGTGAGATCACCGCTGCCATGATTCATACTTCATATTTTGGGTCCAAACCCACTAAGTACCGAAACAACCCAGCCGCTAGACTTCACCATTTTCTTCAGCAAAATCCCAGGTGGAGGCCTCAGTATCAAAAATAAAATCACGATAACATCAGCCAGAGCAAAAACCATCATCTCCGCCGGCGGCTCACTACTATCATCTGCAGAAAACAATGCAATTTCAACTGCTTGTATAATCTGCTCCAGATAGCAGCTGTTCCAGTTCCTTATCAAAGTCATCATTGTCATCGTCACTCATCAGTTGCAGCTGTCGCTGGTTTGCCCCTGTTTGTCGATAAAAGACTTCTCTTTGAGAATCCCATTGCCCAACCATCTTCTCCGCTACATCTCCAACCAGTTCCTTACCCTCTGCAATGTGCTTTATATCCCCAACGTCCACAACCTTGCTGGCCTCTTTAACAAGAATTCAATTTGAAAGAGAGAAAATAAAGAAACAATTAATTGGTAACAACTACAATGGCAAAAAGCAAGCGAGAAACTAGCATTGGTGCAGATGGATTTATATTACAGGCAGGAGTAGTGAAATAAATGCGGTGGGGAGGTTAGGGGGAGAAAAGATACCCGTAATTGCTATTTTCTTGGCCTCTGCATACTCTGTTGACATTTTCTTAAGTGTATTCAGGTCAACTTCCATTCCCTGGTATACGTGAGAAAAAATTGGACTTTAGACACCTGAAGCCGTTGCAAAGTAACTGCAAATGAATTGCAATTTGCGTTTTGTAAAATATGTTATCACCCAATCGACAGGAGAAAAGTTGAGGATTGTTGTAACTTACCAAGTCCATGTGGAGAAAGTCCTCAATCTTAGTATTAGCAAATAACCTATTAGTCGAAACAAAAGAAAATAACCAGTAAGTAAATATCAAGTGGTTTATAAATGTCACAACATATATTTGTTAATGTAGGTGTAGCGGAAAACATATGTTTGTACTTACTCCTTGTAGGCAACTTGAACTCGAGCATTCTGTAATTGTGTCAGTTGGTTTACTGTCTCCGCAAAAGACTCTTCATTTGTATCCACGAACCCAAAGAGGAAAGTATTCTTTTCTAGCATTTTTCTTACCAAGGAAGATACCACTTTTATATTGTTTTCCTTTGCATCAATAACAAGCTTTCGAAGTTTCTTCAGCTCTTCTGAAAATGGTAATAGAAATACCTTCAGTTTGTAACTGATAATGAACTGATAACCAACCTTCTCAAATTTATATGGGACATACAAGGCACATAGAAACATATGCTCACTCAAAATAATGCATTCTTGCCTATGTTTCGAATATTAAATTACAGAGAGTAGCGCCATTTAATATGGTGGTGTGTTGTTCAAAGTAAAATCTACATACATACCAAGAGATATATAAATCTTGAAAGGAGGTTTGCATGGTTGAGTCTCATAGAGACAGAAAAGGCAATAGAGTCCACCCACTCTGTGTGATAAAGAAGCTGTGTCGACTATGTATCCTGCACAAAAGCATATAAAAGTTAGTCTCGAACACTGAGTAATAGAATAACAGATAATGCAAAACCCCATATTGGAAGTTCGAATTCACGAGTATTCAAACAAGATCTGGGGTGTCTCATGTGAGATGATATGAAATATGACACATGAAACTCAATGATAGCTCACGTAGTAAAAAGGGAAGAAAGGATTCTCAAGACTGAAACATAGAGTTCATACTTATGAAACTCAGAAATTGTGGACTAAAAGTTGCACTTGGAACTGGCAAATACGAGTATCACATCGTAAGGAAATTGTTATTTGACTAAAATAGTGGGATTTAACTTGCATTTGTTTGATAACATGAAGCATCCCACAGAAAAATTATATGAAAAGGGGGAAAAAGATTAGCAAGGCTGGAACATAAAACTCATCATTGCCAAACTGTGCACTAAAAATTCAACTAGACATTCAACAAGCTGGAACCACATGCTAAAACATGTCGACTAACTGAAGTCTTCCCTTTATACATTAAAGTTTTTAAGTCTATGGGAAAGAATTAGATAATTAGGTACTAGTTAAGACATTTTCAATAAACTGATTAATGGACGAGATGGGTAATTGATTCAATGCACGATTTGCAGCAAATAAATACTTTTGACACTCAGAAGACCAAAATGAAGAACCCACGGCTGACAGGTTAGCTTTCAAAACTTAAACACCTCACTGGTTCACCATGGGCTTCCTACTTCAGTATTTCCTCAACTTCAGGTTCTATCTCCAGATTCTCTTCAGACGCAAACACAACATTTGCCGTGACTAGCAGCAATGCTATAGTCATCAAAACAACTTTCCACTGGAATAATAAGCTTGCACTTACAACATTGCAGCAACAAAATAAAGTTATCTATGAGTTTAATCAACTAGTAAACCCGATTAGAAGGGGCAAGAGCCTACCAATCGAATGTGCATACAATGACTGCATGAAGAAGGCTAAGTTGGTAGAAGGCCGAGCCTCGTAAATGTAAGAAAACTTTTTGGAAAGCCATATCCTCTTCATATCAGCCAAACTCGTTGATTCAGCCTGCCAATTACCCAAAACCCACACAACAAAAAAAATCAATGAACAAAACCCCAAAAAAAACTCCATGCAACAATTTGCAGATAACCCACACATAAATCAACAACAGAAAATATAAGATGAAAGAAAAAAAAAAAAAAGGAAGCTTTACCTTAGTAAATTCATCTATTAGCTCATCAACGTCCCGCTTGAACGGCGTGAGATCCATTGCTTTCGATCAAAACTCTTTGTTCCTACGAAGCAGACCAAAAAGCGTTAAAATTGGGGTAAAAAAGAACACAAATCTTAGTACCAAAAACCCAAATGGAGGATTTTCTGTTGGATAGTGGAAAATATTTTAATGTGGAAATTAAAGCCGTGAAAAACCCAGAACAATTATGGCGTGTTTACAAAACCCGGAATAGAGGTAAAAGAAAGGGAATTGAGTTCTTCCCCAAGCGACTTCGGCGTTTACTAAACTTTTGAAAATATTAGTGGGCTCCACCCAAAATCAGTAATTGGATTCCTGATATTCCCAGAATCCAGATACTGACTTGGAGGAGAGATTTGAATTCCGGAAGAATGCCAACATCCAGATTCAGACCGGAATTACCCTTTCAGCCCCTTCCATCTGCCATCCACCATTCAACCACCCAAAGCACACCCATCCCCATACCCACCCCCTAACCAACGCAGACCACCGCACCACCTCCCAGACTGCCAAGACCCACCACAAACCACCCCAACAATTCTAACCAACAAACTCCTGACAGCAGGGAGACGATGAAAGCATTTGGGAGAAAGTTCCTTGAAGGAAAAGAAGTTAATCGAATGTATTCTTCTGAAAACAGGTTGAGGATGCAGAGGGAGAGAGTATAGAGGTTTCTGGTGATCCGTGAAGGTTCCAGAACCTTTTTCTATTTATTTTATTTTTTATTTTAGTGTTTCTATTTGTGTGAATGAGTTTTTTTATCCTTTAAAAAATAAAAGAATTCAAGTTTTATTAAAATCAAACATATGGGAATAGTCAAGTAAAACTTCTTTTTTTTTTTAAATACAAAAATATATTTTATTCTAAAAAGAGGGAAGTCGGCTAAGTCACACAATGAGTAAAGATAAATACCATCATGATGTAATACTCAGTAGCAATAGTCAAGTAAAAGTTAAATATATATATCTTAGTATGAAGTTGTTTTATAAAGTCTTGATTTTCTTACTGTTTAGATTAAGGGAGTTTTAGTAATCTTAATATTTTCATTCCGATTCAGGTGAAATAGTAAAAAATTTACATCATTCCAACTCCGATTTTGACTTATTCCCATTCCAACTCCTATTCAATTCAATTCCTCCTCAATTCAATTCCTATTGTTCAGTAATAAATGAGCCATTAAGGTAATTCATCCAGCTCCCACGGGTCCACAGGCCTTTTTTTGTAAAAATTTTGTTATTTCTTTCGTCCACAGGTCCACGGACCTTCTAATTCTATAAGTGCTTTTCTTGAGGAGGAGGGATTTGGAGAAGGCAATGATGATTGTGATTGTAAGGCTTGTGGTAATTGTGGAGGACATGGTGATGTAGCCATAGAAGATGCTAAATTCCTAGAGGTGCTTTGAGACATTATGTAGAAATCTGTATAAAACACATAGCAGTCCACATTTTTTTTATCAATCAGAGAAACCCAAATCATGGGAAATTATTTCAAATGTGAATGCAAATAAAAAAGGAGAAATACTATCTTGAAATAATGAACTGAAGAAGAGATGACTAAGGCACACAAACAAGTGCTAAGGATGTGATTCTGCAATTACTTGACCATCTTAATATTTGTGAGAAATTAGAATTTGGAAACATAAAAGTACACAAAATTAAAGATTTTGATAATCAGATAGAAAAGGTAGGAAGATCATTGTACCTCAAACCAATATTCTGGTGAACTCTGCTAGGTGGACGGCACTCTTCCTTGTGACCTTGTCGCCAATGAACAATTAAACACTTCCCAGAACTGAAACATTTAACCGGATGTCATGTCCATGAAATATAATACCATACCAATTACAGATGCCCGCATTTAAATGAATAGTTTTATAATTCCCAAAGTTTTTATAAGTTTGTAAGGGTTGGCAACAGCCTACAGATCCCGCATTTCATTCTAATAATAAACCAATTACTTAGTTCCAAAAAAAACAAAAAAAAAATCCCAATTACAGATACCCACATTAAACCTGTCTCTGAGTACAAATCAATATCTGAGATTCATGTTTCACACAAAAACCATATATTATGCAGAGCAGCTACCGAGACTTTTAAGGCAGCATCACACACCATACATCTTCTCTAATATCTAAAACTAAAACAAAATGCAAAACACATGTCGTCTGCATTCACTTCATCCAAAACAAAAAATAAAACCAAAACCATACGGTATGACATAGTCGTTAATCATTACATATGGTCAACTTCTACACAATCGTTGTTACTTAGCAGCACAAGCTCAGATTTCTACAAATCATTGTTACTTCGCACTAAAAACACAAACAAACAGCAGTTTTACTCGGGAGAAGTTTCACCTATTGTCAAATACTCAAATTACAAGCAAAAAGAACAAAGTAAACAATTTTTAAATTCAAGTCCACCCAAAATACTTAAACTTGGGCATTATCTCAGATCCAAAATTTCCTAAATAAAAAACGTAACTTTTTAAATTACAAGCAAAAAGAACAAAGTAAACAATTTTTAAATTCAAATCCACCTAAAATACTTAAACTTGGGCATATCTCGGATCCAAAATTTCCTAAATAAAAAACGTAACCTTTTAAATAACAAAACAACAAAAACTCTGCTTGCTTGATCTCGCATGCTGCAATCTCCTGCCAAGCCAGAAACAAAGGAACTAAGTTCCAATTCAGTAGCAAGTGGTTTGCAGTGCAAGCTGAGTTAATCATTACAGACGGCTGTTAATCATTGTTTCATCATTCAGCATTACACATGGTTGACAAGCAGCACAAGCTCAAAATCAAATTTGATGATTTCCCACACATATCAGTAATATAAAAAACAACATAAAATCATTGAATTCGTTCTTCCCTAAATTTTACCAAAATGAAAACAAAAACAATATTTGGAACACAAGATTTGGAATAAACGTCAAGATCCAAAATCCCTAAATCTAGAAAACCTTAATCTATGATTATACTTAAAGCCAATATTCATAGCTAATATACTAAGTTACCACTAATTGATTGTTCACAGAATCAATATCCCAATATGAATCTGAATTAATAAAAGGTACCCAAAACTCAGTACCTACAGCATTTGTGAGTCCCCAACACTCTCAAATGCATATATTTTTCAACATATCCAGGCAAACCCAAAATTCGAAACTAAATTTGTACCGAAAAACATTCAAAAGTTAATTACATTCACAATGTCAACCGAAATCAGTAAAGAAGAGCAATGTTAGCAAATATCGAGTACTACCTCAGACGGAATCCCGTTTTCGATAGTGATCCGCTCGTTTATGAAACCTTTAATGGCTACACAAATGCCATCCAGAGTCTCCAGAGTCCAGAGTGAAATAACGAATCTTTTACTTATTGGTGCAGACGAAAACTCTCTCCAGGCTTCGTGCCTGAAATTCAACATAACAATTTACAATTAATTCCTTCAAAAACAGAATTATAAAAATAAGAGCTCAAAATAATCAAATTACAAAAATAAACAATTACGTCGAAAAACTTGAACCCTCCCTAAGTCAGTCCTTGGTTGATACCCAAAAAATCAGAAGCAAGAAGACCCAAAAAAAAACACGTTCCTAAATTTCTGTTGGGGTTTTATCAGAAATTTGTGAATCAAAATCAAATTCCAAAATAATCAGAGCATACAACTTTAATAACATAAAAACTTATTGAAACCAAACCTATGTCAATTCCAATATAATCCAGAGTACCAAATTCGCTTACCTTCCGTCAAGCGGGTTTTGGAAAACGTTGCAGAGACCGGTGGTGCAGGAAGATTCACACGTGTGTTGTGGCGCCCTTCGTCGGATTTGGGTGAAGTGGTGGTAGTGGTGGCGGTGGTCTGCGTGAACTGGTGAAGAAGCAAGAGGTGGTTTTGTAGTTCGGGGTGTTTGAAGGCGTTGAAAGAGGAAGTTCGCCGGGTGATGGCGAGGTGGGCGAGGTCGACGGTGAGAAGAAACGGCGTCGTGGTTCGGGCCGTTCAGCGAAGGAGGAGAGAGAGGACTTTTAGAGAGACAAGGCAGAAGCAGAAGGGACCGAGCGAGAGGAGGGTAGAGAAATTAGGGGAAGGAAGGGAAAAAAAAAAAAAAAAAAAAAAGGGAAATCCGACGGATAGCATTATGGTTATAATTACTTATTACAAGCAACAAGTGTGCCTTCTTGAAAATGGGTTCAAAATCTTCTGGCACGATGCATAGCAAGATGTGGTTGTATCTGTCCGTTTGAGCAGTTTAATCTGATTAGAGCTGTTTAGTTTATAATTGAATTTTTGAGGTAAGTGTTCCAATCACGCTATTCTGGCTCTAGAAATCCATGATCCCATCATGGCTCCAAACTATGTATTTGAAAGGGTGTTTCACTTAAGGATGGATAATTGTCCGATGAACATTTTAATGAGTAATATAGAAAGAATTTGTCAAGTGTTGTCGATGCAATATGTCGTGATATGTCTAGCATGCATTACATTAAACATTTAATAAGCACAAAAAAGATATGTACCAAACATTCGGAAGATCCTCGAAAGACCTTCACATATATATTTTCTGAACTCGGTGGTCCCTATTTCCATCTGCTTGAGAGGTCCCCTATAAATATCTCAGATTTTGCCTTTGTTTTCGTCTTTCTTTCAAAAACTTCTAAACCTTTCTTCAAGCTTTCGACTTCCCGATCTTCTTCTTCATGTTTTCAACCAAAGAATGGCCTCTTCCAGCATTCTATTGTTATCTACAATTTACCTCTATAGTCACTTTAGCTTCCAATTTGTGTCTAGAAAATTGCAACACCTTCATCCGCCATTGCCAAAATCTTCTGACTGATTGCAAAGTCCGGATGGACGTCAATCTTCCTTGGTGCAATTGCCAAGGTAGATATTTGATCAAGAGTATCCATGTACCAAAATTCACCTTTGGTACTTAGACTATCATGACATCTCTTTGCTAACTCCATGGTGAAGTGGAGGAGCTGTAGAAGTATTGAGTCATAGTCTCACACACCTTGAATCACCTCATTCCAAAACTCCCTCAAACAAATCCTCATTCTTCTTATTGTCTTGCTCTTTGGGAAAGGAAACCTCGCAAAATCTAAACACTTATTTTGCAATAAAAATTTGGCATTTTCTTAATTTGCATGTTTTTGACTATAGGTTTCACCTACACTACCATTTAATATGTGGTTTGCAGTTCAACTCTCTTATTTCCAGACTAATTAAGGGTGCAAAATTCTGAATTATGTAAACAAGCAATAAATTATTGAAGGTTGCGATTCCTCATGGTTTGAATTCGTAATCAGAATGTTGATCAATGTTATACAAATAAGAACACATGGCTATGTAGGATGCATTATGCTTTAAAAAACCATGTTGAAACAGCAAGCAACAAAGGTGCCTGCCTGCCTGCGTTGTTGAAAAGTAAAATAAAAACTATAAACTGGTTCGATCAATCGTTCTAATGAATTAAAGCAATGAATAATGAAGTATGTGTCATTGGCATAGTATACCTGCACGCCACCAAAAAAGGCTTTGTCAGAATGTCTGAGAAATCGAAGTTTCAGTATTATAATTGATTTTCCTCATTACAAGTTAACTTGGCCCTAGTGCTTCCCTTTATGGTGTAAACCCGGTCATTGCGTATCCACCTATATCCATCTCCTCCACGGCCTCCATGCACTATGAAGAATTAGTATGGTTTTCTTCGCTCTAAATTCAAACCCTTAAAACTCCATTAACTATCATCAAAAGAACCAACCATGGCTCACTCTTGCATGAACATATCGAGAATTTAGAAATGGGTTGGACTAAACTTGCAGGCGAATTTCCATAAGTCAATGTTGCTCTCAAAATTTTGTAGTCGTCTTCATTTTTATAACCCTTTGTTTTTTAAATAGAAATTAATTCTAAGGTAATTAGTATTATTGTCGAAGCTTTATACCTAAACATAGCTAGCTAGGGTTTGCCATTACGGTCTGATGATATTTCTCTTCGCTTAGAGGTGATAAGTTTTATGTTTGAATCTCGTGAATGGCAAATTTGGTATCAAATTAGGTTACCCATTATGTGGTTTAGCCAAACTCTCCCTCCTCCTAATATAAAAATATCAATGTACTAAAAAAAAAAAAACTTACATAAATGACAAGTTTGATATTTAATTATTACAGTTGATTCACTATGAATTTAGTTCTGAAGAAATAGCAAGGTTGAAATTTAATTGAATTTTTTTTACAAGATTGATAAAATGATAAGCATCAATTAATGAATATTTGCAGGAGAATTTCATATGTTGTCTAATTATTCTCCACAAGAGGTCTTGTATCGGCTTTCAAACCGCCCACATCTTGATCTTGTCCCGCGTTAAGGTTAGTATTTGGATTTACAATGTTTTCTTTTAAATAATCTCTTATTTATTATTATTTTAGGCTTCTTATACACATCGTGAAGCCGAAAACCATAGAATAAGAAGCCCAGAGATTAGAGTTTGCCTTGTACGTGTTAAAAGAAAAAGACACAAATTGTTTCGTGTTGCAGTCGTATTAGATTAGAAAGTAAATGTGTAACGTCCCATCTCAAAATATTTAATTTTGGGAAAATAATTACAGTGGTAGTAGGCCAAAAATGTCCTAATTAACCTTTATGTAAGTAACCATACTAACCTTTCTTTCTTTGACCATTTTCCACTAAAATTTTATCTCATTTATTTTATAGCTGCATCTAACTTCTTGTTAGACTGCCTACGTACGCTTAATAGGAATCAAGCCATTCATAGTTTGTCATTCAAAACAACTCGACCTATAACATATTCCATTCAAGCTAACATGCATAACCTACCCCGATTAATCATACAAATCAACCCACATTCCACACACATTTCCAAGCTATAACCAAATCACAATTAATAAGCATAGATCGATGGCTAAAAATAAAAATAACAATTCAATAGCAATCACATTTAATAACCAAATATAACTCACTATGGTGTCACTAAACGTAAATCGAGATACATGTCATCACAACGAGCCCATTAAGCTCCATGAAATCCCAACAACGCTCTAGGATAAACGATACGCCAGAAAAATTTGGCCTAATTGACTAAAAAGTCAACCTGTCAATCAAGATCGATAATAGGGTTCACAACCCTAGAAATCTAAACTGGAGGATCCGCCTATCAGATTTATGATTCGTAACTTCTCAACATCCACATTATGCTTCTAAAACAACATACTAAAATTCCATTACGATCCAACAACTAGATCTCCGCCAATCGCAAAATCAAGTGGCCGTCAACGTTTAATTTTACAAACTTAGAGATCCAATTCGGGAAGAACCATAAGTTCTTATTGTCCTCAAATATTACATACTATTATGTATTAAAGTTTGGTGACGATCCAATGGTCGGATCGTCGATACCTAATGTCCAGGTGGTGGTTTTTATCAAAACTATAGTCATAGGATGAGATTTCATAACTCGAACGTCACATATGGAATCAGGATATCCAATTCAGCCTAGGAAGAAAAGGTGGGGTCTCGGCCAATGCGGCGCCGCATGTGGCAACCAACCACCCTGACTCGTCGGAAAAATCCAATTAATTCCAAAAATTACAAAATTTTATAGGTAAGTAGAGTTCAATGAGAGGAACAACTTTCATACCTAGGCCGAAGTCCAATTTGGCTGAGAACCACCACAAATCACCCTCGAACCGCTGGAAACCCTTAAATTGGGTGTTCTTGATTCGACTCCAAAACCGTATCAAACGCCCCAACCAATGCATGAGCTTTGTTCCAGGCCTCAAAGAGAGTCTAATGGTAGTGGTAATTGGAAGAGAACGTTTCAGAAATGGTAGATTTTGGCAAATAACCCTTGCACCCGCCGGTCGAGCCTCACGAGTCAAGAGAGACCCAACTCCCTTTTTTTTTTATCTTTTTTTTCTTTTTTCCTCCCCTCCTTTCCCTCATTTCCTTCCTTTTTCATTGGTCCATCCGATCCCCCTCTCTCTCATTTCTCTCCCTCACTCTTCATCACAGCCACACACGTGGCATCTCATATTTTCTAGATTCTTCCAGATAAGTGGTCCAATGACCTTTTTGCCCTTAATTTTGATTGTTAATAACTCATTCGTTAAAACTCCGTTTCACAAACAGTTTGCACCTACGCGTTCGTGAGATTAAACTCTATCCAAATACGTCCATAAATATGCTAAAATATATGAGAATAAAATACATCCTCATATAATTTCATTAAACCAACTAGATGAAAAATATATGAGAATAAAATACATCCTCATATAATTTCGTTAAACCAACTAGGGCATTTTCATCTTTTTCACCTATCGATAGATTTTTTATTTTCTCCACATATTCATATATTTAAAATTTGCAGGATATTACAGATTGTGTAAATTCTATCATATATGGAATATTTTTATGAGATTCTACTATATCTCTTATATTAAATATTATCTTATTAAAGTTGTAATACTATTGGAATAAGAAATTTAATTTCCCTACTACTATAAATAAACACAATGGAATGAAATAATACATATCTCAAAATTACATATCTCTCTTTCTCTGCCACGACCCCTCTCTTTGTAACCTCTATAATTATTTAGTAAATTATGCCTATAACATTTCTTTAATATTGGACTTATTATACAATTGACACTAGTAATTACAATATTTTGGTGTTGACCAAGAAAAAAAAATTATCTTGGCTGGTCGATAATCATGCCAAAACTAAGTACATTAGAAAATTTGACACTAGTAATTACAATATTTTGGTGTTGACCAAAAAAAAAAATTACGTGGCAAATGCGACGGAAACAAAGGCGCCGCTGGAACCAAAAGCAGAAACAGTCGTTTTCCCAAATCCATTGGCGGTTTTGGTTTTACAAAACTACAGTTGCGCAAAAACAAGCAATTCCCGCTTTTCATTCCAAAAGTGGTTCCGGCCAAATAAAATAAAAAATCAAAATCAAAAGTGGTTTTGGTATTTTCATTGACGCACACACAGAATTAATCACGGAGAATTTTGTATGGCGTAATAAGCTTTTGGTGGAAAATGGTATTTTCGTACAGGTTTTCCACTTTTCTTGAGCGGTTTTGTCTTATTTTTCAGCACTATAAATACTTGCCATTCAATTCCGACAGTTTCCACAACCAAAAGCAGTGTCTTTTGAACGCCATCAATCACATCGCTCATTACAAAAATACACTAATCATCACAAGAAAACAGAAGCTCATTCCAGAATGTCAACGGCTGGTCGGGTTATCAAGTGCAAAGGTGAGCGCACCAACCATTCCCTCTCTCCTTTAGTCAAGTTATCCTGGCGTTCTGTATCAATGATTTGATCGATTGATTTACCAATTTGATAGATTGTCATGTTCACCACGAGCTCCGGGCATGCGTGATCATGTTTCTTGTTGATCACTTTTTGATCATGTTTCTTGTTGATCACTTTTGTTAGACTTAGATTCTCTTTTCTGATGATCGGACTTTGGAGTTTGGAATATGCCATCTTATTTTTTTTTATTTTTGAAATTTTAACGAAAAGTTTACAGGATTGGTTATTTTAATAAAAAAATTATATTTTTATATTAAAATATCAATCATGGTACTATTTATTTTATTTTTTATTTTATCCTTATAATTAAAACTTAAAGTTTTCAAACCATTTTCATTAGTTTTTTTTTTATTTTTTTATGATTGAAAATGGGAATTTGCCCCTTTTAATCAATTTTTATTTGTTTGTTTAATTTTTGACACGGCCATTGTTGGATTCTCTCTCTCTAATATTTGGTTGAAACAATGAATTTCCTTCGTATTATAGTTTGAGTGATGGTCATGAATAATAGTTGCTTATACCTTTGCCTTTGGAGTGATCAATTCTCTTTCTTTTATCCTTTTGCATGGTCCTAGTGCTGTTTCCTTTTTCTTTTTTTTTAATATAAAGATGCTTGGGATTTTCTATTTTCTTTTAAATATTGTTTATAATTCTATATGATGTTGAGGATGAGGATGAGGGTGAGGAGGATTTATTTTGATTTGGTTTTCGTGGATTTCATAAGAAAGTAATGAAGTTTAGTTTTGAAATTTTCGAAAATTGATTGAAAAGAAATTGACTTGTCGGTTGCAGCCGCGGTGGCATGGGAAGCGGGGAAGCCGCTGTCAATTGAGGAAGTGGAGGTGGCACCACCGCAGAAACATGAAGTTCGCTTGAAGATCCTCTTCACCGCTCTTTGCCACACCGATGTCTACTTCTGGGAAGCCAAAGTAAAAATTTCAACTTTTAATGCCATGTCTACTTTAATATTAAGCATGACTTTTCACATGTTTATAAATTATAATGCTTTGTCCATAACTTGCAATTGATTAGTCAAGTTGAAACTGAAACATATATGCTGTGTCACAGGGACAACAACCACTGTTTCCTCGCATTTTCGGTCATGAAGCTGGAGGGTATGTACATGATCTCTGAATATTAAAGCTAAATAATTTGTGATTAATTAACTACGTATTTGCTTCCATTTTACGCAGCGTGTTTACGTTTCTAAATTTTGTTTGCCTGTCATTTTGTGTTTAGAGTTGTGGAAAGCGTAGGCGAGGGTGTAACTGATCTCCAGCCGGGTGACCATGTCCTCCCTGTGTTCACTGGGGAGTGCAAGGAGTGCACGCACTGTAAGTCGGAGGAAAGCAACATGTGTGATCTGCTGAGGATCAATACTGATAGGGGTACTATGTTGAATGATGGCCAGTCCAGGTTCTCCAAGGATGGAAAGCCAATTTATCACTTTGTTGGTACCTCCACCTTCAGTGAGTACACCGTTTGTCATGTTGGTTCCCTTGCTAAGGTCAACCCGGCTGCTCCCCTTGACAAAGTTTGCGTCCTTAGTTGCGGAATATGCACAGGTTTGAAAGACTTCTCACATTTTAACAGTTAGAAAGTTAGAAATTAATGGTTTTTCAATTTTTCTTTCTAGAGTAATCAATTATTGTTTTCGTTGGTGTATTTGAAGGTCTTGGCGCCACTGTGAATGTTGCAAAACCGAAAAAGGGTTCATCTATTGCCATTTTTGGATTGGGAGCTGTTGGTCTTGCTGTATGTCATTCTTATTGCTCCTCTATTATGGCTCTTTTTAGATAGTTTGGAGTATCATAATGATTTTTTGTTCATCTTGTCACTCTTTTAGGCCGCCGAAGGTGCAAGGATTTCGGGCTGTTCAAGGATCATCGGTGTTGATTTGAATTCCAATCGCTTTGAAGAAGGTCAGTCAATTCGATCATACATCTATTTAACGAATAAGGACTCAGCTCTTCATGCCTGGTTGAGATGTCATTCACTAAATAATTTCTAATGGTCTCTATACTTTATGGCAGCCAAGAAGTTTGGAGTGAATGAATTTGTGAATCCGAAAGATTATAACAAACCAGTGCAAGAGGTTAGTTACATAAATCAATTTAATTTTATGTTTGTGTCTGATCACTTAGAGCCAAGCATTCCCATTTTCCCCATTTTGTCCTTCTCTTCTTTTTTAGTACTTCCATTTAGTGTTGATAATTATCGGCTATCAGCAGCGACTAACGTTTGGCTTTGATTAAAAGGTGATTGCTGAGATGACCAATGGTGGAGTTGATAGGAGCGTTGAGTGCACCGGAAGCATTCAGGCGATGATTTCTGCATTTGAATGTGTTCATGATGTAAGCCTCTTTTGTTGTTTAATTGGATATAATGATAGAATAACATTACCATTCAAATCTAAAATTTACTTTTCTTTGTTTCTGTTCTTTCTAAATTTAGGGTTGGGGTCTTGCGGTACTAGTTGGTGTGCCAAACAAAGATGATGCATTCAAAACCCATCCAATGAATTTCCTGAATGAGAGGACTCTTAAGGGTACCTTCTACGGTAACTACAAGCCCCGCACCGATCTACCAGGTGTTGTGGAGAAGTACATGAACAAGGTAGTTCATATTTCCTTTTCAACCAAATTTGTGGAACCACCCGATGATTTAGCTTATTTAAGTTTCTGTGGCCTTTTCATACGAAGGCCTTAGCTTTATAGGTCGCATTTCCCTTTCTATTTCCGAAACCAATTTTGTGAAACCACCCGATAATGCGGTAAGACTCACCTTGTGTTGATCTTTGCAGGAACTGGAACTGGACAAATTTATCACTCACTCGGTCTCGTTCGCCGACATCAACAAAGCATTCGACTTGATGCTTTCTGGACAGTCCATCCGGTGCGTCATCCGCATGGAGAATTAAGAGAAAAAACTAGTGACTTGTTACTTGTTAATGGAGGGAACTTGTACATCTATCTGCTGTTCATTAAAATAAGTATGGTTACATGGATTTTGAGGGTATTGCAAATTTGGAGAGGATATGGTTTGTGATTTTCCCTACCATTTTTCAATTTATAAACGTAGTTTGCTTCATGTTTTTTCGTTCTCCCTACCAATCTGTCATGTATCTATTCCCTGATTGAAGGATTTAGAGTAAATCGCTGTGTTTCTTTTTTGCCTTAATCCTTAGGGAAAGTACAACCCTACACATAAAAACCGAGGCCCGTATCTTTTGTACACCCTCTCTCAAACTAGTTAAGATCATTCCATCCTAATTTCCTCAAGGACTACTGGGAAACCATCTTTCTTGATTCCCCCAGACTAAATTCACTCGATTCACTAACCCAAGAGATATCCTTGAAACTGATCAAGCCATAACTAATAGGCCGTGCCACAATTAAGCCCAAGCCTCTATTTAATTAGACGGTGGTAATAATTCCATCCACTCACCGCAATACCAATGCATGGAAAACTATCGATGCATGTGCAGTGATGTTCTCTTGATCTTGACCATCAAAACACAAAATAAAGGTTGAGATTTAACTAAATCTCTTAAATTTTTTTTGGTCAAATTTTAACCGCTCACTTGTGAAAGATAAGTGGGAGAGAATTTTTGCTTGTGTAAGTGGTGGATGGGTTGGATGGTTAGCGTCTTCATCTTCAATACTATTTCTTCGATTCAACCCTCCTTTTTCCTTAGTACAACCTAGCGTGAATACAACTTGTAATAAATAAAAAATTAAAAACTACAATGCTTGCATGAATGCACGGGGCAATGCTCTATAACAGATTTTTCTCTCATGTACACGGTACACATGCTATTTACACATCTAGATAAGAACCGTTGGATTGAAAATGAACGGACGAAAAGTATAATTGATATATTTTTTGTTTGAAATCTCTAACTTAAATTCTTGGTATGCTTGGGAGAGACAAAGAAAACGATAAAGACAGAGGGAGGGAGGTTTAAATTCAACATCAGTAGGAGATTAAGTCTATTCTATTGTTTGGTTAAACAAAAACAACGATTCAACAATGTTATGATAACAGTAGCTTTCGATTATAACAATCACAAGATCAGCAATAGCGGGAGGCAAATGGAAGGCAATGCAACTGAATCGACAACCTCCCCATCCCCAAGTTGAGATTTATCCAAGCCCGAAGTAGCCTGTGTCGAAACAATGAACGACTTGTGTTGCAATGCAATACAATGGAGTAGGTCAAGCAAAACAGTGGGGGAAAACCCTCAAACTCGAGCATTCCGAACAAAACTCACAAGGATGTTTAAGTCTAACATTAAGAGCCTCACTGAATTTTGCAACAGAAGAAAATTTCTAACCAAAAAACTTGCGAGTCTCTTAAAGTAGAGGTGTAAAGATAGTGACAGTTTTTATATCACCATTGCCTTCGATCACCAACATAGACACTATCCGGAGTGCTTCCAAATTGAACTGGATCAATAAAATTTGCCAAAACGGAACTCTCTTCAATTGACCCTGCTGAATGGGAAACACTTTGATTCTTTTTCTTTTTCTTTTAGTTTGGTTGTCTATGTATCATGACAATCTTCTTCTCCTGACTTGGCTGTTAATACCTACGAATTTAACAAATAAAGCATGTGAGATCAATTGAAAAAATTTCATGTCTTTGAGTGATTCTAAAGCAAAAGTCATAGAAAATGAATTTACCTTTAGTGGTCCTTTAGTTTTCTCTCACCTTTTCAGCAAGACGGGGGGGCTACGTCATCGGACCAGGCGGGGTAGGCAGTCGTCGATCGGGAGGATGGTTGTTGAGAGGCTGTGGGTGGGTCACCGCCAAACACTTCTTATCTCTCAAACTAAACCTAGCGGGAGTCCCAAAGTATCCAACAGCCCATTCATTCAAACTGCTAAGTATTTCTACAGACAACCTATCACTAGCTATTGGTACATCCATAATTAGTGTGTATCTATGTCGAAGGGCCATGCAAGGTTGGCGGTCATTCATCTGGTGAGGTGGGGAGGGAGCTAGAGTGGGATGCTGGGGCTGCTGAGGTGGGAAGGGTGCTGGAGGACGGTTGTTGGGTGACTGCAGGTGGGTCACCACCACACCCTCTCTGTCTCTCAAACTAAAGCTAGCAGGAGTCCCAAAATATTCAACAGCCCATTAGTTCAAACTGCTAAATATTTCTACAGACAACCTATCACTAGCTACTGGTACATCCATAAATAGTGTGTATCTAATTGTTGACTCAGCTGGGTACAGAGGATATGGATCCATTCAAATAATCATTGACCCTATATCTATATCTCTATAATCTTTAATCCCCGGAATTTCTCCTAATTCTATATGACGCATAATATGATAACCATGTGTTACCATTACTAATTGGTTCAGGTCTTCTCCCGTTTCAACACTAATTTTTTGGGCCAAATTTAATCCTAAGTCTGCGGGATGAACAGTGACGCTCATATTCAAACTTGGCACAGAAACTAAAAATGAATTCCTGTAAAATATTATATGATATTAAACAAATAAATCTCATAACTCAACATTATGTACAATCCTAAAGACATAAATCTTATAACTCAACATTTATGTACAATTCTAAAGACTTACATTATTGTTGATCCGTTTTGTAGGGGAGTTAACAGATTGTAAACCTGAGTTGGGACTTGGTGCCTTAACAGAACAAAAATAAAACTACATTATTAATCATGTATTTCATATTACAGAACAAACTTTTCTGAGACAAAAAACATACCCAACCACCTGATGTTGTAGGTACGCATCCCCAGACGCCATCGCAACAATAGTGCACCAATGAAACAATAAAAAAATCCCAAAATTTTATCATCCGACAGTAAGTACATACAAGAAAACACCAATGTCTCCCCTATGTTAAAATTTTTGCTGAAAAGCAAAGTTTTGCTGGGTTCAGTGCTCATCATTCACTTATGCTTGTAAAACCAACAAAAGGATAATTTTACATTCTCCATAATTATACTTAATGACAATATTCATAGCTAATATAGTAAGTTACCACTAATTGATTGTTCAAAGTATCAATATCCCAATATGAATCTGAATTAATAGACAGTTCCCAAAACTCAGCACCTACAGCATCTGTGAGTCCACAACACTCTCAAATGGGTATATTTTTCAACATATCCAGGCAAACCCAAAATTCGAAACTAAATTTGTACCAAAAAACATTCAAAAGTTAACTACATTCACAAATTCAACCAAAATCAGCAAATATCGAGTACTACCTCAGACGGAATCCCGTTTTTAATACTGTTCTGCTGGTTTATGAACCTTTTAACGGCTACACAGATCCCATCCAGTCTCCAGAGTCCATAGTGAAAATATTGAACCTTTTACTTATTGGTGCAGACAAAAAATCTCTCCAGGCTTTGTGCCTGAAATTCAACATAACAATTTACAATTAATTCCTTCAAAAACAGAATTATAAAAATAAGAGCTCAAAATAATCAAATTACAAAAATTAACAATTATGTCGAAAAACTTGAACCCTTCCTCAGTCAGTCCTTGGTTGATACCCAAAAAATCAGAAGAAAGAAGACCCAAAAAATAATAAAAAATAAACAATTTTTAAATTCAAATCCACCCAAAATACTTAAACTTGGGCATTATCTCGGATCCAAAATGTCCTAAATAAAAACGTAACTTTTTAAATAACAAAACAACAAAAACTCTGCTTGCTTGTTCTCGCATGCTGCAATCTCCTGCCCAGCCAGAAACAAAGGAACTAAGTTCAATTCAGTAGCAATTGGTTTGCAGCGCAAGCTTAGTTAATCATTACACTCGGCTCTTAATCATTGTTTCATCATTCAGCATTACACATGGTTGACAAGTAGCACAAGCTCAAAATCAAATTCAATGATTTCCCACACATATCAGTAATATCAAAAACAACATAAAAATCATCGAATTCGTTCTTCCCTAAATTTTACCAAAATGAAAACAAAAACAATATTTGGAACATGAGAGAAAACCTTAATCTATGATTATACTTAATGCCAATATTCATAGCTAAAGTACTAAGTTACCACTAATTGATTGTTCAAAGAATCAATATCCCAATATGAATCTGAATTAACAGACGGTACCCAAAACTCAGTAGCTACAGCATTTGTGAGTCCCCCAACACTCTCAAATGCATACATTTTTCAACATATCCAGGCAAACCCAAAATTCGAAACTAAATTTGTACCAAAAAACATTCAAAAGTTAATTACATTCACAATGTCAACCGAAATCAGTAAAGAAGAGCAATACTAGCAAATATCGAGTACTACCTCAGACGGAATCCTGTTTTCAATAGTGTTCTGCTCGTTTATGAACCCTTTAATGGCTACACAGATGCCATCCAGAGTCTCCAGAGTCCAGAGTGAACATATCGAATCTTTTACTTAATGGTGCAGACGAAAACTCTCTCTAGGCTTCGTGCCTGAAATTCGACATAACAATTTACAATTAATTCCTTCAAAAACAAATTTATAAAAATAAGAGCTCAAAATAATCAAATTACAAAGATTAACAATTACGTCGGAAAACTTGAACCCACCCTCAGTCAGTCCTTGGTTGATACCCAAACAATCAGAAGAAAGATCCAAAGAAAAATATACGTTCCTAAATTTCTGTTAGGATTTTATCAGAACTTTGTGAAGCAAAATCAAATTCCAATCCAAACTCAAATTCCAAGGTAATCGGAGCATACAATTTTAAAAACATAAAAAGTTATTGAAACCAAACCTATTTAAATTCCAATATAATCCAGAATACCAAATTCGCTTACCTTCAGTCAAGCGGGCTTCGGAAAACGTTGCGGAGACTGGTGGCGCAGGAAGATTCACACGTGTGTAGTGGCGCCCTTCGTCGGATTTGGCTGAAGTGGTGGTAGTGGTGGCGGTGGTCTGCGTGAACTGATGAAGAATGAAGCGGTGGTTTTGTCGTTCGGGGTGTTTGAAAACGTTGAAAAGAGTTGAAGGAGGAAGTTCGCAGGGTGATGGCGAGGTGGGCGAGGTCGACGGTTAGAAGAAACGGCGTCGTGGTTCGGCGAAGGAGGAGAGAGAGGAGACTTTTAGAGAGAGAAGGCAGAATCTTTTAGAGAGAGAATGACAGAAGGAGAAAGGATCGAGCGAGAGGGTAGAAAAAAGTAGGGGAAGGAAGGAAAAAAAAAAGAAGGAAATCTGAGGGACAAAATCAGAATTAGACTAAATATGTGAGGGTAAAATCGGCCGAAAAAACTTTTCAGTTTTAGAATATATTAAATTAAATTTTGTGAATTCTCTCTTTTATTTAAATTTCTCAATAAAACTCTTAGTCTAAATTACACAAAATTATTATAACGATAGGTCGAACCACAATCTCATACTTCATGTTTTGAAAATTACAATATCATACCGCATCTTACAAATTTATTGCAATGTCAAACCTCCATCAGTTTGTCGTTGATTTTTCTGTGAAATGCTAACATGGCTTGGAGAGAGACCCACTCCCTTCTCCAATTGGATAAAAATATTAATAAATTAAAGATAAAATTATTTAAATATTTTTGTAAAAAATTGTGGACCCACCTTACCAACCCATCACCCTCACCCTTTCCGTCTCCCCCAACCTTTCCTCTTTTTCCTTCCATTTGCCCCAACTCGTATCCTAGGCGAGCTTTCCAGCTAGTGATTTTAAGGAGAACTCTGGCAACAAGTACTGTCACCGCCACCACCGTTCCACTGTTCTTGGTGACACGAACCAGACCCACCCAAATTTCACGCTGTTTGTCGTCGTTCATTGCGAATCGAACAAGTGGAATTTCTAAGAATTTGACGCTAGGAAGGCATTCGAACATCCATCCTCACCTTCCTTCCCCCTTCCGTCCATCTCCCATCCCTTCACCAAAAAGGCGTTCAAACAAATTTGGAGGTAGAAGAACCGGGAATTCGAATCGGAAGAGAGGAAAAAACTGAGTTTCAATCACCACCTCCACAGGCACCGTCGACGAGAAAACCACCATCGCCAGCCGATCCTATCAGATCTCGAAATCCTGCTCTTCGTCGAGCTCTCAATATACTCCAACAACGTCATAAAGAGAAGTAATTTTGAATCTAAGATGACTCTAATCTGATTGAGTTGTAAATTTAAATTTATATTCTTTGATTCGTTATTTGAAGATTTTCTAGATTTTAATGGTTTTCACGTGGTGGGTCAAGTGGAGTTTGTTGTAAAATGTTAGTTTGTTTTGTTTTTCTGAAGTTTTTGGGTGGTGGGTTAGGGAAGATTATAAATGTTGATTTGGGTTTAAGTTTGCAGGTCACATTCATATTGATTTGGGTGGTGGAGGGAGGGGTACGGGTGGAAGGGAAAAGAGGATATGGGTCCCACATTCTTTTGCAAAAATATTTAAATGATTTTGTTTTTAAATTTTAATATTTAATTATTTTTTAATCCAATTGGGTTAGGCAGCGGGTTCGCTTTAAGCCACGTCAACATTTAACAAAAAATTGATATAAAAACTAACAGAAAACTAACAAAGGTCTGACATTGAAACAATTTGTAAAATGAGGTATGCCCTTGTAACTTTAAAACATGAGATTTGAGACCCATAGTTGAGGTAGTTTTGTATAATTTACCCAAACTCTTATATTATTGTAAATGATATTTAGCACATGTGTAGTCTTGTAAATTTATAGATTAATTTATGATTATTTTTTACTCTAGTGATTCTTTTTTATTAGACTATGTATTATTTGAAGAACAAGTTTCTCATTTTTCATACTTAAAAATACATCCTACAATTTCCTTTCGCGTTATTCATTTTCTCTGTTGCTGCACCCTCCCTCTTCCCATTAGTAAATTGGCCACAACATATATAAAGTATTTTGTCTTTTTTACTTTCTTTGTTTAGAAGTTCATTACTTGCAACATATGTGCAGTTTAATTTAAGCTTTTTGTTTATTGATCTTCTAATACCTCATATTGTAGAAATAAATAACAAACGGTTAAGTAGCATTACGGTTAGAATTACTCATTACAAGCGACAAGTGTGCCTTCTTGAAAATGGGTTCTAAATCTTCTGGCACTGATGTATAGCAAGATGTGGTGGCATCTGTCCGTTTGAGCAACTTAATCTGATGGGAGCTGTTTAGTTTATGATCAGATTTTTAAGGTACGTGTTCCAATCACCCTATTCTGGCTCTAGAAATCCATGATCCCACAATTTCTCCGAACTATGTATCTGAAAGGGTGTTTCACTTGAGAATGGATAGTTGTCTAAAAAACATTTTGATGAGTAATATAGAGAAAATTTGTCACATGTTGTCGATACAACATATCGAGATAAGTCTAGCATGTATTACATCAAAGATTTAGTAAGCACAAAAAAAGACCTGTACCAAATATTCAAAAGATCCTCAAAAAACTTTCACATGTATATTTTCCAAACTTGGGTGGTCCTGCGACCTCCTTGGTCCCTATTTCCACCCGCCCCTGCTTGAGAGGTCCCCTATAAATATCTCAGATTTTGCCTTTGTTTTCGTCTTTCTTTCAAAAACTTCTAAACCTTCCTTCAAGCTTTCGACTTCCCTGCTTAGTGACATAGAGCCATCAATCAAAATGGAACACAAGAAATATCTAATGCCACTAATCAAATTGGTACACAATAAATATTAAATGATATGGAGAAGCGAGTATAACTTAACCAAAGAGGCATACCACGCAAGCATCAGATTCAGTAACTTTCATTTGTTTGTGCCCTTCACTTCTAGATAAAGCTTGGACATGCCTCTTGTTGAGTGAGATATTTGATGGTTCTTCAACATTAGTATACCTGAATACAAACATCAAAACTGTAACAGCTCATACAGAAAAATGAAATATAATAAAATTTTCTTGGGTTGGGGTGAGAATTCTACTTGATTCCCATAGAAGGTGAGGCTTTTCTTAGCAAGTAAGATGTATCACGACTATCTTCTTCTCCTCACTTGGCTGTTAAAACCTACGAATTTAACAAATAAAGCATGTGAGATTAATTAAAAGCATTTCATGTTTTTGAGTGATTCTAAAGCAAAACTCATAAAATAATAATAATAATAATAATAATAATAATAAATAAATAAATAAAGAATAACCTTAAGCAGTACTTGAGTTTTCTCTGACCGTTCAGCAAGTCGGGGGCTACGTCGTAGGACCAGGCGGGGTTGGCGGTCGTTGATCTGGTGCGGTGGGGAGGTTAGTGGAGGGAGAGGCGGAGGGGGACCTGTAGATGAATTTGGAGGATGATATTGTTGGGAGGCTGCGGGTGGGTCACCGCCACACGCTTTTTATCTCTCAAACTAAACCTAGCAGGTGACCCAAAATATCCAGCAGCCCATCCATTCAAACCGCTTAGTATTTCTACAGACAAACTATCACTAGCTATTGGTACATCCATAAATAGTGTGTATCTTCGTCGGAGGGGCGGGCAGGGTTGGCGGTCGTTCGTCTGGTGAGGTGGGGAGGGAGCCAGAGTGGGGTGGTGGGGCTGGTGCGGTGGGAAGGGTGGTGGAGGGGGACCTGTAGATGAATCGGGAGGATGGTTGTTGGGAGACTACGGGTGGGTCTCTGCCGCACGCTCTTTATCTATCAAAGTAAACTTAGCGGGAGTCCCGAAGTATTCAACAGCCCATTCGTTCAAACTGCTAAATATTTCGACAGACAACCTATCACTAGCAATTGGTACATCCATAAATAGTGTGTATCTAATTGTTGACTCAGCTGGGTATAGAGGATATGGATACATTCCCATAGCCATTGATCCTATATCTATATCTCTATAATCTTTAATTCCCGGAATTTCTCTTAATTCTATATGACGCATAATATGATAACCATGTGTTACCATTACTAATTGGTTCAGGTCTTCTCCCGTTTCAGCACTAATTTTTTTAGCCAAATTTGAAGAAGCTGCCATGTCCGATTTCTGCAGCAAAGTAGAAGTGCACCTTCTCCTCTCTTCAATCAGTTTGCTCTTAACTAATAATAGGTCTTAGTCCAAAGAATAGAGCACGTACAAATTGTGAGAGTAGAGGCCACTTTATATACAACATAATCCTAGCCAAGTATTTATAAGAATTCCCCTATTAGAATCCATATAGACAACCAATTCATTACACATAGTGTTTCAGCATAACAGGGGTTACAAATCCATTCCCAATAAGACTTTCTATCTAATCTTGAATCAAATAACTTAATTCGTAGATTCATACTCATGCTTATATTCTAACATCCTTTGATTGATAGCGCTTAGTTTAGATGTTATGCATTTTTCTTCCAATTAAGCATCACCTTATGAATGTGAAATTTAGTTACTTGGTTATATGGTTCTTACTAATTGTACTTATGTTTGCAATCAGACATGAATTTTTGAATTGCTAATTGCACTTTAAAAAATGAACCACTTTGCCAAGAACCGAATAGAAGGGCTTCCTCTGTTATTGCATTGGAAACGTACTGTGGCCGCAAACTTCCGTCTAGGATGGAATTGACGAAAATCTACACCGTTGAGGTAAGAAAATGACATAAATTAAAGTGCATTTGTTTTTCCTTGGTGTATCGGTCCGCGGAATATTCAAATGACATAAATCATAAATTTTGTTTTTCCTTCATTTCAACTAGTTCTGCACCCCTGTGCAATTAAACTACCAAATCTTTATATATACAGCCAACAACCCAAATTTGGGGTCACGGATTCACCAAAAAATATTTGGACAAAATGCTCTCAAAACAAAAAAGTTTAAAAGCAGTTCAAAATAATGCATCAAATAATATAGAGGTATTGTCGTCATATAAACAGTGTTTTTTAGTTTTTTTGTACAGTGTTCTTTTTTTAATTTTTTATAATTTGTACCTCACAATGGGTTAGCAATAATTTGATTCAATCAATTGTTCATTAAATATTATTTTCTGTATTTTTAAACACGTTCAAAACATCTTAACATGAGTGTAGTGCCGGTTATGAAAAAAAGTCTTTCGCACGTGAATAATAATGTGATTTAACTAGTTGTCAAAATTTTTTTTTTTTGAACAAATGATATTATCTACACTAAGGAAGAAGGAGGTGGGCTTAACCTCATAATGAGCTGACAATAATGTGATTCAATCAGTTGTTTATTAAATATTGTTTTCTCTATTTTTAAACACGTTCAAAATATCTTAAGTGATGCGTAGTGCCGGTTATAAAAAAAGTATTTCACACGCACATAATAATGTGATTCAATTAATTGTCAAATGATTTTTTTTAACAAACGATATTATCTGCACTAAGGGGGAGGGGAGTGGACTTAACTTCACAATGGGCTAGCAATAATGTGATTCAATCAGTTGTTTATTAAATATTATTTTCTCTATTTTTAATGTAAATTCAATAGAATGTAGATGGAAATTAAAAGACCGATTTTATTATGTGGATTCAGCTGCTTTAATTGGTTTATGAGGGTTTTTTTTAGCATGGTCTAATATTATTCATTTAGTCCAAATATTTGACTTTCTTTTTGTCATAAAAAAAGATATTGAAGCAATTCATGCATATAAATATATAAATGTGTAAGTCGCGCGTAGCACGCAATAATTCAAAAATTATTTTTTACACACGGGCGTAAGTGCATGCACGGAGGCTAGTTAAGAAGAATACTTGCCTTTGTTTGCTTCGCTTCAACTAGTCCTGCATAGATACCAAAATCCAAAGGTACCAAGGTCAAACTCTTGGGAAAAAAATTGTGCAAAAGCCACTGTTTTCTCTATTTCAAACACGCTCCTCTAGTCCATACTACCCATCCATACCCCCCACCCCATAGCCTCTACCTACCCAGCCACACAACCAACCATCTAATCTCAAGCGCAGCCGCCCCATCACCAAATTCCATTCATTAGCAGATTCAGATAACCCAAACCATCACACAATTGATAAATTCATTCTCAGAGTGGAGTGTATTGCAGTTCGTTTCTTCTTTTTTTGTAGTTCTTCTTTTTGTTTTAGGTGAAGTTTTATCTGAACTTTTGGGTCGCTGGAAGAGACAGTTTCCCTCTCAATTGAAATTGTAAAATGAGAACTCCTTTGGCGGAATTTGAACTCAAAAATTAGAGCCCCAATTTCCCTGAGGTTTTCCATGCGTCAATTGTTGATTTATGGGCGTCAAGTTGACAAACGCAAAAAAAATCGAATTCCCATCCCTCAAATCCGACTTGTACCTAATTTCCGACTTATTTTTCCACATCCAAACACACTGTTAGGGAATTTATTGTTTCTTCTTATTCGCCAAAGGGGCAAAGTATACATAAAAATAAGAAATAAAATATTTAAACCTAAGTTAAATGTCACAACCTTATTCAACAAGGAATGAATTCCTATTCGCCAAGCAATATCCTTATGTGTATATAAACAACTGACTTGAGTCCTTTTGGTTGGCATTCCGACTAAAACTGTCATGTATCTGTCCCTACCGAGTCCTTCTGTTTGGTTGCATTTGATATCTCTCATGTTCCTCTGTTTGTGTAGGTGAAAAGGGTAGGGCCAAGCTTGTAGCTAGCTCCCAACCTATTTATACAGTGAAAGTATGTAAGCAGACAACACAACCGTGCTTCTAAGAGCATCTCCAATCTTCCAAATGGGATTGTAAAGCAACGTTTACATTTCCCGCAGCCGGAAGTTGTTCCAGTCTCGGTGCTGTATAAGTTGCAAATTTTGCCACTCACCGGAAAATGCAGGTAAAGATGCATAATGTGGGCTCCTCAAAGGAAAAAGAAAAGAAAGGTTCACGCGCAAATATGCCTAATACTCGCCAAACAAGCGATAGTTGGAGGCCTATATATTTGGAAGGTCAAGATTCATGCATACATTAATCCAAAGTTTGTAAATAATCGAATAAATACCATTTGAAAAAAATAATAATAAAAAAAAGAATAAAAAAACAGACCCCTTCACATATAGGCATGACATTTGTTCATCCATCTACCAATTTTTTTTTCCTTTTAATTCTCACACAAAACACTTCCTCATTCAAATTTTTTCTAGGCTTTCTTCAACCTTCTTCCACATCTCCTCATTCAAAAAAATTGATCGAATTGTGCGGAAAAAGTTATGTTAACAAAAAACCAAATAAATAGTAAAAAAGTTAAGATTAAAAAAATCTACCCCGGGGTGGTGGTGGCGGTGGGGTTGAGGAAGTGCCGGCTTTTTCACCGGGGGCGATGGTGGTTACGTTGAGTGACTTGGTTCTATTAAAAATCAAAGGACTTTAGTTGCATTAGCCTGAGGGAGGCTGGTTCAAACATGAAACAGCTTATTTGACATACGTAAAATCTTTACAGATCCATCTTAAAAAGAACAGTCAAATATATATATCAGTTTTCGGTGATGAATTTTTATTAGTTACATGAGTTAATCACGACTTCATCAAATGTGCATACAAGATTATTATTGCTGACCAATATGTGAACTCGTTGAAGGCTCATCAATTTTCACTGCCTCTGCATTGCCATGCAAACCTTTACCAACCCTCTCGTTCTTCCTTATTATTTCGTCGATATGAACATCGTCGTCAATTGTCAACACCACAGCTTTCGACCCATGCGGACCTTCTACGATGTCTTCCTTCACCTTCCGATGTTCATTGACGTTAACGATTTCGGTATCAGATTGGACACCTGAACTCTTTACTTTTCCATGCAAACCCTCGTGACTAATTGTCTCATTCTTCCTTATCTCCTCGTCGATATGGACATCATCCTCAACCGACAACAGCACGGCTTGGGGTCCGTTGGGACCTTCGACAATGGCTTCCTTGATCTTCCGGTGTTTGTCGATGTGAATGAAGTCGGTTTCTTGGATTGTCTTCTTCTTTCTCCTCTTGATGTAACAGAGTAGGGCAACTGCAAGGAATGCAAGGAAGAAAACGGAACCTAATGATATGAACACAATGACTATGACGGTGGGATGATTGTCCGGGGTTGGTGATGGTGGCAATTGCGGTGGCGGAGGGCGTACGTGAGGTGGCGGCGGTGGCCTAAATGGCTTATGTGGTGGTGATGGGGTTGAGGGGCTTGGAGGCTTTGCCCCCGGGGGTGGTGGTGGTGGGATTGATGGATGTGGCGGCTTTGCTGACGGAGTTGGCGGTGGGGTTGATTGACTTGGTGGTTTTGCTGATGGAGGTGGTGGTGGGGTTGAGTGACTTGGAGGCTTTGCTGACGGAGGTGGTGGTGGGATTGATGGACGTGGTGGCTTTGCTGACGGAGTTGGTGGTGGGGTTGATTGACTTGGTGGTTTTGCTGATGGAGGAGGTGGTGGGGTTGAGTGCCTTGGAGGATTTGCCCCCGGGGACGGAGGTGGTGGAGGGAAAAATGGGAAGTAGTAGCTATTTGGATTGGCCATCTTGTTTGTAACTTAAAGTCTGTAACGTGGTAGATGAGAATTGAATTGTTGTGGAAAAAGTGGTGCATTTGAAAAGCCTATTTGTAGCAAAGAGTTTATACTAAATTAAAAGTAAGAGTTCATTTTTTAATGTTAGTGACTTAACTCTCATTCTAAGATTTGGAGCTGGAAAAGGGGTTTGTTTGCATTCCAAAACACTTCTCGAAGTTTTCTTGTTTCTCTTATATTGCAATTCCTCCACCAAGGTGATATAGTTTTTTAGTTTGCTGAGTGTGTGTGTGACACAAGGCCTTTGTCCAAATGGATTTCCATTCTTGGGTAAAAATGGGACTAGTTGTAGGGCCTACTTCACATCGATTTTCAATGATCTGAATCGTTTATTTTGCAAGTCTCGATTCATAGATCATCCTTGCAAAAATTCAATTCAATCTCAAACCATTTGCATATTTAATTATCACAAGAAAATGTCATTGTTTCTTGTAGAACAAAGTGTCAGTTTCTTTGAACTCTTAATTAGATGCCTCAAATATTTCTGATTTTGTTAATATTTTGCAAGGATGATCTATGAGGTGCAACTTGAAAAATACATGGTTCGGATTGTTAAAGTTCGATGTGGTGTGGACTCCACAACTAATTCGCATTTAAAAATAAATAAATATAGATCGTTAAAGTTCGATGTGATTAACCTTAATATTTATCATTTTGTGCTTATTTTACTCAAGTGTTATGATCTCCAATTGACAAATTAAAAATTCAAACTCCAAGTACTAAAGTTTAGCACAAAAGAAAAATGGGGTTTCAGAAAATTGAAAGTTCCAACATTTCAATCAATAATTCCACTCTTTGGTGAACAAAGAGACATTTCACAATATGCAATGTATTAAACAAGATCAAATTACTAGTTGATGCCATCACACAATTTATACAAAGTAATCACACAAACCAAAAAAAAAAAAAAAAAAGCATTGGTTCAATTGGGGCAGCCCAGCTATCCATGATGTAGGGCCTACTTCGTATCGATTTTCAATGATCTGAATTGTTTATTTTGCAAATCTCGATTCATAGATCATGCTTGCAAAAATTCAATTCAATCTCAAACCATTTGTCTATGTAATTATCACAATAAAATTTCATTGTTTTTTGTAGAACAAAGTGTCAATTTCTTTGAACTCTTAATTAGATGCCTTAAATATTTTTTATTTTATTAATATTTTGCAAGAATGATCTATGAGGTGCAACTTGAAAAATACATGGTTTGGATCATTAAAGTTCAATGTAGTGTGGGCTCCACAACTAATATGCATTTTAAAAAAATAAATAGAGATCGTTAAAGTTCGATGTGATTAACCTTAATATTTATCATTTTGTGTTTATTTTAAGGAAAACTAATGAAAATGGCTTGAAAACTTTGAGTTTTAACGATAAGAACAAAATAAAGAGTAAAGTGAACAGTACCATAATTGACTTTTAGTGTAAAAATGTGGTTTTTTGTTAAAGTGAACAGTACCTGCGGATTTTTCGTTAAAACTCCCATTATTTTACTCTTATGATCTCCAATTGAGAAATCAAAATTCAAACTCCAAGTACTAAAGTTTAGCACAAAAGAAAATTGGGGTTTCAGAAAATTGAAAGTTCCAACATTTCAATCAATAATTCCACTCTTTGGTGAACAAAGAGACATTTCACAATATGCAATATATTAAACAAGATCAAATTACTAGTTGATGCCATCACACAATTTATACAAAGTAATCAGACAAAGCAAAAAAAAAAAAAAAAAAAAAAAAAAAAAAAAGCATTGGTTCAATTGGGATAGCCCAGCTATCCATGATGTAGAGCCTATTTCGTATCGATTTTCAATTATCTGAATCGTTTATTTTGCAAGTGTCGATTTATAGATCATCTTACAAAAATTCAATTCAATCTTAAACCATTTGCATATTTAATTATCACAATAAAATTTCATTGTTTCATGTAGAATAAAGTGTCAATTTCTTTGAACTCTTAATTAGATGCCTCAAATATTTCTGATTTTGTTAATATTTTGCAAGGATGATCTATGAGGTGCAACTTGAAAAATACATGGTTCGGATCGTTAAAGTTCGATGTGGTGTGGGTTCCACAACTAATTCGCATTTAAAAATAAATAAATAGAGATCGTTAAAGTTCGATGTGATTAACCTTAATATTTATCATTTTGTGTTTATTTTACACAAGTGTTATGATCTCCAATTGACAAATTAAAATTCAAACTCCAAGTACTAAAGTTTAGCACAGAAGAAAATTGGGGTTTCAGAAAATTGAAAGTTCCAACATTTCAATCAATAATTCCACTCTTTGGTGAACAAAGAGACATTTCACAATGTGCAATATATTAAACAAGATCAAATTACTAGTTGATGCCATCACACAATTTCTACAAAGTAATCACACAAACCAAAAAAAAAAAAAAAAAAAAGCATTGGTTCAATTGGGCAGTCCAGCTATCCATGATATAGGGCCTACTTTACATCGATTTTCAATGATCTGAACTGTTTATTTTGAAAATCTCGATTCATAGATCATTCTTGCAAAAATTCAATTCAATCTCAAACCATTTGTCTATTTAATTATCACAACAAAATTTCATTGTTTCTTGTAGAACAAAGTGTCAATTTCTTTGAACTCTTAATTAGATGCCTCAAATATTTCTGATTTTGTTAATATTTTGCAAGGATGATCTATAAGGTGCAACTTGAAAAATACATGGTTCGGATTGTTAAAGTTCAATGTGGTGTGGGCTCCACAACTAATTTGCATTTTAAAAAAATAAATAGAGATCGTTAAAGTTCGATGTGATTAACCATAATATTTATTATTTTGTGTTTGTTTTAAGGAAAACTAATGAAAATGGCTTAAAAACTTTGAGTTTTAACGATAAAGACAAAATAAAGAGTAAAGTGAATAGTACAAGGTTTGACTTTTTAGTGTAAAAATGTGGTTTTTCGTTAAAGTGAACAGTACCTGCGGATTTTTCGTTAGAACTCCCATTATTTTACTCAAGTGTTATGATCTCCAATTGACAAATTAAAATTCAAACTCCAAGTACTAAAGTTTAGCACAAAAGAAAATTGGGGTTTCAGAAAATTGAAAGTTCCAACATTTCAATCAATAATTCCACTCTTTGGTGAACAAAGCGACATTTCACAATTTGCAATATATTAAACAAAATCAAATTTATACAAAGTAATCACACAATTTGTTAATATTTTGCAAGAATGATCTATAAGGTGCAACTTGAAATATACATGGTTCGGATAGTTAAAATTCAATGTGGTGTGTGCTCCACAACTAATTCGCATTTAAAAAAAATAAATAGAGATCATTAATGTTACATCCCGGCCCGAGCCCCTACCACATCCCAGGCTCGACTTCACCGTAGCACGATATTGTCTTCTTTGGGTCCTGATCACGCCCTCATGGTTTTTGTTTTTGGGAACTCACACATGAACTCCCCAATAGGTCACCCATCATGGGATTGTTCTCACGTGAACTCACTTAACTTCGAAGTTCCTACGGAACCCGAAGCCAGTGAACTCCCAAAAGACCTGGTTCTAGGTAAAGATAGGAATATACATATAAAGCTTACATGATCCGCTCCCCTGGGCGATGTGGGATCTTACAATCTACCCCCCTTAGGGGCCCGACGTCCTCGCCGGCACACTACCGGCCAGGGATCTGCTCTGATACCAAATTGTCACATCCCGACCCGGTCCCCCATCACATCCCAAGCTTGACTCCACCGTAGCACGATATTGTCCGTTTTGGGTCTCGACCACACCCTCATGGTCTTGTTTCTGGGAGCTCACATGAGAACTTCCCAGTGGGTCACCCATCATGGGATTGCTCTCGCGCAAACTAGCTTAACTTTGGAGTTCCTACAGAACCTGAAGCCAGTGAGCTCCAAAAGACCTCGTGCTAAGTAGAGATGAGAATATACATATAAGGCTTACAGGATCCACTCCCCTGGGCGATGTAGGATCTTACAGTTAAAGTTCAATGTGATTAACCTTAATGTTTATCATTTTGTGTTTATTTTACTCATGTGTTATGATCTCCCATTGACAAATTAAGATTCAAACTCCAAGTACTAAAGTTTAGCACAAAAGAAAATTGGGGTTTCAGAAATTTGAAAGTTCCAACATTTCAATCAACAATTCCACTCTTTGGTGAACAAAGAGACATTTCACAATATGCAATATATTAAACAAGATCAAATTACTAGTTGATGCCATCACACAATTTATACAAAGTAATCACACAAGGCCAAAAAAAAAAAAAACAAACAACAAAAAAACAAAAAAATAAATAAAGCATTGGTTCAATTGGGGTAGCCCAGCTATCCATGATGGATTCGGATGGCATCGATCCGTTATCCTTCCATTTCCAAGATTAGGGGTAATCGTTGCTCTGTGAAACCAGCCTTACGCGGTTCACTCCACTCTAGAAATCGAATTGCTAGTTGATGCCATCACACAATTTATACAAAGTAATCACACAAAGCAAAAAAAAAAAAAAAAAGCATTGGTTCAATCGGGGCAACCCAGCTATCCATGATGGATCCGGATGGCACCGACTCGTTATCCTTCCACTGCCAAGAGCGGGGGGTAATCGTTGCTCTGTGAAACCAGCCTTACGCGGTTCCCTCCACTCTAGAAATCGTGTAGCCTAGAGCCTTCGCTCAAGCCGCACAACTCAACTCCTAGCTTGGAATGGGCAGGCCGGAATATAGCCACTGTAAACCCGGACAGCTAACACTGAACCAATGTTCCAACACCTCAATGCCCCCACTTGGGTTACAAGCTTGCGTTACTAAGCTCGACGATTATTCATCCTTGTGCTGGTATTATAAAGAATAGTTTTGCACTTCACTTGCCCAATGTGGGACTGTTTAACTAGCTTAAATTTATTTATGTATTTTGGAAAATTTTAATTATTGTTATAAAAGAGAGGGATAATTCAAAACTATTATAATAATTTAACTGAGGGGAGTTTCGAACTCATGACGCATGGAAAAAAACCCAATGCCTGCTCCATTAAGACATTGAATCTACATGCTACTAGCTTCAATATATGAGTATGCATCAAAGGTCTATTTGTAAGCTCAACATGTTGGGCATTGTGCAAGTTAAATATGCAATTGAATCACCATGTTCAAGCATAAAGACAGATTTCTAGTTGCTCGACAAATACTTCTTTGGTCTTCAATATGTTGTTGTAGGCAATGGAGCGACGATACGCGTATGACATTTTAGGTGGCTTCCAAGGCCGAATACATTCAAAGTGTTATCAGTGGCACCAGTTTCGTAGAAACATATGAGGGTGCAGGAACTAATTGATCCGGTAAGCAAGTCTTTGAGCCTCGAAGTTTTATCTGCATTATTTTTGGAGGTGAGAGATGAATCTTATACGCACTATGCCTATTAGTATTTGTATGCCAGCGGATTGTTTAATATGGAACTTTCATGAGTGGGGATTCTTCACGGTTAAAAGTGGTTATAATATTGCTAGGAAGCTTGTGCAATCCCCATCACTTCGTGCTTCTACCTCTAAATCCAAAGGTAATCCTTATGCGACACTATGGAAATTTGTATGGAAGGTGATAATCCCTCCCAAGGTGAAGGTATTTGTTTAGAAAGCTAGTCGGTGCATTCTCCCGACTAATACATAGATTAACCTTGATATTTATCATTTTTGTGTTTCTTTTATTCAAGTGTTATGATCACCAATTGACAAATTAAAATTCAAACTCCAAGTACTAAAGTTTACCACAAAAGAGAAATGGGTTTCAGAACAATGAAAGTTCCAACATTTCAATCAAATAATTCCACTCGTTGCTGATCAAATTACTGATTACCTAACAAATGAACAAAACAAGCATTGGTTCAATTGGGGCAGACCAACTATCCATGATGGAACCAGATGGCACCGACCCATTATCCTTCCACTACCAAGAGTAGCAGGTTGTCGTTGCTCTGTGAAACCAGCCTTACACGATTCTGTAACGACCTGTCCCTAAAAATTATGATTTTTATAATTTAAAAACGTGAATTTACGAAATTGCCCTTCAAGGCATATACGTTGACTTATGTTGACCACCTTGTTATGTCATGTAATATTCATTTTTTTGGTGTATCCTCATAGTATTTGTTGCTACGAACGTGTGGGCGCAAACGGAACGCAATTTGGAGTTATAACGAAGAAGTTATTAACGAACATAATCGAGGACAAAATGGTCAATTAATCATTTTCTAGAAGGCTCCAGATTTTCGGAGCAAAATCTAGGAAGCCACGTGTGTGACCTAGATTGAAAGAAAGGAGAGGGAAATGAAGGAGGAGAGAAGGAGGGGAACCAGCTGTGTTCCCCTTGACTCGCGTAATGACTAGATTTCCTTGGGGTTTCCCGATGGCTTTTAGTCTAATTTTCCGGCTTTCTTCAACCTTCCATCACCATGAAACCTCACCACAAAACCCCAGCACCCAATTCTAACCAAACCTGACAAATTTTAGCCCCGATGTGGTAAGAAAACCCACCTACGGGTTCAGATGGGTCTCGTCCTTGAATCACCATTTGTGAAATTATTTCTATTGATCTCTACCACCATTAGACTCTCCTTGAACCCAAGAATAAACCCCAACCAACCATGGAGGCAGCGGAGCACTGGAGAAGTTGAATCGAAGGCATCCATTTCTAGGGTGTCCAGCGGGGTCAAGAGAAATTGAGGCTTTTCCCAGTTGAATTGGCCTTAGTAACGGCGTGTTGGAGAGAATGATCACATTTTCAATCATTCGAGCAGCTTTCGGGTAATGGAAAACTAGAGATAGAATAGAGGCACATGATCCCGGTGTCAGGTCACTTCGGCTTAGTTATCTTTGAGTTTTCTCAGTACAGGTATCATTTCTTTGTTTGTACCTTTTCATAATAATTCTTTTCCTATTATTCTTGAGTAGTTGTATGCTCTGAACACGATTTTGTTTTGGTTTAATCCGTTCTAGTTACGTATTTTTAATGGTAAGCATGCTTTTAATGACTTCATCACCCTCGAGTGTCGACCAGTACGTGCCTACTCTGATATTAAGGGATATCGAGATTGGGGCGTGTCAGATTCCCTTTGCTCTCGAAATCGTGTAGCCTAGAGCCTTCGCTTGGAATGGGCGAGCCTTGAATAGAGCCACTCCAGACCCGAACAACTAACGTTGAACCAATGTTCCAACACTTCAATGCCACCACTTGGGTTACAAGCTTGCGTTACTAATCTTGGCGATTATTCATCCTTCTGCTGGTATTATGAAGAGCAATTTTGTACTTCATTTTGCCTACGTGGGACTGTTTAACTAGCTTAAATTTATTTATTTATTATAGAAAATTTTTATTATTTTTAAGAGGAAGGGTAGGGTTCAAAACTATTATAATAATTTGGACGAAGGGAAGTTTCGAACCGGTTATTTATGAGTATGCATCAAAGGTCTCTTTGTAAGCTCAACTTTTGGGCACTGTGCATGTTCAGATAAGCAACTGAATCACCATGTTCAGGCATACGGACAGATTTCTAGCTGCTCCACAAGTACTTCTTGGCCTTCAATATTTTGTTTTTCAAGATAAAAGATGGGAAGTAAAGTTCACAAGGACATGCATTGACTTGAATCATGATTGAATGGACCTGGTGATGCATATCTGTGTCTCATTCGGAGGAGAGACTCGTGTAACCAGAGAGGCAAATATATACTAAACAGTTGATACACTATTTGAACACATATCATTAATTAGATCGACAATGCCACTAAGACTGTAATGGTTGCAAGAGAGAATCTCTCCTCAATCCGACATCAAATTATAATATGATTGAACTCGGAACACTACTCTGATATGTCATGTGGTATACCATCATAAACAACAAATTTTCGTTCCACTGCTCACTCTTCCAATACATAAAAATTGAGGAGGCTTTGATAACATCATAACATTGGGTCCACTATTTCCAGTACATACTTATGGGAAGTATTTGGCCCTTCTTTACAATTATTAAAGTGTGCAACAATCAAATAAAATGTATAAGTTGTGTTAAAAGATGTAAATAAAGCAAGTGATTAAGCAAGTCATGCCCTCCTTGGAGCTGCCACGACTGCAAATCCACCTCTGGCACATCAACTAAAAATTCAATGAAAGAAGAAGCTCATCTACCGTAAAACATGGCGGACGCCTGGCAGACCAATTTGTACACTTTCCTTCATCAGTTCATCCCCAAACTCGGATTGATTTTGGCCAATTGTAGAAACTTCTATTTCTGTTTCACTTTGGAAAAAGATGCTTTCACAAATGGACTTTACAAGCACTTGTTATAACTTGCAACTACTAGCTAGACCTCATGAACACATACTACAGCAACGCAACTTCATCACAACTCCCCCATTTAATTTGGATTGTGGTTCTTAATCTTCACTAACTGACCGTGGGGAAACAATACTACACAAAACGACAAACAAGAAGTTTCTGAGAGGCAAAGTTCAACTTACGGGCAGGATGACAGGATCTCTCTCACTTTTTCGATCTGATGCTGAAGAGTGACACTAGGAGCTTGTTGATGCAAGCAGCAAAAGAAGGAAGCATATTAGCGGCTCTACACTTCATTTAAGGGAAACCTGATTCCCGGGTAGCAGGTTCAAGAGAATTTCATTCCACATATCAGGTACGCCAGGTAGGCACCAATGGCTACAATCAGGGACTGATGGATTATCGCTCCAGGTACCCACATGCCCATCACTACGGAATGATAACATAGGTGTAACGTGTAGAATTGTCACAGGAACCTTCATTTTTTTCACAATCTTTATAATGATGTCCGAAATTGTGCTTCGGTCCTTTCCCCATGAGCTTGACCAAGGGTGTTGAGTCACTTTGCACGAATTGTGCTTTCGGCCACTGGTACATATACAGAATCACCAGCAGTCAATTACATCAGCTTATTTGCATCTCAACTCAGGAGCAAAATGGATAATTAAATATGTACCAGAATTTAAAAGATTTAGCTTCTACAAAGAAGAAAATAGGACAACTTTATATATTGCTTCAGATCAGCCAATTAAACCGGCAGTTTCATGATTAACAATTAACTAAAGCATTTAGAGGCCAATAAAGACTTGAAATTCCTTGCTACCCAAACACATTAAATCAAATTAAAAGTAGGAAAAAAATAAAAAATACAAGCAACCTTTTATTTCTGTAAATAGTTTGTTAAGTTCCATCTTCCATGAAGATTTTTAGCAAAAAATGTCCATTAAATTACAACTACTTGGGACTAGCACTGGATGTATCATGGCACATTATTTTCACGAGACGTAAATAGCAAAGCAACATGGGGAATTATAGAATGCTTTAATAATATAGTATCGATACATGGAACAAAACAAGATACTCCCTATTTTTAAAGGGAAGCCAGAAGAATAAAATAAATTTTTTCATGAAACACAAGTAGGAGATGCTAACTAATAGCCAACTGTATCGCCGACAAGAATAGATTTGGTAGAGCTAGATGCAATCAAACCCCAACAGCCTTAGACACTAAAATCATTGGCAGCAAGTATCATAACAAATAAAATAAATGATGCACCTCCAATGCGATGACTCAAAAGTCCTGAAGAATACACTTGTCCTATTTGTGTTGACCATGGTCTCAACCCAAGACGACCAAGTGTTTAAAGCTATCCTGAACCCCGTGGTGATTGGCATTCCAAGCTTCAGAGATTTACCCACTTGAAAATAGCAGCCCCTGTACAAAAAATGTTAAACTTACTTTTTTTTTTTCATTTTTTTTTTTTTTTGAGAAAGCATGGAAAGCTGATTAAGAAGTCGATTGTATGTTGAGCAAGCAATATCAATCAAGAATTCAGGTGCATACATCAAGACAAGATATACTGGTTGACAAGGAAGGAAAACAGAACACTTTTATCTTACATCAGAATGCCCAACATGCAATCACATATCCACTTGCACAAACAATCATAATCACGTGAAAAGGCAAAGTGGAGTGAGAGAACGAGGGATCCATCTGCATAACACTACTACAGGCTGCACAATGTTTTGGGAATTGCATCCTTTTTCTTTTTGGGGTCTGAAATGTATACTGAAGCAGCAGTATTTTGGTGATAGTAACTAGTACGTACTCTACCTAAGAAGTTGATCAAGCAAATTGGACTTGAAGTCGAATGTCAACATAACCGTCATTTATGCTTTGTACCCATCATTTATGATCTAACATGTATTTTTTATTACAATTCCATACCCCTTTCCCCAACTGGTGAAAGTTTTTTAAGCTAAAACATAAGCATAAATGTCTACAAATTATACAATAATCATGGCTTCCATGGAGTTTGTATCAGCAAACTTCAACCAAGATCTTGGCCACACCCGTAGTAGGGATCTTCTACCTCTCTAGTAAATTAGACTTCTGAAGGGGCACTAACATGCATGGGGAATTTAAACCATTCTATAAATAATAAGTACCATGCATGCAATAAAGATGAATACATTCTAATCCACTGCTTGCATTAGTCAACATTTATACGATCAAGCATGGAGTATGAATGCACGATGCACAAGCTGTTAACGGTGAAGACTCTGGAACTGAATGTTGGAGGGTGCGTGGATTGAAGATAAATGTAAAGTAACTGAATGGAGGGGAAAAGACATAGACAAATGCATCCGGTAAATAGAGAATCATGAAGCAAGTTTTTAAATGTTTTTAATGTCAGAAAGCATTCTACAACAATAACTGAAATTAGACAACGCTCAGAGATTAAGAAAACTCACATGTCAAAAAGTTTGCTTGGTGTCCACCAGTGACCTGAATTGAAAATCAAAATATCAGAATCGATCCATTCTCGGCTAATGTCATCCAACTTGTCAACTCTGAGAGTTGATTTAACCCTCTTTGGTGATCGGATTGGAACTGAAGCAGGCTGTGCTAGGAAAACTGACCGATAGAAATCAATTCTGAGGTCAAATGAACTAAAGTGTACCGATAAGAATCTAATCTGCTTAGTGATTTTTTTCCCATTCACTTCGTAAACACTCTTCTTATCCTCCACCCCTGTCATGAGTAAACATATCAAAGACTCCCACTGTGTTCTACTCAACGAATCGCCAACAAAAACAATCCTCTTCCACGAAGTTTTTCAAGAACCGCCCGCACATCAAACCTAGGAATATCACAATTCTTTGGCTTCCACCTCCACTTGGCATAACCTCTGTCTTTCCGCCCATTAGCAAAGCAATTAAATCCAATTTCTGCAAATGGGCATTCTGAGGCATTGTACAAAGGGTAACTTTCATCTTGAATCCACCTTCCTTCGAAAACATCACATTCATCAATAGAACTACTACTGGAATTCGAAACCGGGTAACTATTAACCACTGGGGGAACACTGGGAAACAAATACAAAAACGCACAAGACATTGCAACAACAAAGAACACCAATGAGCCAATTGCAACTAATCCATTGAAAGTTTGAAAAACCAAGATTTTACAATGACCCTTCATCATCTCATTACCAAAATTCAAAACCCTTTTGTAGAAAGGCCTGAATTGAACAAACCAATCCCAATTAACATTCCTCACCAGCTTCATCATTTGGTAAAAGAACCCAGATGAAAAAGTTCCCCAATTGCAATCATATAATATGCGGCAGCAAACCAGAAGAAAATCCAATTTATGAAATTAAAAAACCATCAACAAAGTATGAAACTTGAGCCAAGAATTAGCAAAATTTGGGCTCTTGGAGAAGACCCATCAAGCAAATGAGCAAAGTAAACAGCAATCTTACAGATTCACCAACTGAGGTCTTGCAGAAACGCACTTTCTGGTGGTGGTGTTGGCAGCTTCTGCTAGAAGCAGCTATGAAGAGAAGTTGGCTGGTGGAGTGGAGGAAAATGGGATATGAAAGTCAGAAGGTGAAGTGTGATGACATTTTTGGTTAACTTAGAACGTGGTCCTTCTGGGTGACTTGACAATACAAAGACCTCTCAACTGAAATGTAGGGAATGGGATTTGCAAAGTGACTCTTGTCGGTGGGTTTTTAAGCAAAGACCAAGGACAACGTTCGTTGGCCTTCAACGCGTAGAATAACTCTATTGCTTGGAATTGGAGACAAGTTCGACTCGGAACAAAGGGTGGATTGGTTGTTGGCTGTTGCTTCTTCATCCCCAAGCTGTTCTTTTGGACTGTAGTTGACGGATAGATTGTCTTTTTATTTTTTAATTTTTTATGTAGTAAATTTGTGTTTTCGTTTTTTTATGCCTTAATGATTCATTAAATTTTACGTTTTTATCAAACTCAAACGTATAATACACATTTTTATCAAACTCAAACATATAGTGCACATATATTCGCAGTTTTCACATTTAACAAGTAGAAGAATACAAAAATACAACATCATTTACTTTCAAGTTCGAATATTTCTTAAAACAAAGTAATTGGAATTGCTCTTAAATTGTCTAATCTTCTTGTACGTACATATAACAGCGTTTCTTTGTGGAATGAACTTCGTCATATGCAAGTCTATGAAAAAGTGATGTAATGTTTTGTCCTCGTTAATGTATCTTTTCTTTTGATTAAAATTTTATATTGTCTTTCTATTAGGTTTGCAATTGTGAAATTATATTTTGCATTTTGATATTTTTCCTTTTTTAATAATGGAATGTTTTTGTTAATTTTTTTTTTTTTAAAAAAGGTAGAAACCAGTCAAAAGATGAGTTTTTTTTTTTTAAAAAAAGAAGACAACTGGTGGTAAGTCACGATTATCTACCTCTTCCAAAACCGAAGAGCTAGAGAAAATATATATTAAAATAAATTAATTTTTTTTAAAGGTATGAAATAAATTCTTACCATTAGTTTGTCTTTTATTATTTAGCCAATAATATATTTACACGAAAACATAGGGAACTTGGTCTAAGTCATACAATGAGTCAATAATAATAAATTACGAAATTCGAATATAATACTTTTTACTTTTGAGTTCAAAAGTAATGCTAGTAAATTTTTGTTACCATTAGATTGTTGTACAGAATAGTTCCAAATTTGCAATCATAATATATTTCATTTTCGTGAATTTGTTAAAAAATTGGTCATCTGGTATGTTGTCACTTCCCATCACCATCAGATTCAGATGTGGACAGAAGAAGGAACCTTTTGGTATACAACCTGTTATTGTCATCAAACCCGTTTTTGTTGCTTCGAAAAGAAAAAGGAAAAGGAAAAGCAAAGGAATAGGAAAAGGAAAAATAATGAGGCAAAAATTAATTCTGTCTTTCATTTTCTAGGACAAGGAGAAGGAAGCAAAAGCACACAAAACAGAACAACTTCAATGCAACAGCTTCAAGTGAAATAACCAAAAAGGAGGAACCAAAGTTAAATTATAAGAAAACAAAAAGGAGGATCTTTCTCTCCGATGAGAGAGCTCTTTTCTTCGAAGTGAGAGTCATTCTCACTGTTTTTGTGAGACTTACAGATCTAAGCATCTTTAGTGGCACTAGTCATAGCTTCGGTTGGAGTCGGTTGTTGTGTCCTCCTTTCTTTTTCTTTTTTTCCTTCTTTTCTCCTTGCATTTATTGGTGATTCTCCCAAATTTTCAATCCGGACTATCCAATTCCTCAACCCTTGTAGGTATACCTCTTCCTGGCTCTTCCTTACTTTGATCTTCAACCATGTTTTCTATTGAGTTTGTGTGTAGAGTTCTGGCGCATTCACCAGCTCAGGTGTTCCAACACCACCACGTTCTCCTTGTTGTCTGCCGTTTTCGATAGTGTCGCTCGAGGATTTCCCTGGTGGTTGGCTTCTCTCTCTTGGTTGTCAACTATCTCTTGCTTATGGCTATGCGCATGTGGTGTATGAGGAGGTGATGATCGACTGTGGACGAAGAATCGGATGGTTGGATGCTTCTTGGATCTGCAGTGGAGAAAGTAGTGGATGCTTCTCGGATCGGCGGTGGAGAAAGTAGTGGATGCTTCTCAGAAGTTATGTTGTTTTTGGGCTTTACTGTTGTTGGGCTCACTTTCTATTTTTTCTTTATTTTTAGGCCTTTTTTTGTTTGTTTGTATGTGTAAGTTGGGTCTTTATTTGTTTGTAAATGTGTTTGGTGTTTTAATAAAATCTTTCCCTTGACCAAAAAAAAGAAAAAAAATGTTAAATTATAAGTCCAATTAAAATTCACAGTGTGTTCAAGGAACATGATAAACTCACAATTTACAATCCGATCTTCTTTCTGTCTATATCTAGTTCGGAAAAATGAAAACTCAAAATTAAAAAAGAAAGGGTTTTTAGCCAAAAAAGTCCTGAGATTATCATAACTTATCACTTTAGTCCCTAAAATTATTTTGGTCTTATTTAGAAGGAGATTATTCAAAGAATGACTAAAATAATTTATTGTTGACAAATTAAAAAACTACTTATATCAATTTTAAATTTGGGGAATCAAAACAAAAGATTATGTCTTTCAGAAATTATTTTGGCTAAAATACTAAAAATGAAATAGTCATCTACCAATATGGGATTCCTGTTTCCTTAGAAATTAAGGATACGAAAATAAGATCCTATAAAACAGATGGTGTTCAAGTCATCCATGTGATCTGCTATACTTTGTTTTGAAGAGCTATACTATTTTGGACGCGGTCGATGTGGGATTTAAAGTGCGGTGTTCCGCCTAACAGCTAAAGAGCTCGCTTTCTCTTTTTTGTTCGATTACTTTCCAAGCCTGAAAATGCCATCTGTATATTTAAACAATACAGAAAAGCCGTGTCATTGTTTTGGAAGATTTTAACAGGTTAAAACATGATTAATTGTGTTGGTAGATTGCTTGTACGTTTGTTTCAAGTTTCTCTGAAAACTGAGCCTTCTTGGTGGTCGCTAATGGGGTTTCACGATCCTTGGATTCGAACCACTCCAACCACTTGCAACCTAGCTATTATACACTTCGCATTGAATTTCAATGACCGAAACCGTCTAGTTTTGAGATCTCCATCTAAGCATCATCTTATTCAGAATTGTTTGGCTTCATTTAATTATAATGATGAACATTTATTTTTTAAGAAACATCGTCGTCCATTTCTTGTGTTGATACATCTGACCGGTGTTACAAACTCATCCAGCTGATCAATTTCTCCGTAAGACTGCCACTTGAATGGGATTCCCAGTTTCATTTTATATGAATCAAACGAAAAAATGTATAAAACGTGTACAAATGAAAACATATAAAACATACGAGCTATCGATGAAATGTTAATTGAACAAGAAACAAAGAATGCAGAGTTCTTCATTGGCCTCAAATGACAGTTTTTGCAGATGCTGCTGAAATAATCTTTTCTACACTTATCGCCCCTCCCTCTTTTTCTTCGTGCTCTTGCCAAAAACAAATCAACTTTCTTTATTGCCCTTGCGGTAAAGAAATGAACTTTTGAAATTAGTAGTTCTAAAACTACATTGTACCAATTCGTATAACTTGTTTACTTGTCAATGGGAGGACTGCGTTGTGTTGGGCAGTCTTTGACCAAGAACAAATGAACTGAAGAGGTGCAATGCTCTTGAAGGTTGAGCATAGGGGACCATATGAGCAGCGCCCCTTACTGTGGCAAACGTCAACAGATTTCCGTACTCTGTAGCCCAACCGCCCACCTATTCATAAAACACGTACAGATATTCATAAGCAATGTTGAAGAGAGACGGACATTCAAATTTGAATAGAATTACTAAGGAAGTGCATAAGCACCTGGCCTTTGTGAAACCAAGCTCCGTATGGGACAGTTATCGGGAACTTTAGGTCATGTGCTAGTTCACGTATCAGTGTCCGGGAGCCAAGGAATGGTACAACAGAATCTTGATCCCCACTGCATTCGGTTTATAATCATGTTATGTTACAGCACGTAAAATTAGAGTATGTACTATTCAACTTAGCTCCCGTACACATTAGCATAACAAATTACCTGAAAACCCAAACGGGAATATGATTTTGAACTATCCTTGTGAGCAAGGGAAGGATGTTGATGTTTTCATCAGTATCGCTGTAATTAACAACGCTGTACAATACAAAGACAAGAAGATCAGTCATATGACATACGCAAGGATAGACTAAAGATAAGTCATCAAATTCTACCGATGCATAAGAAAGGTTTTATTCACTTACCCACTGCACATACTCCAAGTATAAGGCAAGTTTGTACGATTTGCATGAAGGGCTTTCTGAACTTCAGGGAGGTTGAAATAAAAACTTCTTTCATATGTCATACATACATCAACTCCAACACTTATCTTAGTAGCCTGCAGAAAACGGGAGTGGAGTAAAAACTCGTTGAAACAATGAAACGACAAGTTGCATGAAATGTGAATGAAAGATGAAAAAGAAAACAGATATTAAACAAACAGAAGTATAGAGAATACCTTTTTCCGCAGTCTCAACTCTTGCTCCACTATAGATGGATAACAAACATCAAGGATCACATCATAATTGTTTATGTAATCACCAACTATCTGATTTGCTTTAGATATTGCTTTGTTGCATTCAAGGCTTACATTGTGCGGATTTGCAAAGACATAATCGTCAAAATCGCATTCGTTCATGATAGTAAGGCCAATTTCATCAGAAATCATTCCATGAGACCAGAAGTATTCATATGTTGCTGCAGCATCAAGATCAAGTCTCAGCAGTGGATTCCCAATCTGCAAGATAACAACTAAGAAAGTTAAAAAAGGGAAGTGACAACTATAGAGATAGATGAAAGCGAGGAATTCAAAAATATGTGAAGTCTTCTTACAGCAACCCCTTTAAGATTGAACTTGAAACCAGTTGATTGTTTATTATGGTCTAATATGGCAATAGCCAATTGCGGTATGTAGTGCCCTGTACATAAAAAGTACAGATGGTCAGTACCGATTCCAGATGACAAGTCATGTAGACGGGAGATGTGGGGAAGAAAGAGTAAAAACTAAATGCGTAACTGCAATGATTATATTTAGAGAAGGTTTGAATATATTGTAAGAGTTCCATTTGCTAGTACTCCATTAAAGAATTGAAATTATATCAGACTTTGCAGACCTGCATAGCTTTCTCCGGTAAGAAACAGCTCTCGGGATCTGAAAGTTGGAAACTTCTCATACCATTTGAGCAAGAATGTGTGCATATCCTTTGCTGCCAAAAACAAATGACAGTGACAAAAGTTGGTTGACGAGTTTTATGAACCAAAAGCAAACATCTAGAATAGGAACACCCTTGAATCAGTGTAAAGAAAAGAAAGCGGAATCAGCTATTCACTGTACCAGTTGAGGCATCCCCAGAGTTATAATCCGAACTTGTATTCGAGTATGACCATCCTACTCCGGCAGGAGACTCAACAAAAAGGAGATTTGATGCTACGCGAAATAAAGAAAAGGTACACTATTTAGTTAGGTTCCGATTTAAAGCTGAACAGTGACATTTCGAAGGAAAATTGACATGTTCAGTACATGTTCTATACAGATATACCTCTGTTCCATGACATTTTATTTCTCCGGAGGCCTCTACCATCACCTGTTGGATAAAATGGACCCAACTCCGTAAAGGCACCCCCGCCAATGGAAGAACACCCCGGACCTGAACACAAAGTTAACCATCCAATGTTATCAACTATTTGGTGTTTAAGATCCTTACTTTCAAGAACAATCACACATTGAGATAACATTTCATTCTGCCAAAAACGACATGGTAATATGGTATACATAACAAGCAACCAAATTCAAGGTGGTTACAACATATGCAAACTATCCTAAAAATAAAAAACGGCAGCAGATTGAATAAAAGTCCAGCTAAATATGAGGGATTGTCGATTGCACGCACGTGCGCACGCGCGCGCACACACACAAATATACATATATATATATATATATATGTATGTATATATATAATTTGAAGAATGCATCATTACAAATAACATGAAAAATATCAGTTGAATACACCCATGAATTACACAACAGAATCTAACTAATATTTACAATCTAATATTTACAATTTGGTTTCAAGAAACCCAGCAAAGGGTGAGAGTTTACCTCCATTGAGCCAAAGAGTGAGGGACTTCTTGTCAGGCTGCTTATCTGCTTCAACAAAGTAGTAAAACAAACTCCTCCCAGCTTTCACATCCACATCAACATACCCAGCATACTGTTTGAACCCAACACTTGGCTGACCAGGCAGACTCACTACCAGATCCTCTGCTGCGTATCCCTCCACGGCACCCAGCAGCACCAACCACACACACCCCAACACAATCAAAACCCCACTAAACCAACACCTACCCATCTCCTGAGATCCCAAAATACCTCAGAAATTCTACCCTTATTTCAGTTCCTATGCAATTCACTCTTACACAATGTGTGTGTGTGTGTGTGTGTGTGTGTGCGCGTGTGCGTGTGTGTGTGTATTATAATCTGTATGATGACACTTGCATACACATATACATTTTATACAGCCTCACTCACTCAAAGCATGTTTCTTGTTTAGGAAGGGAGAAAAAAAAGGTGACCCAAAAAGAAAGATAATATAAAGGGTGTATGCAATATCTTATCTTTAAAGAAACAACTTCGAAGTAGGGCTGGAAACGTGAAATCTGGATTGCTTTAACAGAAAGGCGTGTGTGTCTGTAAATATAATTAATGGTAAATGCTATACCTGAATTTGTAGGATTTGGTATAATGGGGAAGGATAAATATATAAATGCAGCCTCTCAAGAACGAATGGAAAGAAAGAGACGTTAAGGAAGGTGCAGAGAAAGCAGAGTTGGGTTTAGTGTGCTTTGCAGGACTTGCAGTCATGCTTATAAGAGTTTTTTTAAGGAGAGAGATGTTGATAACTGGAATATTGGCATACATAGTAATAATCGCACTGGCATTTCGAATGTTGATAAGATAATAACTAAGCAAGTACATAGTAATAATCGCACTGGCATTTCCATTTCGAATGTTGATAAGATAATAACTAAGCAAGTACATAGTAATAATCGCATTGGCATTTCGAATGTTAATTATTTCTTCTTTTTTTTTTTTTTTGGTTATTTATTATTCTTCTTCCTGCTCTAAATATCGTCATAGATTTTATTTTACATTTTTATAATCAATCTATAACACAAGTTAATTGTTTTATCTATCTATATGACATGTGCTTTTATTCCTTAAAAAAACATGAGAAATATTATCATATTCTCAATTCTAAATTAACACTTTTATTGGGTTTGAAAAGAAAACAAAAACAAACAAAACTAATCATATTAGTCGTATTAAAATAAATATAGACTTCATTTTAATCTTTAAAAAAGATGAGTTTTAGACTATAACCTTGTGTAAAATTAAAATCTAATTTTAGTCCCCGATACATTTAATCATCTCATTTGTTAATTATATTTTGATGTTTTATTGCTTTCTTTTTTCCTATTTTTAATGTATTAATTACATTTTATTTTCATTTTCATTTTCATTTCATTCATCATATTACATTTTGATGTCAACATTTGGGTAAACTAACTTTTTATATAATATAGGAATATAATTTGTATAATCTTCATTTAGGTACAATAATTCATTTGATATATTTCGCTATATCCATTGAATATATAGGTACATTAATTCAATATAATACATTTCGGTACATACATTTTGGTATTGACATTTAGGTATATTAATTCAATATAATATGTTTCGGAACATACATTTAGATTCTTTATAATATATGTCGGTATAAACATTTTGGTACAGTACATTTATGTATTTACATATTTATGTGTCACTAATTTCTTTTAATATTTATGTTCAATTATAATTGAAAAAAAACTAATATGTGCGTATTAATAAAATTAAAATTTTAATATGGAGACATTAAATAAGAATACACATTAAATAACAAAAATAGAATATAAAGTTTAATAAAAGTACACTTTAAGAGATTAAATTGAATATGTAATATTCTAGTGCCAGTTTTTTTTTTTTTTTTTTGGGTTTAAATTCTAATCTTTTGCAAGGACTAATGTTCAAAAACCCCTTAAAATAATGCAGTTTAAAGTGAATTTTGTCTAGTGATGTATTGTTTAGTAGTACAACATTATAGTAAAGATGTAGTTATGTGCATGTACGCGAAAAAATTTCCTAATGGAGGAACTCATTGGACCTTTTTCATGTTTATGTGCATTTTGATTTCTCACTATACAAACGTTATCGAGAGGAGGGATCAAATGCAAAACCTTGAAAGAAAGACGAAAGTTCTTGAATAATGTTAATTTTTTTTCAACTTTGAGATTTATTAAGATGCCCTAAAATGATGATTTTACACTTGACGTAGAATAGATGACCGGGTGAACAGAAGAAGAAATAGACCGAAGGAAGACAAAATGATGTAGTGAGAATTTATAGATTTGACGTCCAAGCTCCATTTTGGGCCAAAAAAGCTTGGCATCCCTATTCAAACTCACAGCTTTGTTGTGATGGATTCTAGCCATCTAAGGTTGTTTAGGCTTCCAAATTCACAAAATAAAGTTTGTAACAAATTTCAAACTTTTCAATTTCTTTCCGAATTCATGTCGTTTAATTTCCTAAGCCACTTAGCTTCCCTAGGGGTGTGTTTATATCTTTTTAAGCCGTTTGGCTTCCAATGTAATTCATCAATTCAAAGTAACTCAAAATAACTTTTGGGTTTTTTCTTAGACTTTGGTGGATTCTAAAAAACTTGTTCTTCAAGGTTTTTACGTGGATATTCCTCTTTGCTTGTGCTGCGTCAGCACTACTCTAAGTACTGTTCTTTTTATAATCCTACCGTTTAGAATTTCAAAACACAAAAATGGTATATTTATTACCAGTATCATCTCCCCTCAATTCTCGCTCCTTCAGATTTTGTGCTTGATTTATTTCCCCCTCAATATATTTTGAGTGAAGTTTTCAGCATTCGCAATTAAACTTTCGTTGCAATTCAGGAATAATAACTTATTATTATTATCTAGGTTTTTAACATATTAGCCCATAAGTGGCATATGCGAGGATAAATTGGACTTTTAGGAGATAGTACCTCTCCGAAGTCGCGGCTACATGTGTTTAATCGTTGTCCGTTTGCTCGAGCCACCCTTTTTGCACCCAACATCGACCCAGGGCCTAGTAGCTCCGCCTCTTCCTCCTTCATGGATTGGCTCTCCCATCGTGCTATCACCCTACCACTGGACATAGTTTGATTTCTTATTGGTTATTATCAACTCCATACGGTGTGCATGAAATGCTTTTCTCTGGGACGGTAAGGTTGCGGATCCTGCTGTGGTCAGCCACCTTGCAGGGCTGCACCTCTCTGATTATCCTAGTGCTCAGCCTGCCACTCTCTCGCACCGTTCAGCCTCTTCACATTGGCTCCATCCCCCAGTGCATTGGATCAAGATTGATGTGGGTGGCTCCTTTTGTTCGTCTAAAAATTTTGGGGGTGTTTGGTGTGGTATTTCGCGAAGAAGTCGATAGCTATGCTGGAAGTTTTGTCTATAAAATATCTCACTTGACTTGCCCCAATATGGTGGAGATTCTTGCTGTTCGGGAAGGACTTGAACTGGTTGTACAAAAAAATTGGCAGCTTGTAATCTTGGAATCAGACGCGCTAAGGGTTGTCCAGCTATTGGCAACCTATCTAATGGTTTTTCTGCCTCTGATTTATTTATTGAAGATATCAAGACCCGCCTGCGAGCCTTAATTCGATGACTCCAAAATCTGTCATTTTCACCGTTCGGCTAATGTTGCGGCACATAGAATGGTCAAATAGGCCTAGTGTCTAATTCATCAAGTTGTTGGTTTGAGAAGCCGTCAAATTTTATCCGAAATGCTCTCCTGACAATTATATGCATACTTAATCTTATGAATAAAATAGCTATTTTTCCTCTTAAAAAAAACAAAATAAAACACTACTCGTGCCTTTCATGTGATTATTTTGTTGAAAAAATTCCTCTTCACTTGTAAGTAAGAGGTCTTAGGTTCGATTCTCGTCAAAGATGAATTTCAACCACATTATTGTTAGCCCATTGTGAGGCTAAGTCTACCCCCTCTTCCTTAGTGTAGATAATATCGTTTGTTCAAAATAAAAAATAAAAAATCATTAGTAGTAGGGGTGCAATTTGGGTTGGGCTAACCTGAACTCACCCATGTCCAACCCGAATTCCAAATGAACTAATGCACATATTACACCCAAGTCTAACAGCCAACAACCTTTATAATATTTGGTACAATTTCATTTATAGGTATAGTTGATAGTGTTGAAGCTTTTGACATTGGGGTTTCATGTAGCACTAAACTTGATTCTATTTGGTAAATTATAGGTCCTCATGTACTTTGTTTTAAAGGATAATAATAACAGTTGTGAATATATGATATACAACTAACTATTTTTCTTATTTAAAAGGAATATTGCAAATTGAATTTGGACAACAAGACTTGAGTTTGGTGTTTGTTTATATTTGGATATGAACTGTTGCTCTTTTTTTATCTTTTAGTCTTATTACAAGCTATGGTATTTTCTTGTATTTTTAATTCAAACTTTGCATGATTAAAACTTGCGTATTTGGTTTAACTTTTAAATGAATATCAATTTTTGGAGCTGAATTGAAGTTTGATTGATTTGTGATATTTAAGTTAACTAGCTTTGATGCTATTTGACCTTTCCTTTCTTTTCTTTTTTTTTTTTTAATTATTGTAAAATAAGTTGTTACATAATTAAACTCAAAAAAGTTGGGCAACATGAACCCAACCCAAGTAACCTGAACCTAATTAAATCCAGATACAAATGAACCCGCTGAAATTCAACCCAAACCCAAACCCGAATTGTGCATGTTGGGTTAGAATTTGGTTGACCTTCTAATCCGTCCGAGTTGCACTTGTAATTAGTAGCGTATTCAAAATCTAAAAGACATTTAAGTTATGGTTATGAAGAGAAATAATATTAGACCACTCGATAATTAATCACATAATCAAAATGGAGTGCAATGAGTTTTTTTTTTTTTATCAATTTATTTATTTATCAACCGTGGCCTGCTCGTACTATCATGATTGTTGCTAACACTGGATGCTTTATGTCTGTTCATCGTACATCATGCAATCAGAAATTATTTAAAATTTAAATATAAATAGTAACTAACGAAAACTGACCGGACAATGTACGATGAACGGATAAGATTGCGGGATTCCTAGGATCCCTCGGAAAAGAATTCTTTTCCCTTATTTAAGAACCAATTGGAAGCACATAAATATATTAATACTAAACTATGAGGAATTTGGTGTAAGTCACACAATGAATTAATAATAACAAATTACGAGATTTGAATATAAGATTTTTTTTTACTCTTAAACTCCAAAATAATGCCACTAAATCATTGTGATAATCGGTTTGACAATTAGATTGTTGGACATACTGCATAATATTTCCAAAATTGCAATCATAAATAGATTTCTTTTTCATCAATTAGTTAAAAAATGGTTCATGTCGTTTTGACTAACAAGTTGTCGCTCCCCATCACCATCAGGATGTAGATAAAAGAAAGAGTGAACCTTTTTCTTTCTGAATGCAACCAATCATTATATCAAACCCCTTTTTGTTGCTTCAAAAGATGAAAATGAATGAGGTAGTCACGCAGAAGTCTTTCATTTAAGAGATTTTTCTGTATGATTGGTACATGAAATGTTACATTACGTGTAACTATATAAATAGTGAGATATGTGTGTTAAAATGTTAATAACTTAAGAAATAAAATTTTCCACTGTTTATACAGAAACACGTAGTGTACCATCGTGTTCTAGTCACAACCAAAAATTTCTCATTTCACTTTATAGGAAAAGCAAAGGGAAGCAAAAGCACCAGAAAACACAGCTGCTTCAAATGAAATAACCAAAAAGGAGAAGTTAATTGATTTCCGTGGGTGAGCTGGTGAAGTAAACCAAAAGCGAACGTTAAGAGAGAGAAAAAAAAGATGGGAACCTGTCAGACTACCGTGCGACCACCCCAGACAGAGAAACTGGCTGAGAACGATCATCTACTGCTTGATGGAACCGAGGAACCAGAAACCGTTATTCACGCTCTGATCGCACGGTCGTTATTCATCGACCAGGTTGGGGTTCCTGTCTCCTTAGAAATCATGGATACAGATGTACGATCCTATAGAACAGATCCTGTTCAAGTAAGGTCGTAACGTGTTATCCTTTGTTCGGATATATGAACAGCTATGCTATTTTGGACGCGGTCGATGTGGGACTTAAGCGCGGTATTCCGCCTAACAGCTAAAGAGCTCGCTTTCTCTCTTTTTTGTTCAATTACTTTTCAAGAATAAACTGCTATCTGGATATTTAAACAACAGAAAAGTTGTGTCATTGCTTTGGATGATTGTTTAAAGTTAAAACATGATTAATTGTCTTGGTAGATTGCTTGTATGTTTGTATCAAGTTTCTCTGAAAACTGAGCCTTCTTGGTGGTTTCTGATGGCGTTTCACAATTCCTGAAGTCAAATTGCTCCAACAACTTGCAACCTAGTTATTACACACTTCGCGTTGAATTTGAATGATCAAAACCGTCTAGTTTTTAGATCTCCATCTAAGAATAATCCTCGCAAAGTGTCATTGTATTCAAAATTGTTTGGGATCATTTGATTATAATCATGAACATTTATTTCTTTTAGAAACCTCGTGTTTGTCCATTTCTTGGGTTGATACATCTAACCGGTGTTACAAACTCATCCGGCCGATCAATTTCTACCGTAAGACTGCCACATGAATGGGATTCCCAGTTTCATTTTGTATGATTCAAACACAAAAGTTAAGTGATTGTCAACTCACTCCAGATCTTTCCATTAAAAAATGTGTGAAAAACACGAGCTATCGATGAAATGTTTTTGAAGAGTTCTTGATTGGCCTCAAATGAATGCTTTTGCAGATGCCGTAGAAATATTCTTTATTGTCCCTCCCTCTTTTTTATCCACGCTCTTTCCACAAACAAATCAACTTTCTTTATTGCCCTTGCGGTAAAGAAATGAACTTCTGAAACTGGTAAGCTTCTACCACTACATTGTACCAATTCCCATAACTTGTTTACTCATAAATGGAAGGAAGCGTTGTGTTGGGCAGTCTTCGACCATGAACAAATGAACTGAAGAGGTGCAATGCTCTTGAAGGTTGAGCATAGGGGACCATATGAGCAGCACCCCTTACGGTGGCAAAGGTCAACAGATTCCGTACTCTGTAGCCCAACCGCCCACCTATTCATAAAACATGTACAGATTTTCATAAGCAATGTTGAACAGAGACGGACATTCAAATTTGAATAGAATTACAAAAGGAAGTGCATAAGCACCTGGCCTTTGTGAAACCAAGCTCCGTATGGGACTGTTATCGGGAACTTTAGGTCATGTGCTAGTTCACGTATCAGTGTCCGGGAGCCAAGGAATGGTACAACAGAATCTTGATCCCCACTGCATTTGGTTGATAATCATGTTATGTAGCATCACTAAAAATTAGAGTATGTACTATTCAACTTAGCTCCTGTACACATTAGCATAACGAATTACCTGAAAACCCAAACAGGAATATGATTTTGAACTATCCTTGTGAGCAAGGGAAGGATGTTGATGTTTTCATCAGTATCGCTGTAATTAAGAACGCTGTACAATACAAAGACGAGAAGATCAGTCAACTGACATATGCGAGAATACACTAAAGATAAGTCATCAAATTCTACCGATGCATAAGAAAGGTTTTATTCACTTACCCACTGCACATACTCCAAGTATACGGCAAGTTTGTACGATTTGCATGAAGGGCTTTCTGAACTTCGGGAAGGTTCAAATAAAAACGCCTTTCATATGTCATACATACATCAACTCCAACACTTATCTTAGTAGCCTGCAGAAAACAGGAGTGGAGGAAAAACTCGTTGAAACAATGAAACGACAAGTTGCATGAAATGCGAATGAAAGATGAAAAAGAAGTGTAGAGAATACCATTTTCCGCAGTTTCAACTCTTGCTCCACTATAGATGGATAACAAACATCAAGAATCACATCGTAATTGTTTATGTAATCACCAACTATTTGATTTGCTTGAGATATTGCTTTGTTGCATTCAAGGCTTAAATTGTGAGTATTTGCAGAGACATAATCGTCAAAATCGCATTCGTTCGTGATAGTAAGGCCAATTTCATCAGAAATCATTCCATGAGACCAAAAGTATTCATATGTTGCCAGAGCATCACGATCAAGTCTCAGCAGTGGATTCCCAATCTGCAAGATAACAAATAAGAAAAGTTAAGAGAAAAAATAAGAAAAAAAAAAGGGAACTGACAACTATAGAGATAGATGAAAGCGAGGAATTCAAAAATATGTGAAGTCTTCTTACAGCAACCCCTTTAAGATTGAACTTGAAACCTGTTGATTGTTTATTATGGTCTAATATAGCAACGGCCAATTGCGGTATGTAGTGCCCTGTACATAAACAGTTCAGATGGTAAGAACTGTTTCCAAATGATAATTCGTAGACAGGAGATGTGGGAAAGAAAGAGTAAAAACTAAAATCGTAACTGCAATGATTATATTTAGAAAAGGTTTGAATTAATTGTAAGAGTTCCATTTACTAGTAACAGATTATAGAATTGAAAGTATATCAGACGTTGCAGACCTGCATAGCTTTCTCCGGTAAGAAACAACTCTCGGGATCTGAATGTTGGAAACTTCTCATACCATTTCAGCAAGAATGTGTGCATATCTCTTGCTGCCAAAATCAAATGACGGAGAAAAAAGTTGTTAAGCTTGGTTGACAGGTTTCATCAACCAAAAGCAAACATGTAGAATAAGCACACCCTTGAATCAGTGTAAAGAAAGGAAAGCGGAATTAGCTGTTCACTATACCAGTTGAGGCATCCCCAGAGTTATAATCTGAACTAGTATTCGAGTATGACCATCCTACTCCAGCAGGTGACTCAACAAAAAGGAGATTTGATGCTACAAGAAATTAACAAATGGTACACTATTTAGTTATGATTCCAATTAACAGCTGAACAGAGACACTCCGGAAAAAAGGAAAATTCACATGTTCTATACGGACACACCTCTGTTCCATGACATTTTATTTGTCCTGAGGCCTCTACCGTCACCTGTTGGATAAAATGGACCCAACTCCGTAAAGGCACCTCCGCCGATGGAAGAACACCCCGGACCTGAACACAAAGTTAATGATCCGATGTTATAAACTATTCGGTGTTTAAGATCCTCACTTTCAAGAACAATTGTAAAGACCACAAACATTGAGATAACATTTCATTCTGCAGACAAGGGTATGGTATAGTAATATGGCATACATAACAAGTTCTTTTAACAAGCAACCAATTTCAAGTTGGTTACAACAAATGCAAAAATATCCTAAAAATAAGAAACTGCAGCAGATTTGATAAAAAATCCAACTGAATATAAAGGATTACCGAAAGCTTTTATGTACACCCTATAAAAATATGTATACATATACATAATTTGAAGAATTCATCATAAATAACACGAAAATATCAGTTATATGTACCTATGAATTACACAGCAGAGTTTAACCAATGTTTGCAATTTGCTTTCGAGAAACCCAGAAAAGGGTGAGAGTTTACCTCCATTGAGCCAAAGAGTGAGGGGCTTCTTGTCAGGCTGCTTATCTGCTTCAGCAAAGTAGTAAAACAAACTCCTCCCAGCTTTCACATCCACATCAACATACCCAGCATACTGTTTGAACCCAACACTAGGCTGACCAGGCAGACTCACTACCAGATCCTCTGCTGGGTATCCCTCCACTGCACCCAGCAGCAACAACCACTCACACCCCAACAACACAGTCAAAACCCCACTAAACCAACACCTACCCATCTCCCGAAATCCCAAAATACCTCAGAAATTCAACCCCTTTTTCAATTCCTAGGCAATTCACTCTTACACAAGGTGTGTGTGTGTGTGTGTGTTATAATCTGTATGATGACACTTGTATACACATATACATTTATACAGCCTCACTCACTCAAAGCATGTTTCTTTTTTCTTTTTTTTTTCTTTTTTCTGAAAAGGAGACAAAAAAGGGAACCCAAATAGAAATGTAATACGTGAAAGGCGTTTGTGTGGATAAATATAATTAATGGTAAATGCCAGATCTAGGATTTGGTATGACAGGTAAGAATAAATGCATAAATGCAGCCTCTCAAGAATCGAATGGAAAGAAGGAGACGTTAAGGAAGGTGCAGAGAAAGCAGAGTTGGGTTTTTTACTGTGCTTTGCTGGAGTTGCAGTCATACTTATAAGAGTTTTTTACAGAGAGAGAGAGAGGGAGAGACGTTGGGGAGGGAAGTGGAAATTATTGGCATACATAGTAATAGTCGCATTGGCATTTCTTTTCTTTTTTTTTTCTTTTGTTATTTGGTGTTTTTCTTCTTGTTCTAAACACCATTTATAGATTTTATTTTAAATTTTATAATCAACTATATGTGATAGATTCTTTTTATAATCAACTTGTATCACAGATTAATATGTCTTGTTTGTAGGTATATTATGTTTTAATATCTTTTAGTTCAAGTCGTACGTTCTGCAAATGAATTTATCTTGGTATATTAATTTTTGTTAAAAGAAATTAGGTAGATTTATTGGAATTAGAAGATGCATGAAATTACATGATTTTAATTTATCTCTAAATTAAAAAAATGTAAAATGAGTATAAAAAAATAAAAGTGGAGAAAATGTAATACTGGACTTAAGCTAATAATTAGTAAGGAATAGGAGAGAGAGTTTGAACTTGAGACACAATGGGGTGAAGATGAATACTCAAAACACGAGAGCATCCACTTCTTCCAATTATAATTTATCTTAGAGAAGAATGATTCATATTATGTATAAGAGTCAAGTATTTTTCATATGTAGTTATGACAAAACTTTTGCGTCATTTTTTTGGGTTCAATCGATACTTTACACTAATATAACGAAGAGGGAATGAGGATCTAGACCCAAAATGCAGAAGATTGGAGAAGAAATCTCTAACCATTAGGACAATTCACCAGTTACAACTCAACTAGTAAATTTCCAAATTTCTTAAGAAGGATGAAATTGGAGGTGCAATGAATGTACAAAAAGTTAATTATATGTGAAAAAATACCATGGATTTCGAATGATTGGTTGTATCTGGTTATATGAAATTTGTAATATTACATTGTATCCAATCTGTTATGAACCCCATTTATGGTTTTCTCGAATGAAGGTATAGCTTGACCCGAGATAGTTAAAGTCGGTATTAACTTCCCATCCTATCATAGAGGTAACATTATAAAACAATGAGACAAAAAAATAAGGTGGTAGCCCATGAAAGTTTTCTGTTAGAGAGAGCGTCTTTAGATAATCTCCACCTGTTGGTAAAAGAAAGTAAAAACAAAAGCAACAATTACTTTCCAGTAACGGGTGGAGATGTTCTTAGCAATCTTCTTAATCATGAGGAGGAAGTGGAAAACAAGATTTCAATGGACAAAACATCTTCTTAATCATGATGAGGAGGACGTGGAAAACAAGATTTCAATGGACAAAAAGGGAACTAGAATGAGATCATATTTGGATCTCTTCCACTAAGATCACCAGATTAAGTGATCCGGACTTTTGAAATTTTATCCAACAGTCCACCTGTTTTGATCTTTTAAAAACTATATTAATATTTGACCGTTGGATAAAATTTCAAAGACTCAGATCCTTTAATAAATGGTTTTGATGGAAGAGATCCGGAAAAGATCTATCTCCTACAAAAATATCATGTTGAGTGTTTTTTTTTTTGTTCAAATAAGCATGGAAAGAAGACAACATAGCCGCCCTCGATTGTCAAACAAATCTCTCCCTCAAGGTCACTCTGCAGCTTACTTTACTACTTTACTCTGCAGGCCACACAAATATCTTTATTCATTGAAAAACAGACTTGATCCCATCCGGATCTATTTTGTAGGATCTACGTATTTTTACATCTTAACTATTCATCGTGTATCATGTGATCAGAAATTATTTGATTTTTTCTTATTTAAAATTAAATACAAATAGTATCTAACGAAAAATAATCATACAATATGCAATAAACAATTAAAATGTAGGAAACTCTAAGATCCTCACAAAGTGAATCCGAAGAAGATCTTCTTCCTAAAAAACCATTAGAATTATTATCGTTTTATATAATCCATACTCGTGGGGCTCAATTGAAAGAGCCAAAGTTGTCATTCTCAATTCTAAATTAACACCTTTTATTGGGGTTTGAAAAACAAAACAAAATTAAACAAAACAAACAAAACCAATCATATTAGTCAATATTAAGATCACGCATTTTAAAGTGAAGTTTGACTACTCTAGTACATTGTTTAGTAGTAACATGCAGTTATGTGCATGTACGTGAAAAAAAAAGTTCCCTAATTGGAGGAATTCTTTGAGACCTTCTTCATCTTTCTATTCTTTTTTATTTCCCACTATACAGACGTTATCGAGAGAATGAGGGCTCGAATCAAAACCTCAAAAGTAGGATGAAAGCTCTAAGCTGATCATTTTGCACTCCTTCAAGTACATTTTCATTTTATGTTATTATACTTTTTGAATTTTGAAACACAAGATGACAGTTTTTTGGTGCCAGTACTATCTCACCTCAATTTTTCGCTCCTTTGAGATTTTGTGCTTGATTTCTTTCCCCTTCAATATATTTTTAGTGAAATTCTTAGTGAAGTTTTTAGCATTTGCGGTTAATTTCACATCCCGATTAGGGCTCCACCACATTCCAAGCTCGACTCCGTCGTAGCACGATATAATCTGCTTTGGATCTCAACCACGTCCTCACAGTTTTGTTTCTAGGAACTCACACGAGAACTTCCCAATGGATCACCCATCATAGGATTGCTCTCGCGCGAACTTGCTTAACTTTAGGATTCTGATGAACTCCGAAGCCAGTGACCTCCCAAAATGCCTCGTGCTATATGGAGGGGAGCATGTACATATAAAGCACATCACCCCCTCTCTGTTGGTTGATGTGAGATGTTACAATTAAACTTTTGTTGCAATTCAAGAATAAGAACTTATTATTATCTAGTTTTTCGACATAATTAGCTCACAAGTGGCATATCTAAGGATAAATTGGATTTTTGGAAATGATATTAAAACACAAAACTCGTGCCCTTCATGTGATTATTTTGTTGAAAATTGAAAAACTAAGTCATTAGTAGTGTATTTCAAATAAGGTTTTAAAAGACGCTAGAAACTAGTTGGGCGCCAGGCTAGAGCCTAATGTCTATGAGGATGCCTAGGCGGACTAGAAGGATTTAAGTAAATATATTATATGTTGTGTATATAAGTGTCTGTATCCATTTAAGTATGTAACAAGTCTCTTATAATTTATTGTAAAAAATAAATGCAAAATAAAAGTTATCTATTTTCTGTCAAAGTGAGTTGCAACCTAGGTGGGTATGGGCAGGTACCTATGTGAAATCTCATTCCTGGATTTCACTATTGCAAATTACGTATTTGTATTAAGGAGATTTTATATTATTTTTGAGAATTTATATTAACTTTAGATTTTAATTAAACTAATTACGAAGTTTGAATTTTGGTCAGTAATCATTAAAAATTCGTGGACTTTTCCAGGTCACACTAAGTATAATTGGATAGAGTTCGATCATACGAGCGCGTAGGCGAAAACCGTTCGCGAATCGGAATTGCAACGAAGAAATTAGAGACGTTTTAGTTGTTTGAAAGGAAATAAAATAATAAAAAAATAAAATGATTAGAAGCTGCCAGGTGGCAACAAGCGAGAGGGGAAAAATGAGAGATGCGGGAGATAAAAGGAAGGAGGGGGAGAGCCAATAGGAAGGGAGAGCAAGGAGGGGAAAGGAGAGACCGAGTTGGGTCGTTTTGATCCGTTTGTAGATCCGTAAACCACCATTTTTGACCTAGCCGTATCTCCCTCATCCGACTTCCGTTTTGGGTGATCTTGGTGTTCATGGAAAGCTCATGACGAGACCAACATCTTGGTGTTGTTAGATTTTCCATTTTCTCACTCATTTTTCCAAGTCGAAGCCACAAAGTGCCGAGGGTTTCCAGCGAGTTTTCTCATTTTCCGCTGATTACAACAATGATTCCTGTCGATCACCACCACCAATAGACTCCCCTCAACCCCAAGAACAAAGCCAAGCAGTGGTGGAGGCGTCTCAGCGCATATATAGGTCAAATCGAAGCACACCAATTCCTAAGGTTTCCGGCAGTCCAATTGCGATTTCAGGCGTACCTTTTTCTTTCCGAATGCAACCAATCATTATATCAAACCCCTTTTTGTTGCTTCAAAGATGAAAATGAATGAGGCAGTCAGGCAGAGTCTTTCATTTTCTAGGAAAAGGAAAGGGAACAAAAGCACCAGAAAACAACTACGATGCAGCAGCTTCAAATGAAATAACAAAAAAGGAGGAACCAGGTTAAATTATGAGTACAATTAAAATTTACAGTGTTCAAGGAACATGATCTAGTAAGAAAAAAAATGAAAACATGAAATTAAAAACGAAATAGTCTCCTCATTGTGCGACTTTGCCAAACTCTTCCTACCCTTAGTATAAAAATATCAATGTAGTACAAAAAAAAAAAAAAACACGAAATGGTCAGGCACTTAAAACCCTCTGCGTGGTCGATCAATAGGTGCTTCTCCCAGCATTCGAAGGGTCCCAAGCCCACCGGTTCCTATGTGAATCCGCTCCTGAACAGTCCATTTTTTATCTATCAATCCTGCGATTTTCTTTCCATCTATATTTAGTCAGCAGAAATGAAAAATCAATATTAAAAACGAAAGAATTATTTCCGTGGGTGAGGTGGTGAAGTAAACCAAAAACGAACGTTTTGAGGAGAAAAAAATACATACATGGGAACCTGCCAGACTACCGTGCGACCACCCCAGAGAGAGAAACCAGCTGAGAACGATCATTTACTGCTTGATGGAACCAAGGAACCAGAAACCGTTCATTACGCTCTGATCGCACGGTCATTATTCATCGACCAGGTTGGGAAACCTGTCTCCTTAGAGATTAAGAATACAGAGGTACGATCCTATAGAACAGATCCTGTTCAAGTAAAATCGTGAACGTCTATCCTTTGTTCGGGTATATGAACAGCTATACTATTTTGAACGCGGTCGATGTGGGACTTACGTGCGGTGTTCCGCCTAACAGCTAAAGAACTCGCTTTCTCTCTTTTTTGATCAATTACTTTTCAAGCATGAAACTGCTATCTGCATATTTAAACAACAGAAAAGTTGTGTCACTGCTTTGGATGATTGTTTAAAGTTAAAACATGATGAATTGTGTTGGTAAATTGCTTGTATGTTTGTATCAAGTTTCTCTGAAAACTGAGCCTTCTTGGTGGTTTCTGATGGGGTTTCACGATCCCTGCGAGACAAATTGCTCCAACAACTTGCAACCTAGTTATTACACACTTGGCGTTGAATTTGAACGATCGAAACCGTCTAGTTTTTAGATCTACATCTAAGAATAATCCTTGCAAAGCGTCATTGTATTCAAAATTGTCTGGGATCATTTGATTATAATCATGAACATTTATTTCTTTTAGAAACCTCGTGTTTGTCCATTTCTTGGGTTGATACATCTGACCATTGTTACAAACTCATCCGGCCGATCAATTTCTACCGTAAGACTGCCACTTGAATGGGATTCCCAGTTTCATTTTGTATGATTCAAACACAAAAGTTAAGTGATTGTCAACACACTCCATGAAAAACACGAGCTATCGATGAAATGTTTTTGCAGAGTTTCTTGATTGGCCTCAAATGAATGCTTTTGCAGATGCCGTTGAAATCTTCTTTTATACACTTATCGCCCATCCCTCTTTTTTTTCCGTACTCTTGCCAAAAACAAATCAACTTTCTTTATTGCCCTTGCGGTAAAGAAATGAATTTCTGAACCTAGTAGCTTCTACCGCTACATTGTACCAATTCCCATAACTTGTTTACTCGTAAATGGAAGGAAGCGTTGTGTTGGGCAATCTTCGACCACGAACAAATGAACTGAAGAGGCGCAATGCTCTTGAAGGTTGAGCATAGGGGACCATATGAGCAGCGCCCCTTACTGTGGCAAATGTCAACAGATTTCCGTACTCTGTAGCCCAACCGCCCACCTATTCATTAAAACATGTACAGATATTCACAAGCAATGTTGACGAGAGACAGACTGTCCGAATTTGAATAGAATTACCAAAGGAAGAGAGCATAAGCACCTGGCCCTTGTGAAACCAAGCTCCGTATGGGACTGTTATCGGGAACTTTAGGTCATGTGCTAGTTCACGTATCAGTGTCCGGGAGCCCAATAATGGTACCACAGAATCTTGATCCCCACTGCATTTGGTTGAAAATCATGTTATGTAGCAACACTAAAAATTAGAGTAGGTACTGTTCAACTTTGCTCCTGTACACATTAGCATAACGAATTACCTGAAAACCCAAACGGGAATATGATTTTGAACTATCCTTGTGAGCAAGGGAAGGATGTTGATGTTCCAATCAGTATCGCTGTAATTAAGAATGCTGTATAAGACAAAGAAGAGAAGACCAGTCATATGACATACGCGAGCGTAGACTGAAGATAAGTCATTAAATTCTACCAATGCATAAGAAAGGTTATATTCACTTACCCACTGCACATACTCCAAGTATAAGGCAAGTTTGTACGATTTGCATGAAGGGCTTCCTGAACTTCAGGAAGGTTCAAATAAAACCGTCTTTCATACGTCATACATACATCAACTCCAACACTTATCTTAGTAGCCTGCAGAAAACAGGAGTAAAGGAAAAACTCGTTGAAACAATGAAACGACAAAGTTCCATGAAATGAGAATGAAAGATGAAAAAGAAAACAGATATTGAACAAAATAAAGTAGAATAGAAAATACCATTTTCCGCAGTCGTAACTCTTGCTCCACTATAGATGGATAGCAAACATCAAGAATCACATCGTAATCGTTTATGTAATCACCAACTATTTGTTTTGCTTGAGATACTGCTTTGTTGCATTCAAGACTTACATTGTGAGTATTTGCAGAGAAATAATAGTCAAAATCGCATTCGTTCATGATAGTAAGGCCAATTTCATCAGAAATCATTCCATGAGACCAAAAGTATTCATATGTTGCCCGAGCATCATGATCAAGTCTCAGCAGTGGATTCCCAATCTGCAAGGTAACGGATAAGAAAAGTTCAAAAAGGTGAACTGACAACTATAGAGATAGATGAAAGCGAGGAATTCAAAAATATGTGAAGTCTTCTTACAGCAACCCCTTTAAGATTGAACTTGAAACCAGTTGATTGTTTATTATGGTCTAATATGGCAATGGCCAATTGCGGTATGTAGTGCCCTGTACATAAACAGTTCAGATGGTAAGAACTGTTTCCAAATGATAATTCGTAGGCAGAAGATGTGGGAACTGCAATGATTATATTTAGAAAAGGTTTGAATTAATTGTAAGAGTTCCATTTACTAGTAACCGATTATAGAATTGAAAGTATATCAGACGTTGCAGACCTGCATAGCTTTCTCCGGTAAGAAACAACTCTCGGGATCTGAATGTTGGAAACTTCTCATACCATTTCAGCAAGAATGTGTGCATATCTCTTGCTGCCAAAATCAAATGACGGAGAAAAAAGTTGTTAAGCTTGGTTGACAGGTTTCATCAACCAAAAGCAAACATTTAGAATAAGCACACCCTTGAATCAGTGTAAAGAAAGGAAAGCGGAATTAGCTGTTCACTATACCAGTTGAGGCATCCCCAGAGTTATAATCTGAACTAGTATTCGAGTATGACCATCCTACTCCAGCAGGTGACTCAACAAAAAGGAGATTTGATGCTACAAGAAATTAACAAATGGTACACTATTTAGTTATGATTCCGATTAACAGCTGAACAGAGACACTCCGGAAAAAAGGAAAATTCACATGTTCTATACAGAAATACCTCTGTTCCATGACATTTTATTTCTCCGGAGGCCTCTACCATCACCTGTTGGATAAAATGGACCCAACTCCGTAAAGGCACCTCCGCCGATGGAAGAACACCCCGGACCTGACACAAAGTTAATCACCCGATGTTATCAACTATTCGGTGTTTAAGATCCTCACTTTCAAGAACAATTGTAAAAACCACAAACATTGAGATAACATTTCATTCTGCAGACAAGGGTATGGTAGTAATTTGGCATACATAACAAGTTCTTTTAACAAGCAACCAATTTCAAGTTGGTTACAACAAATGCAAAATATCCTAAAAATAAAAAACTGCAGCAGATTTCAAAAAAAAAAAAAATCCAGCTGAATATAAAGGATTATCGAAAGCTTTTATGCACACCCTACATAAATATATATATATATATACATAATTTGAAGAATTCATCATAAATAACATGAAAAATGTCAGTTAAATACACCTATGAATTACACAACAGAGTTGAACCAATATTTGTAATTTGCTTTCAAGAAACCCAGAAAAGGGTGAGAGTTTACCTCCATTGAGCCAAAGAGTGAGGGGCTTCCTGTCAGGCTGCTTATCTGCTTCAACAAAGTAGTAAAACAAACTCCTCCCAGCTTTCACATCCACATCAACATACCCGGCATACTGTTTGAACCCAACACTTGGCTGACCAGGCAGACTCACTACCAGATCCTCTGCTGGGTATCCCTCCACTGCACCCAGCAGCACCAACCACACACACCCCAACAACACAGTCAAAATCCCACTAAAACAACACCTACCCATCTCCAGAAGTCCGAAAATATCTAAGAAATTCCACCCCTTTTTCAATTCCTAGGCAATTCACTCTTATCCTTTCTTACATATATATATATATATTTATGCAGAGAATGCCAACGGAAAAGTGCACAGTGCAAACAGTGCACATGCGGACAAAAACTTTGGTGTCACAGGCTTCGACAAAAAGTAATTGAACGAAAATACCCCTCGGCCAAAAAAATTTCAAACGTGAAATATGAATGCATAAAATAATCCAAGGGTAATTTGGTAAATTTGGGAAAAAAGAAAAGAAAAAAAAATGAAAAGGAATAAAGAAAAGAATAAACAAATGACAAAAACATTTAAAATGTATAAATCACCGATAACGCACTGTGATTCAAAAAATCTATTTTGCACGCGATTGTTTATTAAATATTATTTCTTAATTTTTAATTAAGAGGTGCATTGTGCCGGTTATAAAAAAGTTTCCCGCACGCATATAATAATATGATTCAATTAGTTGTCAAATGATCATTTTTTTTTATAAAAAAGTCTTTCGCAAGCGGATAGTAATGTGATTAAATTAATTGTCAAATGATTTTTTTTTAAAAAAAATTATATTATCTATCCTAAGGGGGAGAGAGTGCGTTTAGTCTCACAATGGGCTAACAATAATGTAATTCAATCAATTGTTTATTAAATATCATTTTCTCTATTCCTAATGTAAATTTTATACAAACCGATTTTATTATGTTAATTCAGCGACTGTAATTGGTTTATAAGGGGTTTGTTCTAGCATGATCGAAAATTATTCATTTACTTCAAATATTTAATTTTCTTTTTGTCAATTTACATATATAAAAACATTTATAACGTGTAAGTCGCGAATGGCATGCCGTGAGTCAAAAAATGTCTTCTACACGCACGTGAGCGGGTGCGTGAAGGTTAATATATTATAATGTGTATGATGACACCTGCATACACATACATTAAAACAGCCTCAATCACTCAAAGCAAGTTTCTTTTTAGAAAAGGAGAAAAAAAGGTGACCCGCAAAGAAATTATATTTTATATACTAAAACTCAGTTTCTCAACATTGTTCATTAACAATGATTTGACTAATTTGCCCTTGATGTACCCGTGTTGGTCATCCTGGCTTTTCCGTTTGTTTCCAGAACAAAGCATTTTCATTTGTCCCTAGACCCTGAAATTGAACCAAAAACCTGCGTTCATCCAAATCAACCCTACAATCCCGAAACCAAAATTCATCTAGATCGTTCCAATCGTCAACCTCAAATGGAAATCATAGAGTATCATGAATGGCTCGCTGGGTAAGAATAAATGCATAAATGCAGCCTCTCAAGAACCGAATGGAAAGAAAGAGACGTTAAGGAAGGTGCAGAGAAAGCAGAGTTAGGTTTCTTACTGTGCTTTGTAGGAGTTGAAGTCATGCTTAAAGCACTTTCACCATGTGCTCCAGCCCGAGGGATAGGCGCAGGTTCAGGGCCAAAGAGCCCGAGTGATGAAGTCCAGTGTGTGCTGGCGATAGAGCCCGAGGGAGAGGCCCGGCAGGAGTTGCCAGCCTAAGAGCCCGAAGGCCACGTGACGAAGGCTGACGTCTCTATAGCCTTTTCGACCCTGTCTAGTCAAGAGCTCATTGCCAATGACGAAGGCCTATGTCTTTATAGCCTATTCGACCTTGTCCAGTTAAGAGCTCATCGGCAGCGACGGAGGCCTCCGAGCAGGTGCTGAAATGGCAGTGACGGAGGCCAGGGTTATTTAGTGTAGGGGTGGAGATACAAAAGATAATTATTGTTTATTAAGAGCAGTTACTGTTCACTGAGTGAATTAAATAGTAAATAGCCCAGGGGGGCTTTGCAACGGTGGAGTTGCTCTTATAAGAGTTTTTAGGGAGAGCGAGAGATGTTGGGAAGGCAAGTGGAAATTATTGACGTATATATTAACAATCACATTGGCATTTCGAATGTTGATAAGATAATAACTGAGCAGTAATACACATCACACCAACACTGTCAAACACATCGACATCTTGTTTAACCTTTCATTGAATATTTTTGGCCAAATTTGCATTACTTAATTCTCGATTATTTGCAAATTAATAATTATTTCTTTAATGATAAGATTTACTATGAAAATTAAATTTATATTTAATTATTTCTTCTTCTTATTATTATTTTTTTGGTTATTTATTGTTCTTCTTCCTCCTCTAAACAGTTCATTTATAGATTTTATTTTAATATTTGTAATCAACCTAGCTCTGCTAATTGTATTTATCTACGTATATGATAGATTTATTTTATAATCACAGATTAATGTGTCTTTATTCTTGAAAAAAAAAACATTAGAAATACTATCATTCTCAATTCTAAACGAATAGTTTTATTGGGGTTTGAAAAGACAACAAAAACAAACAAAACTAATCATATTAGTCATATTAAAATAATGCGGTTTAAAGTGAATTTTGACTACTAGTGTATTGTTTAGTAGTACAACATTTTATAGTAAAGATGTAGTTATGTGCATGTACGTGAAAAATTCCGTAATTGGAGGAACTCATTGGACCTTTTTCATTTGGATTGTGATTTCCACATACCTTTAACTACTTTTCCTACATCCTTCCATATTTTTTAATACTTAGTTGATATCCTACTATTTAATTTTCCATATATACCTCTTCCTATTTAATCTTTCATTAATTATCATAAAAAGGTAGGAAGGGTATATATGGAAGATTAAATAGTATGATACCAATTAAGTATTAAAAAACAGAGAAGGGTGTGGAAAAAGTAGTTAAGGATGTGCGAAAATCACAGCCTTTTTCATTTTTCTATTCATTTTGATTTCTCACAATACAAACGTTCCAGATATGTTTCTGAATTTGAAGACTTAAAATCCAGACATTATCTTGGATTGCCTATCTTAGCATGATCGTTTTAAATTACAACAACTTTGAAATTTACATTTGGAGTGTATTTTCATGTACAGGACAAGGTGTGGATTAGATAGCAGGATCTAGTTGGAAGACAAGATTTTGTGAATTCTAAATAAATGCAAATCATAAAAAATAATCACAGTGGATACAATTATTGGCTTATACGCACTAATGAAATATGGCAGCCTTTCAGCCCCCACCCAAGGGTTTTTTAAAGAATGATGTAATTAAAACAATTGCATGCTCTATTAAGTATGTTTAATATATAGTTGTGGTAGTTGTAAGGGAATGAAATATTTATGCAGATAATTGGTAGTTTAAATATATAGAAATGGAGAATAATTATAAATGGAACACCTAGGATATTTAACATTGTTTTGTTTTGCATGTTTTCTCATGTTAGCACAGCTTTTGTTTATGCATTTTATTCAAGTGCTATTTTTTATTAGTGTTAATTTCTGGTTGTACATCTAAAAATTTAGTTTTTTTGTTGCCGTTGTACATCTAACAATTAATTATTCGTTTGGAATTTGGTTGTTTGTTAATTTCATTACTACTAGGGGTGGGTTCGGTTCCGTTCGATTCGGTTTTTTGCCAAAACCGGAAACCGAACCGAAATTACTGTTCGGTTCGGTTTTCTCTCGGTTTGTGTTCGGTTCGGTTTGTATTCGGTTCGGTTTTTCTAGGTTCGGTTTCGGCCCGGTTCGGTTTTTTTTTTTTTTTTTTTCTTTCTTCTTCTTCTTCTTCTTCTTCTCTTCCAAGTAGCTAAAAACAATTGTATGAAACTGATGCGATAATTACTTGACACTCAAATTAAACCCTCGTTTGACAATTGTAGTAGAATGGATAAGTGAGGGATCGTTCTAGACCGGAGATTAGGAGGGCTTGCTAAAACCTTCTAAATTGACTTAAGAACGTAAAAACAATATAAAACACTAAACTAGACTCAAAGAATGCAAAACTAAAATTTAAAACATTAAGACAAACCAAAAGACTCAAAACTAATTTTGGACGAATTTAAGATTATGGCTTGATTCAAAATACTTTAAAACATAAACTAAACAGATTCTAAGCACTAAAGAACAAGAAAGTATAGGGGGGGGGAAGTTTTGATTTGACGAAAATTGAAATAACAAAACAAGTTAATAAACTAAGCGGAATGTAAATATGAATTTGTGATGGAATGAATGGAATGAAGGCTAGCTAAGGGGTTCTTCTCCACACATGTTATACTTGCATACAAGATTGATTCTCAGTTGGTCTTTCGATAAATTATGAAACTCAACACTCCGGATTAATTAGGTCCGCTTAAATTAACCGTCAAGTTTTCCTTAAGTTAATGAATTGGATGGGTTTGCGCAACGCAATTCACAACATTCTCCAAAAGTCCTTTACGTGAACAGCACAATAAAGATACAATCAAAGATCATTAAGTATTATGAAAACTATAAGTGTTGACGAGGCATTCGTTACTATGATGAGCATGAAACTCGTGCCAAGAATTCATTTAACGCGATTGTTTATAAGCAACCTCCACTACTTGTGAATATAAGTTCATAACGATTAGGTGAAAATCACTTATATTCTAGCGTCATATTTATGCATGAAAATTAAGCGCGCATTCTTAATAAACATTCATAAATAAGTTATCAATCAAACGGTTAAACAAATTGAATCCACAACTTATGAAATTCCAACGAAAGTTAATCAATTCATATTGCAAATATAAACATAGTTTCGAATCACCCCCTAGCTAAAGGGGGATTAGTTCCTCATACCTTTGAAATCAAAGAAACACCTAAACATTCCAACAACTCAAAACTTGAATTGTATGAACGTTTAAGCACTCTTCTCTTTCATTCCTTATACGTACAAAACAAAGAGAATTAAAATGAAACTTTGAAATCAAAGAAACACCTAAACATCCCAACAACTCAAAACTTGAATTGTATGAACGTTTAGGCACTCTTCTCTTCCTCGTTGTTGTAGCACAAGGTTTAAGGATAGGTTGGTTGGGGGGATGGAAGTGTGGAATGGAGTGGAAATGGAGAAGATGGAGAAGGGGAAGTGTTTGTGTATTACAATGGAAAATGAGATGATTTGGTGAATGGAATGAATGGGTATTTATAGGAAGAGAATGGGTGTTAATGGATGTTTGTTTAAGGTATTTGGTGGATGGGAAAAGGTGTGGATGGTGTGGAATTATGGTGGATGGATGGTTTAGTGGATGTAATTTAGGGTTTATTTAGGTGAATGTGGATGCATGGTTTAGTGGATGTAAAGGATAATGGGATGGTGTGGAATTAAAAGCTAAAAAAAATGGGATAATGGGCATTTAAGTGTGAATGGAATGGTGGGATGCACTAATGGAAATTATGGAATGGAATGGTGGGATGCACTAATTAGGAGGAAGAATTAGGGTGAAGGGCTTAATGCATGGATTTGGGCCAATTAGGGTGAAGGGCTTAATGCATGGATTTGGGCCTAAAATGCCCCCCCTTGCATGGCAAGGGAAAGGACTTGGGCTAAAGCCCACGACAATGGCTCTAAAATGGGCTAAGGTTAGGGTTTAGGTGCGGCATAGGCTTAGGGTCCACAAAGAGTTAGGGTTTAGGTCATCTAAAAGCCCAAAGCCAAGAATAGAAACTCACGACAATGGAAACCTCCAAGAATAGAAACTTCCAACTTTAGAAACTTTGGTTACCAATTCCGACTTCCTTGCTCTTCACTTTCATTTCTTCATTTCTTAAGCTCCTTTGACCTTCAACCTCGTTCATTCCTTGTGCTCCATTTGCATACACCATATTCCAGCTCAGTTTTGCTCCAAAAGCTCCCAATTGCATCATTTCATGTAATATGTCCTTTAAACCTGAAAACACATGAAAGTAGCTTAAAAGACTACTTTAACGAATAAAACATAACAAAAATGCATAAGAACTAGCTAACTAAGGCGCATAAATATGCTCCTATCAGAAACCAACTTGCAGCCATTTTGTAATAAGTCCCATTTCAACATAATCATCAAAATAAGCATTCCAAAATTTCTAATATAATCATTCAAAGACAATGAAATAATCATTCAAATTTCTAATATAATCATCCAAATTTCTAATATAATCATTCAAACATAATCGTCAAAGACAATGAAAATAAACATTCAATTCAAAGTTCAATTATAATCAAGTGTTCCAAAGTCCAAAGTTAAATAAACATCAAAGTTCAAAGCTTCCAAAAGTCCAAACTTAAAATAAACATCAAAGTTCAAAGCTTCCAAAACTCTTCTTATGCCTTAATGGTATGAAAGTGATCCACCAACTTTTTCAATGATAATTTGCTTGCTAATGCTTGGGTGGCTTAGGGGGCAACATATCACCTTTTTTTGAACTTCCACTTGCCATTTCTACATACAAATAATAAAAGAAAAGATATTAATTAAAATATTATTTAAAATAATCTAACAAAATCAAATGCAATAAATAAAATTACCTTTCTCAACTTCTTCACAAAACTCCATCTCCTCAATGGTTGGCTCATGATGTAATGCAACATGAATGGACCTAAGCCAATTTTGAGTACATATCAAAGCCTCCACCATTTTTGGACTTAAAGAACTATGATATGGATCAATTATCCATCCACTTGTACTAAAGGAGGATTCCGAAGCAATGGTTGATACGGGAATAACTAAGATCTCTCTTGCAACACGTGCCAAAATAGGGTACTTAGAAACCTCATTCACTCTCCACCAATTCAATACATCAAAGTTCTCCTCTTCTTCTCCTTCATTAGGATCGGAAAGATACTTGTCAACATCATTATGCACAACCCGGGCTCTCTTTGCTTTTCTCATTTCACTTTTTTCTTTCAACTTTCTTTCTATTTCGGTCATGCTTGATGAAGATTCTCCACTTGTCGTTTGAGAACTACCACCACCACTTATACTTTGTTGTGTACTCAAAGACATATTTTCATGAATCTTGTAAAGATCAATCAATAAGTCCTTCACCCCATTTGTGGCACTTTCAACCTTTTCTTCATCCTCACCAAATTGTATCTCAAAATAATCAACAACTTTATCTAATTTGTGGCGAGGATCAAGCACAAGTGCTACAAAAAGATATTGATTCATGTCCTTAAGTGAACCCCAATACTTGTCATATTTTTCTTGCATCAACTTGGAGATCATAGACAAAAGTTCATCATCTTTGTTTTCATGCAAGAGACTTTTGATCTTAAACAAATCACCAAAAGTAGTATGAACGGTTGGAGTATTAGAACAACATACTTTTAAAGTGACTTCATAAAAAGGTCTAAAAAAGATTGCAAATATCCCCGCCTCACTCCAATCATCCATCGAAGGTGGCCCCTCCCTCATATTATCATGATTGTCTTTAACAAAGTACGGAAGGTAATGACCATCATCTACTTTTAATCTATCAAAAGCCATCTTGAACTTTAAAGCCGATTCCAACATTAAAAATGTGGAATTCCACCTAGTAGGGACATCCAAAATCACAAGCCCTTTGCTCTCTATTCTTACTTTCTCAACACACCTTTTAAAGCTTTCCAACCTTTGAGGGGAAGATCTTACGTACCTAACCGCATTACGAATGCTTTGTATAGCCGTATTCAACAATTTTATCCCATCATTCACAACCAAATTGAGGATATGAGCAACACACCTCATATGCAAATATTTTCCATCATGCAAGAGTGCATTAGGAATCCCCCACCCACTTATTCGGTGCACCAAGTCCCTTAAACCGGAATCATTTGAGGAAGCATTGTCAACCGTAATGGTTAACACCTTCTCTATACCCCACTCCACTAAACACTCCTCCAAAAGTTGAGCGATGGATTCTTCTTTATGATTTGGAATAACACAAAAATTCAAAATCTTTTTATGTAACATCCAATCATCATCAATAAAATGGGCGGTGATAACCATATAATTGGTTTGTTGAATAGAAGTCCATGTGTCCGTTGTTAGACACACCCTAAATGTCATCAATTGACTCTTCAATTTATCCTTTTCAGAATAAAACAAGCTAAGTACATCCTTAGCAATTGTCTTACGACTAGGCACTCTCCACATAGGACATGCTTGCATGCAAAAACGGCGAAAACCTTCTCCTTCAACAAAAGTAAAAGGCAACTCATCTATAATTATCATCTCAACACAAGCCTTAGTTACTTCTTGTTGAGAAAAACCTATAGCTTCCAACGTATCTTTCGTGTCGGCAAAGGTTAAGATCTTTTGCCTATTTGCGGCAAATATTTCCTTATTAGGACCGTAGCTTCTACATCTTGCTATATGGTTTCTTAAATTAGTTGTACCATTTTTATCTGGGTCGGCCATATATGATTGAGCGCAATACTTGCACAACCCCTTAACTCTACCACCCTCAATTTTTCTTTCAAAGTGCTCCCAAACTTTAGACCTTTCATGACTTTTTAAGGATTCCAAAAGAGCTTCTTCTTTACTTACTTGGTCACTTTGGTCACCTTCTTTTGGAGTTGCATCGGCAGGATTTTCGGATCCACCAAGAGAACTAGGAGTTTGTCGATGTGCCACCATGGTGTTTTGAGGCGGAGTTGATTCACCAATGTCCATCTAAAATAAGAGAATCATACAATTAATTTTTCCAATAAGAGATTCATTACAATTAATGAATTAATTATTAAACACAAGGGCAAAAGTAATAGAAAGATATGACTACTTACTTCCGATGGTATACTCGAAGATGAGTTTGTTTGATCATGAGGGCTATTTGATTTTGATCTCATTGAGTTTGAACTTGAGCTTGAGGCCTTTGAGACCTTTGACGCCTTTGCGTTCATCTAATTCACACAAAACAATAAGAGGATAGTAGTTAGTACTACAAACTTATACAAAAGTAAATGTTAATCAAAACTGGCAAGCACATTAGTAGAAAACTAGCAAGCACATTATTATATCTTGAGAAGATGCAATTTCAATACTCCAACCGTAGAGACTTTAGGGTTTATAACTGTTAGGTTTTTTTATTAAAGGTATGTTGATTAATTCTGGTGTGACAAGGTTAGATCTGTCTAAAAGCAACTCTGTCTAATATGCTGCATGGATAGCTTCGATTCCAAGTCACAACCTCACTAGTTGACGTATGACGGAATGAAATGTTTGTTGTTGTTTGGTAACACTTTTGTCTATTCATTTTTATGCGATTCATTGTTTATGTATACAGGTTCTGATTAATCTCAAGTTATTGGGATCAATTGGCCTTTTTTTTCCTGTTATTCTAGCGGTAGTCCACGTTAAAATAAGGCTTATTTTTAGCTAAGCCTCCTGAAATATTCCTTTCAGACATATTCCTTTCTTTAATCTCCAACCTTCTTTTAGGCATAAAAGATAAGTAGCTACTAATTAGGCAATGTTAAATCCTAGCTCATGCATAATTGGACAATAAAAGCGATAGTATTATGAAATTGAATCCTCCTAAATTCGAACTCAAACAAACAATCCAAGGGTGTTCAATTGAAAATCAAATCAAAGTGCTTTTCATTCAATTAGCCAGGTGTATCTCATTACTTGATATTTTTCTTGCTTTTTGATACATAGACATGCTAATATGCCAATACAAAACAATGAAGTTAGGTAAATGAGAAGAAGAACATCTACTTGACGAACTGCCTTCTCTATGTTCCAGGCTTCCAGCCTCGCTGACTTTTTAGATTTTCTTCGTACTAATGACAAATCCTACAAAACAATGAAGTTAGGTAAATGAGGACTGCCATGCATCTATTGCTACAAAAGAATGCATTTAGCTAACGATATCTCCCCAACCCAAACACATGCATCTATTACTAGTTGCCAATGCAAATTCATCACTGCCTACTCATTATCTTGATGTTGTTCAAGCTCTTGGAGTCTATCTTCATTTGGATTTTTGTTGGTCTCATAAGTCTTTGTGTTAACTGCAAAATATCTTCAATATTACTCCAATTCTAGTCTATTGGTTTATGATATTTTAGACACTCTTTTGTTGTAACAAAAAGAAAGAAAAACCAATCAAAATTTGTTTCTGTTTACCAACCATACATCCGTTCTTTCCTTCAAGCCTATGGGTTATAGACAGCTATCACGCTGATCAACGAGACCAGTTAACTTTTAATATCAACTAAAGTTAGACTAAAACCAGACATGTACCATGTGGGAAATGTTGGCAAAAGGTTTAAGGTTCTTATGGTTTTGTGGCATTATCTTTTTGTAACACAAAGCATAATTGGGCAGAGTTAAGAGAACCAAAACTCTGCAGAAGAACTCACACAAATCTGCAGAAGAACTCACACAAATCTGCAGAGTGCAGAGAACCAAAACAAGCATATCTTAGCCTACAGACAATTCAAATGATGAACATAATAAAAATCCTTACTTTAGTTACAATTTTACAAACTTAGGGTCTGTTTTCATAATTTCAAGCAATTGGATCTTTTCCCTCTTTGTTCTTTGGATTAAAATTTCACCAAAATTCAATACAATCATGTATTTTAAAAAAATGGAAGAAAAACCCTAATTTTAAACAAATTGAATGAAGACATGAATTGGGGGAAACAGATGGGTTTCAATCAAAGTTTTCAAACAAGAAATAATAGAGAATTTTTGAAGCACCTGAGTCACTTCTAATGATAACTCGCCCGACGCCCACTGCTAATTGTTGATGAGAGTGCTCTGACTTGTTTAAGACTCGAGCTTCCACTTCCAGTGCTTTGACCTGTTTAAGACTCGAGCTTTAGAGGTTTGGTTTGAATGTAGAGCAGAAAATAAAACGTGAGAGTCACTAACCTTTTGCTGGGAATGAGAATGGTCACAGCGACTCAGCGACAACGAGAGCTTGAGAGAGGATGAATTGGGAATGAGAATGGTCACAGTGAGCTTGAGCCTTGAGAGAGAATGAGATTGACAGAGTCTGAGAGAGAGAGAGAGAGAGATAAGGGTGAGAGAGGAAAGGATGAAGAAGACCGAGAGCGGAGAGACTGAGAGTGAGAGCCTTGGGAAAACAGGCGAGGCACCGAACCAGACATTATTCGGTTCAACCAATTCGGTTCGGTTTTTTTTTTTTTTGGTTTTTTCGGCCTAGGTCCGGTTTTTTTCGGTTTTCGGTTTTTCCAACCCACCCCTAATTACTACCTATTCTCTCAAATTCATCTAAACTGTTCTGCATGTATAAGATTTGTGTTCGTGCAAGTGATTTTACACAGATTTCAAGCTGGGGTGCAGAGATTTGATTCAAATTGGTGGATTCAGGTAAGAAACTAAGAAACCTTGATATTTTCTTTTGGTTGTAAGATTTGAAATGGACATGCATGTGCTTTTCTTTTTGAGATATAAGAAATTGAGATTTTTTTTTTATTGTTCTAGGATGGGAGGGGTATTGACAGATATAAGAGAATTAGTAATTTTAATCAATTTGATAAATTAAGAATAGCGAGTTAGCGATCTACACAAAAAATTTGTTAATAGGTTTTCATTTCCATTTTATTATTAGCTCTAATGCTTTTGTTTGACTTATGTGTATGAGACAATTGATATGTTCTATGTATATGAGCTTGCTTGAAATATAGCTAGGAAACATCTTTCCATTTTTTAGAATACTTTGAAATATAGCTAGGAAACATCTTTCCTTTTCTTATTTGGGCAAACATTTATTTCCTAAACTGTTAACTTTCTTTAATGTTTGCTCTAGATTTTACAGATTCTTTTTAAAGTTTGGCACTTAATTGCTTTTCTTTTCTTGGGTACAAGGAAAATGAAGGAAGAGAAAGAATTAAATTCTGGATTTATCAAACACTTTGTAGATATTCCATGCATTTTTGCAGCTGAAATCTTTTGGTAAATACTTAACCTTTTAATCAAAGCCTATTTATGCCAATTGGTGTTGTAAGTAGCATCAAATAATTAATTGCTTTTTTCTTGGTAAGTGCCTAAATGTTTACCCTTTCAGTTTAACATAAAATGATAAATTGAGACAAAGTTGGAACCTAAATTACCTAATAAATCAATATTAGCAAACCCATGAACTTATTTCGTGATTATCACAATATTGTTTCAATATCCTACTTTTGCTTGCAAATCTGTTCTCTCTAGGACATTAAGGTGCATTTTTGGTTTTTAAGTTTCACCGCCAGATAAAAACTGTTTGATTGTAATCTCTCTATGAGATTGAATATATGATCTAAAAATTTTGTTAACAAATGTTAATTGTGATTCAATTGTTTTTTCAATCATGTAAGGAGATGCAATCTAACCGACTGTAAAAGATGTCGACTATGTTGATCCAAAAATAGAAATTGCATGTCTGTATTATGAGAGGAAATGGAGAGCAATCTGTCTCAGTTTTGGAATGTATTGGAATCAAAGAAGCTAACTCAAGGTGTTAACTTTGAATTTCCCCGAAATATCCTTTTTTTATTAATTATTTAGACGTAGAAATTCTCCATGTTATTTTTATTAATTATTTATTTGGGAGTGAAGTGAAAATCTGTAAATGCGGATTTGTGTTTGTTTGCCCAGCTGCTATTTCAAAGCTGGAGGAGGCATTGTTGATGAATCCTAGGAAATATGATGCTCTGTGGTGCTGGGAAATGCTTAAATTGCTTGCGCATTATGCACTCCGGACCAAAATGAGTCAAAGGTTCCAAAAGGTGTTGTACTACTTCCAGGAGGCTTTCAACGAGGTATTTCCACTTACAAATTTGTTATTCTTGAAATTTGTAATCCCGCAGCAGCGCGCGGGCATTACTAGCTAGTTAAAACATATACTTGGAATGAAGTGCAATGAGTTTTATTTTCCTATCTATTTATTTATTTATTATTTTTTAAAGAAACATCGATGGTACGAGAAGAAGTTTTATTAAATTGAAAAATGAAATTACAACTAATTCGTTAGAATAAGAAAAAGACAAAATAAAGAACATAAAATCTAATCCCTCGTGAGCGTGAGAGAAAAAAGACGTTCGCATTCAAATGAAGGATAGGGGATTTGACCAACCATCAAAGCAAATGAAAAGAAAACCTAACCCCAACCCTACCCTACATGAGAAAATTGGGAACAAAAGTTAAAAAGGGAGAGTGGCGCTAGCATCTTCCAAACATGCCACTATATGATAAACACATGAGCCAGGAAGAAAGACTCTGTACTAGGAAAAGTTGCAACAATGAAGTGGTCCACTAAAAGGGAAAGGAACCCTGTCGGAAACCCCGGAGTGTTTTCTACCATGCAAGATGGCAATTGCTATTACCAAAAATTCTCGGGTGCTCCAGATTACACGTGATATTAAGTGTTATAATCGTTAGATCTTGATTTTTGTGAATTTTAACCGTTAAAATATCCGGAGTAGTTGTACTCCATTCTCCGTTGTAGTTGTAGGAATACTTCAATGCTACCACATGTCTTGTAGAAAGTCAGTTGGAAAGGAAAGTCAAGAAAAAGAAAAAGGGAAAGGGATCCTCTCCGGATCCCTTCCACCTAATCCACCAAGCCTAGTAATCAGGGCCGTTAAATTTGATCCAACGATTACAAACAGGGGGTTTCTTTAAAAGTTATAAGGTAAAGTACAAAAAACTAGCTCAACTATTAGTGTCACGACACTTTCATACCTCCTCTTTTAAAATTGACAATGTCATACCTTATCTTACAAATTTGTGCCAATGTCAGACCTTTGTCAGTTTTTCTGTTACTTTTTCTGTTAAATGCTGACGTGGCCAGAGACAGGACCTATTTTTTATTAAAAAAATAATTAAATATTAAAATTTAAAATAAAAAAAACAAAAACAAAAAACCGAAAAAAACCCATCAACCCGTGTCCTCCCTCCCCAAAAAACCCATATCCCTTTATCTGAGTTCTCTTTTACCCAACCCTTTCTCTCTCCTCCTTTCTCTCTCTCTCTCTCTCACCTGTCTCTCGTCTCTCTCCTTGCAACATACATCCCTAAAATCTCGAAACCCAGAAATCCTTCCCACCCGTCCCCCCCAACCTTTCTCTCCGATCCCACCGACGACAACCCTATCTCTGTCGTTGACTCCAGCGATGATAGCCATAACCCCCAATCACCCCCAAACCCTAACTCTAGCCACAACCTCCACAACAACATTCCTTTCTCGTCCTCGCCCTCGGAGCCTGCCCCTTTGTCGATTTGCAAGAGAAAAACAAAACAATAACAACAACAAAAACAACAATCCCAATAGAAAAACTCTCCATTTTTCCAGAAAATTCCTAGATTTTCCGAGAAAATCAGAGGAGGTGCGAGAAACAGAGAGAGAGAGAGTTGTGATTTGAGAGTGGCTCTATTTGGTCTGAATTTCAGATAAATGGTGTATATAGGCAGGTCGGATGAGGAGGAGAAAGTGAAGGTGAAGTCCATGGTGATGGGCTCTAAAAGGGTGAAGCTTCTGCACAATTTCAACTTGTCGTGGTTTTTGAAGTGGAGGAACCAGAAGCACCTGTGGTGCTAGAAAGAGAGCTTCAAAGCCAGCAGGAGTGGCAAGGAAGGGTTTGGGCTTAATCGGTGATCGTCGGCTCAGAGGATTGAGAGCTCGCCGGCAGTGATGACTCGAGTGGGAATGGTTTCTAGGTTTTGGGATTTTAGGGATGCAGGTTGCAGGGAGAGATAAGCGAGAGAGGCGAGAGAGACGAGAGAAAGAGAAAGAGAGAGAGAGAGAGATGAGATAGAGGGTTGGGTGGGGGAAAACTCAGAGAAGGGGATCTGGGTTTTTAGGGAGAGGGGACACGGGTTGATGGGTTTTTTTTGGTTTATTGTTTATTGTTTTTTTTTAATTTTTAAATATTTAATTATTTTTTTAATAAAAATGGGTCCCGTTTCTGGCCACATCAGTATTTAACAGAAAAACTGACGGAGGTCTGATATTGGCACAAATTCGTAAGATGAGGTACAACATTGTCAATTTTAAAAGATGAGGTATGAAAGTGTCGTGACACCAATAATTGAGGTAGTTTTTTGTACTTTACCCAAAGTTATAATAACTTTAATCGTTGGATCAAATTTCAACAGTCTAGATTACTAGGCTTGGTGAATTAGGTGGAAGAGATTCGGAGAGGATCCCTTTTCCAAGAAAAATGACATCAAAAGAAAAGTAGGCAATGGATTTTTCTTTCTTTTTTTTTCTTTTAGGAAACTGGAAATGTATTAACCAGGGTAAAAGATGCCAAAGAGGACAACAAAAGCCAAACAACAAGCAAACAACCAAAAAACAGACAGGAAGTACAAGAGGGTAGAAAACCCGGCACTCGAAGCCAAAGCTCTAAGTGTCCCCCCTTGCACCCCCAACATAAAATTAGGCGGGCAAGGTAAACCATCATGATTTAGTACATGCACTAGCGAGGATGGGGGTCGATCAACCCAAGACACATTACACATCTCCATACAACGACGTGACGCCAAATGGTCAGCCGCCAAATTGGATGATCTTGAAATCCAAGACCAATGATAGTCCTGAAAGGCTTCCTCAAGCTTCAAACACTTTGCTAAAATAGGAAAACCTCTCATCTGCTATCAGAGATTGTTCCCCGCAAACATAAAATGATTGCTTGAGAATCAGATTCAACAACAACATGGGTCAGACCCATCAAGAGACCCAACTCACAACCATACTTCAAGGCCAACGCTTCAGCACTAGCAACAGAAGTCGCACCTATCATCTTTCTACGAGCAGCCAAGAAATTGCCAGAAGGACCCAAAAACACTACTCCTACATAACCACCACCCATGGCAACATCCCAACTTGCATCAACATTTATTTTGACAAAGGGAATATTCGGTGGCATCCAACAAACCTAAACCGCACTACAGGATTGCGGCTGCACAGTGCGAATGGAGGAAGCCTGCATGGCATCAATGAAAGCAGCAACATGTGTGGAAATAACAGATAATACCTGGATTAGATTGATAGATTTATGTTGGAAGAGAAAACTACACCTTGCTTTCCAACTATGCCAACAAGAGAAGGCAATGAGAGACAGAACCCGCTTGAAATTAGCCTTCGAGGGAACATTAGCTTGCCTTACTGCCATAAGCCAATTTCCCCATGATGTAATATCCTGCTTGTTAACCCGATATGTTAAAGCACCCCCTAACCAAATAGCTTCCACCCACGGGCAGAGGAGAAATAAGTGTTCAATGAACTCTTCATGAGCATGACATAAAGGGAAAATCGATGAAGGCTCTGATTTCTAGTTATAAAGAGCTTCCATTGTGAGCAGGGTACGATGCAAAGTCTTCCATATGAAACACCTTGGTTTGGGAGGAATATTAAGCTGCCACACCCACTTCCATAATAACGTTGGGATAGATACAGCCGAAGAAGAGCTCCAGGGAGCGTATAAGTGACCTGAGAGCACTGGCAATGATATTTAGACTTGACAGAATAAACCTCATTCTGAACAAAAGGCCACACCAATCTGTCCTTATCATGGAATCACCAAGTGGAGTTGCCAAAATAGCATCAACCTCCTCAAATGAGATAAACGGTCGAACAAAGTCAATATTCTAATCCCCAATGGCTGGATTAATAAGGGAATCCACTGTGGTATTACGGCTAACCTGCACCTCCCCAGAAGGAATAAGGTGACCATTCGGAAATGAGGGCAACCATCCAAATTCGATTGCCACTCGTCATGTCACGCCCTGAACCCGGGATCGGTAATAAAAACTCAAACCCGAATCTGAAACATGAGTGAAAAGCTACATAATTAAAAGAAATTGGAACGGATTGGAAAATAAACTCCTCTATTAAAATAACTCCAAAATCCTTATAGGGTGTACAAAAATAATAAATTAAAAATCCTTAAACTTCTCCTCAATCACAACCTCAACTCTTCCAATACTTGTCTTGCCAAATAACATCTGTCTTGCCAAATAACTCATCTGTAAAATAATAGGTGAAGGGTAAGCAACAACCATCATCGCTCAGTGAGTATAATATATAATATGCCAGTCAAGCTTGCCATTTTAATCACACTATAAAATAGGATAATAATATCAAATCATTATACACATAATGTCATATCACATCATCCCTTCACGTGTTCATTATATCCTTCATAAATTGCAACTCACCACGTGACCCCTAATGGTCATTTGCCCTAATGTCCCCGTGTGCATTTTACATTTATCCCTCGGATTTATGCAACACTAAAGTTCTCATACTCCATGAACATATCCAAATAATCCACTTATCACCATATTAATAATTCCAAAAGCATTTCAACAAATCCAACATGCTTAACTTAAAATAGATAGAGATTTATAAATAGATAAAAACCCACAATAGTTCGTGGTTTTCATTTATCAGAAAATAAGAATACTTTGAAACACATTACATAAACCACTCACATTGATCGATAACTAGAACCTTGGCAAGACAAGTACACAAAGAACCTCCACACAACAAACCCTAAATCCTATTTCTTTCTCTCTTTACCCTCAGTCCCTTTCTCTACGTTGAACCTTCGATGCATGTTCTGCATGTTTCCTTGATATGCGAAAACAATGGAGCATGGCCTCCTATTTATACTAGAAATGAGGAGGTCAAGCTAACTTCTTATTGGTTGGCTTAGCGGCTAGAGATATAACAAATCAATTGACCTTCTCTTACAAGCTGCTGCGTGGTAATCTAAATAGGCAGTAGACTTAGACAAGTGGTTGGCCAATAACAGGTGGAAATAGAAGATAAGACACGTCCAACTAAGTAGCTTCACATAGTCACTGTGTAGAGTGCTCACTAAGCAAATATACAAGGAGATTACCATAAACTGTGGTGTGCCACGTTCGAATATAGCTTCCAACAGTAAGCAATCTAGCTAGACTAATGAAAAGAACACCTTTTGCCTTCATTCTAACATTAAGGTTCCACCTCTTGCTTGCATGATTTTTAAATGATAGCTCCTACTAATAAAAACATGAATTTCAAGACACTTGTCCTATAAATGCAAACTAATGACACCTCCACCTTAATCCTTCCAACTCAAAACCTAGTCATGGTAATGGTGAGGTGTAAATATGCATAGCTACATGCATCACACATGATGCACTATGTAAAAACTTATCTAAGCTTCATTCTAAATATAAAAAATAAAATAAAAAAATTAATAGCCACAAATACAACTAAAAATATGGGATCTTACACATCACCTGCCAGTGGGACCCTTTAAGCAGAATATCTCTACCCCTTAACAAATTCGATCATACCCAATAAGCCCGACCTTCCCCTTTTGCATTCAAAAATGAACAATGAGGGAAGTAACGAGCCTACAACACCCTCGCCCACAGGGACTCTAGTTCCTGAATCAAACGCCAGCATTGTTTTGCTAATAGGGCATCATTAAAATCCATAAAGCTTCTAAAACCCATCCCTCCATGAGCCTTCGGGAGTGCTTTTTTTGGCAAAATAAGGAAAGCATTTTACTTGAATTTGAAATAGTAACTGCCTTTGTTTAATTGGGGTTTAGGATCAAATCATTGAGATATCTCCTTCCTCTCTATTTGCCATTTCAAACACAAACGGGCATAAAACTGGAAAGCAGGACCAACTGGATCTCGAACAAAGAATTAAAAGAAAAATAACATAAATATTGGACTATATGTAACCAATCTACATCACTTTCTCCTAATAAATTAATAACGGCCATGCATTAATCATGAAATTTGGAAAATAAGAGCTCAAGTAGGTAAAGATCAGTATCAAGGAGCAGTTTGTGGAGTTTGTATGGCTACCACTGGGGAGCATGAAATACAGGAGAAAACTCGGGTTGTGCAACCTAACCACGCGCCTGATTAGAGCACTCTCACAAAAGCATGAGACCCTTAGGCATTTTGATCTCACCAAGTGTGGAGCCATCCTTTCTAACCATGGTTTCTCTCAGAAAACACAATGCATCACCATACTCTCAAAACTGAGGCTACAAAACCAAAATAAAACCAACGTTAATGAGCTTGAAAAATTTCAGATCAATTGCACGTGCACAGCTCAGTTTTGTTAAGTTTCTGTGGAGATTCCATACCTGAGAGGAAGTGTTAGTGTGAGCAGTTAAGTTGTGCTTTATATGCATCATTTCTCTCAATAGCTTAACCTTTTTGGATGTACTGCCCCCTCTAAGAATTTTCAGATCATCTAATAGCTACATATAGAAGATTAGTCATGAAGAGTTATTACAATATACACGAAAACCATCCCCATTGAGAAGGCAGAACTCTATAGACATCTTTGCATGCAAACCATAGATGTCTGTTTAACAGTAACAACATTTCCATAAAACCTGCAACCCATGAAACATAACTTTGACAGAACCAGCAAGTAAATCAATCAGCTCATTGATTGCTCTCTAAAATTTTTGAGACACAGTCTTACACATGGAAAACATTGAAAATCAACAAGCCGTGACCATTCTTACTCACATTTAGTTTTGGTTAGATGCTTACCTATCAAATAACTTCTCAATATGCAGTTAAATGGTGAAATTTGGCAACGTTTCAAATGCTTACCTTTTCAACTCGTCATCAAAGGACAGAATAATTTCTTCAGTTTTTATAACCTTTGTTGTCCCACCATGCCTTGGCAAGAAAAATCCCACATCCTCCAACTCCACATCCATCCTTACAACACAAGCAAAAGGTTGTTAGGGTACATCTCTATGATTACACCACGCCGCCAAAAATTCATGCACCCTAAACTTACATGCACATAACTAACATAGAGATCTGCATCATCTGACACAGACTCATCTTCATAACAACGATCACTCGCAAGCATGAAACTTTTGTGGCCAAACTGTCGATAATAAAATATGAGTGAAACATGATAATCATTCTCATTGCTTAGATTTATAACTATCCAACATCCATCAAAGCATAATGGTCAAGCATTATTCTTAACAACTTTACACACACCAAAACAGCATTACAAAGACACATTTCACAGTGACTTAGTTTCACTAGTTATTTGTACACACTTCACGCATATCAAATGAGTAATCCATTTCAATCCAAGGAAGCTGTCATCTTTACAAAAAGAAACAAGACAGCTGATCTCATATCTTTAAAAGTCATCTCCATAAATACAGCAGCAATCTGGACCTGAGCACAAAAGTAACAATAAAATACTATTTGTTGCGGATGAGCCTGCCTGTGAATAATACAAATGCAGCAATTTCTTAAAACTAACAGCCTCAAGGGTAATTTCATTCTGGATGTAAAAGCATTTATATAAAGTACCCTATCTACAAACTATAAATTCAAAGTGGATGACATTTCAAGAGTGACCTGCTTTCACTTAAAACAGTTCTAATTTAAATTGTTTTACTGGTTTAGCATGATCATATAGGATTACATGAAACCAAATGCAGCAGAAGACAACAAAATACTGGAAAAAAAGTTGGCAGCATATAACTATTGCCAATACTGAGCAGAAGTCATCATTAAGACAAGCAAGCTTTGGTGCACGTCTGAATTGTACAATCTGACACTACTATGAATGAGAATTTGCTCATCTAAACCCAGTTTTCCCTTTTAACATGCTATAGATGAATTTATTTCCATTCATGGCACTTAGTAGGAACATATTTCATGCCCAAAGACATTACTATTCAAATTTCACGGCAAAATTTTAAAGCCACAAGGTCGCTACATCTCTGAAGCATTGAGCAACAAAATTATCAAAAGTAAAAAATGATAACGTGAATCGTCAATATGGCAAAGAAGACAAAGAAGAAACACCAAAACAAATACAAAGCAGCAGCTTCATAAAATATTAAACAAAAAAATAAGGAACCTATAAATTTAAACCTCAAATTTTTTTTAAGAAACATGAAAAGGCTCACTATTACAAGATATGTTCACTGGATTCCATTGCAGAGGACCAAGAGGAACCAACGACCAAAGAGACAAAGTTAGGGGCTTCCTTTTCAGTATATGTTTGAGACAAAGTGCAAGAGGCTTCCTTGTCAGTGTCTGTTTCGGCTTCAACAAAATAGTAAACCAAAGTTCCTCCAGGCACTGACATTGGCATCAACATACCCTGCATGACGTCTGACCCTGGTTAGCATCTCTCTCACAAAGTTAAAGAATACTACTGAGATATTAATTCGGGTTTCACAGTCTTGCAAAGGGAGAGGCCTTGGGATGTTCATGCATAGTGTTACAATATGCAATTGGCCTCAATACCATAGGGATAGGAGCATCTCTCACTCTTCTTCATTCAAGAAAGAATCTGTCTCATCAACATAGCCCTCTTCTTTCATTACTGCTGTCAAATACTTTAAAGCCGCAATGATTTCACCAGCATTAGGATGAGACTTATCACCAGCAACAAACAAATTTGTTGTCTGTCCCACTACAATCCAACTACAACCAGGAACCTTCGTCAATTCCTTTTCTTTCATTTCTCTCCTCAAAGAGCTAGCCCTCATCCCAGTTTCCTGATGCAGCATGTATATTAGAAAGCAGCACATATGTTGAAGAATTTTGTGGTTCTAACTCAATGAGTTTCTCAGCCGCACGATGTCCCCTTATGTAATCTCCATGTAATCTGCAAGCACCAAGTAATGTGGCCCAAGTCATAGCATTTGGGTCAGAATCTAGTCTGTCAACAAATCCTCTGCTTCTTTAAGAAATCCCCAACGGCCTAGAAGATCAACCATGCAGGCAACATGATCGACCCTGGGTTGGATACTATACTTATTAACCATAGAATCATACATTTGTTGGCCTTCAGCTACCTTCCTTGCATGACTACATGCAGTGAGAACACCTAGGAATGTGACATCATCAGGAAAAACATGAAAGTGTCTCATCCCATCAAAGATCTTCAATGCATCTTCTGCATAACCATTTTTAGCAAACCCAACTATCATTGAGTTCCAAGAAATGACACTATTTTTAGTACCCATTTCTTTAAAACATGCACAGAACTACCCACATCCCCACATTTAGAATACATGTCTACGAGGGCACTACAAGTTAACTTGTCCAGATCAAAACCGGTATGAAAAATGAGGGAATGGATCTCTCTACCATTGTTCAAAGAAGAAATGACAGCACATGCTCGAAGAACACTAGCAAATGTTGCTTGGTTGGGTAGAGCATTATGGCTACGCATCTCTTGATACAACTGTAGCGCCTCCTCACTGCAATCATTTTGACCGAGTCCTAAGATCATAGCGGTCCATAATACTTTGCTTTTTGGCTTTGGGAACTCCGAGAAAAGAACTGTTGCATCTACTTTGCTTTGGGAATTCATGTACATACCTAAGAGAGAGACACCCAAAAAGTCAACATCACACAAAAGGCCTTTCTTTAGTACTATGCAGTGGATTTGCCTTCCCAGAGTTAACATGAGAGGTCCACTACATGCATCTAGAAGGACTGAAAAAGTAATTTCAGTTGGGTTCAATCCTATCTCTGCATCTCATGAAGCAAATTAACAGCTTCTGCCAAGTTGCTATAGCCAAAACCAGTAATTAGAGCATTCACAGATACCATGCTCCAGTGGGGCATATAATAGAGAGCTTTACATGCATTGCCAATGACCCCACATTTAGAATACATGTCAATAAGGGAGCTCCCAGAATAAAGGCTTGTTTCCAGCCCATTTTTAACTGAGAGACCGTGGACTTGTTGTCCCATCTTTAGTGCTTGAACATTTGCACACGCACTTAGTATACTTGCCAATGAGACTTCATCAGGCACAATTCCATGCAAATTCATTCTTCGGAACATATTAAAAGCCTCGTTTTCATCTTCTTCTTGTACGTATCCAACAATAATTGCATTCCATGATATATTGTCTCGATTTCTTATGAGCTCAAATTGTTTCCTTGCTTTCTTCAGATCCCCTGATTTAGCATACATATCAACCAATGCATTTCCCACGTATAAATTTGATGCAAGTTTATTCTTGATGATATGTGAATGCAACTAACAAACCCCTTCATAATGGTAAAAAATTCTATAACTTCACTGGCATACCCATTTTGGGCATAACCCCCAAGCATCATATTCCACAAGACAACATTTTTCTCTGGTAGATAATCAAATATTTTCTTTGACAAATTCATCTTTTCACACTTGGCATACATATTGATTAAGGAACTTCCCACATAAACGTTAGACTCTAACCCCAGTTTTACTGCCATATTGTGAACTAGCAAGCCATAGTCTAGAGCAGCCAAACTAGCAATTGCGCTCAAAACACTTCCTAGTGTGGATCTTGTCGGTTTTTTGCCAGATTTCCTCATTCTCAAGAAAAAGTTAACAGCTTTCTCCTCATTGCCTCTCTTGGCATGCCCAGAAATCATCACATTCCATGCTACAACATTAGGACTGGCATCTGGGAAAACAACTCACATGCGTCATCTAGCCTTCCTAGACCAACACATGCATTTATGACGGTCATGAATCCCACCTGGTCCAGAAAACCACCAACTTTTTGCATCTCCTTAAACACTTCAAGTGCCTCCTCGAGTAATCCAGCTTGAGCATACCCTGAAATCATTGTTGTCCAAGCAACTGTATCCAACTTCAACACACTATCAAATACCCGTCGTGCATCACTTATACAATTGCACTTGGCATACACATCAATGAGTGCACCTTCACAAAATGAACTCAACTCAAACCCCATCTTAATAACACCACAATGAACTTGCCTACCGTATTCAACATCAACCAATCTTGCACAACTAGACAAAACCATTGCGAAAGTGAACTCGTTTGGCATTACCCTGCCATTCCACATCGACCCAAATGACTTAACAACCTGTTTCAGCAATCCCTTACTCGAATACATTGACAAAACTGAGTTCCAAGCAAACACAGCCTTGTTTTCAAGGCAGTCAAATGCTTTCTTGGCAAAATCCACATTACCGCACTTGGCATAAAAACCAGAATGGCATTTCTCAGAAGCCCTTTGGATTCAATCCCAAATGTCAAGCTGCGGGCGTGGACAGCCTTGCAGGTCCTGGAAGCACGAGCCAGCAACCTGTCAGGCATTTCGTCGAACACCTTACGGGTCTGAATATACTTGCATTGTTGTAGACATATCTGCAAGAGATGGGTGTAATAGGACTCAGATGCTCCATCTTGGTAGACCGACTCGGACGGAATAGTAGAGAGGCTGTGCTTTCGTTGGAAGAAGTGTAAGGTTTTGGAGGAAGGAGGTCTGAGACGCATTGACTCATGACGTACTGGTGCCAGCCTTAACCGAGACGGGTGCGCATCGTTTGGTGTTGGCTCCAGTCTCGGTGCGCATCGTTTGGTGTTGGCTCCAAAATTGTATGGTATGACAAAAGAGCGCGCCAAAGAGAATGTCAGTGGGCCCAACTAACCGCTCCCTCTAGGAGCCCAACTTTTGTTCACTAAAACAAGCCTTACTTAACTTGTGCAATCTTCTTCATTTAAACTAACTTCTGTTTATAAAAACTCTTCGTGGTTTAAATGAATTTAATGTAATTGTAAGCAAACAAGAAATAGCTTTGGAGAAATTTGTGTAATTCTCGATAAAATTTTGCGTCATTGTTATAAGTTTGTTTTGTGGTTTTGAGTTTTTTTTTAACTTCAGCGATATGAGAGAAATTTATTAAAAAAGTTACACTTAATCAAGGAAGGACAAAAACCTTAGAGCAAGCCCACCCACTACACAATTACCTTGAAAAATTGGGCAATTGAATCCCCCAAAACCCCAACAATCCTCACCACCCCAACTCAATCAGTCGGGCCACACGTGTGCCCAAGACAAACGGATTGAACAATTATCCAAGGATAGCTCAAGTGAGCATCTGAGGCCATGTGACTTTAGGTTGACGCCCAGCCTAACATCAGATACATTATATATATTTTTGGTGTCAAGCGCACATATGATGGCGTGTCAGCCGACCAAAACCCAGACGCTGGGGCCCGCACTGCAGGCACACTTACCCAACAACCATTAGGTTTCTAATGGTTAGCTATCCTACTGTCCAAATTTTTTCAACAAAAACAATCTAAAAAATTACATTTTTACTATTGGGGCAATGTGGACTATATGGATTGTTGGATTGTTAAAAAATAAAAATAAAAAATAAAATGTAATCCAACCATCCATATTAATTAAATTAGAAAAAAAATTATAAAATTATAAAAATACATAGAAGTGACAAAAAAGATAATATAAACTATGGCGTGACAAAACGAGATTGTAATTGCAGATAATAATACGTAGCATAACGAGATTAGTTAAAAGTTCTATTTGAAATTAAGCATAATATTAATTTTTAAAAAATAATTTTCTAATGTCAATTGCCCCAGCAATTCATTTACAAAGTAAATATGCACTCAGGCCTTTACTATTTACCAAGCCAATAATTGCCTTTTCTCAATTGATGGGGCAATTATTGCCTTAGTAGGATGGACTTTCTTATACCCCTCATAAGTTAACGGGTACCAAAAAGGAGAAGGGAGAACACCCCTCCTGAAACATAAAGAAAAAGAATACAAAAGGTGAGGACATAGGACAAAAACTCTTCTAAAACAAAACTTAAATGTCATTGTACTGCAACTAAGTGACAATCTACAAACGCTATTCGATATAAATTACCTTGAACGAAAAAAAGAAATATAAGTCAAAAAATAAGATAAAAAGCAAAAACCGAGACAAACATACTCAATAATAAATTTAGACCCTGCAAATAAAACTAATTAAACAAGAAGAAAGAGCATTATAATAAAAATAACTTGAATCTAAATCAAAGCTATAGGTCTCTATACAGGGACTACAGGATTAAAACTGTTTTGAACCTTTATAAAGGGCCAATGCGAATACAGAAGAAAAAAAAGAAAAGTAAAAATGGCACCGGGCAAGAAAGGCAAGGCCAAGGCGAAGTCGGCGAGCCCTGCGGAGCCAACTGAGTCCGACAACAACAACTTCCCGGCCTGTATTCGGTCGGTACCTCCGTCGTCGGTGGCCATCACCATCCACGCCAAGCCCGGCTCCAAAATCGCCGCCATCACGGATTTCAGCGACGAGGCGTTGGGGGTGCAAATCGACGCGCCGCCCAAGGACGGGGAGGCGAATGCGGCACTGGTCGAGTACATGAGCTCGGTTTTAGGGGTAAAAAGACGGCAGGTTTCGATCGGGTCGGGCTCCAAATCAAGAGACAAGGTTGTTATTGTGGAGGACGTGACCCTTCAAAAGGTTTTCGACATTCTCGACAAAGCTGCTGCTTCCAACAACACCTAACCTAAGTACGCTAATGACATGTTTACTTGTAAAATCTAGTAGAGTGAGATGTGTGAATGTTGAAGTTTGATATATTTAATGAGGATTTCTGTTCGTGCTTGTTGGAATTTTGGTAATTTTATAGACACCCTCTTATTTATTGACAGCATGGAGCTTTGTCCCTCTTCTCGTATCTCCAGAATAATCAATGCATTACTAGCAAGGTTCTAAAAGGCGCTAGTCAGACAGCGGCAAGAGCCCAATGCCTAATCTTCTAGGCGGGCAGGGGCCTGTCGCCATTTTCTAGGGTTCTTACTCCCTATATTTCCTAGTGTCAATAGAATTACGGACCATGGTTAACCATCGAGTCAATCGAGAGAAGAGGCGTGTTAGAAACTCGAATTCGTTATCGATTGCACATTTGCACTACATCAACGTTTGTTGAGTCAGAAAGTAATTTACAGAAAGAATTATCAAATGTCAGAGTACAATCGAACCAAAACTAAGGAATCAAATGGTGTGTTCAATTGCCACTGCCGCTGCTTTTTGCTGAGTGGTCTTCCTTTTCCTGCCTTTTCTCTATTAATCCTTACATCTGCTAAACCCCAAACGCAACTTTTTGTTTCCACATCGAAAGAAACAAGCCTGAAAACACCGTCACTTTCCGACAGAGCACCGGTTTCAGCTGTCTCACTGACAAATTTCACATACATAGGTCGTTCTTTGAACCGATCCAACTCATGTGGAACCCGAACTACCCTTTCAACGCCTGGAGATGACACCTGAAAGCAAAAACATATGTCATTAGAACCACGAGATAAAAACACAAACAATGAGGGAGTAAAAATTTCAGAAGTTTCAGCTTTACAGCTTAATCCATGGTAAAAACCTAGACAACCAAGCGCAAGCCTTTACTTACGGTTTTATGCCGAGAAATCTGTAATGTATGTCTTCCCAACCACTTAACATAGAAAAATGACAAGCCAAAGAATAAAAACCAAGAAAAGGGTAATAAGAAAGTCAAGAGAGAGAAATAGAAGTATACCTCAAGAGATAAATTCTCAGGAAGTGATTTAGCAACCTCTGCTTCATCCAGTTTTGCCCTATAGGCTCTAGAAAAAGCCTCAATATCTTCCATACTCGGGGAGCCGGATCTGTAGTAAATCCATGTGGTTTGAGCTCAAAAGGCATTCATACGACAGCTTACACAATTTGTGGAGATTAACAGACAGATTTGCTTTGTCTACTAACAAGAAAATGGAAAAACAAATACAAATGAGAATAGTTGGGAACTGAAATTCAACCAATACCGGTACTTTATCACACCCGCATTAGATATTAGATGAACCGGTCTGATTACGGCCTACAAAGATTTCAGTAATCCCTAATTCTTATTGCATGAGAAGTATTCAAGTGTTTTACTGGTAACAATACAAATCTTACCCAGACTCCACTTGTTCCTGGCTGTTGAAAACTTAAATTGGCAAGTAAACCTGTTTTTTATGTTGCTTTTTGGTAGTGTCAATGTGTCATATAGTACCTTAAGCTTTTCCGCGATAGTGGCAAGTTAACATAGTTGCAGAGACATGTTATTGAGTCATGGCTCGAGTCTTGGTTCTGGTAACTTCTATTGTGCACATGTAAGGTCCAGTTTGGTTAAGTTTCTGTAGACACCCTACACATGAGAGGAAGTGTTAGTGTGTGCAGTTAAGTTGTGCTTGATATGCTTTGTTATCCCTTCTCCTAATAGCTTATCTTTTTAGGTCAATTTTTCCACCTTTAAATTTGCATCCATCAAATCTTTATGCTATGTTTGGAGAAGGGACATTCAAGTACCAAGGATTTTAGACTCGATTGTTAAAAATGAACTACAAGAATGGTACCAAAGAACTACTCAAGCATCCTACAAAACACTACAAAGACACTAAACAAAGTACTTTCAAATGACACCTTTCAAAATTCTCTTAAATGTATTGCTTCTAGTCATAGTCGCTCTATCTAACTTTTGTAGTGCATTCCTAACAAATTTAGCATAACTTCCAAGGAACTTAAAGTCCCACATCCAAATGGACGATTCAAAAAAATGATAATTTCAGATGAAACCTTTAGCAAAAGAACAAGAATTAAAACGACAAATCAGACATTTACCATTTAACTTATAATGCAAAGGATCCAGAATTATCCAGCACCATCATCTAATAGCTATTTTTCAAACCACAAGCAAAAACAAATGACATGGTTTGATTAAATTCATCGCCATTTCCAGCTATATTGAAGATGATTGGAAATTAGATGCAAACAGAAGAATAGTCATGACGAGTTGTTACAACAAAGGAACATGAAGAACTCTGAAGACATTGGCAAATAAAAATAGAGAACTGTTTACTCAAGGTAACACCATTTCCATAAAACCTACAACATCAAACATAATTTTGACATACTCAGCATGTACATCAATCAACTCCTTGATTGCAATCTGGAATTGTCAAGATACGCTCTTACACATGGCAAGCATGCAATATGCATCACATACTAATATCCTATACATTGTAGGTTAACAAGTATCTCCATTACTATTTACCAGTAACATTTAGTTTTGGTCCGATGCTTACTTATTCGAAAGCCTCTCAATGCGCACTTGAATGTTGAAATTTGGCAACGTTTTAAATGCATAAATTTTCAAGTCGCCATCAAGGGACAGAATAACTTCTTCAGCTATTTCTAGTGCTTTGTCATCCCACCAAGTCCCAGCAAGAGAAATTCCACCACCTCCGCCTCCATCTCCAGCCTTGATACACAAGCAAAAGGTTGTTAGATACGATCAATCCCTAAGATTACAGTGCACTGCCACTAACTCATACACACAACTTACGTAGTGCTCAGCAGCATCCGCCACAAACTCATCCTCTTCGTAATAATCATCACCCTCATCATCCATTAATGCGTCTATATGATTAAGAACACACGCAAAACATTAACAGTTGTGGCCGAATTTTCGGATAATAAAAATATAAGTAAAGCATGGGAATTTTTGCCATTGCTTAGATTTTACAGCTACCCATCAAAGCATAATCCACCATTATCTCCTTAACTACTTTACAAGCACCAAAACAGCATTACAAAGAAACATTCAAATTCCAGAACCCTAAAGCAATTGCCATATTATCCACACAAATAAAATGATAGATAAAAAGAGGAAACAGGTGAATTTACAGAAGTACCATCGTCGTCGTCCCAGATAACGTTGTCGTCTTCGTCGTCCTCTGAAACTTCATCAATAATGGTGGGTTTGAGAAGTGGCTCGGGCTCTGAGTTCGGCTTGCGGGCGCGGAGGGTAGAGGACTTGTTTGGAATAAAGGGAATTGGGCATGGCAGGAATGGAAAGAGAGGTTGTGAGGTGAGAGAGAAGGCCTGGCGATGGATGTGATTGGCGAGAATGTAACTGCAGAGGCTATGAAATTCAATGTTGAGTCCATTGCTTCTCCTTCTGACAGTGAAAAAAGCGGAAACAGAGTTCAGTATTTGAATTGAATTGAATTCCCTTGGGCTGCTCGAGCTTCAGCAGACCAACGGCGGAGTTCGAATGCGTTCAATTAAATTAGGATTGGGATACTAAGGGTAATGTATTTAATCAAGGAAATTACTCTTTTGTATCGTATTTGAGTATCATTTGACCTAACAAATAATGTGTACATGACATAACAAATAATGTGTATATGACACGTTAATTAATGTATTTATCTTATTAAATACTAGTTGTATGTGGCAATGACAATTTAACTCGTTAAATCTGATCCCCACATAACCTAATAGTTTGGTTTCGAGGATCAATTTTTGAGTATTTTGCAATTATGGGTAATCGTCGAGTAAATTGTCCGGTTTTGATTAGGTTATGATTACTGGGGTATCTATTTGAAACTCGTATTCGAAACCACCTTGTTTTCATTTGAAAAGGTTTTTGGTTCTAGGAAAATAAACAGATTATGTTATGGGAATGTGGCACATCACAACCCAATCTGCACGTTGTCATCCCTAATACTATACATTACTTGCCACATGAAATGGTAATAAGTATCCGAGAATCAACTTCAGGCTAACTATAAAAGCTCTTAATTCATACAAAGCTTAAATGATATTATGAAGGGTGTTGGCTGTTGGACTTGGATTTAACATGTGCATCAATTAATTTGGGCTACGATCGAGTTGTGTTCGGTTTGGTTTGGTTGGGTATGGTCATGCAAAGAGTCAACACAAAAAATGATCAAGCTAATGTTGAGTTGGATTCGTGCAGGTTATGACTATGAAAAAACCCCGCCCATTCGGGTTTAAGCATTCATCACTCGACTTCAGGTGACCTCTTCATCAAACACATACCTATAGTTTGAAACTTGAGACGAATAAGAATCCATTTGGTTGGAATTTGCAAATGGTCAGGCAAATACAAATGAGCAATAATGGACTGGACATTACTCATTTGTATACAGATGTAGGACTTGCAAATTTACAAGTTTAGGAACCAAAGTTGAGCAGGTTACATAAACCTAACTGTTTAACATATGTTGGAAAGGTGGTACCTTTGAAACTTGATCCACTACAATCTTTAACTAAAAGAAACATGAACGAATACAAGATGAAAGAATAGTGTGGTAACTCTATGCACTTCTTTAGTTTGCCTTTCTATGTTCGAGGTGGTTTCTAGCAAATGTCAATGCTTAATAAATAGGTTAGGAGTATCTTGTTTGTCCTTGTTTGGGAGAGAAATGAAGGAAAACCAGTGCCTTCTGCTCGAGTCTCGAGCATATATCGATGTTTTGCTTCAGATGATGGATAAGAGAATTACAGTGCATCGATGATTTTCCAAACTTCTCTTGTTAATGCATTAGGGACTGATGATTTTTACCTTCTTAGTGTCAATTACATCGGAAATACCAAGAAAATGGAACTTTTCTTGCCTACGAAGGTAAGAATTACGCCAATACTTATCTGGTACTCAAAATAATAAAATGTATCTGGAAAGTTGGAACAAGACAGACACTTAATGAGCAATGTTTTCATTTATTTCTTAATGATTAAGTTACAAAGAGTATTTATAGGAAAGCTAAGAATAACAAACCAAAACAGAAAGGGTAAATTACAAAGGTGACTTTCTTAACTAACTTTTGACAGCTGGTCATTACTATTTACTTTGGTAACTTTCTCTTCGCACCCCCTCAAGCTAAACGGAGAAGGCTAAAGTGAAAGCTTGGTACGAAGGTGAAGAAATCGTTGCCTGGGAAGAGATTTGGTGTGAATATTAGCAATTTGATCTTGGCTGCACACAAACTGAACCGTGAGAAGTTTGGTAAGGACTAGCTCTCGGATATAGTGATAATCGATCTCGACATGCTTGGTACGAGCATGGAACACAAGATTAGAAGCCAATGCAATGGCTGAAATGTTGTCACACCAAATTTGAGGTAGAGAAGGCAACTGAAATCTAATATCCATGAACAGTTTGCATATCCATGTCAATTATGCAGCAGTGTGAGCAAGGGACCTATACTCAGCCTTTGTGGATGAACGAGCAACAATGTGTTGCTTCTTGGCACTCCAACTAATGATGGAAGAACCAAGGAATATGTAAAAACCACCAGTAGAATGTCGATCCCAAGAACACCCTGCCCAATCAGCATCCAAGAATGCTTTAAGTATGAGATGTGAAGCAGTTTTGGGGAACCATAAACTATGTCCAAGAGTGCCTTTAAGGTATCGAAGATACGTTTAACTGCCTTAAAATGTGGTTCTAGAGGAGAGTGCATAAACTGGCACACTAAGTTCACTGCAAGTGAAAGATCTGGTCAAGTCCAAATGAGGTACTGAAGTGCCCCAACTATTGATCGATATTCTTCAGCGTTGGTTAATGGAGAACCTATGAGATCCAATTTTGCAGAACCAAGAGGTGTAATGCAAGGTTTTGCTTCATCCATTTTAGTTCATTTGCGAAGATCCAAAATATATTTGGACTGATGAAGAAAAATTCCTAAAGCAGATCGAGTAACTTCCAAGCCAAGAAAACAGTGCAAACCTCCCAAGTCCTTAACTGGAAACTGAGCACTAAGTTGAGTAATCACATTAGCACACGCAGTAGATGAGGGTCCAGTGACTATTATATCATCTACATAGACTAAGACGATGACCAAGATAGGTTATTTAAGAACAAATAAGATGTGATCAGATTGAGAGGCTTGAAAACCCATAGGTAGTAATGCAGATTAAAGATTTTCAAACCATGCTCGAGGGGCTTGCTTTAAGCCATAGAGAGACTTTTGCAAATAACAAACATGATTGGGATGATCTTGATCAATGAAGCTAGAAGGTTGAGACATATAGACATTTTCCTTCAAGAAGCCATGCAAGAATGCATTGCTTACATCCAGTTGATGCATAAACTAGTTTTATTCAACTGCAAGAGTGAGAAGAATTCTAAAAGTTATTGGTTTAGCCACTGGGCTAAAAGTGTCATTGTAGTCAATGTCTTCTTGCTGATTGTACCCTTTTGCAACAAGTCAAGCTTTGTACATGTCCATAGATCCATCAGGTTTTCTTTTGATTCGAAAAACCCACTTATAGCCAACAATATTGTAGGTAGAATCAGAGGGTACAAGTTTCTAGGTTCTAGTGTTTTGGAGGGCATTAAATTCATCCTGCATTGCAGCTCTCCATGTGAATACTTGGAGGCTTGGAGATATGTAGATAGGGACAAATTCTGTATCAAAGTGAGGAGGGAGTGGATGTTTAGTTACTGTAAAGGCTTTGGGTTTAAAGATCCCTGATTTAGATCGAGCTTGCATATGGTGAATAGAGACTGTGGATAATGAGGCTGGTGCAATGGTAGTTGTAGGTTCTGGTAGAGTATGAGAACTTGGTGCAGGGTTTGAATGGGTGAAACAGGTAGGAGTGTAGGTGCAGGGTTTGAATTTGGAGGGGAGGGAGAACTTGGAGCAGTGGTATGAGGTTGAGAAAGTGAGGTAGATTGTGAAATGGAAGATGCTGAGATAGAGAGTAGAGTTTCGGAAAGGTGAGAGAAAATGGGAAATAATGAGGTGAGGAGGAACATGTGGTTTGTTGTTGTTGAAAAAGGTTTGAATTGTGAAAAGGAAATGTGCTTCATCAAAATAGACATGTTGAGATACATAAACTCAATTTATAGAGGGATCCAAGCATCTATAACCTTTATGAGAGAGGTTGTAACCAGTGAGGACACATGGCTTGCTTTTAGGGTCTAGTTTTGACTTAGTATAAGGATTAAGCCAAGGGATACAGTTGCAACCAAAAATTCTAAGTTGAGAGTAATCTGGACACTTTTTGAAGAATTGTTCCCATAGTGAAGATTTAGACACCGAAGGTAGTCTATTAATCAAGTAAACTGCAGTGAGAAAAGCTTCTACCCAAAAATGATGTGGAACCTTAGAAGCAATGAGAAGAGTCTTGATAGTTTCGACAACATGCATGAGCTTTCTTTCTACACAACCATTCTGCTGGGGTGTATGTGGACAACTTAATTAATGTTGAATGCCATGAACAAAAAGATGGTGCTTGAAATCAGAATTGAGAAACTCACCCCTTGAATCAAATCTCAAGGTTCCAATTTTATAGCCAGAAAAGTTTTCAACAAGTGCTTGAAAAGCAATGAAAGCCTAAAATACATCTGATTTGTACTTAAAGGGATACAACCAAGTATATTTGGTAAGGTCATCAACAAATATGACATAAAACCGATAGCTACTTACAGAAAGCAATGGAGCAGGTCCCCAAACATCTGCATAAACCAACTCTAAAGGTCTAGATGTATTACAAATAGAATTCTGAAATGGTAACTTGGCACATTTGCCTAAAACACAATTTGAACAGAAAAACTGTTGAAGGGAACTAGAAATAGGCAAGGCAAACTTTAAGAGCACAGATTGCAAAGTCTTGAACGTGGGATGCCCCAAATGTTGATGCCAAGTAGTAGGAGAAGCTTTGATTGCAGTATAAGCATGATATGGTGTTGAAGAGTGAGAAGATGCATAGAAGGATAGAGACCATGACGAACAGGAGCTCTAAAAAGCATCATCCCCGTAGTAAGATCCTTGACATTAAAGTTAAAAGGATTTAGAGTCAATGAACACAAATTGTCCCGAAGAAACATATTTGCATAAAGTAGATCATGCTTTAATTGTGGAACATGCAACATATTGTTTAAATGAAAAGTTGCAGTAGGTGTATGAAGTGAAGTAGAACCAGAGTGGAGAATTGGCAAACCTTGGCCATCTCCAATATACACTTTGTCAGGACCATTGTATGGTTGTGGATTCTGGATATTGTTAAGATTATTGGTCATATGAGAACTTGAGCCGGAGTCAACCAGCCATGGAGGAGAATAAGTGTTGGTGTTTGTATACATTGCAAGTTTAGCTAGTGGAACTCAGCCCTGAAAATTAGGATTCATCCAATTTGAGCAGTCAATAGCAAGATGACTTGGATCTTCACAGATTTGGCAAGGATTGGCTTTGAAAGTATTTGTGGAATAACGAAAATCACCACGATTTCTTCCTCGATAGTAAGAATTATTGTTGTAGCGGTTAGATCGATAGTGATTGCCTCCACGATTGTAAGAATTGTTATGGCGCTGAGAATTGCCTTTGGTGAAGTTAGAAAGATTAGTGTTCTGAGCAATGTATGCCTGAGGTGTAGGAAACAAGGGAGGGAGAGTTGAAGTTGCTTGAATGGAGTTAAGAACTTGATAAGATTCAACAGTGGAAAATCCTTGAGCTTATTTCTTATGAGCAAGAGCCATTTCTTTACTAAGCAAGAAGCCATAAAGGTCATCAACCGAAGTATCAACCAATCGAAACTGAATCGAGTCCCCAAAAGAATCATATTCATTAGGGAGTCCATTAAGAATAATAAGAAGCAAATCATGATCATTAACAAGAGCGCCAGCCGCAGCAAGAGCATCAGTAATCTCCTTGATGCGTTGCAAGTACTCAGAAATAGAGGGGGAACCCTTGGTAACTGATTGTAAGTTCGTGAACAATTGATAAATGTGAGAGCGAGATACACATCCAAAGCGTTTTTCAAGATTAAGCCAGAGGTCAAGCGCAGATTGAACACCAACTGTGAATGGAATCAGATCTACAGAGGGAGTGAAATTGATCTATATAATGATGTTTTGATCCTTTTTGTACCAAATCTCAAACTCTGGATTCAAAATCGAAGTGAGATTTCCAGAATTATTAGCAAGAAATCGAAGTGAGATTTCCAGAATTATTAGCAAGAAATCGAAGCGGTGGAGGCTCAGATCCATCAACGATGCCGGTGAGTTTGTAGCGGCGGAAGATCGGTTCAAAGAGAGATCACCACACAAGATAATTGTGGCGATTCAGCTTGGTTTGAATCATGTTGCCGATATTGTTGATTGTGATCGAGTTGATCGATGCTTGGATAGAAGAAATAAGGTTTGTGTTCATCGGAGAAGAGGAGTGAGAGGAATTGGCCGCCATGGATGAATACGAAAGAGAACGGAAGCGATCTGTTTGGTAGGTAAGAAAATTCTCCCAAAGGATCAGGAGTCGGAAGACAGAAGGCCTCGTGATACCATATTGAGAAATGTTTAATTCATTTCTTAATGATTAAGTTACAAAGAGTGTATATAGGAAAGCTAAGAATAACAAACCAAAATAGAAAGGGTAATTACAAAAGTGACTTTCCTAACTAACTTTTGACAGCTGGTCGTTACTATTTACTTTGGTAACTTTCTCTTCAACACTAGCTAACATCTAAATACAAATTTTTCAGATGACTACGAATCATTATATCATGGCTTGCAGCCTAAGAAAGCACTCGAAAGTGAAGAAAAATCAATGCCACCTTGATGAAAATAGGTATAGGGAAATACGAGTACAGAATTTTACAAGACAGTTGTTGAGCTATACTAAGTAAGGAGATACAATTTTCTTTCTCCCATTTTTATTGATTTATGTCATCGAGTACCAAAGAAGAAAACAGGTCAAGAAAAAGTGACCGATGAAGTAGTAAGTGCAGGTGGTGAGGGAGTAACAGTAGCGTTATCTGTCCAACTTTTTTCACCCCAGTGCCGTAACATGCTCTTCCAGGAGCAGAAATCCTGGACGCATGTCTTAAGACGCTTGTCTTTTATTTTAATTTTCCAGTGACCATCAGTGTAATTTGCTTTTTCCGCTTGCCTTCGGTCCCACTCTAGTCCTGCCTTTTGCTGTGTCCGAAGCAAACAAAACTTATGCAAATTTCTTGGCATAGCATCGTGCACTCTCCACCACGTATTATGTGCAACATCACTCGCAAACTCCTGCATAAAATCGACATTCCAATTGCAGTCATAGTCGCGGAAGCAAAGCCACGGTTTCTTACCAAGGTAATGGAGGACATAGATGATTGGAGGGTCAGCTTGAAAGAGGTGAGTTTTCATTTGCTTTATCTCTGGCTCATCACCTTCCCAGAAATGTTTCAAGAAGTTCATGTGTTTCGGAATCCTGTGCCACCATGTAAATACCTCATTCAGATACCCCTGGTCACCACCGTTGTAGGATACAATTTCGTTGATATGATCCATGAGCAGCTGGAATGTACAATTTGATGGTTCGACGACCATCACACCTGAGTTGAACAAAGTAGCATTGTTTCCCGTGGCTGATATTTCTGGCATTTGAAACAGGAAATCGATATTCCGAAGTATAAGCATGTCAGCATCAATGAAAATGATCTTGTCGTAATCAGTCAACTGCCAAAGACGGAATTTGCTGTAGTTCCATTCGTTGTAAGCTTCTGGTTCAGCTTTTGGGTTCCTGATTCTTTGGATTGTGTGGATCTTCCACCCAGCAGCCTCCAGTCCTCTCCGATGGTACTGAGTGATTGTTTCATCGACCAGTATCACAAGATCTCGTGTTGACCCAGCCATACGGATGCTCTGCGCTGCAGCAATGGCTCCACAAACATATACATCTGCAGAGTGTAGGATTGTTGCATATGCTTCTCGGTGGGGTTTTACCGAGTCAAAATGTTCTGTGTACAAACATGTATTTGATCACTCTCAAGTATAATGCAGTTACGAGAGCTCAGTAGAATTTCAAAGTAACAATGACTTGTATTTATTTTCTCGTGAGATGCATTATTAAATAAGTAATTTATTTCGAATGAACTAAACTCCACATTTTGCAGGATACGGAAACACCAAGTTTTGGAAACTTAAAAGTGAAAACAGAAAGACTAATGGAAGAGACGGTATACCAAAAGCTTTCCTTGCGCAAAAACGACTCAAAAGAAAAATCTAACTTTGAAACTGAATAATTGAAAAAGCAACACAAGACACTGGTTTAACTCTTACCTTTAGCCTTGAGAGGAACTGCAAGCTCACATGATCCTACAGGGAGCTGTAGCTTCTCCCTCAAGGTAGTAAGTTTCGGTTCATAGAGCCATGCATTCCCTTCACGTCTAACAAGATCTTTGCAAGTGAATAAACATGGAATGGGGAAGCAGTCAGTCAACAAAAGCACATGCACTGGGTGATATCCTTCCGGTAACGCAGCCAGCCTTGCTGCTTCAAGCTGCAAGTGGAAACGAGCCACGTCTCTTGACCAACTGCCTGACTTGTTGCAGGGAAGCTTGACAGCAACCAGACCAAGCGGTGAACTTTCAGGAATTAGAAGCTTTGGTAGAGAGGGACAAGTAGGAACTTCAGATTCTTGTTCTTCGTCTATCCATTCAGGATAGAGGGATTCCCATGTTATGTTGTTTGGTGCATAGTTGAGATGCAGAACAACCTGCTCAGAATCTGGAAAGAGCTTCTTCCAATTGTCAATTTCATTGTCATTAAAGTTTAATAGGCCAATTCTCCGATAATCATTTTTGTGAGTAAGTTTTCCAACAAAGTCCAAAAGTTCACTCCAGTTTATGTGTAAAGATGATATATAACGTAAATCTGCTGGAACGCTCCTTTCATCCATCTGCATTGAGAAGTTAGGCTGCAGCCAATAAACTTATGTTACAACTATTAGCACTGGAGAGAGAGATAGAGAGAAAGCAAAGAGGAAAAACAAAACTTTCAAAAGCCTCAACATCAGAAAAGAGACAGAATGTTGAAGCAATAAAATACCTAATTAAGAGTAAACAAATACCACGAAACAAGAAGTGAAAACAAGGTGATAAGCTCATAGGACGTACTGAGATACAGAGCTGGAGAGGTCATCTGTATTATAAACAGTAGAAGATAGGAGGAGCGTCATAAAAGTCCCGAATACAAGAACGATCAACACCAATTTCAAGGTAAGCTTGCAGTTTAAGGCTCTTTCTTGAGCGTGAAAGTGGAGGGCTTTCTCAATATCTTTAAGAACTTTGTTTCTCTGCGGCCTTCTTTTGTTGGTGTCTTCACTGAAACATAAAAGGGATACGTAAAAGATGAGCGCATTCTAAATGGCAAGTGAAAGAAGTACAAAGAGTGACAAATTTAATGGATAAAAACTAAAGAGAGCAGTAACTAAGGGGTTTGCATGAGAAGCGTGTGTTTTTTATTTCCCTTTAACAAAACTAGCCTTCTCTTCATCTGCAACTATACAGTTCACATATATGTAACGAAAAAGGCCATCTAGTGAGTTTGGTAATTAAATCACGAAGCCTATGTCTTCCAAATGTGTTGATATGATTGTCGCCAGCAAAACATATGAACATGTGTGGATACAGAACCGACTTCGTTCTTGCGAAGAGAATTCCGTACATGCTTAGTATGGAGCTAAAAGCATCAAACACCCCAATCAAAATGAAGTCAAGCTACACTAAGTCACTAAGAAATGAAAATTTAAAATGTAGAGAGAGAGAGAGAGAGAGAGAGAGAGAGACTGACTGAGGTGGTGAAGAAAGGCGGTGTCTGGTTTCAGTGGGAGTAGTAGTAGGGGAGGGGCCTCTCATCTTTTCTGCTGATTCAACTGAAGCATTTCCTCATTTGATATATACACACACCTCTCTCTATATATAGGAAACTTCATTTTATGTGGGACATATCCTAGTAGTATAACAACAACTACAACAACTACATACTTTCTCATTGACCATAAAAAGGTTATTCGCTCCCGTTGAAATAAAAAATACAAAGTTATTCATCCCCTTCGTCAGTACATAAAAATAACATTACGTGCACGTGACAATATTTTGGTTGCACACAATATTCTTCGTTTATGATTCTTATTTCTTGGTGTTGTTTTAGAGATTTTATTTATTAAGAAACTTCATTTTAATCATTGGCAATGATGACTTTTAGACTAAAATCATGAGTAAGATCAAAATATAATTTTAGTCTTTTGATACATTAATCACCTCATTTATTAATTATATTTTTTATGTTTTAATTATTTTTCTGTTTCTTCCTAATTTTAATGTATTAATTTTGTTTCATTATAATTATAATTTTCATTTCATTCATCGTAATATATTTTGCTGTAAACATTTAGATAAGCTAATTTTTATTTTACAAATATTTCAATGTACTTTGTCTTCTTCATTTAGGTACATTAAATTCATTATAATATGTTTTGGTGCATACATTTATGTACACACATTTCTGTACATACATTAAAATACAAACATTTAGGTACATTAATTCAATATAATACATTTCGGTACATTAGTTTAATATAATACATTTCGGTATACACATTTAGGTACATTAGTTTAATATAATACATTTCGGTGCATACATTTGGGTAATGGGTACTAACATTTAAATACATTAATTCAATATAATACATTTCGATACTAATATTTAGGTAGAATTAATTGAGTTTTTCAAGTTTGAATAATGTTAAATAAAATTAATAAATTAAAAAAACTTTTGTTTGGTCAAAAAATATATTAAAATGTGTATATTAATAAATTTAAATAATGGGAGACATTGAATAAAATAGACATTAATTATTTTGAATTAAAGCCACATCAAAGAACTATAATCAATATATAATCTAACACCATGTTTATTTTAAATTTCAATCTTCTTCAAGGATTAAAGTTAGAAAACCACTTTTTATATAAAAGAAACAATGGAATTCAAAACACAGTCACAGCAACAAATTTGAAGTCGTTATAAGAGTCATGTTGTGTGATGGAATTCAAAACACAGTCGCAGCAAACCATAGAAAGCCATCTTTTGTCAAGGTTTAGAAGCTCTGCTACCTTTTTCCAGTATTGTAGTATTGAATCCCTTTAGTAAACCCGTTTTATATTTCATTCTCCAAACATTACAACCCTTGTAAAACACAAAGAGAAATGGTCGCAAGAAGATGAACCCTGCCTGACAAGGTTATAATCTTGCCCAAGTCTCTTTTGTTTGTGCTTACATAGAGTAGATATGTTGTTTAATGCGTCTTCCATTGTGTTTTTAATTCATTTTCAACTGCTTTTCGTTCAAAGTTTCATCTATGATTAATCTAGCTAAACTAATTAACCTTGCTTCTTTAGTATTAATTGTAATCAAAGAAATGGTTGGAAGGGTCCTAAACTCGCTTTATCTAGACATACAATATTATGAGTAAAAGTCCTTGTTTACAAGACAAGAAAAAGAACCTTATACGGACTTAACCCATCTGTAATAATCCAATAAGATCAAAAAGTCTAAGTAACTTGTGGCTTAAGTAATCAACCCAGATAATAACAAAAAAAAAAAAACAATTTGTTATACAAAGATAACATTAGTACGCTCAAATCTATAATAGTTTTGATTGTGAGCCTCAAGGACTAACAAAGACCCCACAAAGGCACCATTCAAACTAATAGCAAACTCATATTGCAGCACACCAAGCAGCAACCCTTGCTCGACAAGCAAGACCCCGGGAAGCTGTGCGAAGGACAGATCCAACCCGAACAAAAGTCATTATAAGAGCCATGCTATGTGATGGAATGGAGTGAGTTTGGTTGGCTGAGTCACTGAGACATAAACGAGGTCAGGAGACGGTTGGTCAATTTGTGGAACTTGGCTTTGGCTTTGCCTTGTGGGTTAGGTCATCCTATTTTAGTTTTTGGTACACCTATTTGGTCTTATTCATTTCTTAACTATTGAAGAGACTAAGGGGTTGTAGTCAAACTCAGATTTGAGAGGATTTTAAAAGACTTTAAAATCCTAGTGTAGTCAATTAAAAGATTTTAAAGGATTTTAGAATCTATTCAAATCTAGGTGTAGTCAATTAAAAGATTTTAAAGGATTTTAAAATCTATTCAAATATAAGTGTATTAAAAAAAATTAAGATTTTTAAGGATTTCAATAAGTTGTGGATTTTGTGGGATTTGAGAACTATAACCAAGACTAAAAAGAATCCAACCTCACCCCCTAGGATTTCAAATCCTTCCACCACAATTCACACAATCCATTCAAATTCTTTAAAATTCAAATGAATTTTGTACGAGTCTTTAATCCTCTTAAATCCTATAAAATCTATCATTTTTAAAATCTTTTAAAATCTTAATTTGACTACACCCCTCTAAATTTGTAAACAAAATCGTGTAACTAGATAACTTGTAATTTGATGATTCGATTAATACTTACATATTGATAAACGTTCTAATTGCTATTAACATTTAATCTACATCACCCTTTTTCATCAGTGTCAAAGTTTCTACGCTAAGTTTTTCTTTTGTTTTGGCCCTCTCTCTCTCTCCCTATCTTTACGCAATAATGATTAATGATGAAGAAGACTAGGCTCAAATATAAAGCAAACCTACTCTCCTAAAGCAGTGAACAGCAATTCTTATCTCATTTTTATAAGGGGTTTTTTGAAATTGGTCAAAGAAACTAAAAATTAGACCTATTTCAAAAGTCATAAATTATTAAAAATTTGACATATTTCAAAAGGTAGTCTATAAAATTTGACCTATTTCAAATTTTTCCTTTTTATTTATAATAACAATAATAATGGGTATAATAATTTTTTTTTTACTTCTTAATTTGATTATCATTATAAATGAATTTAAATTACATTATTATTAGTTTATTGTAATATTTAACCCACTACTCTATTTTTTAATTTAGATAATAACGCTGGTTAAAGAAAAAAATAGACTTTTGCTTGAATTACAAAAGTAAAGTAACCTAGAAAATTGATAGGGACGACAGTCCAAACTGACGTGGCTTGATAAGTAATATTAAAAAAACTTAACGCCATATAAACAACGACACGTGGATTCTGTTTGGTCAGAGGACAAACAAGAAGATTTTCTTTTGTAATTTTGCTCAAGACCCAATCGAAGGGAAGATCGTTGTGAATACTATTATTGTTTTTTTTTTTTTTTTTTTTTCAAAACAACGATATTATCTAGATTAAAGATATGAGAAAACTAAATAAATTTCACAATTAATTAGTAATAATGTTGTTCAAATTCGTTTTTTAGTAAGAATCGAAAACCTCTCACTTACAATAAAGACGAAACTCTTAGTACTATTATACGGAAGTACTAAATGGCAGCAAAACTCTAATTATAAAATGTATTACAGTAGGATTCTCTCTTCTCATATTCTCATCTCCTTCCCTCCCCTCCTCTCACACATTATTTTTTGTCTTATTATCTCTATAAAAAAAATTAATATAAAATGTTAATGTAGTTTAACTGTGACCGTTCAAATAAGAAAGAATAGAACTCTCCTCTATATTGCACACATGGATGCAAATAACTTGTTTAAAATAATGTGCTTTTCTAGTACACTTAAAATCGCTTAAAATCGAAACGATTAGATTGGGTAGAATCTCACTCAATTCAAAAAACAATTATAAAACATAAAGTTAGACATGCTGCTAATATAGACAGCTAATTCGTGTCAAATGGTGTACCCATTAGCTACTCATTCCCAATTTTGGTTTTTCATTTTTTGTTTTTTTTTTTTTTGGTGGAATTCCTGATTTTGGTTAATGTCAATCTTTTTTATTAGCATTGCCCGTGTTCCGAGACTTATCAAATTTAGAAAGGCTAATGCTAATTTGAACTTAATATTATTAGACTATTAATTACTACGTTATGACTCAGTGGTTGGGGACGATTTTTAGGTTCGTATTTCACACGACACATCTTGACTTCAATTCCTGACATTAGTGGATAGAAGAATGGGAAATCCTTTTGAACAACCTGTTATAATAGGAAAGCCTTATATCTTGAAATTAATTCATCAAGTTGATAAATACATGGACGTTCCAATGGACATTATGCACTTGTTACGTAGCAACCCCTTAGAGGAAGGGCCAATCAATCGGCACAACGGCTAGGAGAATGGAAGTTTGGGTTCTAGAGGGATTTGGTGTTGCTCATATTTTACAAAGATGCTTACTTATAAATCTGATCATATTAGAGCTCGCCAAGAAGTAATTGGTACTACAATTATCGGAGGAACAATACCTAAACCCGATAATGCTCCAGAATCTTTTCAATTGCTCGTTCGAGAACTACAAATCTTGGTTCTGGAATTGAACCATTTCCTTGTTTCTAAAAACAACTTCTAGATTAATAGGAAGGAAGCTTGATCAAAATGAAATGAATCAAAAAATTTCTTCTATGATTGACCGATATAAACATCAACAACTTCAAATTGGATTAGTTTCTCCCCACCAAATAAGTGATTGGGCCAAAATAGCCCTAACTATTGGAGTAATAGCTAGAGAGGTGCCAAAACCCTACACGATGATGGCAGAAGAGGCTAAAATGCCTCTATGAGTCTTCTTGGCCCTTAAAAGGGTGGACTGCTGCGGCGACTCTTTTTAAAGGAAAGAAAAATATTATTAGACTATTTAAGACCTCAGTAACTAAGGGCCGGTTAAAGACTTTCAATGTGACTGAAATACAGGATGGTACTTCACATATTACTATACAAGTAGAGGCAAGTTTTTTTTTTTTTTCTCTTTTCAAGTATCACCCCACTTGTATAATGCATATAACATATGTGCCTGTATTCCGGCACGTTGAGAAATCTCTCCTTAAAATGAGTGTTTCCAAAAATAAAAAACAAAGGTGATAGTGATGTGATACACTTAACACTCAATTATGTTTATAAGCTTTCTTTGGTATAGGGTTTATTTATGTTAACTAGTAGTGGGATTAGATGACTTGAACCTAACCACTCTCACCCATTCTTGGTAATGACCTGTGTTTGGTATATGTTTTATGTTAACTAAATAATGACATCTCAACCAAAACAAGCAAGCATTGTCCTTTATTTTCATTAATATCAATTATTTAGTGTAGTAGGTGATCCATATATGATTGTGGTCAAGAAAGTTATGAAATGTTCCAAAAACAAGTTTTAAAAACCATATGATTTTCAAGAATGAATTATGGCAAACTTTTCATTCATCAACAACTCCCTTCAAACAGAGAAATATTTTTGGGTAGGTCAAAACACACCCATCATATGGAGAAATTCTTGGATTAAATTCAGGGGCAGAGCTATGATTTGAAGCTTTTGAAGTTTTCCTATGAGTCGGACGATACCACATTATTTTCAATGTTAAAGAGTCTATGATATATAGACCTAATGATTTTTTTATATATACAAGCGATATGGAGGGAGATGAGGTTTCGAACTTTGAATCTTGAGGGCAAAAGAGAATGTTCTTAACCAATTGGACTACAACACCATTGCATGAAGAGATAATTGGAGGATGGTTCTTGAACTTTAGTCCTATTGGAGCTTTGGTCCTGAACTAAAAATTCGTGAGTTTTAGTCCCTGAACGTGTTATAATGTAGAGCAATAGTCATTTTGACTAACTCCGTTTAAACTTCCATCTATTTTTGTCCCTTCTAAACGCTTTATTTTGGATGAAACTTTTTACAAAGTTAGCCAAAAAGATTATTACTTCACATTAAAACAGGGACCAACAGTCACTGATTTTTAGGTTTGGAACCAATGTTTTAATTGGACCAAAGTTCAGGGATCATTGCTCCAATTTTCTTTTGCAGCTATTGAATCGTCTATTTCCTAGTCTAGCAACACCAATAAAATGCCAGTTTTTATTAGGTTTTGTAAAAATCAGATATGATAATGGTGGAAATACTTCACCCCAGAATCCAGGAACAGTAAGACCAAGTAAAAGCAACCAAATCGACCTGGATATCCAGACGCAAAAAAAAAGACAGCAGCCAACATAAAAAATGCCACTTTTGAGGGGACTAGAAATCAAGACATCATGGCATGCAGCCTCAAAAAGAATAAAAAAAACATTAAAAATACACAAATGTATGCAACCTTGATGCGAAAATGGGTGTATGATGTATTAGGAATAATGACTATAAAATGAATTACAAGGAAGTTGTTGAACTAGATGCTAACTGAATTTTAAGGAGATAAGCTTTTCTTTCGCGCATTTGTAAGCATGCACCATGTTTTGATTTGTGTCCTCGGTATGAAGTATGAAAACGTGACGCGAAACAAGTCACGAAGAAGAGACGGATGCAGTTGTAAGTGCAGGTGGTGACAGAGTAGCAGTAGCATTATCCGTCCAATTCTTTTCACCCCAGTGCCATAACATGCTCTCCCAGAAGCAGAAATCCTCGAAGCATGTTTTTAAACGCTTGTCTTTTATCTTAATTTTCCAGTGACCATCACTGTAATTTGCTTTTTCAGCTTGTCTCCGATCCCACTCAAGTGCTGCCTTCTGCTTGGACCGAAGCAAACAGAACTTTTGCAAGTTTTGCGGCATAGCATCATGCACTTTCCACCACCTTCTATGTGCGACATTACTGGCAAACTCCTGCAGAAAGTCCACATTCCAATTGCAGTCATAGTCACGGAAGCAAAGCCATGGTTTATTGCCCAGGTAATGGAGGACGTAGAGGATTGGAGGTTCAGCTGCAAAGAGGTGAGTTTTCCTCTCCTTTTTCTCTGGCTCATCACCTTCCCAGAAATGTTTCAAGAAGTTCATATGTTTTGGAATCCTGTGCCACCATGTAAATACCTCATTCAAATAACCCTGGTCTCCACCATTGTAGGAGACGATTTCATCTATATGATCCATGAGCAGCTGGAATGTACAATTTGATGGTTCGATAACCATCACACCGGAGTTGAACAGAGTAGCATTATTTCCTGTCGCTGATATTTCTGGCATCTCAAACAGGAAGTCAATGTTCCTGAGTATAAGCATGTCAGCATCAATGAAAATGATCTTGTCATAATCAGTTAACTGCCAAAGACGGAATTTGCTGTAGTTCCATTCATTGTATGCTTCTGGTTCAGCTTTAGGGTTCCTGATTCTTTGGATCGTGTGAACCTTCCACCCAGCAGCTGCCAATCCTCCACGATGATACTCACTGATTGTTTCATCAACAAGTATTACAAGATCTCGCGTTGAACCAGACATACGGATGCTCTGAGCTGCAGCAATGGCTCCACAAACATATACATGGGCAGAATGTATGATTGTTGCATATGCTTCTCGGTGGGCTCTTTCCGAGTAAAAGCTTTCTGCATGCAATTATTTAGTTCATCAGTTAAATATCAAAAGTATCCATGACTTATGGTAACCTACCACATGGGTTACAAGATGGAGTTTAGATTTAACAATTAAGAGTAAAAATATAAAAAGATCTTCACAAAAAAATTTCAACAACTAACATTAAGGCTAGCAGGTGGTCAGCACTAACATCAATCACTGATGTAGCAGATCGCCTGAGTACATGATACACATGGTGGTTTACACAGTCATACATATATAAAGGGTTTTCAGTTGCATGACAATTTTGAGCATCATAAATCATGAGTAATTTGATCACTTCGACCAAATGGTGAGCCTGACACTACAATCAGTGACACTGAAGGATGTCATGCATTTGCATCATGCATGTACATCTGGATGGACCGGCTATACTTGACCCAAAAAAAAGTTTGACTAAAACTCAAAAACACCTAAACCATTGTCATCGTGATATCTGCCTTGGTCTGGAACCATATGAATACACTACTTGTTTCAATATTGTAAGTTCATTTGATGCGGTGGATGACCACTACCTATCTAATTCATAATTTACATAAGTGATGTTGTCTCCTTGGTGTGGATCACTACCTACACCTCAAATTAAGCTCCAGAGAAACAACTCAAGTTTTTTTAGAACAACTACCGATTGTATTGTACAATGCCCAGCTATAACATACAAAATGTGAAAATAATTTATTGAGTGAACTGAACTCTATATTATAAAGGATTCCAAGACAGTGAAATTTGAACAATAAAAGGAAAACAGAAGGAAGACTAGCAGCTTTCAGTGCACAAAAACAAATTTTGATGAAAAAAGAGAGACACTAGTTTAAATCTGACCTTTAGCCGTGAGAGGAACTGACAGCTCACATGACCCTACAGGGAGCTGCAGCTTATCTCTCAACGTATTCAGTTTTGGTTCATAAAGCCAAACATTCCCTTCCCGTCTGACAAGCTCTTTGCAAGTAAACAAATTTGGGATTGGAAAGCAGTCTGTCACCAAAAGCACATGCACTGGGTGATACCCTTTGGAAGCTGCAGCCAGCCTTGCTGCTTCAAGCTGCAAGTGCAACCGAGCCACATCTCTTGACCAGCTGCCTGACTTGTTGCAGGGAAGCTTAACAGCAACCAGATCAAGCCGAGGTTTGCCAGGAATTTGAAGCTTTGGTAGAGAGGGACAAGTAGGAACTTCAAATTCTTCCTCTTCATCTATCCATTCAGGGTACAGGGTTTCCCATGTTATGTTTTTTGACGCATGGTTGAGGCGTAGGACAACATGCTCACAATCTGGCAACAGCTCCTTCCAATGGTCAATCTCATTGTCATTAAAGTTTAACAGGCCAATTCCCTGATAATCCTTTTTGTCCGTCAGATTTTCAATAGCATCAGAAATTTCATCCCAGTTAGTTTCTACAGATGATACATAACGTAAATCTTGAGCAACACTCTTTTTTGTCAACCTTCATCAGAATTTGGGCTGCAGGCAATAAACTTTTGTTACAAAAAATCTCCACGGCAGAGAGAGCAAAGCGATAAAAAAAAAAAAAAAAAGACCAATTCCCATTTGCCTGAAAACTGAAAATACGACTTTTCCAATTCCAAACAAAGAGGGATGCGCTGACAACATATTTTCCCAGGTGGGGAAAATTATTCGAAAACCTAACGCCAAAGAACTTTCCATTTGAGCAAGAAAGTAACAAAGAGTAAACTAATAACATAACTAATAAGTAAAAGCAAGGTAATCAGCCAATAGGGACTTACTTAGATACGGAACGGGATTGATGATCTGAATGATGAACACCAGGAGAGAAGAAGAGTGTGAGAAAAGTCCCCAGTATGATAACAGCCAACACAAGCTTCAAGGTGGGCTTCAAGTTCCTATCTTTAAAATCCTTGTTCCTCTGGGGCCTTCTTCTGTTACAGTCTTCACTGAAAAAAAAAAAAAAAAAAGGGATTGGCAACTGCATACATGAGCACATGTGTGAATGGCAAGTTAAAAAAAGTGCAAAGGGCAATAAACGGAATGCATAACAACTAGATCGAGCAGTAAATAAGCGAACGCCATTGGAAACAAGTTCCACCCAGCAATACAATCGATTGTTAGGCAATCAAATCGATCGTTGAGAATGCACTGCTCACTGATATGTGAAAACAGCACATGTATAAATAATGAATGTTCTACATCCCCATTAAAATCCGATAGCGAAACCGCTTGCACGATGCCCATTGACCAAGAATACGCCGTACAATTCAGAAATGTTGCTAATGATATTGCCAAACCCTTTTCAAACAGTTGAGTAAAGTGTAGCCTAATCATTACCATAACTCGTCAATTAATCAAGACACGTTCAAATTCTCACCAGAATAATAATTGGTTCGGGACCCGCTGTTCATCAAAATAAACGAATCATGACCCAAAATTTGAGAAATTCAAGTGAGGGCTTTCTTACATGCTTATTTTTCCGAGTGTGAAAACCAAGAATCAAACACCGTCGGCAAAACGAATGCAAATCACAGTAAAGAGAAAGAGAGAGACCTGGCAGAAGCAGAAAGGCGGTGTCGGTGCTCAATGGGAGCTGGGGAGGAAGCTCTCATGGTTGCTGATTCAGTAGAACAAACATGGATGGGAGTCTCTCTATGCTGTTGCTCAAAAGGATCAACACACCAAACAATGGGGACTATTCTCCTACAAAAATTTAAAAACTGGAAAGACACAAATTCCAGGAAAATGATTCCAATTTGTTCTGAAGAAAAAGTCGTTGGGAATCTATGATCCGTGAGTGAACAAGGAAGGAAGGTAAAGAAGAAGACAGGTGAAAGCAGTTGCAGTGTAATTAAACGGGGGTCAGAAAACAAGTTAATAGAATCTGAATTTTCTTGTTTTTTATTTTGGGTCAAATATCATATACACAATACATGTCAGTCATGCCATAACCATTCGTTGAAAGTCTTCCATTCATCCTTTGACTATTTCTCAACTGCTTCACCCATTTTTGTTAATAATTAACACAAAAGCAACTTCTCACTTACTCTTAAAAGTTGCTTCTACAGAAAGCCGAATGGAGGATTTTTTTTAATGCAGTAAGATTCTGTTCTTTCTTTTTCTATTTGAGTCATCATAATTAAGTTACGTTAAACATGTCATATTAATGTTTTTATAAAAAGAGAAAGTCAAAGTAAAAAGTGTAAGAGGTGATGAGAGAAAGGGAGGAGACTAGAATAGGAAAGAATCTACCCCTTTATTAATTCCTTCAATATCATCATTAATGTTCAAAAATGAAATTATCCTTCTTTTCCTGTGTAACTGTATTTTGCACACCTAAGTTATATTCATGTATCTCTAACTTATAAAAATGAGATGATAAAATATGGCAAAATCTATATCAAAAATTGATTCAGTGTAGAAATAAACATATTGGTTCACAAAGCAAAAACCACCACCTATACCACCATTACTATCGGCCGCACACCACCATCGCCAGCAACATCCCTACCACCATCGATAATAATAGGTAGCTTGCAACTATAAAGTAAAGTAGATGTGCTTACTCAATGGAGCCTAATCATTATTTATGAGAGTCGAACTTTGGACTTTTTACTAACAAAACGAGAAATAACCCTAGATCGTAGATTAAGTAGCTTAGTTAAAGTTGAAAAAGAAAGTAAATGAAGATCAAAACGGCGCGTTTTAGAGACCATTTCTTCACTTGTTCTTCCTTCCCCCTCGGGTCTATGTAGATCTGCAAATTTCTCTTTTCTTATACACAATTGAACATATCATCATCACAATCATCCGCATCAGATCGTAGCTTGAAAATGGTGCTGGTCACGGCCGTACGGGATTACTTAAACCGGATGTTGCAGGACATCTCCGGCATGAAGGTTCTCATCCTCGATTCCCACACGGTAACAACCCTTTCAACTCTGGAAAACTTTCAAAATTTCACGAATTTCTGGAGCAATTTTGATCGAGTAAATAATGGGTTGTTGTTGTTTTGGGTAATTGAATGTGGCGCAGGTTAGTATAGTGAGCGTGGCGTATTCGCAATCCGAGCTTCTGCAGAAAGAAGTGTTTTTGGTGGAATTGGTTGATTCCATTTCCAAGTCCAGAGAATCCATGTCGCATCTCAAAGCTGTTTACTTTCTTGCACCCACTTCAGAGAACATACAGTTTTTGCGCCGGCACTTGGTTTCTCCTCGATTTGGGGAGTATCACCTCTGTAAGTTTTGATGTTTCTTCATGTTAATTTGGTTGTGGAGTGTGTTTGGAGGATACCCAGATGATATTTGGAGCTCATTTCTCATGCAATACTGGAATTTGCAGTTTTCTCCAACATATTGAAGGATACCCAGATTCATATTTTAGCTGATTCAGATGAGCATGAAGTTGTGCAGCAGCTTCAGGTAATTCATCATTCACTCAAATGCTTTCTTGATCATTTGTTCGGTTTATCTGAAAATTTATCTATGTAGTAATGTAAATTGCTAACTAAATTTGGACTCCAGTTTTATTTGGGATGCCTGCAATTCGAGAAATACATCATAGATTCATAAGTAGTAAGTTTGTGACAGGCAAAAATGTTTGCTTGGTCACTAACGAAGAAATGTTCTCTTGGTCACTTAGTGACCAAGGAATGCATGTTCACTTACCCTTTGATTTGATATCAAGGGTGGAGAATTAATCAATTTGTTTTTTTATGCCTTAATCTCAACTTAAATGAATGTGATTTTAGTGTTTTAATCTCAACCTTTAATATCAAATCCAAGGTTGGTGACCATGAATCCTTGGTCACTAGGTCGCCAAGAGAATGGGACTCTTGGTCACTAAGTCTCCAAGAGAACGGGACCTTAATCCCAAGCAAGCTTATTATATATTATGAGGATGCATATTTTTTCTTTTACTCACTTTGTAAGGAAGTTAATGCGAAATATATTGTTTTTATTCAAGTTGGAATCGGTTTTACTTTTCTGTTAAATCCTTGTTTCTTTTGAAGAACTGATGAAATAGCTTAAGCCAAAAACTAATCATAATAAACCTTGCTCTAATGCACGACTAGACAGATCAAATTTGCATGTGAAGTTTTCATTTTAGAAAAAATATAAAATTGTGTAACATAGCCATTCTAATATTAAACTTAATAACAACAAATCCGTCATTATACTTCAAATATGGGTTTATTTTCTTACTCTTCATATGAGGTTTATCTTGGTCTTGCAGGAGTTCTATGCAGACTTTGTTGCAACTGATCCTTACCATTTCACTTTGAACATGCCATCAAATCACATGTATATGCTCCCAGCAGTTGTAGATCATTCAAATTTACAGCGCTTCTGTGATCGGGTAGTTGATGGAATTGCAGCTGTTTTTTTGGCATTAAAACGAAGACCAGTTATTCGTTATCAGAGAACATCTGATATTGCTAAAAGGATTGCGCAGGAAACAGCAGTAAGTATAATCATGTGTTCCAAATAGTTTTGTATGTGGGCTTGTATTGATACTATTTTGAATGTGAACTTTTTTAGGGTTTTGTATTCTCCCGTTTCTCGTTTTCTATAAGCTCAACTTTTTATGCATGTCACATGTCATATAAAGGGGATTTTACAGCTTGAAGACTCTCACCATGAAAGTTTGCACAGGGAAACTGATATTGTATTTTGGGCATGTAACAGAAGCTGATGTACCAGCAGGAAAGTGGACTTTTTGATTTCAGACGAACAGAAATTTCTCCGTTGTTGCTGGTAATTGATAGGAGGGATGATCCTGTGACCCCGTTGCTGAATCAATGGACCTATCAGGTAATTGTGTCGTTGTTAACTTTTACAACAAATGTGCAAATGGCTCATATATGCTTATCTTTTAAATTACATTGGGATAAAAAACACCTGAAATATAAATTGAGCTCATTGATTAAACTACTTACAGGCTATGGTTCACGAATTGATTGGTATTCAAGACAACAAAGTCGACTTAAGAAACATTGGAAAATTTCCGAAGGATCAAGAGGTTGAGTTGTAATTTCTCTCAGTACTGTACATATCTGTGTTTTGTAATTTTCTTGCTAAACAAATATATATCTGTATTGATGCTTATAGGAGGTTGTGCTGTCATCAGAGCAAGATGCTTTTTCAAAAAGAACATGTATGAGAACTTTGGTGATATTGGGATGAACATCAAGCAGTTGGTTGATGAATTTCAGCAAATTTCAAAAAGTAACCAGAACATTCAGACTATAGGTTCGTAGGATGCAAAACTGAAAATTTGAGATTCTTGACTTGTAGTTACTAACTGTTGCCGCTCAGGGATTACTCGTTGATAACCAAATGTGTATGTTCATTATTGCAGAGGACATGGCCAAGTTTGTTGACAATTACCCTGAGTACAGAAAGATGCATGGAAATGTTTCAAAGCATGTGGCACTGGTAACAGAAATGAGTAAGCTAGTTGAAGAGCGAAAACTTATGGTAGTGTCACAGACAGAACAGGAGTTGGCTTGCAACGGTGGGCAGGTGGCAGCTTTTGAGGTACTAACTAAAACAACATATTTCTCAAATAATTAAATGAAATTGAAACCACTTCGGCTACATTCTCTCTCCCCTTTTTATTCCTCTCTATTATCCCACTACAAGTCTACAATTACATTTTTGTCTCTTTTCTACATATCCTAACTACCTATAAGGGAGGAGTTATTATTTTATAATTTTGTTGTTTTAGTAGTATTTTCAAATGTGTTTGTCCCTTTTTTTTAACCAAGCTTGTACATGCAGGGTGTGTAGAGGGTCTAGTCATATGAGGAGCAATGAACATGTCTATACTTTTTTAAATAGTTGTGCCTGCTTATTGGTGATGGTCAAGAGTATTGAAATTAATGCAATTGAGAGAGAATTTATTATCATTTGCATTTCAGATAGATTTAAGGTTTTTCATAAGTACAAAAAAGAGAAGGCGCAGTAAGGGCTCAGGGTAAATGTTTTATCACAGGGTTGAAGTTATTTATTAACTTTGATTTCCCTCCACTGAGAGCATCTACCATGGAAAAATGACATGCATACTCCTTAACAACTTGTAAACCTTCTACTCATGATTGGATGACCACACACGTTATCTCTAAATGCAAAGGAACTTGTTCCATGTCTGAAAGGGTGGAGTTCCTTGAAATTAATATACAATTACTTTTTAGCCGACAAAATAATTAGTGCTATAAAGTTGACACAAGATCTACCACTCTTGTTTTTGTTTGCCTTACTATTCATGTGGCAAGTTATATGAGAATTTGATTTTTAGTTGCTTTGTACCATTACCATATACTTGTTCTGTTATTGACTTTGAGATAACAACTATTTAACAGTCATTGAAATTTGAATTCGAAGTCAGAAACAACAATCTCTTTTTCCTACGTATATTGCAGGCGGTGACAAATCTATTAAACAATGAAAGTGTATCTGACATTGACCGCTTACGTACTTGTCATGCTGTATGCTTTACGCTATGAGAAGGAGAGTCCTGTGCAACTAATGCAGTTATTTAACAAACTGTCATCCAAGTCTCCCAAGTACAAACCTGGGGTAATATAACCAATAGCATCCTGGTTTGGATTCTTTCACCCTCATGTACTTTTTTCCTTCATTTTTCTTTGGGAGGAAGGGGATCACAGATCTGTTTTTAAGTGGGAATTTTCCATTCCTAAAGCCTGACACTTTTGGTATTTCAAAAGATACTTTCATTTAGATAATCAATGGTGGTGATTTGTAATTTTAGTTATGCTTGTCCAGTGTTCTGGAGACTGACCATCTGAGCAGCAATTAGACCCTAAGCTTCTAATATACCTTTATTTTAGCTACTAGAGTAATTTCACAGTTTAATAACTTGTCTATTGTGGAATTACAGCTTGTCCAGTTTCTCTTGAAGCAAGCGGGTGTGGATAAACGAACTGGGGATCTTTATGGAAATCGAGATTTCTTAAACATCGCACGTAACATGGCTCGTGGGCTGAAGGTTTGTTTGGGAAAGTTTATACTCTGTGCATATTGTAGGGTGTGCTTTACAAGCTTATAGGTAATATATTATGTGCTTTAGGGGGTTGAGAATGTGTACACACAACACCAGCCTCTTCTCTTCCAAACTATGGAAAGCATTACCAAGGGACGGCTGAGAGATGTGGATTACCCATTTGTGGGAAATCATTTCCAGCAGGGCAGGTTGGTCTCTGAAGTCTTATTCTGTTTCATTTTAAAGCAATTTCCCTAGGAAATCACTTTCAAGTTATAATGTAGCTGCAGCTAGGTGATGGTGTTGTTTCATTCATAGCAATTGTTTTTTACAAGCTCAAAGCCATCTGCATGTACTTAATTTCATCAGAAATATGATGGGAATGCCAAACTTTTAGCCCATGTTTTAATATATGTACGATGTAGATGTAGATGTACTCAATTGATGCTACCCATATGTCTCCAACCTTTGAATATTATGTGTTTTAGTTTAGAGGATTTTACTAATTTTTGGAATTTCATATCTCCAACATTTAAACCTTGAGGAACGTTGAAATGAAGCTCCTGCGCTCTGAAACCTGTATGCTGTGCATGCTGCCGCCCATTTCTTGGGTGCTTCTTTATACAAACCTAGAGCTTATTGACAGTTCATTATTCAGTGCTGAGCTCACTGGTCAGATACATAGAAATCAATGCTTATGGACAAGTTAGGAGGGCATTGACGCCATACTACCTCGACCTGTAGGCAGGATGGCCATCTAAAGGACCTTAAACTTAATCACTGGTTTTCATGAATGCTTCACAGTTCACAATTTTCATAATTTCAGACACCATGTGTAGTGTTCAGATTTCTTGCTGGTTTTCCCTAGACATCTCAAATGACTTGGATATAAGCCCTTCCTGTTTTTAATTACCAGCTGCTTGGTCATCCTTTTTCCCTTCCTCTCAAGTTGCCTGACCTTGTTTCTCTCTATCCCACTTTATCTTGTCTGATTTTCTATAAGGACCCACAGCCTAGCATAAATCTTTGAAATTTGTGATAGCCTCTTCATCATCTTGTTAAAGTTATAATATGATGGTGTGAGGATAGAAAAATACTATATTTTGACTCATTGTTTTGAATTATGGCTCCTATCTCTATGCAGGCCTCAAGAAGTGGTCATTTTCATTGTTGGGGGGACAACATACGAGGAGTCTCGTTGTGTAGCTTTACAAAATTCTATGAATACTGGAATTCGTTTTATACTTGGTGGTTCTGTGATTCTCAATTCTAAAAGGTATGTTTCAGGTCATCTTTGCCAAAATACTTGCATTATAAGTGAAAAAGAAGTTTACATTGCTGTAATAGCTGCACCTAATGCTTGGATCTCAAACATGGTATTTTAGTGGTCCAACTTGATACCACTTCTTTCTTGTGTTGGATGCAAGTTTGAGAGTTTTTGGCATGATAAATATTCAGTTCTTTGGGTTATTTCGGGTTGCACTACTAGTTTGTATTGGTCCAAATCATCTACAATTTGAGTTCCTACAATGTTTTCAAGAACGTGATAAATAAGCATCCACTTACACCTAACCAATTATGGACAATGGGAGATTGTGATGAGTAGATAGTTGCTTAAGTGATTTTGGAACAAATATTAATACTTTTTCTTTGGAGGTTTTGAATTATCTGTTGAAATTATTGGAGGGTATTCTAGTTAGTTACTTTAGCTTATGGAAATTGTCTAAAATAAGATGTCCCGCTTCAATAATTCCTTCGCTGGAAAATGCAGGTTCTTGAAGGACTTGGAAGAAGCTCAGAGAATCGCTCGTACTAGCAATGCCATCTGAGTGTTGGTTTCTTGTATAGCCTAGCATTTGAATAGCGATGTGGATAAGTGGTCGTGGATGTGTATGGGTGTTCTGTTTTTCACTTGCTGTAATATCAAAAATTGCTACACGTGCTTGGGGGATCATCCGAATCAACCCTCTGTTACTGCAGGACGTCCTTTTGTTTACCATTTTGTTGGAGTTAGAACTGAAGGAAGACGTATCCCATAAATTTGGAGGCTAAGATCCATAGCAGTTCAGACCCTCCCTCCGAGAAGAACCGGTGAGAAGAACCATTTTTTTCTGCTAACCAAGCCAGATATCCCTAGAGCTGAACTAACATAACGTGTACTTCTATGCCTTGGTAAAAACATGTCAATACCTAAATCTCTCTTTTTCTTTTATACATATAGCTTGTATTCATGCAAGTACTTGTGATATTGTGAGAAACAAAGTCTAGATTTACTGTATTCTACTCTTCAAGAGAGATGCACGAGAGAAAATGAGTGTTTTGCCTTCCCATTAGACCCATTAGGGTTATGTGGACCCCATGATCCAAGAAAGTTTTGGTCATCTACCATTCGATCTTAATTCAATGGTAGATGGTTATTTAACTTTTGTTGTTGTACTGTATGCATCATCGATAGTGAGCGACCACAAATTTCTTGAATTGGATTAAGATTGAAACCATGGTCTAGGAGAATGAGACTATCATCTTACATCATTATAGAACTTAACTAATGAAACATTACATATAGGACCTCAAACGGATGCATAAATACTTGTGTGTAATGTATATAGCTTCTTCATTGTAGATTATTGGGTTTGTCGCAAGTTTGCCCCATGAAGTTTTTGGTTATCACACTTTGGTCACAACATAAATTTCAACCTCTCACTACAAGGAAGGTGAAAACCTAAGTAACATTGATAAAGTAACTATACAAGTGTAAATTGAGTTCAAATATTCAATAATGCAACATCTTGTAGAGAAAACTTATACATATCATTGTATAATAGAATCGGAACATCATAATTTCATCAAACTTGTTTCATATAAGTTATTCTCTTATTATAGGCATCAGCCATCAGGTTCAACTTTTGTACCGCCTAAATCAGGTTTGCACCGTCTAGATTAGGTTTGTGTCGCCTAGGCGATATGATGTGGCCTTGCTATTTGTGAAGGTTTCTGTAAGTCTCGATGCTTAGGTTTGTCGTGCCTATCAACTTTTTGTGACAAAGTTGTCCAAATCATCTACAGATCATAGAATTAGTAACTGGAGAGTATTTAAGTAGTAACCATCTTACATCTCTTGTACATTTTATTTTTCTTTTTATTTTTTTATTTTTTAATGAAACAACCTATTCTTCTTGTAAAAAATAAAAAATAAAAACCTTCAACTTTTGTACTTAGATCACTGCAAGTGTCCGTAGTATTTTATGCATGCATGGGAAAGTGAGAAATGGGAGAGATGACTGTCCTGACTCTAATGGTACAATTTTGAGAATTCTCAAATCACTATTATACATCGTGCGGTAAAAAATCATTGTAAATTTTCTTATTTAAAATTAAATATAAACAGTATATGACGAAAACTAACTGTATAATGTACGATGAACGAATATAATTGAAAGATCTCCAAAATTCTCACAAAGAGGATCTGGCGAGAATCCCCTCTCCTGACTTCTGCGTGGCTTATTTTTGGTGGGGAAAAAGACAAACAAGAACCTGACAAGCCGTCGCAGCTTAGATAAGTTTGGAGTATGATTCTCTTCTTTTTTTTTTTCCCCTCTCCTTCCTTCCTCTCCTATTTGAACAGTTACGATTAAGCCACGTCAATATCTTATATTAATTTTATATAGAAAGAGAAGAACAAAATAGAAAATGTGAGAGGAAGAAAAAGAAAGGTATGAAGAAGCGAGTCCTAGTCGGATAAGTTTAGCTTTAGCTAGCTTGAGTAGCAGCAGAAGCAGCTCTTGAGCTTTCTCTCTGTCGAATGTATAGCAGCAGCTTTATAACTGAATTGGCAACTTAGCGTGATTGATTTGTAGATGGCTTTCTCTTTGTAAAAACAACTTTCAATTTATTTGATTTGCTCGATGTCATTTCCGTCTTTTACTGATGATATTTTTAAATATATTAGTCACGAAAAATAACTAATTAAGTGTGGCTTATAGAATAGCATGATGAGAAATATTAAAAGGGACTTACTAGAGGGTTTATGAATTTTCTGTCATCTTAGAATTTAACGTTGATTTTTGTAATAACATTATAAAATATTGTGCAAAAAATATAAGGTGGCGGAGAGTTCATAGATATTTTCACTTATATTACAATCTAATAATATTTCTTTTCACTTATAAATCAGAAGTCTTAGTGTAAGTAATATTTCTTGTTTAAAATTAAAAAAAAAATTCTACTTAGCATTTCTCTTGAGTTTTTTCTTCAAAATATTCAATATGTTTTTTTTTCAGAACAAAATAAAATATAAAGTTAAATGTTCTTTTATTATAGGGGCACTGTTGCAATGATGCTAGTTAAAAGTTGGGCATCCTCACACTCGGACAAAAAATTAAGAATTAAGATCCTGCCGGGCAAGGGGGTAGCACGATAGAAATATTATGAATCTACACTTTTTTGGCTTGTTTTTTCTTTCAAAAAGCCGAATTTAAACATCCATGATATATGGTCTCTGATGGTCACCAATTAAGGTCATCGTTTAAAATCTAAAAAAGGAATTAGAATATCTGGGGGATGTCCTTAAGATTGAGGAGGAGTTATTCCTTAATTCAATAGGTGGCCTATCTATTATGATTGAAATCGTTTGTATTATAAATCTTTTGTAAAGATTATTTTTACGAAAAATTAATTGAAAATAACGTTATTCAATTAATTAACGATAGAAAATAGTTAAACAATTCATAGTTCTTTTATGGGGTTTGTCTATTTGTTTTTATACAGTTTGATGCCTAAACGACCTTGTATTTTTATTGATTTTTTGCAGTAATAATTTCTAAAACAAAATTTATAATATGAACGTTGTCAATTATAAGCATAAAATCCTATAAATCGGCCATGCAGTGAATTGTGGATGAACCAAGTTAATTTTTATTCTAATTTCAAGAGAAAGAAGATATACAGACTGAAATTTTACGCCGGTTGTCATCACATAATTTTTAAGATTGTAAGTTTATTATCGCCTGCCATATAAAATAATCAAAAACTTTGATTTTCGTCCCTAGTTGACCAGTATCTTACACTGAAACTTTATTGAAGATAATACTTTAACTGACAATTAATAAAGTGATTAGCATGATTATTACTTAAACGTGGTGGCCAAAAGTTTTTGAGCTATTGAGGTTAGCTCTCTGGTGTAGATAAACAAATTAGGGTAAAGTACAAAAAATTACCTCAGTTATTGGAGTTACGACAGTTTTATATCTCATCTTTTAAAATTGACAATGTTATACCGCATCTTACGAATTTGTGACAATGTCATAACTCTGTTAATTTTTCTGTTAAGGGCTGACGTGGCAAGAAAAAAGGACCACTTACTAATCCAGCTGAATTAAAAAATAATTAAATATATTTTTAATAATTAAATATTAAAAAAAATTAAGAATGAAAAAATGAAACAAAAAAATTTCCTAGAGGTGCGGCATCCCCTTTCCCCTCTTCTTCTCCTTCCTTCTTCTGGTTTTTTTTTTTTTTTTTTTTTGTTTTGTTTTTTTGGGTTGCAGTTTCCATTTTTTTTTCCTCCTCCTTCTTCTTCTTCTTCTTCGGTTCTTCCTCCTTCTCCTCTTGTTTTTGTGGGGGGAGGGGTGGTGTTTGGGTTTTCAATCTTCTTTTTTTTTTGTCCTCCTCCTCTTCTTCCTCCTTCTTCTTCTTCTTCTTCTTCTTCTTCGGTTCTTCCTCCTTCTCCTAGTGGGGCGGGTGGGGTTGGGTTTTCAAAAAAAAATTTTATTTTACTTTTACTTTTATTTATTATTTTAATATTTAAAAAATATTAAATATTCTTTTTTAGTTTTTAATAATATTTTATTAATTTTTTAAGAAAGTGGTCCCAGTCTCTTGCCACATCAGCACTTAACAGAAAAACTAACGGAAAATTTGACGGAGGTATGACATTGTCACAAATTCGTAAGATGCGGTATGACATTATCAATTTTAAAAGATGAGGTATGAAACTGTCGTGTCCCTAATAGTTGAGGTAGTTTTTTGTACTTTATCCAACAAATTAGATGAGGGGAGAAAAAAAGAGTAGAATTGTTATTAGTACTCTAAAAATTTTATTTTACACTCAATTGAAGTATTTCAATTCTCATCCTAATCTTTTACGATCTACATGACTTACTCGATCGACCGACAACTTTTTTGATTCAGGTTTTATGATTAAAAGAAGTATTTGAACTTTCTCTAATTTACAACTCAATGACTGCAGTACTCGATCGATCAATGACTTTTCCACTACAGATTTTATGATTAAAAGAAGTATTTGAACTCTCTCCTAAATCTTTTATAACCTACATGACTGTAGTACTCGATCGATCGTCGACTTTTTCACTACGGATTCTCCGATTAAGGGAAATATTTGAACACTCCCTATAATCTTTTGCCAATTAGTATCTTTTAATTTTCTTTACATTATTACGAGGAGTAAATTCTTAATTTTAATTCATAAAATTTCAGCTCGTATGGGGGAAAAAATGGACATTTTCCCTCATCCAAAAATATCAGCACCTTCCTGATGCTCTAGCGGTGACTTGGATCCGAAGTCTCTCTGTGACTTAGACTTTTGGATCCCAAGTCTCTTTCTCTTTCTCTAAGGAGACTAAATTTATAGATTAAATTTTGTAAACTAAATAACATAGAAGTTGAAATTTTGTAAACTAAATAACATAGAAGTTGGTAATTGAATTATTATTTAATCATTGATAAACGTACTCATTTTCTATTGGTGATATTTCATTTGGTTTGCTAATTTAGTCTACAAATTTAGTGGCATTCCTGTTTCTCTATCGTCACAAGAGACAAACCGCTAAATGGCGCCCTACCAATGGCCCAACGGCATTTTGTTTTTTCCAAGCGGAAGAGGAGAGTACCTTGTTTCTCTTTCATTGAAAAAACCTACATCAGACAAAAAGCCAACACAAAATGCTGGGACGCGTTTCTCCCATTGATTCAGTCCGCTTCCAGGACAGTTCCAAAACTATATGAACAAAACTACCCAAATTCCACATGTTTTGGGTTAGATGGAGATTTTTTTGCAGTCTTTGGAGAGCCACTTGGACTGCATGTAGCTGGCTTTTCTCCAAGGAGGAACAACGAGGCCATTCTCCCTGAGAGACTGTTTTGCAGCTGAGCAAAGCAGAGATATAATCTTGTCAAGTTTTGCCTCAGTTCCAACAAAAATGGTTGGCAGAGCGTCTTTGAGCTGCTTGTAGTTCTGTGTAGGTCTTGCCACTTCGAATTGTGACCTGAAATCCATGTCCACTATCAGCCTTGTCACTTTTCCACCATCTTCAACATTGTTGTTCTTCTTCTCCCTCACCATTACATCAACGTACTCATATCCACCTGTATATTCAACAGCTTAAAAACCAAAATTAACCCATCAAAATCATATCGTTTGGATACTCAAGAAAAGAAAATGAAATTTATTCAATACAAGCGATATTCAGGGAGAGAGGAGAAAAGCGAACTCTTCCATAATAATGAAATTTGAGAGAGAGAGAGAGAGAGAGAGAGAGAGAGAGAGAGAGAGAGAGTTACCCTTAGGGAGCCTAAAAGAAGAAACCCATGAAGTTTTGCAAAGGGAGGCTTCATAACCATCCTCATTTAGTTTCCTCACAACCCATTTATTTTTCAGATTGTTGGGTTCCACCACGGTCCCCATGTCGCTCAAATGCTTCAAGATTTTCTCAAGAATCTCAATCTCACAGTCTGTTGCCTTCCATATTAAGTCCTAATTAAAAAAATCAACATATATAAGATTGAATACAGCAGATCGTATTTTTATGAATTTCAAGTTGAGAATGTTTTGAAGTGCCACTCCGAAAATTATAAAATTTAGTAGCACAAGGAAAACTGAAGGAGAAATGTATATACTATATATATATATATATATAGACACACACAGATATATATGTACAGGAGCAGGAGGAAGACTGAGAAAGAGAAGAGACCTGTAGAGTGAGTAAATTAGGTTGACGATTGGAATTGAGGGGGTTTGAATTGGGAGCTGCTGAGGAGGAGGAGTCTGATGAATAAGATTCATTAAAGTCTCTCACCATTTGCATCAGTTGTTCTTCCGTTAGGCTCCCCATTATTCTTCTCTCTTTTCTTCCTTCCTTCCTTCCTAGCTATGGAGAAAGAAGGTTTGTATCCATATAAATAATTTCTAATCCGGAAGTTTCCCCTCTATTTAGTTTTGTTTTTCTTGACTTTTTAGACATTTCTAGTGACCTCATCAACAAGAAAAGACAGTAGCAGTGCCATTGTAATCATTACTGCATAAATTTATATCCCTAATTACTGTAATGCAGGGATTAATCCATTGTTATTAGCTTGGCATTGATAAAGCTATGAGCCTATGCATTTAATTAATTAATCTGTTTGTTGGTTTGCTGGTTTGTTGGAGATTAATTGTTTTTTTAACTTTTTATTTATTTATAATTAAAGCTAAAATTACGAAATAAAACCTCAAAAGCAACTAGATTCAGCAAAAGTCAACTGTATCATGCATATAGTACGTTGTCAAAGCTCCATAAAATGGTAGTGAGGTGAACCGTGTAACAGTGGCACTGTTCTAAAAATTATCTCTCGAGCGCTAGACGGTTGATCACCGTCTTAATTAATATTTAGGCATTTGAAAATTAAGAAATAGCACATAGACCTACTGAGGCACTCGTCTAGATAGCTAGGCACCAGCCTAGGTTGCGACTCATTTAAGCAGAAAATAGATAACTTTCATTTTGCATTTTATTTTTTCAATAAATTATAAGAGACTTGTCAAATACTTAAATAAGCACACATTATATGTATGTTCCCCATGTTTTCATTATGTTCCAATACTTCATAATATATATATCATTCTATTTTGTAGTTTATGATAAAATTATACATATTTTAAATATAAACGTACACTTTTTTACATGAAATATAATGGCTTTAGTTAAATTAGCCTAGGCACCCGCCTAAACCCAGCCTAACCGCCTAGGCGCTAGGCCCAAGCTCTCTGCCTAACTAGCGCCTAGCTTCTTTTAGAATCTTGAACGGTGGAATGCATACGAATTATTTTATGTTTTTCATGATGTTGTATACCATTGTTACAGGTAAATATTTTTTGTGATAGCTATTAGACCCACCTCATTGTCTTATTTTCTCATCTACGTTATAATCCCACCCACCTTAAAAAGTTAAAAAAATTAAAATGTTATTTCCCCACCCACTATTATTCTCAAAATAACCTTTAATATATATATACATACATATGAAATTATAAAATTGTCTCTTAAAAAATATAACAAATGATATCTAAATGAAAACCACTAGGGTCTGCAAATTCAAATGGAAACGACAAAGGTATCCAAATTCAAAAGAATTCGACAACGACAAATTCAAAAATACGATGTAAAAATTTAAATGACCTACACACAAATTACTCTTCTACCTTTTCAATAGAAACATAATCTTCTACTTTTTCCGTAGAAGCGTCACTTCTACTTGTTCAATAAAAAAGTCATCTTCTAAGTCCGTTGATATTTTTTTACTTTCTCCGAATGAAAGGAGATGAAAATATGAGTTAGGGTTTAAGGTAGACAAATCGTCTCCCACACCCAAACTTTTTTTATTTTAAATTAAGCAAAACAAGATAATTAATGTCTTTATCAGTCTTTTTGCAAATGGACAAATTTGTAATAAAAAAAATTCATTAAAAGATAGGTGGGAAGATAAGACATTAGGATGGGAATAACATCACTCTTTTTTGTGTGCACGAAGTATGAGTCAAACTATCGATTTTCGATGTAACTGCATCAATTATAAAATTAGCCTCTTTAAAAATGTATTAGAAGGGCAAGCGGTGAATTGCGCAAATAGTTAGTTCATTTTTCTTTAATTTAGTAAGTCGTGGATTAAAATTTTTCTGTCGCTTATACTAAAAAATGTATATTAAGAAAATACTTTGAATCGGCTTATTTGAGGATGTATTTGAGAGAAAAGTAATCGACGTAGGCTGCCGAGTACTTGCTGTGTATAATACGTGTACACAAACACAATTATATTCTGATTATACTATTAATTAATATAATATTAACAGATAAGTGCACTTGACTTTGTTTTCTTGCTGCAGGATAATTATTGAACTTTATATAATCATCTAGTTATGCGTAATTAATTATGCAAATTAGTTTATTAGAAAAAGAAGACCATATGAATTTACTTAGCTGGTTTAAGTCTTCAAGTTACATGGACGTCTCTGTTTTTTTTTACTTGTTATAAATAAATTTGATCGGATTCATTTGGCATAGTGTTTATAAGTTTGAATATAATTTTTTGGCAGCGAAGTCATGTTGAAGCTTTAACTAGACTTAGCCAACCTGTTAGAAAAGTTGTCGTGCTCCCCCATTTGAATTCAAGTTTGATCGCTCCCTGTAATTTAGATGCATTTAGTCTGAAATATCCTTTTTATAAAAAAACGTAATGGAAAGAAGAATAAGACGTGATGACTTCTGTTATGCCCATCAACTATTTACTTCTATGTGTGGGGTCTTAGTTTGATTCTCACATCCTTAGTATCAATATATCGTTATGTTAAAAAATTAATTTTTAATCTAATGAGAAAAACATTTAATCAGACCAGATTCATTTGGCATAGTGTTGATAAGTTTTTTTTTTTTTTTTTTTGGCAAACTAGTGTTGATAAGTTTAGTATGCGTTTTTTGGCAGCAAAATCATGTTTTGGTCGCTCCTTGTAATTTAGATGCATTTAGTCTGAAATATTCTTTTTATTAGAAAAACATAATGGAAAGAAAAACAAGATGTGAGTGACTTTAGCTATGCCCATTTACTTCTCTTTGTGAGATTTTAGGTTTGATTCTTGCACCTCTTAATGTAAATATATCGTTATTTAAAAAAACTACTTTCAATCTATTGGTGAAAGCATTGCATTTGTCCCGGTAGATAGAGCATTCGTCTTCAACTCATCATGTTCGAGTTTGAACTCTCGTCCTCCCCTCGGAACAGTTACATAGCTTCTAAAAAGAAAAACACTTATCCATTCTGAATACGTTCCCTTGCACCAAAACAGAAGTAAGGTTATGCATTTTCATGCAGCTAAGTTGTGCTTTCATGTCACATCCCAAAAATAACCAAACTGATACCGAAATAATTTCAATATCATCTTGGGGGGCTAATTTTTCTCCCGATTTAGCAAAACATGTTTCTATAAAAAGATTTGCAAAGATGATACAGAAGAATGAGTTACAGTACAAATTACAGACTGGTAAAAGAATTAGTGGGTAAAGGTATTCCTTTTGGTACAATACAACATATCCAGATGGCCTGATGAAGTTGAATGGAAGTTTTCCGACGGACAAAATCTTCTTCACTCCTTTCTCCGTCACTTCACGAGACTTCATGAGAATCTATAACCGGTCTCCCACAGTTGAAGAATGAGATATTAAAGCAGCCAGATGCAGCTTTCACCCAGTAAAAACTCGGACGTCATTAAGATAATCCACACAAGTTACAATGTTCAGGATTAAGCTCTCTCCCGCATTTTGGCTCTTGCAAAAAATACTCCGGCCACAAGACCTACAAATTGAAAAAAATTCATCGGTAATGCTAGAAAACTCAAGCTTGCATTTGCGAAGTTGTCTAGTACATCATATTCTTCTTCCTGTTTGATGGAGAGAACTTACCAAAGAAAATGCTAGCAGAGTTCTCTAAACTGGTCGGCACTTTGAAAAGTAGAATACCGGCAACAGATAGAGGGATCTTATTCAGCGACCCAACAAGGCTGCAGAGATTGAGCAGTGATCAGAGATGTCCAGTTAAATGGATTACTAACACCTTATGATTCAAAATAAGCATAGCAATGTAATCACACTAAACCAACGAATAACACAAAGCCAACAAGAGAAGGGTTTCACATACAAACTTAAATCTGGGATTGTCTTAAATTGACTTCCAAGTCCGAGGTTCTTTTTTTTTTACATTTTTTTTTTTTAATTTGCAAAAAATCAAGTTCCAAATTCCAAGTTCTTATTTACATAACTGGAGTGGAAAGTCGAGAAGCAAGCCAGAGAAACTGACAAAGTGAAACACAAGAACCCTATGATTATCAAAACTACATAAATCACGAATATAAGCTATCAGGCTAGATGTCAAAAAGTATGCAGCCTGGAAAAGGGGATATAAAATTTATTTAGTTTATTTAAAAAAAAAATAAAAAAAAAGGAAATTTGAAAGCTAAGAGTAAGGTATCCAGCTTTAAGTTGAGTAATCAAAGTCTCACTTAAACCAGGTCACAACCATAGATATCATATTATGTATCAGCTGCATTCTATCTTACCTGTATGTGGTGGCACCTGTTTGATGAAGAAACCACATAGACGTGAAGCTGATTGCAAGGCCCAAAAATCCACTTAATGTCATCACCAACCAGAAGGTTGAAGACCTCAAAAGTGGTCTGCATTTTGATTCAACCTTCATTAGATTCAATAGGATAAAAGAAAGAAAATTTGTAAGAAAAACAATGTGAAACGCAACCCTAACATTTTCTCCTTCCTGTTTTTCTTTTGACAAGTAAACGTGGTCCTAATTCCCAAGACATCCCACAAAGTGATTCTAGACCTCAGTCATAGCTAAATGGATTGGCATACATGTTATTAGCTAGTAGTTGCATGTTAAGGTAGAAAACAAACAACATAGTAAAACCAACAATGAAATAACAAACTATGGAGTACTTCGTGCATACTTTACTTTTCCATGATTGTATCATATGTTAAGAGGAAGTGGTATCGATCTGGAAGATTTCAAACTTGGACAAATATTTCACAAGGGAAAGAGGAACGGGAACGGGCCTTCTTGCCGAATGACATCATAAAATAGCAGTTGCAAGCTTTCACATCACACCTCTCATCTAGATTTTCATTTAATCATCAATATGACAGATTCTAAAGACGATGTGAGTGTGAAAGTCATTCCTTTCCACTATATGATTCACACTTGTCTATCTATTGCAGTAGTTTCCATACTTCTATAATTCTCCAGAAACATCCAGAGTTTGAACTACGTTGACCAGAATGACCTTGTATAAGAGAAAAAGTGCTTTGATAATCCTCCCACACATTAAGCTATCGAAATGCCTAAACTTATAACACGTAAACAAATCATTTAGACTCCAAACACCTGTCTTTATCGTCAAAACTATAGTTACGGCATTATAGCACAGTCGAAAGAGTGTAGTGGTAGAAGTGGGGAAATAGTATCACAAATGAATACTCACGTTGTAAAGAGATAATCCACTTCATTGAAAACAAAAATAAGCAGAATCCCCAAAGGTAGAGAAAGCGTGTTATTTAGCAAGACCATTGAAAACTCATTCAGCTTTCCAGATTTCGTGACCAGCTTTGCTGTATCCATGACTCTACGTAGAGTAAGCTGTCAAAATAAAATAGTTATTCAACAATTAAAACATAAAACAAGTTAACCGAATGGGACACAGAGTCACAGACCAAAAAACTACAAGAAAGCACTCAGATTTCAGACAGAAGCCTAATGTCCATTTCTGAAATCTTTGTTGATTTTGCACTATGAAGTATAAATTTTATCAACTCAATATTTGAAGGGCTACAAGACCTCTGATATATAAGAAAGAAACTGAGTTGATACAGATGAGAAACAGAGTTGATATAGATGGTCTTGGACCAAACCAGAAATCCAGTAAAGGATACCGTTTTTCCACCTGATAAGCATGGTTTTTATTGTCTACAATTAGATTTGGCAAGTACTGCCTTTTCTTTCACTAAGGAAGTGCATAATTAGTCCTGGCCACAATTAACAATTAAAGACTTCAATTTTTCTTAGATCTGAAAATAATCCTCATTAAGGTAGGTCCAAAACCAAATTATCATGTAGCTTCCTAATTCATATTCTCAAATCAAAGAAACTAGGTTAATCATTCTTATTGCTAAAAACGTCCTCACAGATGAGGGAGGTGGAATAAAGACCATACACAGAATGACACTATAAAATGTATTGAACATATTGAACTCACAGAATATGATGCAGTCAAGATACAGTTCAGAAATTGCCATGCATAGCCAACGGCATGGAAAGATAAATCAGTGACTCCTCCAGAAATTGCTGAAATTATCTGCAAATGTTAGATTCAAAACCATGTCAAACCATATCATCAAATGAGAACTCAAAAAATATAATCTTATAGATACCCAAGAATAGCATAAGGTTGGTGACAAATGATCTTGGAAATAAAGGACAATATCTCTATGAACATGCAAGCATGCATGCATGTGTGCAAGTGCACTCGCACAAAATCCACTTACCCCACGGGACATCAACCCCCAAATTTAGAGAACTATTATGATGCATCAAAGATAGAAGTGCAGACTCCTAGAAGTCAATATTTTTGTCAACTTAGCAAAGCACTTGTCCTAATGGATTTGGCTTGATTTCATCAAAACCAAAATTTAAAAAATTAACTACACTCATGTATGCACTCGCCTTTTCAATTCGTATATTCATTGCCAAGCACAAGCTCCAAACCAATGAAAAAGAAAAAGGAATTATATATGACATATTTTTTTGAGAAAACTTATTTCTTTTCCCACACATCATGTTGTTTTTAACATAAATCCTAGGAATTAAGATATGAATAAAAACTTCAAAAAACAAGAAAAAGTTAAAAAAGATGATACAAATAACAACATAGAAAGGAAAGATAGACAAGACCTCTCAGGTAAAAGAAACAAGCCAGCAATCAGAAGACGAAAGAGCATGTTGAATTATTGTTTTAAATCCCAATTGAAACATTTATGAACAACTGAAATCTCAAATTGACATTTTCCTAATTATCAAGCATACCATTAGGAAAAGTGCTGCCCATACTCTGCTGTCATGGTGCTTCTGGAATAGATACATTTCACCAACAGCAGTTATCACATTGGTAACATTCTTTAGGACTGTGACCATCGCTACATTGATGTACTTCAAGCTGCAAACATGAATTTAACTAGAGTTGAGAAAAGTAAGAGGCCATGGAGTATTAATGGTTGCACACCAACAATGGGTGCACCCTACAGCAACTACCTAAGGAGCCTAATCAGATGAACAAAAACACATCCTTGCTTGTCTAGTTGTAGAATACAAAAAATGCACTGAATGGTTGACTTAATGTGCAGAAAAAGATTAATTTAGATCTGCAGGAATTAAAGACCCAAGAATACTTACATGAATGGTAATTACGTCGAACTTAACTTTAAGATTCATAGAAGGTTTTTATGTAACAACAATTTAAGTACAAGTATCACCAACCAAGTAGATTGCTTGTTAAGTGGTGTTAATAAAACATCAAGATGAAATTTTGCATGTAAACAAGATGACGCTGGCATCAAATGTAATATTAGACCAACTACTTAAACTTTACCTAAAGCCATTATGCACCAAGATGAACTAAAATAGGAAATGCTCTACCTACTTCATACCTAAACATGCTTGTAATGAGCATCCCAACGAATATAACATTCACAGGCAACCAGACCTTAACCAATCTCCATGTTAGTGGCTCCGTTGATATGATGCCGGTAAAACTCAACACAGAAACGATTATAACCGAGACTAGGTTCTGCATCCACATTAGCAACATGAGACAGTTAGATTTCAACAAATAACTATTCGATCAAATAGAGTTGAGTAAAACACTCTTTTTATGCAAACAAAATCGATCACAATTGTTACCTGGTAAAGCATCAGAGAAATTCCAGCATCAAAGTTGTAGCTCGAAAGGACGAATTTGTTAACTAATATCATGCTGCAGGACGACAGGCAATATGCAAGGCCAGACAATAATGCCTTATTCTGTATCTTAACCACCTTATGGGTAGTTGCTTTATCTCCATCTTTTTGCAATTTTCCACCTTCCAAATCGGTTTCATTCTTTTCAAAAGAACTCATTGCAAATACAAACCTATATCAAAGTTGATAACTACTTCTCAATCCAACACCGAATTCGAGTGACGAAAGAGGCCACTTCCCCAACTTTAGATAACCATATACTTTGCCGATCGGATGAACAGATGGAAAATTCCCAAATTTTGAAGAAAAATCACCCGAAACATCATTGAAATCGGATATGAAGAAGAGCAAAGAGGAGAAATCCGAGAACCCTAAAACCCAGCATTAAATAGAGTTGTAAAAACGTAATTAAGCCAAACCTAAACCCCAACTGCCGAAATCAAACATAACAGAGCTCTCAGTACCGAGTAGGAAACAAAAACGGCTGAGAGCTAAAGAAAAGTCACCTCTTTCCGCCAACGTGAGGGAGCTCGAACTTCTTCTTCTCCTTCTTCTTCTTCTTCTTCAGCTTAAATAAGAGATGGAGGAGTGCGAATTGCCAAAGAGTGACAGATGAAGATGAAGGTGGTCGTTGGAGTTGGAATGGGATGTCCAGCCTTGGAGGGAGGCGTCAATGCTGACATGAAAATTCAAAGACTCAAGTTTTTGACTGGAGATGCTATATTCCATTAATTTCTTGATTTTATCTGTTAATAACTTAATGACTGTTACGGCTTTTTTGTTGTTATCATTGGTCGCATTTGATATTTTTATTTATTTTTTTCCCTCACCACCTTATTATTCTTTTCTGGGAAAATGGTTGCGTTTGGAAATAAAAAAGAGTATGCTGATAGAGAAAATCTCAGACAATTTTTAGGATAATTTAGTAAGTGTTTTAAATGACTGAAAGTTCTTTTAAAAAAAATGTTTTTAGATTTTAACAGTGCTTTCACCAGGAAGCAGATAATATGTATTTTTAGCAGAAAACACTCCAAGTGTTTTTCTAAAATTAATTCGTATTTTTATTAAAATTTGATTTTAAAAACATTTTTATCTAAAATACTTTCAGTCGCGTGTAATCATTGTTTGTGTTAGATTAATACAATAGCGGTAGCTACATAATTACAATCTAGCTACCAATCACAGATCATTGTAGCATTTAAATATTGGGCAATGATCCAAGGCTCCAAGCCGACCAAATTGGGCAATGATCCAAGCCAACCAAATTTGGCAGCCTTCAACTAAAATATTGGAATGCTCTTCTTCAGTCCATTTTGGTCTAATAATAGTGGATATTGGAATACAAATTTGGAGATTGAAAATAACAACTCACCAAAGTCCACTTTGAAGTACTATTGGTTCATTTCCAAACAAAAACTTCGGATATCGGAAATACACAAGCATAACATTTCTGTGGAACATACTAGCGTCAGTTACGTGTGGACGTGACAATCACGTGTGTATGTGACGCTAGCCCAGCCATTGATGTTCATAGGTCCTCAACAAATCCCACACTCATCCATGGATGTGATCGCACCAGTAATGTTGTGATTCAACACTGCAAATGCAATTACCCATTCATGCCGTGAGTCGAGATTAGTCACTTGATTCCACAAACTAACCATCAATATGTAAAATTTGGTGTAGCTAAGGTTAAAAATAACAACAACAATCATGTTTTATTTCACTAAGTGGGGTTTTATGTATGAATCTTAGGACAGTACTCAGGGCCCATCCTGACGGGTGTGAGGAGTGCGACCGCATAGGGCCCCTGAACTCTAAATTTTTTGTGTGTATATATATATATATATATATATATATATATATATATATATAAGCTGGGAAATAATATATAGATGCTTTCATAGCATGGTTGTCAAGCACTGATACTTCCATGTGGTAATTTACAGGTTCAACTTCCTACTTTCTCATATATATGGCATGTGCGGGGTAACTATTTTGGGATTTTTGAGCTACACTATTTTTTCCATTTTTAAATATTTGTAGTTTAGTTTCTTTCATTATATTGTTCAAAAAATAAAAAAAATAAAAAAAAATCTTTCATTAAAAAAGATAATTTTGCTAATAAATCTGCAGTTAGAAATATCATAATAAATTAAAATTCTTAAATATGATATAATCTTTAAAACCCCTCTTTCTTATATGATATCATTTAATAGAATACATTTCATAATTAGAATCATTTATTTTTTTTGTCACCGTTTAAAAGTCATCTATGTTTCATTCCATTTGAAGATTATTCAGTCATCTATATCAAAAAGAAAATTATAGTACAACTACACCTATCATTAGATTAAGTTGCTTTAATTGTTTAAAACATGAATCTCAAATTTTAACTAATTTAATGGCAATCAATAGGAGAGGGGGAGTGAGAATCATCCTCACTTTAGGGCGTGAGAAAAAATGCAATAAAAAATGTTCATTATTAGATGCTACTAATATCATAACCAGTGATTCGTTTAACTCATAATTTTTCTTGAGGTGAACTCTAGATGATAAGAAGAGCATGAATGGTTTAGATTATAATATTTGTATGGTGATATGATAGGTAGATAGTCATCACACCATGCTTTTTATATTTAAAAAATAAGGAGATTCGAACAAAAAACATAGAGAACGCATATAGGTACATGACCACCACAGTACCACACTATGCTTCATTTTTCTCTATTTTTTTTATTTTGCGTTATATCAATTTATACACAATAAAAAATAAAAATATAAAAGAAAATATAGCAACTAAAATTTTAGACCATGCAAGAGCCTCCGTTTTAGTCTCGCACAAGGCCTCCAAAATCTCAGGAACGGCCTTGATGATACTGCGCTTGGTTTTGCGCCTAATCTTCTGTTAGCTCCAAATACTTCATATTTTTTCTTACTGTCTCTATGACATTGGTCCCCTCCTAGGAAGAAAAGAAGAGAAACAAAAATTATCTAGCCACAGGACTGGGTTGACATAAAGAAATGGCTTTTAATCACCAAACCGCCTAAAATCTATTGCCCTATTAATTCAGCACACGATATTTCCATTGCATCAGCTCAAGTTCCTCGAGACGATGAGTGACCCATAAGGCAGTAACATCTCCAGAACTATCCGAAGAATTCCGAGCTGCTTTGATCACCCCAAGGTCGAATGCTACATCTGCTTCTGCTCTAGGCATCATGATAGGAGCATATTTAGGCGACTTACTTAGCTTGTTTTCGTGCATCTATGTTGGTAATTCATAGTTATTTTAGTCCTTTATGCTTCTTTTGTGTGTTTTCAGGTTCTAAGGGCTTAGGGAGCAAGAAAGTGCATTTTGAGGCTATTTGGGGCACTTTTGGGCATGGATTGGATAGCTTAATCATGGAGCAAAGAGGATGGACGAAATTGAAGCCTTGTATGCTCTTTGGGGACATCAAACAAAGGGCCTAGCCCAATCAAACAAATCCTTTGAGCCATGGAAAACCTCTAGCCCAATCAAACATATTATGCCATGCAAACCAACCTATTTTAGGCCCATTCTATGTACTTAAACCCTAGCCCTTTAAACTAGTCCATTTATCACTATTCACTTCCATTCACTTATCACTTATCATCACCACATATCATTCATTTATCACTTAACATATCATTCATTCATCTCCTTATCATAACCATACACCTATCACTTATCACTTATCACAACAACAACCTTGCACATGCACTCCCATTCTTTAACCCAATTCCTTTCCAACATCTCACATGCATTTCCACCTTCCTACTTCATCATTTCATCACATTCTCCCTCTTTAATTCCACATGCATTCACTTCATCATTACACCACCATTCATTCTTTATTCCACAAACAAGTCACATGCATTTCCACCTTCCTACTTCATCATTTCACCACATTCTCCCTCTTTAACTCATTTCATTATTCATTCACTTTGCATTCATTCAATTCCACCCCACATGCACCCTTTATTCTTCATCATTGCAACCATGGCACATTTACACCAACAAAACAACTCCCATGTCATGGCCTACTCATATTCCCATTTCCTTTCCAACATCTCACATGCATTTCCACCTTCCTACTTCATCATTTCACCACATTTTCCCTTTTATTTCCACATGCAATTCTTCATCATTGTAGCCACAAACACCTTAAACAAATAGCCATATACATCTCCACTCCTCCTATAAATACCCTTGCATTCATTCATTCAAATATCATCTCATTCACAACACAACACTCCTCAAAATCATCCATTCTCCTCCCTAGCCGTGAGTCTCCCTTAGAATCCAAAAACCATCTTCCATTTCCACCAATCCTCATCCATTTCCATAATTCCCCAACACTTCCATCCCCCCAACCAACCTATCCTTAAACCTTGTGCTACAACAACGAGGAAGAGAAGAGTGCCTAAACGTTCATACAATTCAAGTTTTGAGTTGTTGGAATGTTTAGGTGTTTCTTTGATTTCAAAGTTTCATTTTAATTCTCTTTGTTTTGTAAGTATGAGAATTGGAAGAAAAGAGTGCTTAAACGTTCATACAATTCAAAGTTTTGAGTTGTTGGAATGTTTAGGTGTTTCTTTGATTTCAAAGTTATGAGGAACTAAACCCCCTTTAGCTAGGGGGTGATTCGAAATATATGTTTATGCTTGCATTATGATTTGAGTACTTCTAATTACGTTTCATAAGTTGTGAATTCAATTTGTTTAACTATTTGATTGATAACCTATTTATGTATGTTTATTGAGAGTCGACGCTTAATTTTCATGCATGAATTTGACGCTAGAATATAAGTGAGTTTCACGTAATAGTTATGAACTTATATTCACAAGTAGTGGAGGTTGCTTATAAACAATCGCGTTAAACAAATTCTTGGCATAAGTTTCATGCAATCATAGTAACGAATGCCTCGTCAACACTTATAGTTTTCATGATGCTTAATGATTCTTGCTTGTATCTCTATTATGCAATTCATGTAGGGAACTTGTGAGGAATGCTTTGGGTTGTCGTATGCAATCATCCAATTCATTAACTTAAGGAAAACTTGACGGTTAATTTAAGCGGACCTAATTAACCCGGAGCGTTGAGAATTCATGGTTTATTGAAAAGTAATTAGAAATCGTTTTGTATGCAAGTATAACATGTGTGGAGATGAACCCCTTAGCTAGCTTCCCATCCATTCATTTCCGTCAAATCCATATTCACAATTTGTTTTGTTTCCAAGTATTTATTTTAGTAAATTCGTCCAAATCCAATCCCCCCTTATTTTGTTTAAGTTTTAGTCTTAATCTTTCTTATTTTTAGTTTTGCATTCTTTGAGCATTAAATATTGTTTTATATTGTGTTTTTACGTTTTTAAGTCAAATTCAAGTGATTAACAATCCCTCCTAATCCCCGGTCCAGAACGATCCCTACTTACATCCATACTACAATTGTCAAAAAGAGGGTTTAATTTGTGCGCGTATAATTCACGCATCAAATTTTGGCGCCGTTGCCGGGGATTAGCAACTTTGCTAATCTCTTGGATTGTTTTATTTTTCGTTTGTGTGTTTATATTTTTAGTTTTATTGATTTTAGAAGCAAGACATGGCACTTGATAGTGCTTCTCTTTTGTCACAGCTTATGGAAGAGTACCAAACACAAAGAGTTGGTGCATTTGATCATAATCAATCAAGGAACGACGTGTTTTCCAATACTTACAATTCGGATTGGAGTGATCATTCAAACTCTATGTGGTGGGAACCTCAACATATTCAACAAGAAGGATATTGGCAACCTTATGAGGAGTTCTATTCAACGTCTATGCATCCACCACAACCTCATATTCAATATGCCCAACCAAACTCAAGTTCATCAATAGATTATAATCAAAAGCTTAATGAATTACTTTGTTTGGTGCAGGGCTCACAAAACCAAGTCGAGGAGGCTCAACAAGGAGAATATTGGCAACCATATGAGGAGTTCTATACAACGCCTATGCAGCCACCACAACCTGCCCAAAGCAATGTAAGTAATTCAAGTGATAATGATAAGATTTTTCAATTACTTACTACTTTGACGCAGGAAGTCCAAACCCAAAACAAAGAAAGGCAAATCCAAGATAAGAGGGTGGACAACTTGGAGAAGCAAATTGGGCAGATAGCGGAGTTCGTAGGACAATTTCAAGACCAAGGCAAACTCCCTATTTCAACCATTGCAAATCCGAAGGGAGAATTTGAAACTGCCAAGGAAATCATGTTGAGAAGTGACAAGGAGGTTGGAACGGACCATCAACCATCAAAATCAAATCACAAGGAAGAGGAATACACCCAACCCACGGAAAGAGTGGAAACACCTTTGCCGGAGGCACCTATTGCTCCTACGCCATCTAATTCAAGTAAGGTTGTTCCAAATTCAATTAGTTCTAACCCCATTCCACCTAATATCCCTATTCCTTGCAGGATCATGCAATCCAAGGAAGAAGAGGGTGAGAAAGGCATCTTCGAATCCTTTCCAAAGAATCAAGAGCAAGATGTGACTGAGGAATGTCTAGAATTCATCAAAGAGGATATACTTGAGACAACAATTCCCAAAGAAGTTGAATTTGACGACATGGGACAAGTCATAACCATCACATGCAATCTGGCCAAGTCCAATATCCCTGAAACTTTCCAGGGAGTGGTGTTTATTCTTGAGTTTATGACGGAGCACACAGGTAAGCCACCTCCCCGAATTTCAATTTTCTTTTATACTGATATGTTGTTAATGATCCAGGCACCCACTCTAGAATTTAAACCATTACCGGATCATCTCAAGTACCACCCACCATTCAAAGATAAATTCCATGTCATGGGTCCTAAGTGAGGAAAGAAGTTCTTTGTCCGGCTGTACGACGTTAAAGCAAGCGCTACTTGGGAGGCAACCCAATACAGTAAATAAAACTTTTGCTTGTTCATTGATTTTTTTTCGATAAATTACAATTGTATCTAAACATGGCAGAAAGATGGAGCCTTTACAAAGGTTGAGTACGTGAGGCCCCACTACGTGGCAACACTCTTGGAGCAAGAGGCATCGGAGCAGGAGGCATCGGAACAGGAGGTCTCGGAGCAGAAGGCATTGGAGCAAGAGGCATCGGAGCTGAAGGCATAGGAGCGGAAAGCACCGAAGATAGATCATTCAAGGCCCCAAACCTTGGTGGAACGCTGGATGACCCAGGAAAGAGGTGCCTCTGGAAGAAAGCTGCAAGCCTTTGACGGTCATCAAGCTCGTCAAGTTTCCTCTTCATGCCTGACGAATAATTGTTGGCAAGCACGTGCAAACTTCGGTTCTCGTACTTAAGCTGTTTGATCTCCTGCTTAAGACTCTCCACCTCCGCCATCAAGGATTCAACCTGACGGGAGCGAGCAAGAAGGCGTTGGCCCATGTTGGACACAGAGCCAGCACACTGAACACTCAGAGCCAGGGATTCTTGAACGGCTAACTCATCGGACCGTCCTGAAAGCAGCTGACTGTCTTTGGGAGTGAGGAGGTTCCGAGCCACTATCGTAGCCGTTGTGGGATCCGTCATCACAGAGTCCTCATCTGTAAGAGGGCCATGGGAAGATAAGAAAGACGGGCACCATACCTTACCCGGACGAGACGCAACAGGATCACTGCTTAGACTCAAATCTAAGCAAATGTTCGATGGGTTGGATGAGCTAGCCATTGTTCAAGAAGTTAAAAGAGAAGGGTTGGATGGAGGAAAATCTCGACGGGCCGAAGATGATTTCTGGGAAGTCTTCAAAGTGTGCAGATAGAGGTGATCGATCACCTCTATTAAAGGAGAGGCGTTCACCGATTCAGAAATGAAGAGACACCACTCTTCAAAACCGGATTTCCCGGCGTAAAGATCGCCTGCTCTTCAGACGCAATCCAGGCTTTTCAGAAAGTGTGTGCAATTTTGTCAAAAGCTCCCAGCTTTTCAGAAGACGCGTGGAAGGCGAGAAATCAGCTGCACACTTTAGCCGACAAACGTGGGTGAAAAGCCGAAAGCTCCCAGCTTTCCAGAAAGCGAGTGCAACTTTGTCAAAAGCTCCCGGCTTTTCAGAAGACGCGTGCCACTTTGTCAAAAGCTCCCAGCTTTTCAGAAGACGCGTGGAAGACATTGCCGCATCCGCACTGCCATTTGCCATTACAATGCCTATATACATCAACATTCATGGCAAGGCATATACCCAGAAGCGCATAACTTTCCTTCTCGGCCAAAAATGTAAGCTGCAACCAACCCGCACAAACATGCTCAGTTTTCTCCTTCTCTTGAGAACACATTTTCAACCATGGATGTATCCCCCAAAGAAGATACCAAAGGCCCGGAGAACAAAGAAGGCAAGAGGAAACGGTGGATCGAAGCATGTCTATTCATTCGCTGCCTCTTCGAAAGCAAAGGTATCTCATATCATCAAGGGCGAAAGCAAAGGTATCTCATATCATGCTCTTTCCCTGTCTTTTCCTTTGTCCTTGATATTACTTGCATGGCAAAGTGAAAGAAGCAATCAACCGGCACTTGGAGTCTATCTAGACTCTATTCCCTGGTTGCTTACCTAGCTTTGCTGAGCTATCCTCTAACCCTCTTCAATACGAATTGGAGAGATTGAACAAAGAAACAGATAAAAGGAGGAAGCTCAGACATTCGGAGGAAACCAAAAGAAGCCTGCTGCCCAGTTCAAGAGTAGCACAAAGGAAAATCAACGATGGGAGCAGCGCAGTTCAAGAGTAAGCCTGTGGAATCACAAAGATCCAAGCCTCACTGCAATCACCAAGGAGAAGATGGAACGAACACTCCATAACCAGATTTGCATCTCTAAACTCTTCTCTTTGTTAGATACATTCTGCCATGTTTAGTATGTTTAATTGTTGTTTATATGTTTGTTTGTGTTTAGTGTGGTTTTTAACATTGAGGACAATGTTTGATTTAAGTGTGGGGGAGTTACTAAAGTGTTTTGATGCAAAATTCGTAGGGTTTTATCCACCATAACTTCAAATGTTGTTTCTTGCTGTTTTTAAGTGTGTTTAGTGTGTTTTGTTTTATAACTCCGAAAATCACATAAAAATTTGAAAAACATGTTTTGAAAAGCCTAAAAAGAGTGTTTTGAGTCGTTTTTTTTGTTTGTGTCGTAGGTCACCTTCCAACACAATGATAAGGATTTGGTTTTTAATTGCATGACTGTTAAAAAGAGTTATAAACATGGAGAAAAGTTTGATTTACTCTTGGTATATGCTTGGTTATGGTTATAATGTATGACTTCACATGCAATCATAAAAGAAAAATTGGTTTTTGTAACATGCTTGAAGGAAGGAACTCAAACAAACGCTACAACCTTGTGAGACTTGAGCCTAAACGTTATTTGGAGAGTTAAAATCTGTGCATTATTGTTTTCCAAAGTCGTTGCATGATCTCATTATTCTTTGCTTGGTTACTACTTAGAAGGCGTTTCATCATATAGTTCCAAATACTAGAACTCATGCCCATTTCATTCAAATCATGTTATTGATTTGCATAACACATATTCAAGATGAAGTTGTGTAGTGACCACCATCAAAGCCAAATAGCCATGTGCCCTTCATTCATTTTATGTTTAAGTTAACCCCGTTGAGCCTTGTTAAGCCTTTATTCCTTGTTAACCCACATTATCCTCACCTAGCCTAGTTTAGGACAGTCCACACCCTTGTTCTTAAAGGATAGTGAGCATGACTTAATTGAATTCCTTTTGAGTTACATTATGAAAGAAAATGAGTGTGGGGGAGAGAATGTTTAAGTGTTTATGTATGTTTTGAGATTCAAAAGAAAAGAAAAACAGAAAAGAAACGAAAAAAAAAAAAAAAAAAATAATGATTGAAGAAAGGGTCCAAAACACCAATTCTGGCCGTAAATTGTCTAAATTCTCCCTTTTTGTTCAAAAGTTGAGTTTTCATTCGAAAGTGAATTCTAAGTTGATTCAAGTGCTTTGCTCACTATTTCTTTAAGAACCTTTGTTTTCCATATCCCTTCTTTGTTATCCACACGCCTCGAACCCCATTACAACCCGTGACTTCAATCTTGAGTGTTATGTGTTTCAATTTGTGGAGTTTGAACTTGGTATGAGCATATGGTGTCACTGGTTCTCGCATCTAAGTCGTAGCATTCCATTCATGAGATCATATCTAAACATGCTTATTAACTCTAGAAATTGCTTTCTTTGTGATACATATATGTGAGTGTTCGTTTTCATGTTTACATCAATCTTCTCACATATGACTAGATTAGGGTGTGTAGTTAGAAATTCTGAGTGAAAATCGAGTGCATATCTTGTAAGGAATTGAGCAAATTCTCTAAGGCATGTTACTACATTCAAAATATGGTTTTAAATGCTTAAATGTGAACTAGTATATGGTGACTATGATTAAGAATGTACTTAAGTGTGAAGATGACTAAAATCTGTGAGAATGATGATTTCTAACATGTCATGTGCATTGGAAATCCCTAAGACGAGTGTTGGAAGGTTTAGGTTGTGTTTTAAGTGTTTAGTGTCGTTTTGTTTATTTGTTTTTATTCTGTTTTGCTCGAGGACTAGCAAAAGTTAAGTGTGGGGGAGTTTGATAGGAGCATATTTAGGCGACTTACTTAGCTTGTTTTCGTGCATCTATGTTGGTAATTCATAGTTATTTTAGTCCTTTATGCTTCTTTTGTGTGTTTTCAGGTTCTAAGGGCTTAGGGAGCAAGAAAGTGCATTTTGAGGCTATTTGGGGCACTTTTGGGCATGGATTGGATAGCTTAATCATGGAGCAAAGAGGATGGACGAAATTGAAGCCTTGTATGCTCTTTGGGGACATCAAACAAAGGGCCTAGCCCAATCAAACAAATCCTTTGAGCCATGGAAAACCTCTAGCCCAATCAAACATATTATGCCATGCAAATCAACCTATTTTAGGCCCATTCTATGTACTTAAACCCTAGCCCTTTAAACTAGTCCATTTATCACTATTCACTTCCATTCACTTATCACTTATCATCACCACATATCATTCATTTATCACTTAACATATCATTCATTCATCTCCTTATCATAACCATACACCTATCACTTATCACTTATCACAACAACAACCTTGCACATGCACTCCCATTCTTTAACCCAATTCCTTTCCAACATCTCACATGCATTTCCACCTTCCTACTTCATCATTTCATCACATTCTCCCTCTTTAATTCCACATGCATTCACTTCATCATTACACCACCATTCATTCTTTATTCCACAAACAAGTCACATGCATTTCCACCTTCCTACTTCATCATTTCACCACATTCTCCCTCTTTAACTCATTTCATTATTCATTCACTTTGCATTCATTCAATTCCACCCCACATGCACCCTTTATTCTTCATCATTGCAACCATGGCACATTTACACCAACAAAACAACTCCCATGTCATGGCCTACTCATATTCCCATTTCCTTTCCAACATCTCACATGCATTTCCACCTTCCTACTTCATCATTTCACCACATTTTCCCTTTTATTTCCACATGCAATTCTTCATCATTGTAGCCACAAACACCTTAAACAAATAGCCATATACATCTCCACTCCTCCTATAAATACCCTTGCATTCATTCATTCAAATATCATCTCATTCACAACACAACACTCCTCAAAATCATCCATTCTCCTCCCTAGCCGTGAGTCTCCCTTAGAATCCAAAAACCATCTTCCATTTCCACCAATCCTCATCCATTTCCATAATTCCCCAACACTTCCATCCCCCCAACCAACCTATCCTTAAACCTTGTGCTACAACAACGAGGAAGAGAAGAGTGCCTAAACGTTCATACAATTCAAGTTTTGAGTTGTTGGAATGTTTAGGTGTTTCTTTGATTTCAAAGTTTCATTTTAATTCTCTTTGTTTTGTAAGTATGAGAATTGGAAGAAAAGAGTGCTTAAACGTTCATACAATTCAAAGTTTTGAGTTGTTGGAATGTTTAGGTGTTTCTTTGATTTCAAAGTTATGAGGAACTAAACCCCCTTTAGCTAGGGGGTGATTCGAAATATATGTTTATGCTTGCATTATGATTTGAGTACTTCTAATTACGTTTCATAAGTTGTGAATTCAATTTGTTTAACTATTTGATTGATAACCTATTTATGTATGTTTATTGAGAGTCGACGCTTAATTTTCATGCATGAATTTGACGCTAGAATATAAGTGAGTTTCACGTAATAGTTATGAACTTATATTCACAAGTAGTGGAGGTTGCTTATAAACAATCGCGTTAAACAAATTCTTGGCATAAGTTTCATGCAATCATAGTAACGAATGCCTCGTCAACACTTATAGTTTTCATGATGCTTAATGATTCTTGCTTGTATCTCTATTATGCAATTCATGTAGGGAACTTGTGAGGAATGCTTTGGGTTGTCGTATGCAATCATCCAATTCATTAACTTAAGGAAAACTTGACGGTTAATTTAAGCGGACCTAATTAACCCGGAGCGTTGAGAATTCATGGTTTATTGAAAAGTAATTAGAAATCGTTTTGTATGCAAGTATAACATGTGTGGAGATGAACCCCTTAGCTAGCTTCCCATCCATTCATTTCCGTCAAATCCATATTCACAATTTGTTTTGTTTCCAAGTATTTATTTTAGTAAATTCGTCCAAATCCAATCCCCCCTTATTTTGTTTAAGTTTTAGTCTTAATCTTTCTTATTTTTAGTTTTGCATTCTTTGAGCATTAAATATTGTTTTATATTGTGTTTTTACGTTTTTAAGTCAAATTCAAGTGATTAACAATCCCTCCTAATCCCCGGTCCAGAACGATCCCTACTTACATCCATACTACAATTGTCAAAAAGAGGGTTTAATTTGTGCGCGTATAATTCACGCATCACATCACTACCCGCAACCTGACGCAGCGGTGCACAGGGCTTTTAAAAACAAAACTCCTAGGCTTCTTCACGTGCACAGTTCCAATTCATGGATTCAAGAGATCTGCAAACATCAAAGACTGGAGGCCGAGGAGGGATGCGTCGATGCTGCTGACATGAAAACGTCAAAGATTCAAGTTGAAGGATCAATGGTAATTGATTTTTAGTTGAGAGATTACCGCTACAATTTACTCAAAAAACTAAATACATCTATAGAAAAGAGATAACTGGAAAAAAACATAGAGCCCTTTGTCAAAAAATTTCCTAAATTTATAATCCACTGTCAATTTACTCCTAAATTTTAAATTCAGCTAATAATTCTCCTCAATTTTCATTTATCTGTAAATTCCCCCGGCTATTTAATTTTTCTACATTTCTTGCCACGCGCGGAACTGACGTGGAAACCGGAGTGAGATCTTGCCACGTGCAATTGCTTGCGTGGAAATAAAGTTACCCTGTCCCAACTGAACGTTATCCATCTTTAAGAAACCTGATGCTCGTCGGGTATTTTTTGTATACATCCATCCATCGTATATCGTGTTAGCATGTTTAAACCACAGACAATCAGCTCTTCCATACGAAAGCCGCACCATCATAAGCCACTACCGGACGTAATGCTGTCACCGTCAGATGTAAAGCTGTCACAAAACTTAGGTCACTGCCGTGTGAATGTTACTCGTGTTTCTTTATTTAATATTAAATTTAAAAAATAAAAATACAACTCTACGATGGTCTTCCCCAACGGCCGAAGCAAAAGCGAAAACGTCTTTTTTCCGGGGACGATTTATAATTTTCCTTTCGATTTTCGCGGAAGATAATTTCACCGTCAAATTTTCCCGGGAAAATCCCAAGCACAGGTTCGTATCTAACCCTTGTTCTCATATCCTTTTAAGAAATATTTTCCTTTCCTTTTTTCGTCTTCAAGAATTATGACTATTTCTGGTCCCTTTTCAATTCTTTCGCACAGGTTGATAATTTTCTCTGTGATGCAAGTTTTAGGGTTTATCCTTTGATTTTTATTGACGAATGTGAATTAATTGCTGTTTTATTTATTTATTTATTTTTAATATTCTGCTTGTGGAAGTTAGAGGTTTTGGTGATGGAAATAAATTTGTCTGGCTGCTTAGAAAATTAATTTTTATTAGTAAAATGTGTTACAATATGGGAAAAAATATTAAATGGTTATTATTCGATACTGATTAGTGTACCAATCACTGTGTTTTGTGTTGATTTTATGTGTATTAGAGGTCTAGTATTGTGTATTAATGATAGAAATTATAAATTCTGTAGTGCTGGTAAGGTGCCAGGTTATTACTTTAGGATCTGTAATTTTGGTGCAAGCCTTGACGACAACTAGGAATGGGCATTCGGTTAGTTGGATGAGCCTGACCAACCCGAATCCAACCCGCATTTTGGGAAATTTTGGCAAAGGATAAGTAACTTGAGGTTATATTTGTTTTTAACCCAAACTAAATGTTTGCAGATAGACATGGATTGAGAAACTCCAACCCGAGGATATCATGCCTTATGAAGCAATCTATAGACTTTTGCATGTAGTGATATGAACTTATCACTTCCTGACATTTATCTTGTTTGGGTTTGCATGATGCTTGTAATGAAGAGTGATGTTGATGCAAGACATTTAAGTGCACCTTTCGCTTTAATCATGGTATAATGTTGGAATTAGTTCATGTATTATACATCTCTGAATATTTCACCTGAAATATCACGACTTAAGAGATTAGTATTCATTATGATATTTGTTTCCTGACTGTTAAATAGTAATGCTTGTACTTTTCACATTAATTAAAATGCTCCAATTCTTACAGATTCTCGTTTTCCCTGGATGCTTCTTCCTTACATCCTCAAAGGCTAACCAAAATTATAAAGCACGTCCAATTGGCTCAAGTTTAACCATATATTTTGAGACTCTAACTCAATGGGATGGAGGGGCATTTTATGTTCTTCCTTTTTCTTTATATCCCTAGTCGAGTCCTCGAGCAGATTAGGAGAAATGTGGTCACTCAACCTTGGTGCTGAATCATCAGCAGCTTTCAGCTGGCCAATCCTCAGTGCTAGCATTTTCGTACTTGTTGCTCTTCTTCTCTCCATGTACCTTATCTTCGAGCATTTAGCTGCTTATAATCAGCCAGAGGTCTGATCTTTGTATTCCTCCTGAGAAATTTAGATTGCTTCTATGTCTAAAGATAACTTTGATTCATCTTTTCTGGCATTTTTTTTTCTTTTCCTTTTATCTATTTTCAGGAGCAGAAGTTTCTGATTGGTCTCATTTTGATGGTTCCTGTCTATGCACTGGAATCGGTATGACTGTACATTCTGCTATCACTTTCTTCAGTTGTATGCTAGTTTTTCGTGAAATTCTGTAGAAGTATAATTATTTGTATTTTTATAAATCAACCTTTCATTTTAATATATTGAGAACAGCTTGAGTTTTTTTTTTTTTTTTTTTTTGGGGGGGGGGGGGGGGGGGGCGCGTACTGAGAATACACATACAGTTCAAGGGTAGTTTAAATAGAAGGCATTTTACTACTTTACCCTCCTCAATTAGTTAGCAAATAGTTACAAATTTAGTATGAGAATAACAGTTAATGGAATTCTTTTCAAGTAAATAAGTTTGCCATTAAAGTTATGACATGTTACTAGTATAGATATGGAGCTCAAATGACCTCTGGAATGTGTACCAGATTGAGTATTGGCAGGGTCCTCTTTGGAAGGCTACAACTTCAAATGGATGTATAGGAAGAAGTTATGTTTGCTTTTGTGTTATGAAAGAAAAATGGTAGTATGCCAGATATGTTGATAAGTATAGGGATGCAATTGCAATATATTAGTTACGTAATACCAACTTATTGAAATGATACAAAGACAGACTGTGAAGTCAGATATATTTCATTTCTTTTGCAAGATTATGTTGTTACCTCACTCTGTAAAAAGTGAGTTCTATTTCTGTTACTTGTTAAAACTGGAGATAATTTGGCAATGTATCTTAGACACAGGAATTGCTTTTTGACAGCAAATCCTAGAGTTATGACAGGCATAATATTTATTCATAATTGGTCCTTTGTCTACAGTTGTAAAGATATTCAATATTTGAAGTCTGCTCTTATTGTTGGAAACTGTATCACAAAAGTAATATATCTACATACAGTTGGTCCTTTCGTTTTTCTTGGCATATGTCTGCTTTTAGTCTTTTGAGTTATCCAGTTTGTACTGCTGCTCTTAATTATTAGTATTTAACATTTTGTGGATTAATTAGTTGTTGTGGGTAATAATGCTTTTGGCTGCAGTTTTTGTCACTGTTGGACTCCAATGCGGCCTTCAATTGCGAAGCAATTCGGGACTGCTACGAGGCTTTTGCACTATATTGTTTTGAGAGATACCTGATAGCGTGCTTAGGTATGTAACCAAAATGTGAATGTTGAATCCTCTGTGATTATCAAGTACTTACCACACTAGTGACGCTAATCAGTATCTTTTTTCCTTAGTGCTATTCTTGTGTGTGCAATGCACACATTAATGAAAATTTATATGTTGATAAGTTGTTCCTAAGAAAATAACCAAGTTTGTTGAACATGTTTAATAATGTAAACCTCAAACAATTTGCCTCCTTTTTGTGGACATACATTTTTCTATGTAAAGGTGGTGAGGAGAGGACAATTGAATTTATGGAGAGTCAAAGCATCGTCGACTCGAGCACACCTCTTTTGAAAGAATCTTATGCTTATGGAGTTGTAGAGCATCCTTTCCCACTGAATTGCCTCATAGGAGACTGGCCTCTTGGCTCCGCATTCTACTATGCTGTTAAAATTGGCATCGTTCAGTATGTACGTACTCATTTTCCTGCTGAAATTTTTTTTTATCATTCTATCTCCTTGAAAGTTTTCAGCCTTATTTGGTCTTGTCATTATTTTTCAGATGATACTGAAATTGATCTGCGCTTTGCTAGCAATGATTCTTGAGTCTTTTGGTGTTTATGGAGAGGGGAAATTTGATGGGAGATATGGGTAAGATATTTGCTTCTGTATCATTTAGGTCTGAAAGCTTGTTTGTCTGACCGTTACTAGTAGCCAATTATTCATGTCTTCTTAGGTGATAGGTTGAGGCCTTATGTATTGATGCTTGATCCACACACACACACACTTCCACATAATCACTTTCTTGAGGACAAATGTTTGTGCTTGCATAGGATGACTTACTCGCATCTGTAGTTTTTATTACAAGTTTTTTGTAGTGTTGCACTTGTTTCTGCTGTACTTTCCATATATATTGTTCTGAATTAATTTTGTTTGCTTGCAGCTATCCTTACTTGGCAGTTGTTCTAAATTTTAGTCAGACATGGGCCCTATACTGCCTTGTGCAGTTTTACTCTGTCATTAAAGACAAATTACAACCCATCAAACCCTTGGCAAAGTTTCTGACTTTTAAGTCCATTGTGTTCTTGACAGTGGTGGCAAGGAATCGCTGTTGCATTTCTTTTCTCTATGGGTGCCTTCAAAGGGTCATTGGCTCAGGAGCTGAAAACTAGGATACAAGACTACATCATATGCATAGAGGTGGGTTATGACTAATAACTAATCATTTAAATGTGCTGTTGAATTGTATTATGTTCGGTGTTGCAGAGCTTGAAGACCTGACATGTCTTTAACATTTGACATATTAATGCTTGAATTAAATTGAAAGCTTAAATTGAGTTCCGAAAGGAAGAGACATATTAATGAGTTGGACTAATGTTGTGGATGATTAGAAGAAACCCAGGATCTCATTGGAGATCAAGTTTATTCTAGTTGGGTTGTTCTAAGTTGTTCTATTATAAATCAGACTCGACCTAAATTGTAATCATACCATGTTTTTTAAAGCAAAACAAAGGAAAATCCTCTTCTTGTTAACAGTAGCGTAAGCCACAAAATTTCTTAAAAGAACTAGAGAAATAAAGGTTATCCTTCATAGTAAGGTATAAAGGAGTCTATTGTAGTTATATTTAAACCCCATATATCTGTGGATAGAACACGTTAAACCCTAATTCATTAGTTTCTATCCTTCATTATAATTTAATCTCACCAGTCCATGATAACCAAGTAAGAACACAAAAAAAACATGATGCTATTAAAGAAGCAGCTAGATTACTATGATCAATAAAAAGCTGAGAGTGTTCACAAGACCGGATAATTGTGTACATTAATTTAGCAATTTTTTTTTGGTACAAATTTTCATTGTCTGGATCATCATTATCTTATGAGAATTTTGAGTCAGTTTTAAACAGTACTATGAAAAATTACTCCACAACCGGTCAGACTTCTATTCTATGCATATGATAGTTTATGATACATGAGCTGAGCATTCTGAGTAGGTCCTTTGTGCACATGTATGGTGTAAGTTCTGATTGATGTTCAATGCATAGAAGATTTGTTCCAAATAAGATCCTGAAGTTCAGTGGGGTTGGATTTCAAATTTGTTAAACAGATGGGTGTTGCTGCTGTAGTCCACCTTTATGTATTTCCAGCTGTACCTTACAAACGTGGAGAAAGATGTGTTCGGAATGTTGCTGTAATGACTGACTATGCATCTCTGGGAGCACCTCCCGATCCAGAAGAGGTACGTGATTGTGAAAGAACAACCAGAGTGCATTTGGCAGTGGCACGGCACGATGAGAGAGAAAAGCGCCTGAATTTCCCCCAGAGTGTTCGTGATGTGATTTTCGGAAGTGGAGAAATTGTGAGTAGTTAATCCTAATATCTTATGCCTTTTCTCTGTTTCATTTAAAACTCATTTCTTCGAATCAATGGTCACTCTGCTGTTTGTTGTTTCAGATGGTTGATGACATGAAGTATACAGTTTCTCATGTGGTTGAACCAGTTGAAAGAGGGATTGCAAAGATAAACAAAACCTTGCATCAGATATCCGAGAATGTGAAACGCCACGAGGAGCAGAGGAAGAGCATCAAGGATGATAGTTATCTGATCCCCTTGAATTCATGGAATAGAGAGTTTTCCGAAGCTCACGACAATCTTGTTGGAGGTAGTGCCAGTGACAGTGGCATAACCAGTGGTAGGAGGCAGCAGTCCCAGTCTAAAGCTTCAACATCTCGGACTAGAGCGTGGAGATGATGCTAACAGCTGTACGTAAGACAAACACTAGAGTAAAATTGTAAATGCTGTCATGATTTCGGCGTGATTTTTAAAAGACGTCGATATACTTGGGCTGGCCAGAAGAGCTGGTGGTTTATGGAGCTAACCCGTCGAAGAGGACGACAACATTCATGAATTTGGGCATCAAGAAGGATCGTGTTGATGAATCCGTTGATCAGCCGTGGAAAGTAGAGAATGGTGGAGCGCTCGATCGACATACTGACAGAGCAAATGGCACATTCACTGTATTGAACATATCTCTAAGTCTCGAAACAATTTGAATACAACTACGAAAATATAATTTTAATTTTGGCAGAAGCCATAGTGGTATGGGACCTTTTCAGACAAACTGTGTTTTGAAAATGAAATTTGATTAGGCCAGTTGCACCATCTTACATATTTTTTGTCTTACTCTTAGTTGAGCAGTTTTCAAACCCGATTTTTGTCCCACATTGTCAACTCGGTGATGAAATGGATCCCTTATTGTTGAAAATGAGATTAAAATCGAGTTCCGTGGAGCACTGCCAAACAACAAAAACCTGAAAAAGGAAAAATAATAATGGGCCTTCTCTTCTCTGAGAGGGGGGAAGAAAACCCTATGGGCCTTGCCTCCCTACTCCTTAGCCCGAAAGAAATGGTAGGGTAGATTTGTCTTTGCACCCTGCAAAATCGGGGAGCTAGGGTTTTGCGTATACCTCTATAAATAACATTGCAAAACCTTCCAAAGCTTATCTCTTTGTACGGCGGTCTCTCGTTCTCTGTGCGATTGCGAGCGAGTCTTTTGTGTTTGGTTGGTGTATTTGTGTGTGCGGGGGGCAGTGATGATCACCTGAGGAAGTCATGCACCACTCTGATGATTTGATTTCAATCAATCTGTGCTGATAAATTTCTCATACCCAATTCTGCTGAGCCCCTTGCCTTTTTATTATATTATTTTGTTTTTATTTTTCAAATTTGCGTGCTTTGTGCGTTCTCTGCATCCAGATTTGAAATTCAAGGGCATTGTTTTGAAAAAATGATATGGATTTGATGAGAGGGACCAAGTGATGGGATCTTTTGATCCAACCATGATGCGGACCGTACAGCTCTTTTGCTTTTGGGGATACAATTTTGGTGTCTGATGGTTCCTTTCTTTAATCCATATCTTTTTCCTGCTAATATATTTTCTGTTTTGTTGTGCATTTTGTACGTGATTCCTGCTGATTTGTTAATTTCAACTCTTTAATTTCATACCAAAACTTAAAATCATTTCACGAAAAACCTACAATTTCTTCTAACTTGGCCACAAATTTGCATTTCTTTCAACATTACCTGGAAAATACTTCTTTATCCATTCCCATTGAAACCTTTATACCAAGCAAGACCTAAACGAGAGCTGAAGGTGCTTAAGTAGTGAGGGGGCAATGCTAGGATGATGAGTTGGCTACCCATGTCATTTGTTAAATGACAAATTCTGATTGTCTCATGTGTCCTCTTCGTAGTAACTATTGGTTAACAATATGTTGTTGAGTTGTTTAGCAATTTGTTTTTGAACTTGTTAGTACACATATGCACTCCAAGTTGCCATAGCTTGAGTGTGCAGCAGTTAATTTTCAGCAACTGCATTCCTTTCTCGAGATGTATGAGAGCAATGAAAACCCATGTGCAGCAACAGGGAAATACAGTTTCTCCAATAAAGTTTGGAATGACTAAGGAGAAGAAAAAGAACCAGAAGCAAAACAAGATATCATACTAGAATAGAACTCCATTGCAAGGATGATAGCATGAAGCTTTGCATAGAAAGAAGTATGATGGCCTAAGCTTAGGGAGAAACCACCAAAAAAATAACTCGTAGAATCACGAAAAAACCTCATCACAAGCCGTAGGACCTAGGTTACCTTTAGCAAGGTCATCCATATTCACTTTTACCCAAGGCAAAAGAACATGAACTATAGAAGGATCCAAGATTCCAAAAGGAGTAAAAGTTTCTTATCCAAAATACCATGTACATGACCAGGAGTGAAAAATCCAACCTGTCTTATCCGGGCTAAAATAAAAAGAAAAATGCATAAAAAGAAGGAGACATACTTTCAAACTTCACTTTATTACGCATCTTCCAAATAGCCAATAATAAGAAAAAACTTGATGCTAACCAAACAATGCAGAATTGTGGAGAAAACTGCTTTGACACAAAGGCAAGTCATAAATTCGAGAAGAAATCCGCAAGCGGAAGAATAGGGCCAAATTGAGTAGCAAACCAAAACTAAGCACGTTATACAAATTCACCTAAAAAAAATAAAAAAGTGCTTAATAAATTCAGAACTATTGTAACATAGTTGACATATTGGAACCAGAGCCGGCCCTAATCTAGTATTAATTGGGACTATGTCCAGGGCCTAAAATTGAAAGGGACACAAATTTTTTTTGCACATGTATAGTTATATAAAACAAATTTGCTCACACTGCCGCGTGCATTCAACTCTTCACCTTCGGCTGGTATTTAATGCGTAATGCATAGTTGGAGCTACAAGTTCCAATCGATCAATAAGGCAACTGACTTTGATAAAAAAAAATGAAAGCTCTTATGTTCATCTTTGACACCTTGGTAAATTCTTCTCAAGCAATGACCTTCTCTTTGGTCTTTAAACGTCTTCCAAGGACCAAGTTCCAAGGTTCAAGCCCGAAACCTTAATTTTGCTTTTTATAAATCAATTTTAATTTCGTATCGGGACAGCAAAAGCAGCAATCCGCAACACCCATGAGTTATCGGGACAGCAAATGCTTGTGGTTTTACATCTTTTGACTAGGTATGCGTTATTGATGCGTGCTGACCACGGAAAGTATAAGTAAAACATTATCCTGAATCTAAAATATGAAATCTAGACGAGCGACAAATTCATTCTGGAATTTTTATACAGTGCAAATGTTGAAACATGCATATTGTATATACATTTTTTTTTCTCTCCTTGTTTTATTTGATTTAAATGCAAAAAATAAACACGAATCGTGATGTAATATTGCTCAATTTTATGTTTATCCTTTCAAAGTGTCAAACCTACTTGCTATTCATATCAACCAGTAACAGCGACATATGTTCATGTTAATTGTTGGGGAACGTGGCAAGTCTACCGCAAATCTCCATCAATAATGATCCTTTATCATGCTCGGATTCCAGGTTGCTCAAGATTTAGAATAGGTCAACTATGTGATTAATGTATATTGTATCCATATACAGCTTGGCTGAATTTGTATATATTGTACGGAATTCATCATCTGAATTCAAAATATGGAAACACATTTCATTACGTTAATGATTAACTCTCGTTTTTTTATACACCGATATATTCGATATATTTACATAAAGGGGTGAGAGAATAGATGGATTTTGAACTTACGACCTTTTACATATAAGTGAAAAAGAAAACTACTAGATCATATTACTAATTAATGGCAATGATCAACCCTCGTTATTGTTTTTTATACAACGAAATATTTACATTAAGGATTGGGGGAATAAATAGATTTTGAACTCGCCATCTATTATATTTGAATCTAAGACCTTTCACTTATAAATAAAAATGAATAACCAAACCATATCACTAAGTAAAATGATCAACCCTTTTTATTAAGAGACGGAAAGTAGACCACCTTGCCTATAAGTGAAGATGAATAATCAAACCATATTACTAAGTAAAATGATCAACCCTTTTTATTAAGAGACGGAAAGTAGACCACCTTGCCTTTAAACTGAGCAACCCTTTTTATTAACAGTTTCTCTATGCGATTGCGAGCGAGTCTTTTGTGTTAGGTTAGTGTATTTGTGTGTGCGGGGGGCAGTGATGATCACCTGAGGAAGTCATGCACCACTCTGATGATTTGATTTCAATCAATCTTTGCTGATAAATTTCTCATACCCAATTCTGCTGAGCCCCTTGCCTTTTTATTTTATTATTTTGTTTTTATTTCTCAAATTTGCGTGCTTTGTGCGTTCTCTGCATTGAAATTCAAGGGCATTGTTTTGAAAAAATGATATGGATTTGATAAGAGGGACCAAGTGATGGGATCTTTTGATCCAACCATGATGCGGACCGAACAGCTCTTTTGCTTTTGGGGATACAATTTTGGTGTCTGATGGTTCCTTTCTTTAATCCATATCTTTTTCCTGCTAATATATTTTCTGTTTTGTTGTGCATTTTGTACGTGATTCCTGCTGATTTGTTAATTTCAACTCTTTAATTTCATACCAAAACTTAAATCATTTCCCGAAAAACCTACAATTTCTTCTTAACTTGGCCACAAATTTGCATTTCTTTCAACATTACCTGGAAAATACTTCTTTATCCATTCCCATTGAAACCTTTATACCAAACAAGACCTAAACGAGGGCTGAAGGTGCTTAAGTAGTGAGGGGGCAATGCTAGGATGATGAGTTGGCTACCCATGTCATTTGTTAAATGACAAATTCTGATTGTCTCATGTGTCCTCTTTCTAGTAGCTATTGGTTAACAATATGTTGTTAAGTTTTATAGCAATTTGTTTTTGAACTTGTTAGTATACATATGCACTCCAAGTTGCCATAGCTTGAGTCTGCAGCAGTTAATTTTCAGCAATTGCATTCCTTTCTCGAGATGTATGAGAGCAATGAAAACCCATGTGCAGCAACAGGGAAATACAGTTTCTCCAATAAAGTTTGGAATGACTAAGGAGAAGAAAAAGAACCAGAAGCAAAACAAGATATCATACTAGAATAGAACTCCATTGCAAGGATGATAGCATGAAGCTTTGCATAGAAAGAAGTATGATGGCCTAAGCTTAGGGAGAAACCACCAAAAAAATAACTCGTAGAATCACGAAAAAACCTCACCACAAGCCGTAGGACCTAGGTTACCTTTAGCAAGGTCATCCATATTCACTTTTACCCAAGGCAAAAGAACATGAACTATAGAAGGATCCAAGATTCCAAAAGGAGTAAAAGTTTCTTATCCAAAATATCATGTACATGACCAGGAGTGAAAAATCCAACCTGTCTTATCCGGGCTAAAATAAAAAGAAAAATGCATAAAAAGAAGGAGACATACTTTCAAACTTCACTTTATTACGCATCTTCCAAATAGCTAATAATAAGAAAAACCTTGATGCTAACCAAACAATGTAGAATTGTGGAGAAAACTGCTTTGACAAGGCTAAGTCATAAATTCGAGAAGAAACACGCAAGCGGAAGAATATTGCCAAATTGAGTAGCAAACCAAAACTATGCACGTTATACAAATTCACAAAAAAATAAAAAAATGCTTAATAAATTCAGAACTATTGTAACATAGTTGACATATTGGAACCAGAGCCGGCCCTAATCTAGTATTAATTGGAACTAGGTCCGGGGCCTAAAATTGAAAGGGACACAAATTTTTTTTGCACATGTATAGTTATATAAAACAAATTTGCTCACACTGCCGCGTGCATTCAACTCTTCACCTTCGGCTGGTATTTAATGCGTAATGCATAGTTGGAGCTACAAGTTCCAATCGATCAATAAGGCAACCGACTTTGATAAAAAAAAATGAAAGCTCTTATGTTCATCTTTGACACCTTGGTAAATTCTTCTCAAGCAATGACCTTCTCTTTGGTCTTTAGAGCAACTCCAGCGTTGGAGCCCTCCCCCCTGGCAATACACTATTCAATCCACCTAATGAACAGTAATTGCCCTTAATGAACAGTAAGTAGCCCTGGCAATAGATTTTGCATCTCCACCGTTACACTTCTATAGCCCTGGCAATAGGCAATAAAATATTAGTATTTTTTTTATTTATAAAATTAATACAAAATAATTTTAAATGTAATATCGGATAAGATTTTTAATCGTTGTCGGTGCGCCACGTGTCATTATCCTAAGTATTATTAAATAATACAAAATAAATAATTATAATATGGATTTCTGATAAGATTATTAACCAATCACGTTGCGCCACGTGTCATAATCGGTTCACAATCTTTGAGGGGTGCTGTTCATGTGCACTTCTGGACCAACTGGCACAACTCTAAATTTAGGACAATCTTTGACAATATTCCAACATTCCCACCGGTTGAATGATTTATTTTTGCTTTTGGTTTTGGCAGCGTACCAAGCTTGTGCTTGAAGTTCCTACACAATAAAAATAAGTAACAAATAAATAATTATAATGAAAATAAGTAACTATCAAATATACATATATATATATATATATAAGTAACAAAGATAATGAAAATAAGTAAGAAGGCTTCAAGTTTAGTAAATAATTTTAACCTTAAATATACACATTTTTTTTTCTTAATGTAAGTGATATTATACATTAATTATAATGAAAATAAGTAACAAATAAATAATACAAACAACATAATTATAATGTAACAAATAAATGTAACAAATAAGTAACAATAACATAATTATAATGTAACAAACAAATTAATAATACAAACAACATAATTATAATGTAACAAACAACATAATTATAATGTAACAAATAAGTAACAATAAATAATAAATTTTGTACGTAACAAATAAAGAATACAAACAATAAATAATAATATCTTGTTACCATATCCGAGTAATTTTCCCCACTTCGAATATTATTACTAGCTTGTGCCAAAGCGTCTCTCCACGTACTAAACGATTGGCTAAGTAATTTCCAACGACTGGACATCGATTCTTTGGTTCTTTGCCCACCAATTTTCTCAAGAAAATTTGTATGAATAAGACTCCACATTTCTCGCAACTGCATCTCATTACCCGTAAGCGAACTATGAGTAACTTCAACCCAGCTAGTACACAACGCAACATCTTCAATAAGCGACCAATTCGTACCTGCACCAGTGGTCATTTTGTTGAAAAAAAATGGATTCAAACTTTGAGACAAAGAAAGGAATGTGATTGAAAGTAGTTGAGAAAATATGAAATTGTTGTGAAGGTAGATGATAATGAGAAGGTATTTATAGAAAAGTAAAAACAATTTTTTTTACAATTTTTTTCAGATTTTTCAGATATTTTTTTGAATTTTTTTGAATTTTTTACAATTTTTTTCAGATTTTTCAGATATTTTTTTGAATTTTTTTGAATTTTTTACAATTTTTTTTAAATTTTTATTCAATTAATTAATCTCTGCCGTTGGATATAAAAAAATTTGAATTCCAACGCTCCAGATTGTGCCACGTGTCACAACGGTAACTTTTCAGATTTTTAAAACTATTTTTTCATTTATTTTTTAATTTTTAAAGCATTTTAATATCCACCGTTGATCTCAGATCGAACGGTGGATATTAAATCTGACAGTTTGAATTTTTTTTACCGTTGAGATCTAACGGTCCACATTAAGTGACCGTTAGGATCTAACGTACCGTGGGAAGCCACGTGGCTTCCCAACGGTAACAGACAAACCTTTTTTTTTTTTCTGATTAACGTGTCATGACGCGCCCCCACGCGCGGGTGGGGTGCACGCGCCTGACACAAAAAAAATAAAATATTACGCTGACGCCATCCTGGCGTCAGCCTTGCGTCACTCCCACCTCGGACTCAAGGGCTGGCAATCCCTCACGGGCCTGGCCCTCGGGCCTCCCCCGTCCCCCGGCCTGCGTCACGCTGGACGCCTTCCACCGGCCCTCGGGCCTTTGTTCTGGAGCCGGTCCCCCGAGCTAAATGCAACGGTGGGAGTGCTCTTAAACGTCTTCCAAGGACCAAGTTCCAAGGTCCAAGCCCGAAACCTTAATTTTGCTTTTTATAAATCAATTTTAATTTCGTATCGGGACAGCAAAAGCAGCAATCCGCAACACCCATGAGTCATGGGCTCGTATCATGACTGCAAAAGCAGCAAACCTGAGTGGCGATGACGAGTAGGTAGTTTTATTTTTTATAATATATGTTGAACTTTTAATTGATATGTTGTATGTTGCTAAACTTTTATGATATATACATATATATATATATATTGAAATGATATGTTTGTATTTTAGATAATATATAATATATGTCATTCTCTAAAGATAATAGTGCGGGCAAAGACGCACTTAAAATATAATTAACATACAAACATTTAATATGAATGCTTGTGGTTTTACATCTTTTGACTAGGTATGCGTTATTGATGCGTGCTGACCACGGAAAGTATAAGTAAAACATTATCCTGAATCTAAAATATGAAATCTAGACGAGCGACAAATTCATTCTGGAATTTTTATACAGTGGAAATATTGAAACATGCATATTGTATATACATTTTTTTTTCTCTCCTTGTTTTATTTGATTTAAATGCAAAAAATAAACACGAATCGTGATGTAATATTGCTCGATTTTATGTTTATCCTTTCAAAGTGTCAAACCTACTTGCTATTCATATCAACCAGTAACAGCGACATATGTTCATGTTAATTGTTGGGGAACGTGGCAAGTCTATCGCAAATCTCCATCAATAATGATCCTTTATCATGCTCGGATTCCAGGTTGCTCAAGATTTAGAATAGGTCAACTATGTGATTAATGTATATTGTATCCATATACAGCTTGGCTGAATTTGTATATATTGTACGAAATTCATCATTTGAATTCAAAATATGGAAACACATTTCATTACGTTAATGATTAACTCTCGTTTTTTTATACACCGATATATTCGATATATTTACATAAAGGGGTGAGAGAATAGATGGATTTTGAACTTACGACCTTTTACATATAAGTGAAAAGGAAAACTACTAGATCATATTACTAATTAATGGCAATGATCAACCCTCGTTATTGTTTTTTATACAACGAAATATTTACATTAAGGATTGGGGGAATAAATAGATTTTGAACTCGCCATCTATTATATTTGAATCTAAGACTTTTCACTTATAAATAAAGATGAATAACCAAACCATATTACTAAGTAAAATGATCAACCCTTTTTATTAAGAGACGGAAAGTAGACCACCTTGCCTATAAGTGAAGATGAATAATCAAACCATATTACTAAGTAAAATGATCAACCCTTTTTATTAAGAGATGGAAAGTAGACTACCTTGCCTTTAAACTGAGCAACCCTTTTTATTAACAGTTTCTCTATGCGATTGCGAGCGAGTCTTTTGTGTTAGGTTAGTGTATTTGTGTGTGCGGGGGGCAGTGATGATCACCTGAGGAAGTCATGCACCACTCTGATGATTTGATTTCAATCAATCTTTGCTGATAAATTTCTCATACCCAATTCTGCTGAGCCCCTTGCCTTTTTATTTTATTATTTTGTTTTTATTTCTCAAATTTGCGTGCTTTGTGCGTTCTCTGCATTGAAATTCAAGGGCATTGTTTTGAAAAAATGATATGGATTTGATAAGAGGGACCAAGTGATGGGATCTTTTGATCCAACCATGATGCGGACCGAACAGCTCTTTTGCTTTTGGGGATACAATTTTGGTGTCTGATGGTTCCTTTCTTTAATCCATATCTTTTTCCTGCTAATATATTTTCTGTTTTGTTGTGCATTTTGTACGTGATTCCTGCTGATTTGTTAATTTCAACTCTTTAATTTCATACCAAAACTTAAATCATTTCCCGAAAAACCTACAATTTCTTCTTAACTTGGCCACAAATTTGCATTTCTTTCAACATTACCTGGAAAATACTTCTTTATCCATTCCCATTGAAACCTTTATACCAAACAAGACCTAAACGAGGGCTGAAGGTGCTTAAGTAGTGAGGGGGCAATGCTAGGATGATGAGTTGGCTACCCATGTCATTTGTTAAATGACAAATTCTGATTGTCTCATGTGTCCTCTTTCTAGTAGCTATTGGTTAACAATATGTTGTTAAGTTGTATAGCAATTTGTTTTTGAACTTGTTAGTATACATATGCACTCCAAGTTGCCATAGCTTGAGTCTGCAGCAGTTAATTTTCAGCAACTGTATTCCTTTCTCGAGATGTATGAGAGCAACGAAAACCCATGTGCAGCAACAAGGAAATACAGTTTCTCCAATAAAGTTTGGAACGACTAAGGAGGAGAAAAAGAACCAGAAGCAAAACAAGATATCGTCCTAGAATAGAACTCCATTGCAAGGATGATAGCATGAAGCTTTGCATAGAAAGAAGTATGATGACCTAAGCTTAGGGAGAAACCACCAAAAAAATAACTCGTAGAATCACGAAAAAACCTCACCACAAGCCGTAGGACCTAGGTTACCTTTAGCAAGGTCATCCATATTCACTTTCACCCAAGGCAAAAGAACATGAACTATAGAAGGATCCAAGATTCCAAAACGAGTAAAAGTTTCTTATCCAAAATACCATGTACATGACCAGGAGTGAAAAATCCAACCTGTCTTATCCAGGCTAAAATAAAACGAAAAATGCATAAAAAGGAAGGAGACATATTTTCAAACTTCACTTTATTACGCATCTTCCAAATAGCCAATAATAAGAAAAACCTTGATGCTAACCAAACAATGCAGAATTGTGGAGAAAACTGCTTTGACACAAAGGCAAGTCATAAATTCGAGAAGAAATCCGCAAGCGGAAGAATAGGGCCAAATTGAGTAGCAAACCAAAACTAAGCACGTTACACAAATTCACCAAAAAAAATAAAAAAGTGCTTAATAAATTCAGAACTATTGTAACATAGTTGACATATTGGAACCAGAGCCGGCCCTAATCTAGTATTAATTGGGACTATGTCCAGGGCAGGGACACAAATTTTTTTTGCACATGTATAGTTATATAAAACAAATTTGCTCACACTGCCGCGTGTATTCAACTCTTCACCTTCGGCTGGTATTTAATGCGTAATGCATAGTTGGAGGTACAAGGTCCAATCGATCAATAAGACAACCGACTTTGATAAAAGAAAACCGACTTGATAAAAGAAAACGTCTTCCAAGGTCCAAGCCCGAAACCTTAATTTTGCTTTCTATAAATCAATTTTAATTTCGTATCGGGACTGCAAAAGCAGCAATGCGCAACACCCATGTGTCATGGGCTCGTATCATGAGTGCAAAAGTAGCAAACCTTAGTGGCGATGACGAGTAGGTAATTTTATTTTTTATAATATATGTTGAACTTTTAATTGATATGTTGTATGTTGCTAAACTTTTATGATATATACATATATATATATATATATTGAAATGATATGTTTGTATTTTAGATAATATATAATATATGTCATTCTCTAAAGATAATAGTGCGGGCAAAGCCGCACTTAAAATATAATTAACATACAAACATTTAATATTAATGCTTGTGGTTTTACATCTTTTGACTAGGTGTGCGTTATTAATGCATGCTGACCACAGCAAATATAAGTAAAACATTATCCTGAATGTAAAATATGAAATCTAGATGAGCGACAAATTCACTCTGGGATTTTTATACAATGCAAATATTGAAACATGCATATTGTATATACATTTTTTTTTCTCTCCTTGTTTTATTTGATTTAAATGCACAAAATAAACACGAATCGTGATGTAATATTGCTCAATTTTATGTTTATCCCTTCAAAGTGTCAAACCTACTTGCTATTCATATCAACCAGTAACAGCGACATATGTTCATGTTAATTGTTGGGGAACGTGGCAAGTCTACCGCAAATCTCCATCAATAATGATCCTTTATCATGCTCGGATTCCAGGTTGCTCAAGATTTAGAATAGGTCAACTATGTGATTAATGTATATTGTATCAATATACAGCTTGGCTGAATTTGTATATATTGTACGAAATTCATCATTTGAATTCAAAATATGGAAACACATTTCATTATGTTAATGATTAACTCTCGTTTTTTTATACACCGATATATTCGATATATTTACATAAAGGGGGTGAGAGAATACATGGATTTTGAACTTAGGACATTTTACTTATAAGTGAAAAGGAAAACTACTAGATCATATTACTAATTAATGACAATGATCAACCCTCGTTATTGTTTTTTATACAACGAAATATTTACATTAAGGATTGGGAGAATAAATCGATTTTGAACTCGCCATCTATTATATTTAAATCTAAGACCTTTCATTTATAAGTGAAGATGAATAACGAAACCATATTACTAAGTAAAATGATCAACCCTTTTTATTAAGAGACGGAAAGTAGACCACCTTGCCTATAAGTGAAGATGAATAATCAAACCATATTACTAAGTAAAATGATCAACCCTTTTTATTAAGAGACGGAAAGTAGACCACCTTGCCTTTAAACTATAGATATCAAACTGTAACTTAATTAGTTACTAAACGAAACAAAAGCATGATTATAACGATAGGCAAATCCTTTTGCTACCATGTTTTTTTTTCCTTCTTAATTATGTTGAAATGAGAATGGGAGTAAGTTTGAAAAAAAAAAATGCCAAAAATCTTGAATAATTGATTGGGTACACCAGGGGTACAGACTCATCGTAAACACATTGCATAAGCTACGGAGGCCCAGAGCCAAGCGGAGATGACGGACCCCGACATTGTAAATTATGACGAGGTAACCGATGAGCCACCACATTCACATCTCTCAGTACATGTCTCACCACAAGCTGACCACATAAGAAAGGTTTAATCACATCCACATGAGGTGATGTAAAGGGAATCTCGCTGTTGGGCTTAACACGTAAGAGCATTTGTGATTGTTGGGCGTTGCAAGTGGGGACTTGGCTTTTTTACCCTCTCAATTTTTATATACTCTCATTCTCTCCTATTTGTGCAGTTACGGTTAAACCCCGTTAACATTTTATATCATTATCTTTTTGTCTTATTATCTCTATAAAAAAAATCAATGCAAAATGTTGACTTGGTTTAACCGTGATCGTACAAAATAGAAGGGGATAGGAGTGTATAGGAACTGGGAGGGCAGAGAAGCCGAGTCCCACAAGGGGACGGGACAATCTTCTATGATATCATGAAGAAAGTTGAGGTTATATCATAAAACCAATACGGGGAATTTCCAAACTTAATTATAAGCCCATGCAAGATCCTTTATTTCTTCAATGAGGATTTCATTCTCAGCAACTACAGCCCTACATAGCACTTCCTTAGAATCTCCTGTTTTTTTTTTTTTTTTTGGTCAAATGATAGATTTGTTAGATTTGATGTTAGATTAGAGAATCAACATGGCTCATACCAGCATTATGATGCAAAAATAACACTCATATTCACTACTGTGGTAAAGAACCACTTGCAGCGCTTCCTTAGAATCTCAAACCACGACTCTATTTCTTGGTAGACCACCTACCAGACGAACCGCTCCAGCGACGTTGACATAAAACTTTTCTAAAAAATTCTTAACATGTAATATGATATTAGGAGCTTGATTTTTGACAAAAAAATCTTTTTACACCCCTCTCTACTTTCCAACAAACTCTACAACTCCTCTCAAACTTAGGGAGACATTGTTTGTAACATCCCACATCATCTAGGAGAGTGGATTATGTAAGCCTTATATGTATGTTCCCATCTCGACCTAGCACAAGGCCTTTTAGGGACTCACTGTCTTCGGATTCAATCGGAATTCCAAAGTTAAACGAGTTCGGGCGAGAGCATTTTATGATGGGTGACCCACTGAGAAGTTCTCGTGTGAGTTCCTAGAAACAAAACCGTAAGGGTGTGGTCGGGGCCCAAAGTGGACAATATCGTGTTATGGTGGAGTCGAGCCTGGGATGTGGTGGGGGCCCAAGCTGGGATGTGACAATTTGGTATCAGAGCCAATCCTTGGCCGGAAGTGTGTCGACAAGGACGTCGGACCCCTAAGGGGGGTGGATTGTAACATCCCACATCGCCCAGGGGAGTGGATCCTGTAAGCCTTATATGTATATTCCCATCTCTACCTAGCATGAGACCTTTTGGGGACTCACTGGCTTTGGATTCCATCGAAACTTCGAAGTTAAGCGAGTTCGGGTGAGAGCATTCCATAATGGGTGACCCATTGGGAAGTTCTCGTGTGAGTTCCCAGAAACAAAACCGTGAGGGCGTGGTTGGGGCTCAAAGTGGACAATATCGTGCTACGATAGAGCCTGGGACGTGGTGGGGGCTCGGGCCGGGATGTGACATTGTTAAAATCCAAGAAATAGGCATTGAAATTTAGAAGAACTTCACAAGTAAGCACATTATTTTGTCCATCATATGTAAGCACATAAAATAAATACTGAGAGCCGCCTTGTAGTTCGATAAATTGGTACTACATAACTACAGTATGGATATATTGAGGGGGATAAAGCTCTATCGTGATAGATATAGAAAATTAATTGGATTATCCCAATCTATGTACATAGATGAGGTGCTAAGTAGGTTCCAGATGGAACAATCTAAGAAAGGTTTTCTTCCTGTGAGACATGGTATTCACCTTTCTAAGTCCATGGGACCTAAGACTCCTAAAGAAATATGGCAGATGAGTGATGTTCCTTATGCTTCTGCCATAGGAAGTCTCATGTATGTCATGATATGCACAAGGCCTGATATTGCATATGTTGTAAGCATTACTAGTCGATATCAATCTAACTCAGGATTAGAATATTGGGCAGCTGTCAAGACTATCCTTAAGTACTTAAAAAGAACTAAAGACATGTTCCTCGTTTATGGAGGAGCGACAGAGTTGCGAGTGGAAGCCTATACAAACGCAAATTTCCAATCTAACGTCGATGATAGAAGTTCCAACTCCGGATATGTGTTCACTCTGAATGGTGGGGTTGTCAGTTGGAAAAGCAAGAAACAAGATTTAATTGCTGATTCCACGACGGAGGCCGAATATGTCGTTGCAACTGAAGCCAACAAATAAGCGTTCTAGATGAAGAAGTTCATTACTGAACATGGAGTGGCATTTAAGCATATTTCATGTTTGAAAATAATTTTTTTTTAAATCGACTGTAACCTTAAAAAGAAAAAGTTTGAGAAATAAGGTAATGCTAGGAAAATTAAATTTATAGATTAAATTTTGTAAACTAAAAAAACATGAAAGTTGATGATTTAATTATTATTTAAGCATTGATTAACGTGCTTATTTCTTATTGGTGACACATCATTTAGTTTTCAAATTTAATCTCTCTAGCATTACCTCACTTAAAAATGATCCTTCGGCTAGCTGGTCAAAAGTTATTAACTTTATTTTATTTTCTAACTATTATCTTCATCACTTTTTTTGCCTATATAATTGGACCCCTGTTGAAAGAAATTACATGTGAAACATTATATCCAGCAGTAGTCTTTGCTTCTACCCTATATTGAACATGGCATCTTCAGGTGTTGAGGGAGACAAGTACCGTTCGTATTTGACTGGAGAAGGAGAAAAGAACACCCAATGGAAGTTTGGTGCCCCTACCTATGATGTTGTTAACAAGCTCTTTGAGGAAGGCAGAACCAAGGTCTCTCTCTCTCTCTCTCTCTCTCTCTCTCTCTCTCTCTCTCTCTGTATATATGCGTGTGTGTGATTGCTTGCTATCAATTGTAGTGATAATTAACAATATACTAATTAATTTTGTGGCGTGCGTTTGATTTTCATCATTCCCTTTCTTTTTTTGTACAAGAGGTGTACCATTGCCTTTGATGTATCAATTAAAACCTGTGTCAAATTCAGATATGGCCACCCGGGTCACTAGAAGAAGAGGTGCAGAACCTTGTAAAGACATGGGAGATGGAGCTTTTCCATAAGTCCAACCTTGATGATATCAAATCAATTGATCCCAACACGTACACTTTCAGTCTAAATGGTAATAATTAACCAGTAGCTAGTGCAATCCAATATTCTTATTAATTAGGTACTTAATGTTTTCAGTATATAATTATTAAGTATTAGTACTTTGATGATTTGATCAGGAAGGAAAGGCATAAATATTGAAGAAATAGGGAAACTTGGAGGAGGATATAACCCTTTGCTTCAGACCTCACTGCCTGAGAAACTCAGGGGATATAATCCAGATGAGGAAACAGCAGAATCATCCCACAAGGCTTTCACAACAACATTCCCTCGTGGGTTTGCGTTGGAGGTCCTCCAAGTTTATTCAGGGCCACCAGAGATTATCTACAAATTCAGGCACTGGGGTTATATGGAGGGCTCTTTCAAGGGCCATGCTCCCACTGGAGAAATGGTTGAAGTCTTCGGAATGGCCATTTTTACGGTACTTCTCTAACCCTAACTACTCGGCCAATCCAACGATGCTCTTACTTTTATTTTTAGTTACAAAAGGAGGATTTCGAACCCGAATCTCTAGCTTAACGAGGCTTTCATCTTGGGGATAAATTTTAACACACGTATTAGCTACATCTAGGTTTTAGAATCAAAGAAGTATTAACACAAGCGTACACGTTTAACTATTTTGGTGGACCCCTAAAACCCCACCAAAAGGAAGAAAATTTTCATTCACTGAAACATAATAATTATGCGGTGTTATTAATTTACCAGTTATAACACAAATGAATTTTTTGTATTTTAGGATATCGTATTCTTAAGTGTATATATATGCTATATCATAAGTGGATATGTGATGTGGTAATTACACTAGTCTTACTAGAAAAGTTTTTCATTATTACGTCACGTAATATCATAGACTGACATGGCTTAAAAATATTTCTCCATATTAATTAATTATTTCTCCTTACTCACCAAACAAACAGGTGGACGAGCACAACAAAATTGTTAAGGTGGAGTTTTTCTATGATCCTGGACAACTTCTTGGAGGTCTTTTGAAGGGTGCGAAATTGGGTACTTCTTCCGAAGAGACAGCTTCAAGCTGCCCAGTCCTGAGGAGCACAGGGTAACTCATCCATAAAAGATAATTGTATTGCTAGCCAATCAATAATTTATGCCCTTATTAGGCACAAAGGCTAGCTATATATGTTTCGAATTTTTATGAAGCTGTTTTTTATACGGAAATATCAGTGAAGTACTTGTGCAATGTTTCAAAGAAAAATAAAGAAGCTTTGTTTGAATGCTAATGCATTTTTTTTATTTTATATGCATCAACCGAGCGATAGCAGCTGCATACTTATGTCTACAGACTGACCAAAACATTGCTCTAGAATTATACTATTTGTGATACGAGAAAGACTTATATGAAACGTGTTTATTATTATTTGACTTTTTTTTATCTACTAATGCAATATTATATACAAGTTTTTCTCTAAATAAAAAAATATTATTGAATCAAGGTGTCTCATGATAGTGAAATTGCTTCATTTAATTGCTTTCACTGTACATAGGACATGCTGAAGCAAGGGTGGTAGGTTAAGATAACTGTCCATACTGATGCCAAGAGGGCACGTTGACGAGCGGTGGATCTTTTCTTTGCTCAGTAACGCAGGACGGACTAAAAAAAAGGAACCGACTTTGTCATTTACTTGGATAGTCAAAGAAGTAAGAATTAATAAGAAGAAATGTATGAAAAAGAGAAAGGAAACACTCCGTATGTATAGTTTTTTAGTTAGAAAAACAAATGAAAAAAGTTTGAAAACTTTAAGTTTTAACTATAAGGACAAAATAAAAGGTAAAATGAATAGTATCTTAATTGACTTTTTAGTGTAAAAATATGATTTTTCATTAAATAAACAGTACCGCGGGCTATTTGTTATAACTCCTTTTTTTAATCAATATGTCAAAACAGTTTTTTATAAGGAAATTTAGTAAAAGGTCAATAAATTTTTTATTAATGAACCATATATCAATAGTCAATTTTTATGTTAGACTTAATCAATGAAATATTTTTGTTAATTAGGTATAGGTCAATCAGGAATGTTACATGGGTTTCAAGCCCATATAAAAGTTATAAAATTACTTTTTTGCCCCAAATTAAATCATAAAAAGCTTTATGATCGTCTCTCTAAAAAATCCTCTCTTTTCTATACGTGAAAATAACCCAAATGTTTCTCTCTCTCTCGTTGATGAATCAATACAAGCCATGAATCCATAACTGAAACCTACCAATAAAAATCTCTCTCTCTCTCTCTCTCTCTCTCTCGTTGATTTATGAATCAATACAAGCCATGAATCTATACTTGAAAGGCCATCAACAAAAATCTCTTCGGTTGTAGCAATGGGCATGAAAATCTCATCGCCGCCATTAAATTTGTCGTTCGACTGTTATATCTCATTGATCTGCCACTGAATTTCATTAATCCATGGCTAATCTCATTGATCATTGGCTAGACAAGCAGTTGCCAATTGAGTTCATAATAACAATGAGAGCAAGAGGGGAGATGTTGTTGATTGAATTCACACAGAAAGAAGTGATAGAGGAAGGAGAAAGAATAGAAAAATTGAAATCAGTTTATTTTCAATTTGGGTCGTGTTTTTGGAACGTTCAAGTTGATTTTTTGGGTTTTTTTTTGTTGGGTTAGAGGTTTGGGATGGAAAATGAAAGACAAATTGGTTTTCGACAGGTTTTAATTGAAGCCCAAATCAGATACTGCATAAAAAACAGAACCATAAAACGGACGCTGCATTGTAGTGTTTGAATCAAAATGTCAAAAAAAGAAAAAAAGAAAAAAAAGAGTTAGGAAATGAACACTGCATTGACATGTCTGAATGGACACAGCATTGCAGTGTTTGAATCCAAATGTAAAAAAATATAAAAACAGAACCATGATAAGGACACTGCAGTGTTTGAATCCAAATGTAAAAAATAAAAAATAAAAAAAATAAAAACCCAAGAAATAGCCACTGCATTGCAATGTGTCTGAATCTAAATGTAAAAATAATGTAAAAACTGAACTAGGAAACAAACACTGCATTGCAGTGATTGAATCGAAATGTAAAAATCAAGAGTCGCACGATGAGTGATGGAAAAAATAGAACTAGGAAATGGACACTGCAACACAACGTCTGAATCCAAATATGAAAAACAGAATCAGGAAACACACACTGCATTGCAATGACTGAATTCGTATTGACCTATTCTAAAACTATAAAAATATGAGAAAGAGTGTGTTTGTCACATCCCAGCCCGGGCCCCCACCACAACCCGGGCTCGCTCCACTACCGTAGCACGATATTGTCCGCTTTGGGCCCCGACCACGCCCTCACGGTTTTGTTTTTGGGAACTCACACGAGAACTTCCCAGTGAATCATCATGCCTTGATTTCGGTCGAGGTGTATCAGTGTCAGTTCAAGTGGATGACAACTGTAGCGGCAGATTTTGTAATCATTGTTTATTTTAGGGAATTGTTATTAGCACTCCAAAAATCTCATTCTACACTCCAAACTTTCTATATTAGGAAAGAAAAATACACTTGTGAGGAGTGTACAATGAGATTTTTGGAGTGCTAATAACACTTCCCTTATTTTAAATGCATTTAAGTATCATAATACATAATTGACCTATTTATAATTAACATAAATATTGTTGATCTATTGTCAATATTGTAACTTTTTATTGATTTTATACAAAATTACCCTTTTTTTATATGTACGTAAGGTTAAATCCATAAAGAAAATAAATTCATGCTAACAGTTTGGGAAAAGTCAAAGAAAGAAGCTTTAAATTATAAGAAAATTAATGAAAAGGGCTTCAAAATTTTGAGTTTTAATAAAAAAATTATTCTATAACTTTATTTCATGATAAGGACAAGAGAAAGAAAGGAAAAAAAAAAACCTAACTAAAGGAGTGTGCAAAGAGCATCCAACCAATCCTTCAGTTGCATAACCCTTTGACATAATCTAAGCATATTTTATTTCTCTAAAATTAAAATTTCAAATTGAAGTGGGTTATATTCGATTCAGAATCACATCTGGGGCGGCATAGTTGGGAGGGAGTTAGTCAAGTATGGGTTGGGATGGTTAGGGGTAGTGGTGGAGCAACTTCATTGACAACATCGTTGGACTTATTACTCATTTTTCTAGTAATGGTATTGAGCTATTAGCCATGCATGACTTTAACGGCGTGGACATTGATCTCTATCATTTTTTTATTTTATTTTATCTTTTTATTGCATTATGGTGAAAGAACTTGAAAATCCGGGACGAGCATCTATTGTTAAATTTCATACACAATGTAGTACCATTAAATTTCATAAACAGTGTAGAAAATTTCATAAATAGTGTCTTACCGTTAAGTTTTATAAACAGTGTAGTATCGTTAAATTTCATAAACAGTATAGTACCATTAAGTTTCATAAACAGTTTGTGTGAGGGGCGCGTGGGTCCGTGCGTCAATTTTTTTAAAAATATTAAAATTATGTCTTTTTCATTAAAATCTAAGTTTTTTTTTTTGTCTTTTTAATTAAAATTTAAGAGTTTTTCATTAAAATTTAAGTCTTTTTCATTAAATAAAGTTATAACATGATTTTTTTTTTTTAAATTAAACTTAGTCCAAGTCATTTTCATGAAAGTTCCCTTAAATTATACTAGCCTCTTCGCACATGCAAACGAGAGGCATTTTTGCATCGCAAGCGCTACGCGCCTCAAATATGTGTTGTTTAGATATGCTCATATTTATTAAGTGATTATTTTATAAATTGTGGGTGTGTGTCCATCACAATAATTTCTTATTATTTTCAATCATCTAACTTAGTCTTTTTGCACCCGCCCACTGTACACAAAAAAGAAATTTATAAATTGCACACTACCCATTACAATTTTTTTGTTTGGTTGATAGAATTTGGTTTCACGAACTGAACTATGCTTGGTTGTTATTATCACTTTGGTAATTTCTGATTAACAAAAAAAAAAAGAAAAAAAATGAAGTTAATCAGTGTAGTTAAAATTCTTTTATATCCATCAGTATCATTTTACCCTTATATATTGTACATGAGAAAATCAAGAGTTAGGTTCCTCAAAATCAAGAGTTGGGTTCCTTAGTCACTAAGGGATTAAAAATGGTGGATTTCATTTTCGTTTACTATGATAATGGTGTTATCGTTATACATGCCATATTGGCATGTTCGTTGAAGAATTTAGCATCCAATTTGCACAGATGTGAGTAATCTCTCATATAATTTTTCCTTCAAAACAACAACGAAGATAAAATAATAAAACAGAAACTGTGACAACCTGTCTCTAATTTTATGATTTTATAAATTTTAAAAGAATGAATTGACGAAAATGCCCTAGATGCGAGATTATTGACTTTCGTTGACCATTAGTTTGTGACGTGTATGAGTTATTACTTTACCGTACTCCTGAAGTATTTGACGGTACGAACGCGTAGGCACAAGCAGAATCGAAATTGGAGCTATGATGAAGATTTTACAGAATTACGAATCTGAGAAATACTTTTGTGAAAAATTACTATATTATATATATATATATATATATTTTTTTTTTTTTGATATTTTGATATTATTATTTTAACATTTTCTGTTTGGATATTTTGAATATTTATTAATTTATATTTGACTTGTGGGGCCCACACATCCCAAAACTCCCCATTCTCTTCTTGCCATGCTTCCTCTCTTCCACCACAAACCGGGACTCTCTCTCCTCTCTATTCTCTCCCATCTCTCTCACTCCAGCACTTTCCTCTCTTTCTCTTCTCTCTCTCTCTCTCTCTCTCTCTCTCTCTATATATATATATATAATCATCGGGGCCGAGACTGGAGCACCACCATCACCACTGCCCAAACCAAGAGCACCACGAGTTTCGTCTCGTCCTCATGAACCCAGAGCACCCAACCTTACCTTGAACTTCCTTCCGGATCGTCAGGATCGAAACCCAAGTTGAGTCGTTACCTTTCAGGCAATTTTTTGGCCAAATAATGGCAAGCTAGCCGTCGAGAAAGGTACCGTTCTCTTCGTCTCGTTGAGAAGTATGATTTGAATCACTCAATTTCGTTGAGTATTGAAGAAGTTGAACGTTTAAAGTCTACCAAGATTCCAGCGACCTCCGAGGCTTTTGAGGCATTTTTCGACCAAATCACGATGAGTTAGCCGTCGAGAAGGGTATTTACCTAGTTTAAAGTTTGTCCAGTTTTTCGACTAATCACCCAATTTTTGACTAACTAGTCACCTTTCAGATGAGATTCAGGCCATCTCCGACCACCATTGGACTTCCAATAGGTATAATTTTGTTCTACACTTTCCTAGCTTCATTTTGATATATTATGGTTTGAATTTGGTTAAGAAACGAAGAAGTTACGAAGCTTTGAAAATTGCTCAGATTTCCGGCCAAAAACCCAGCTTCTGGTGGGTTTTCAGGCCACCGGGTGGACCCAACCCCAAAAACAAAAAAATCCAACTAGATCTGGATCCGAACCCGAGATCCGACCCAAATTCATTTATGAAATTGGAGGGAATATTCTCTTGAAATATTCTCTGTGTTGACTTTTATGAAATTTTCTCGAAAATCCTCCTAGACTAATTTTGACGTCCCGAGTCCCTTTTTGACATCTATTTAGTGAAATTCTAAAGTTTTAACGTAGTTGACCGTCAGGGTGTCTTGGTTAACTTTTTAGGGTTAACCGTTGACTTTTTACAAAATTTGCTGGGGACCCTTTTTAGCGTATTTTGACGCCCTAATTTCAAATCTGCACTCCGTTTTCCCAAATTTAATTGCCTTATTGGAGTTTACTAATGGGTCCCAATATTATGCTTAGGTGCAATTACTATTGGAGACTTCAACTTTGTAGCTTGAACGAATGTGACACCACAAGTAATTGTGAGCGGGTCTTTGCTTTTAAATAGTATATATTTATTTAGTTTCCATTTATACATTGAAAAAGAATTTCCTACGCATGCCTATGGTTAGACTAATGTTTATAAGAATTAGCAAAATAACGAAATTTACGAAATTATTCCGAATCCTGCAGATGCACATCTATGCATACTATTATGGGATGCCTTAATTAAATTTACGACTATGATGAATGTTATGTTGACTAGAATTATCGAATCATTGTGGCATGACTACATTTATATTATCTGCTTATTGTTTGCTGCACCAATGTTAGTACTCACCTGGGCCATAACCAGTCTTTCATATGTATGTGCACATCGCATCGTATGCTCACCTTAGATTGCTATAGGCAATTAGAACTCGTATGTTCTACGCATAGCACCAGTCTTCACTTGATTGTAGTACTAGAGCATATATCATTGTTATACCCAGTTCTGTTCATGTCAGAATATCTCTGCATGAACTTGTGTGTTAGCATGTGTTGATGAGCACTCGATATGATATGTTTGCTTATGCGAGATTATGTGATTACAGAAGTCATGTATATATTTACGAATTTTATGACGTATTGTATCTTGAGATATTGCAGGCTATGGTAAGTATTTTCATTCTATACATATGAAAACTATACTTGTTTTACAGCGAGGGGTTATGATGTTTTCAAAAAGGTTTTTATATAATTTTATTTTTAGACCTACTCACCCTTGTTTTTCACCCCTCCAAGTTTTAGAGACAATGTTTGTGTCGACGAGGATTTTTGGAAAACACTTATATCGGAGACTACTCCCAATGGTATAAGACTTATTCTAATTTTACTATACTTTACTTATGCTCTAACATCACGTGTGAATTGGGTTCATTCTTGCTCATAAATGCACTCTTATATTTAGGCTCTTTTAGGTTTAAATTTATTCACATTTTCTACATCATTACACTTTATGGCTTCGTCACCCTCCGGGTATTGGCCAACACAGCTCCATTCAGAGTTTAAGTGGACATTCTGGGTCAGGGTGTGTCAGAAACTGTTAAAAAAATATGAAAATATGACATGTAATTTCATTTCTAAATACATGCTGATAACATTTAATGTCCTTAAATCAAAATTTTCAAATTCATAAGTTTTCAGTCAAAGTTATAGGCTAGCTAGGGATGAACTCCTAATATATGAAGCAAAGAAAAATATGGACAATATGTGCATATGTAAACACATGTCTACGTGTAAATCAAAGTCATGCTTGCCACCCATTTGCTTGCACTTGATGCTTTAGATTTTCATGGTTAATCTGCAACCAGTGATGATAAAATAATAAGTCTAACTAATTTTGATGGGAATAATGCACTATAATGCACAATCCCAAATATAAAGGTTGTAATGACACACCCCGACCGAGATCAGGGCGTGCTGGCCGTCACGCGAAGGTGACGTAGCCATGTGCACAGTGCGGAAGTTAATAGAATAGTAATATAAAAGTACGAATAATTAAAAACTAGCATACATAAGGTCAAAGTAAAGAGTGCTAGTGCGAGTGAGATGCTAAGTTCAGAGCAATAAGTCTACAGGTCCAAGTTTAAAATAAAGCGACAACAGTGCACCCGAAGGTGACCCTACATTGGTGCGTGTCTGTCAGAAGCGCTGGGAAGCCCTCTAGGAAACCACCGAACCTGCTAAGCAACTAGAACCTGGAGGGGCGCAAAACAAAAGCGTGAGTGGGCAAAAACAAAGCTCTTTGAAAACCATTTAGTAAAATACATTCTAATCCCTCGCCGTAAAACCTGTATACTTCCCAGAATATAAACATATGTACGTAGATATAAAAATGCCAATCATGCTCAAATATATGCCATATCGGAACCTCAAATGAAATGCAAGTGCTTAGGTATAAATCACATCAATAATATATAATCTGGCAGCCGGAGTCACCTAACGTGACCTGTACAGCTGCATCTAGAGCTCAGATCTCAATCTCAATAACTAAACCTGCCCACGAGTCGGAACCACCTAAAGTGGTCTGTACGACAGGCCTGGGTGTAACATATATGTACGCTCTAGTGCTACGATCACGTGAAGGCTGTGCGAATAATCGCGGGTCACCTACGAGTCGGAACCACCTAATGTGGTATGTACGACAGGACTGTGCACCTAACTTGGATCCAAGCTGAGCGTGTGGTGCGGGAGGTGAACATCACGTGAAGGATTGTGCCCCACTCTGGGCGGGAGCACTAACACCGGGGGTGCAGGTTATGAGCTCTCTAAGCACCTCTAATCACTATTTATTGCAATGATAAATAACGCTTACCTGGCACTTACCTGTGCCTCCACAGCACCCATATATATATATATATATATAACATATCAATGAATATGTAAATAAATATTTATGCAACTAACCATGCATACTAAACAACCACATACAAGGAATGGCACATAACTAATAAGCATTTATATACAATTTCTGGGAATTATAAGTATATAGGTATATACGGAAAACAAAAGCCCACTCACAGGTATGTGGAAGGGTCGTAGCCCCCCCTGCCTCGAGTGACCACGCTCATCCTCGGGATACGTTTCACCTATATGCGAAAATACTATAAAAACGTTAATTTTAAAGCACATAACCTTCCTTTCGAAATAACTTCTTATACATTGCTCAAAATGGACAATTGAATATATTAACGTGCTCTACACAACCTCAGGATCACACCATATTTTTAGAAAAAATTTCCACCGCCGCACGCGCCCCCACGCGCCGGCCACGCGCAGGCACGTGCGGTGCACACGGACGGCGTCAACTGACGCCGTGAGGAATATTTCGTTAGTTCTAACGGATTCCGTCAACGGCGTCAGGAATATTCCGTCAGATTTGACGGAATATTCCGTCTCCTTCCCCGGCTAACCTCCGGCGCCGTCGCCGGCGCCGGAAACTGGAAAAACCTGCAATTCATGTTTTCTCACTCGTTTCTCAACCGTTTTTCACGATTTTAACACCAAAATGAAGCCTAAGACTAGTAGAACACGTCCATACAACTTTTAAGAGTTAAAACCTACGAAATCTCACCTGTCACCAACCTCCAAAACCGGCCAAGTTCGAACAGGGCGATCCCGACGTCCAAATTCGTCCAACGAAGCACTCCGAGGCTCCTTGGGACACCACCAAGCTACCTACGAGCTTCAAAATCCCAAAAACGTGTTACATTATTTTTGCATGAATAGTACTCAAATCGGACCTTGTGAAAACGACGTGAAAACGGTGATAACCTTACCTGAAAATGGTACGATCGTGCTCCCCTCGACCTCACGAGCTCGATTATGGCCTTCGTTCCCTCGATCTGCTAAGGTTTGGTGGGTTTGGTGTGTGCCCGTACGTTTTCAGAAGGAAGAGGAATGATAGAGGACTCGGGAGAGAGAGAGAGAGAGGGAGAGAGACAGGGAAAAGCAGCAGAGGGTGAGGGAGAGTGTGTTGGAAATGTGCCCTAAAACCAATCATATGATGATACTTTACGGACATTTCAAACTAATGTAGTTTAAATGTAAAGGGCAAAGATTATTGTTTGAGCCGTCTCATATAAATGTTATATGCTTAAACGATAAAGTCCAAGGAATATATGATTGGAAGAATGCGATCTAAAGAAGTTAGATTCATGAGACCATTCTTTCGTTGACACATCCTAAACGTTCCTGATCATAGGATTATCAATTGGGCATTGACAGTCCGTTAAGATCAATACGTGCTATGTCTTCTCTCAGGGAGAGTGACTAGTCTCGAGTCATTGGTGTGTGTGACATCAAGACAAGTACGTAGGTGCTCAATAGAGAATGAGTTCACTGAACACGATCAATGAAGAGTTCTCATATTCATGTCACATGAGAACTCATGGTTGGGATAATGCAAATTAGTCTTTTGACCTGAGGCATCACAGTTGTCTTGTGGTTAGGTCCTTAATCTTTGATTATGTCAACGTCACTCTATCAGGGTGTCCACGGCATCGTTGGGGTTAAGCCACTTAGCCATGGAGGCAAGTGAATGCGCAACAAGGGATCTCTAACCTTCAAACTATTTGAAGGAGAATACTCTATGATATGATTTAGAATCTCTGGCCAGAGTATGAATGAGATGTTGGAATGCGTTCCAGATCACATTCAAGGTAATCATATAAGTACAAGATTCACATTGGATAGTAGACATGAATAAACTATCAAACCAAACAATGTGGTCAAGAGTATTGTATTAGAGAAAGACCGTATTGCATTTGTAATCCTAAACTGAATAGGTTCTCCACCTCTTCTGATTAGCTTGGGTAACCATGATATGCTGCTAGGTGTCACTCATGGTTTGTGGAAGCCCTAAAAGTGTATTATCACTAACGGGAGAATTGAAAGTAAGTTTCAATTCACAATCGATTTGAAAGAGTTTGAATCGCCCACTGCCTCGCTAAAAGGAACCTAATGGATCGTACACCGTGTAAGGTAGAGTTTGAAGAAACAACGGAGATGAGTAAGAATAATTAAATGGTTTAATTATTTATCTAAGGCTAGGATTAATTAATATGTTAATTAATCAAACGAATAAGTTCGTTAAAGACCTCGGGTTAGTTTTGGGCCGCAAGGCCCAATGGGATTTGAATGTCAAGCCCATTAACTCAAGTTGTATGACAACTTGAATAAAACAAAGGGCTTGAAAGCCCAATAAACCTATAGGCTAGCCATGTGTAAAAGAATAGGGCTTTTGGTCCATTAGGTCACTTATTTGAAGGGACTATATAAAGGACTTTATAGCCTAAAATTTACTAAGGGTTATTTTTGGGGGAAAGGATGAGAACACAAGCTCTCCTTTCTCTCTAAAATTTTGGCCAATCTAGAGGGGAATAGCTAGCAATCTTACTTCCTCTAGGTCACTCATTTCTTCTACAATATACCTTGGTGTGGAGACTTAGAGGTTCTCAATTTTGGGAACTTGGAGAAACCTTTTCATCCATCCAAATCCATGGATCCAAGATGCAAGGAATGAAGGCCCTCTCTTTGGGTGATTAGCCTTTGCTTATGCAAAGAGGAATCTACAAAGGTATTGATTTCTCAACTCACTTTGTTTTTGAGTTGAGTCTTGGTTCACCTATCTACTAGGCTTTGAATTTCATGGGTAAATGTTTTGTTTTAAGTGCATACAAGCATGATTCCGCCTTTAATTGTTAATTGCATGCTATTGATGTTGCTTAAATGAACATGTTTTTCACAAATATTCCTTCAAGTGGTATCAGAGCCTAAGTCTAGTAGTTGGTGAATCCTTTTGGGTTTTGTAGTTCATAGTTTATGATTTGAATGTTGTAATTGTTACAAGCTTTATTCTTGCTTCTTTGAATGTAAATTTTGTTAGAAAATTTGCCATCTCAAATGTTGTAGATGTAGTTCATATGAGCATGAATAATGGAACTAAAAGTTGGTGCCAAGTGTTTTGGGAAATTCGGCCAAATCCAAAGGGTGATTTTTTGGGTTCATGTTAGGCTTGTTAAAATGGTTTTAAAGTGCTTTTTGGAACCCCTAAGTACCCTAGGATATTAACCCTCTTTTGAGTTGTGAAAATTTGAGTTTTTGATGAAAGAAAACATCCATGGAGCTATTATGAGTTTTCATGTATGTTCTTCATATTTCTTGAAGTTCTTATCAAGAACAAAAAGTTTTGAAGTTTTGATTCAAAAGTTTTATGTTTTACATAAAGTTTTGATTATTAGTTGATGGGTGATGATTATGTCAAAGATATAATTTTGATTATTAGTTAATGGGTGATGATTATGTCAAAGATATAATTTTGAATATTAGTTGATGGATGATGTTTGTTGGTAAGAAATAATTAAATGTTTTTAATTATATCAAAGGTATATTTTCTTTTCAAACCATCCCCACCATCTTTAATCTCACCCACCAAAATCCACTTACAAAATTCTTTTTATCAAAAATCTCTATATTACTATCCTATGGCCGGCCACCCCTATAGTGGGGTGCTTTTGTGCAATTAAATAAAGTTTTGATACTTTTGTGTATTTGTATTTTGACCCAAAAGTTTGTGTTTTTGCAAAATGGCCCAAATAGAATGAGAACAAAAATTGTTTTGTCTCTTTAATGAGAATTAGATTTTCATTATATTTAGTTCCATTTAAATCAATTCTATGGATACAAAAACCAAATGAAAATGTTGCATTCAAGTTTAATTAGTTAAAGCGTTAATTAATTAAAGAAAGGGTGATTATGAACCTTAGCCTACGATAATTGAGCTATGTGAAAGGCCGTTTCAAATTTGTTTGAACCATGGGAATGTGTAGATTAAATTTTGGTTGTAATTTGATATGATCAATTGTTGTAAAAGAGTATAAGCTCTTCTTTACTTTAAAGTAATTAGATTTGATCAATTGTTGTAAAAGAGCATAAGCTCTTATTTACTTTGAAGTACTCCTTTCTTGTTTTATTCGATATGCATGAAAATGGAGTAATTGGGTCCAACGCCCAATAAGACAACACGCCTTAATGTGATTAAACGCGTAACTAAAATCAATCTCCATCCCTAGACCGAGATTCAACACTAGGCTCGTGTTTGAATCAAATCAAAGGTTCATAGTCATCCTAAGGCCCTAAGGCAACTATATAGTCCATCAATGAATGCAAACCTTATGTTAGTAGTATCATATACTCTTGCTTTAAAAACCGTTTTAAAAGCTTAGTGGGAGTATTATATACAACTAAATCAATCAAATGGACCAATAGTTGTAATAGGACCAAAATGTTTTAATTGGATTAAAATGTATGTTTATATGTGATGAGACCTAAAACCCTCAACAAACCAATATTAAGTTGATAAGCGAGAGATGCTTTGAATATCTCTTCGTGGCCTTCCACCATGGTAGGCTCCAATCGTTTGTGACTTGTACACCGGCTTCACCCTATAATGGGGGAGTACAAAGTGCATGCTTACATTCAGGAGGAGTCTATACGCATATGATGAGGTGAGTGTAGACAACGAGTATGACCAACATGATATAATTCTGAGGTTGTGCTTGAACCTCTACATAAACTAAGCATGGTGGGAATAACTTAACTAAGTGCAATGGTGCCAACATGATATAATTCTAAGGCATTCATTCTCTAGAGGCCAAACTAGATGGGTAATTACAAGAGTTGTAAATGAGTAAAGCGTTATTCTCTCATCATTATTTTTGCTAACCAACATCGTATAATCGTGAGGTGGGCTTGGTAATGGTGAGCCTCCCATACCCTACTAAGAGTTTCCTCCAAAACTCTCGAATTCCGATGAGGGATATGGAATTTGCCAAAAATAGTGGGTGGTGCTATTTGATTTAAAGACCCGAATCAAATGGCTTAAAATCAATCAATTTATATTCGTTATGTATTTGTTTACCAATATATTTGCAAACGCTATCCAAAACTTGACAAAGAAAAACCAAACGCTTTAATTTCCGGACTTAGTTCTACAATCCCATAGATTGTCTTTAATGGCTTGTAGATGTAACTAAGTAGTCTCATCCTCACAATCTTCCTATTGATAATGTATCATTGGAAGAATATGTTAGATAAGTCTAACATGAGAAGGACAACACTTTTAATGTCATAATTCTTCAAATACAAATTGTTGTATGAAGAAATAAGAGTTGCTTTGAACAACCCTTAATCAACACAAACTTTAGTGCTTGTCTCTTTGTTACACGAACAAGGAACTTGAGAAGTAAGCACAAGGGCATGGACACTTTATGTGCCATGATTCTTCACTTACAAATTGTTGTATGAAGAAATGAGAGTTGCCTTGAACAACTCTTGAAAGTTTGTTATTATGTTTAGAACATAATGGTTGGTTAACAAAAATAGTCCATTTATATGGACTGATGATGATTTTGAATCATTGAGTGTTGAAGTGTTAAACCACTTAACGAGACGGAAACTAGGCAAGGACTTCACCTTTGTGTCCCTATCCTAATGGTTCACTAAGTTTATTGTAAACTATATAGTGAACAATAACCGCACGCTCTCCAAATCGTTTGATGTGTATAACACATTTGAAATGAGTTTCAAGAGAGATAGTGGGAGTTTAGGGACCATGACTATTGTAATCAAAAGGGAAGTCAAATGAAGAAGGCAAAATAACTCCAAGGGAACAAACTTTCTTTATGAAAGGATGGACATTGGAAGGGGTATTTGCAAGAAATGTCTTGCAAGTGTCAAGAACACACCTTTCGAAGGTGTTGTAATATGTTCTTGAAATAGTTCAAAACAGTTGGTTCTTCTACTTGAATGCTTGATTCCGTATTAGTAACTATGTTTTACAATTGTTGTAAAAGTGTGCTAATAAAAAGAAGAAGATTAATGAGAGAAGAGAAAGTACTTCACATTCGGAAAGTGAATAAAATATAGATCTCTGCGAAAGCGGATTGTACTTACTTCCTCATATGAACTACCAAAAAATTGGAAAAACCAAAGATTGTCTTTACGTCCCAATTTTAAGGAACTTAATTCCGTCACTATTGTAGAGATGGATGAATGTTTTGTTTGACAAAACATTGTTCTTTATTAATGAATGATTAGATTATGGTAATCTAATTAATTGTCTCTATAGTAGAGATGATGTGGTAGTGTTAACTGTTTAAGAATATAACGATGCTTAAAACCCAAAAGGTTGCAAGGTAGTGACTAATCCCAACTGAGTTGTGATACCTCTAAAACATAAGTTACGAGTTGGTCATAGATGGATGCTTTGGATCGTTAGATCCGGATCCAATACCTTCTTGTTAAAATTGTATAGAGGTGAAATGTTCAAATCTTTATTCTTTTGGAAAGAAGAAAGAATCACAAAGTTGTTGAGGTTAATTCACTTAGATGTTAGTGGCACTTGTCCACAACATAATACTACTCATGTTGTATGACATTCACCGAAGATCACTCTCGGTTGGACTATAGTTTATTTTGAATAAACACAAGTCCGAATACTTTGCAAAAGGTTTCAAAGAATTCAAGAAATGTAAGTAGATGAGTAAGACGTTTAAAGTATTTACCTCCTTAGATTTGATCCAAGGAAAAAGTAACACTTTAGATTAATTTCCTTGAAAAATATCAAGGAAAGTAGCATCGTAAGATAATGAATTTCTCCATTAGGAGAAGAATGAACATAAATAAGATTTAGTTCGTTGGACATTATCAATTACCCATATATATATGATAGATACTTCTAAGACATGTTAGTTGTAAGAAGATCCATCCATCATGGATCTTAGCAAGCTAGTGGGAGCTATAAGCGTCTTATGAGAAAAGATCAATTGTTTGATTTCTCATAAAGATGTAAATGAATCTTTTGTTTACTAGGTTTACAAAAGATTAGTGGGAGTTGATCATATTCCTAAATTAGAATATATATATACATGACATATATTAATCTTGAAAATGAAAGGAATTCTTCATCGTTAAAGTTATGACTTTAAACATTCTATAATGATAGAATGTATATGGGAGACATAGTCTATATACATGGGATGGAAATCTATAATGATAGATTTTAAGATATAATTGGATTATATCAATCCCTAAAATAGACAAGAGATGCTAGGAAGTTTCTCATATGATGATAAACTTCAATTAGAATGACAATTCTAGTGAGACTAGGAAGTTGTTCTTCTCAAAGGGAATGTACCCTTTGACTCCCAAAGAAATAATGCGTAAATAGAATCCTTTATGCATACGCAGAAAGGTGATTTATGTATTTCATATTGTATGAAAACATTGATATAAGTCGTACCTAGAACGGTACAAGATGATATCAGTGCAAGCCCAGGATCAGAACCATGGCAACTGTCAAGTGAATCCTTAGGTATTTAAGAAATACTAAGGATGGATTCCTCAAGAATGAGGAAGAATTAGAGTAACCTAATGGAAGCGTAAATGTATTAGATTATGAATCTAATCCATCATAGAATATCTCTTCATTATGAATGAAGTGATAATGAGATATCTCTTTATTATGACTAAAGAGATATTTGGGTGGAAACGTTAAAAGTAAATGACTTTAATGTGTTCCATCATGTATGCAAAATATATTGCCATATAGAAGCTTACAACATTGTTGTTTGGATGGGAAAGTTCATTCATGAACTCTTCATTCGGTTCCAACCAGAAAGTGTATGACACTAATGGGGCGATAGCTCAAGCCAGGGAATCAAGGTCTCATCAAGGTCCGAACTCAAATGAGAGACTGAACCACATGATTGAGAATCATGTATAATGATGACGTCGTTATTCTCAAGGTTGCTTCTATGGATAACATATAGATATCCATTGTTTAGGCCTACTACTCAGCCATTTATGAAATGAATTACAGAAGAGGGATCATCAATGATGACTAAGCTGATTGGCTCTAGTGCAAGTGGGAGATTGTTGGAAATGTGCCCTAAAACCAATCATATGATGATACTTTACGGACATTTCAAACTAATGTAGTTTAAATGTAAAGGGCAAAGATTATTGTTTGAGCCGTCTCATATAAATGTTATATGCTTAAACGATAAAGTCCAAGGAATATATGATTGGAAGAATGCGATCTAAAGAAGTTAGATTCATGAGACCATTCTTTCGTTGACACATCCTAAACGTTCCTGATCATAGGATTGTCAATTGGGCATTGACAGTCCGTTAAGATCAGTACGTGCTATGTCTTCTCTCAGGGAGAGTGACTAGTCTCGAGTCATTGGTGTGTGTGACATCAAGACAAGTACGTAGGTGCTCAATAGAGAATGAGTTCACTGAACACGATCAATGAAGAGTTCTCATATTCATGTCACATGAGAACTCATGGTTGGGATAATGCAAATTAGTCTTTTGACCTGAGGCATCACAGTTGTCTTGTGGTTAGGTCCTTAATCTTTGATTATGTCAACGTCACTCTATCAGGGTGTCCACGGCATCGTTGGGGTAAAGCCATTTAGCCATGGAGGCAAGTGAATGCGCAACAAGGGATCTCTAACCTTCAAACTGTTTGAAGGAGAATACTCTATGATATGATTTAGAATCTCTGGCCAGAGTATGAATGAGATGTTGGAATGCGTTCCAGATCACATTCAAGGTAATCATATAAGTACAAGATTCACATTGGATAGTAGACATGAATAAACTATCAAACCAAACAATGTGGTCAAGAGTATTGTATTAGAGAAAGACCGTATTGCATTTGTAATCCTAAACTGAATAGGTTCTCCACCTCTTCTGATTAGCTTGGGTAACCATGATATGCTGCTAGGTGTCACTCATGGTTTGTGGAAGCCCTAAAAGTGTATTATCACTAACGGGAGAATTGAAAGTAAGTTTCAATTCACAATCGATTTGAAAGAGTTTGAATCGCTCACTGCCTCGCTAAAAGGAACCTAATGGATCGTACACCGTGTAAGGTAGAGTTTGAAGAAACAACGGAGATGAGTAAGAATAATTAAATGGTTTAATTATTTATCTAAGGCTAGGATTAATTAATATGTTAATTAATCAAACGAATAAGTTCGTTAAAGACCTCGGGTTAGTTTTGGGCCGCAAGGCCCAATGAGATTTGAATGTCAAGCCCATTAACTCAAGTTGTATGACAACTTGAATAAAACAAAGGGCTTGAAAGCCCAATAAACCTATAGGCTAGCCATGTGTAAAAGAATAGGGCTTTTGGTCCATTAGGTCACTTATTTGAAGGGACTATATAAAGGACTTTATAGCCTAAAATTTACTAAGGGTTATTTTTGGGGGAAAGGATGAGAACACAAGCTCTCCTTTCTCTCTAAAATTTTGGCCAATCTAGAGGGGAATAGCTAGCAATCTTACTTCCTCTAGGTCACTCATTTCTTCTACAATATACCTTGGTGTGGAGACTTAGAGGTTCTCAATTTTGGGAACTTGGAGAAACCTTTTCATCCATCCAAATCCATGGATCCAAGATGCAAGGAATGAAGGCCCTCTCTTTGGGTGATTAGCCTTTGCTTATGCAAAGAGGAATCTACAAAGGTATTGATTTCTCAACTCACTTTATTTTTGAGTTGAGTCTTGGTTCACCTATCTACTAGGCTTTGAATTTCATGGGTAAATGTTTTGTTTTAAGTGCATACAAGCATGATTCCGCCTTTAATTGTTAATTGCATGCTATTGATGTTGCTTAAATGAACATGTTTTTCACAAATATTCCTTCAGAGTGACTGTGTGTGTGTGTGTGGCCCAACACTTGCCAACACCACACAAAACAACCAATAACGTAAAAGAAACGATCTAGGGGTAAAAATGTCATTTCACATATACATTTCGATCGTTTCGGGACGGGATGTCACATGTAAGCAATTTAACCTAAATACCTTTAACTTTGACAATTTTTCTGTAGTAATACTTTTACTCCAGTTACTTTTAGAATATTGAAAGATAAATAATTTGTCAAGTTTGAGGTAACAAATTGTAATCATGTTTACAAAATTAAATAGAAATAAATGTTACATTAATCTTTTACTTCAACCCTTGTAATTTGAGACGGGTCTGATGCTTGCAAAACTAATACAAAATGCAATTTTATTTCCATTTGAAAATAATGCAATTTGAATTTATAGTATACTTCCGTATGAAAATAAGAGAAGAGTTACCGTATTTAGAAAAGTTGTTTGGTCACTATTAATCTTTTTCCTGCACTCATAAATTGTTTTTTTTTTTAATTTTTAAATTTTATTATTTGAGATAATTAATCTGTAGAATAGAGAATGTCATTAAAAATAAATAGGTAAGAAATGGTGTTGTACCTAATTTGTTGGACTTTATTACAAATATGTATGATTTGAAGAGTTGTTGAAGGTTTTAATTCTTCTATAGCCGTTTTCATGTGCCACCTATATATTAAAGGTATATATAATGTTAGATTTCTTGTAGCAAATTTAATAAAGAATTTAGAATACATACTGCTCATGCTTCTGAGAATCAGTTGACTTAGATTAGTAATTTTTACTCCGACAAGTATCTCCCAACTAGGTGTAAAAATAGAGACATGTCTGTTTGTGTTCTTATTAATACGTAGTTCCTTCTTCATTTTTTGTGGGTATTTTTGTAAATATCTTGAGAATGAAAATAAATCATTTTTAAATTACCATAGCACACATCTAGTGTGACAGCCCGTCCCAAAATATTACAACGTATGTGTGAAAAGACAAGTTTGCCCTTAGTTCGTTTTCTTTACGTTTTGTGGTTATTTTTGGTTGGTTGCTGGCTAATGGTGGACCACACATTTCCCTCACTGTTTTCTCCCTTTCCCTGCGCCTATCCCGAGCCCCATTTCTTTCCCATTTCCCTTGAAACGTACGGACACACCCACACATCCATCGAATCTTCACAGATCGTGGAATCCAAGCACATTTTCAGACTCGTGAGGCTTGTGGGAGTCCAACCATGCCCATTTCAGGTAAGAACACCTTCATTTTCACGTCGAATACACGATGTCCGATTTGAGGTACTGTTCATGCACACGTGATTTCTCACGTTTTAGGGAATTTCAAGCTTGTAGGTAGCTTGATGATGTCCCTAGGAGGCTCGGGGTGGTTCGTTTGATGGTTTTGGACGTCGGGATCACTAGTTTCGAAGTTGGCCGGAGTTGGGTTGATTTTTAAGGTGAGATTTTGTGAAAGTTAGCCCTTGAAAGTGGTATGATTGTGTTCCTCTAGTTCTAAGCTTCATTTTGGTACCAATTTTGTGAAATTTGGATGAAAAACGAAGAAGATATCAACGTTTGAAAAAAATCCCGATGGCCCCGGAGGCTCGCCGGAAAAGATGATAGAATATTCCGTCAAGTCTGATGGAATATTCCTGACGCTGTTGACGGAAACCGTTAAGGATAACGGAATATTCCTAACGGCGTCAGTTGACGCCGTTAGCGTGCCAAGCACGTGCCTGCGCGTGGCCGGCGCATGGGGGCGCGTGCGGCGGTGAAAAATTATTTTAAAAAAATATGGGGATGTTCCTGAGGTTGAGTAGATCACATTGGTGTATTCATACACCCCATTTGAGCATTGTATGAGAAGTTATTTTTAAAGGTTGGTTATGTGTTTTAAAATTAACGTTTTTATAGTTATTTCGCATATAGGTGAGACGTATCCCGAGTACGAGCGTGGTCACTCGAGGCAGGGGGGTTACGACCCTTCCACTTACCAGTGAGTGGGCTTTTGGTTTTCCGTATATACCTATATACTTATATTTTCCCAGAAATTGATTTGAATTGTCATTTGCCATATGCCATGCATTAGATTATCGTTATTTATGCATCGTTAGTTGCATTATTAGTTGTATATATATACATATGCATATTGGGTGCTGCGGACACACAGGTAAGTGCCAAGTAAATGTTGTTCATGTTTACATTCAGTAGCGATTCGAGATGCTTAGAGAGCTCATAACCTACACCCCCGGTGTTAGTGCTCCCGCCCAGAGTAGGGCACAGTCCTTCACGTGTTGTTCACCTCCCACACCACACGCTCAGCTTGGATCCAAGTTAGGTGCACAGTCCTGTCGTACAGACCACCTTAGGTGGTTCCGACTCGTAGGTGACCCGTGATTATTCGCACAGCCTTCACGTGATCGTAGCACCAGAGCGTTTATATGTATTACACCCAGGCCTGTCGTACAGACCACTTTAGGTGGTTCCGACTCGTGGGCAGATTTAGTTATTGAGATTGAGATTTGAGCTCTAGATGCAGCCGTACAGGTCACGTTAGGTGACTCCGGCTGCCAGACTATATGTTATGGATATGATTTATACCCGAGCACTTGCATTTCATTCTGGGGTTCCGACATGGCATATTCTTAAGCATGATTAGTGTATATATATATATGTACATATGTTTATTTTCTGGGAAGTATACAGGTTTGACGGCGAGAGGTTAGAACTTATTTGTTAAATGGTTTTCGAAAAGCTTTGTTTTTGCCCACTCACGCTTTTGTTTTGCGCCCCTTCAGGTTCTAGCGGTCTAGCAGGTTTGGTGGTTTCCCAGAGGGCTTTCCCGGCATTTCTGACAGACGATCATCAGTGTAGGGCCACCTTCGGGTGTATTGTTGTCGTGTCATTTTCGTTTGGACTGCTTAGGCGTTATGCTCTGAACTTATGTCTCACTCACGCTAGCACTTATTTCTATTATTTTATTAGCTTCCGCACTGTGCACATGGTTACGTCACTTCCACGTGACGGCCAGCATGCCCTGATCTCGATCGGGGTGTATCATATAGCACATTAAGATAATCAAAATTGAAACTCACAATCTGACCAAAATTTAAAAAACGCACAATGAAGATTTCAAAGGAAGAAATTAAAAAACCCAACTGAAGCTAAATCTGGGAATTCATACAATTACATATTATGCTTACATGGAAATGTGTAAAATGAGTACAACCATGTAGGGAAAGGAAGTGAAAACCCACCAATCTCATACGACCGTGCTTCCATCACCATGCTTCTAGTATCCAACATGCATGCTAAAAATTGACGGAGATGGGGATTGAGCTCATATCATTTACAAACACAAAATAAAAAAGATCAAAGAAAAAGAACAACTTAGAGAAGTGAAGGCAAAGCAAAAAAAAATGGAGAGTATAAGATTTGGCCACATAATCAAAGGTGATGGGGAGTACATATAATAATATTGTAGCCGAACTGGAACAAATGGGAATGTACATGGGAACTAAGAAATTACTGCTTGGTAGTGGGAGAACTTCACCGTTTTTTTTTTAACTAACGATAACCTCTATCCCTTTTCTCCCACATTATTATTATTATTATTTTAATATAATTTTGTTAGATATGAATATCTCCTCCTAAAATGGAGGAGATACGTTCCTGTTCATTTATTTTTTTTTAAACTTTTTTTTCCAATAAAACAAATTTTAATTTTATGTTTAATATCTGTCTCCTAAAATGGATAGCAGTTACGTTGTTTTTGTTTAATATAATTTTGTTAGATGTTTTTAATATAATTTTGTTAGATATTAATATTTCCTTCTAAAATGGAGGAGAAGTTATTCACAACATTCCTGTTGTTTTATTTGTTTTTTCGTTTCCAATTTTTTTTTTCCAATATAACAAATTTTAATTTTTCTATTTAATATCTCTCTCTCCTAAAATGGAGAGCACTTATTCACTATGTTGCTTTTTTTCTTTTTTTACTTAATTTTTAAATATTTCTCTCCTAAAATGATGTTCAGTACAATTATCTCTGACTTTAATATCTCATCCTAAAATGGAAGAGTTATTCATCACGTCCCCTACTTTTATTTGTTTCTTTTTGTTTAATATAATTTTGTGAGATATTAATATCTCATCCTCAAATGGAGGAGTTACCCATCACGTCCCTTTACTTTTATTTGTTTTTTGTTTGTTTAATAATCTAAAATATAGCAAGAACCGTACTAATCAAAATGGAAGCATAAACATTCTATGAAATATTTGTTAAAAATCATGCATCAAGAAATTAAGGTGAATAAAAGAGAAAAATAACTAAAAAAGAAACCCGGCTAGTCAAAAAAATTTTGAGGCGCTTTCCCATAGATATCTATTTAAAAAACCACACGATAAATGCTCATAGCAGTTTCAAAAATGACGCCACATTCATCCTCTTCTCTTCCAAATGGTTTTGCCATTTTAGTTTGGATTATCTAATTTTTTTCTATTTATTTTAATTTGTTTTATTTTTAATATTTTTTTGTTGCCTTTTTATTATTTATCTCTCTCTCCTCTCCATAACTACTAACTTTTAGAGGATAATTATCATGATTTTTTTATTTTAATTACCATGTTTTGTTTCCAATACAGTTTCTGATAAGTTAAGTTCTTTTTTACATTTTTGTCCTCATTTTTTGGATTTTGATTGTAAAGGAAACACAGGGATATTCTTGACATTTTTTAATGCTTCACCATTTTGGGGCCCTCGCTTTATTTATCTATATAGATAAAAGAAAAGATGTTGAGGAAAATTCAAAGTTAGAAACAAATTTTGCTCTCACAAGCGGGAAGAGAGGTTCTCGTAAAAGAGGAAGCACAAACAGTACCAGTGTATTCGATGAATAGTTTCAAGTTCTCATTGTAATTATGTAGAGATTTTGATTCAACGCTAGCCAAATTTTGGTGGGAATAGAAAGATGAAGAAAGGAAAGTTCATTGGGTGAGTTGGAAATCTCTTGACTTACCTAAACAAAGTTCATTGGGTGAGTTGGAAATCTTTTGACTTACCTAAACAACAAGGTGGAATGGGCCCAGAATCTTCAGGAGTTTAATTTAGCTTTGCTTGCAAAGCAATGTTGGCGTATAATTCATGAACATGAATCGCTATGTGTCAAAGTACTGAAGGATAGATAGTTTCCTAATACCTCATTCTTGAAAGCTAAAAAAGGAAGCAGGGCATCGTAGGCGTGGGCAAGCATTATTGAAGGAAGAGAGGTATTGAAATGTGCTAATTGGCAGGTGAAGGATGGTAATTCAATCAGATTATGGAAAGATTGGTGGCTGCCCTCACTACCAATGGGACATCCAACCCCAATTGAAGATACTGAAATTGACATAAACCAAAGAGTGAATTCTATAATATGCCAAGACACGGGAGAGTGGCAATAGGAATCAATAAGATCACAAATTCCAGACCATGAGCAGGTGATGATAAAGGAGCTGCAAATTGGGAATACCCAAAGCGAAGATAGGCTAATATTTTTTTTTTTAAACCTTATAACAATTCCTTTGGCCTACGGATAAAAAGAAAATTAGAATGTGAAGTCGGGGTATCATGGCTACATGACAAAGAAATCAAGAATAAACCCCACCATCCTTCTTCATAATTGCTGATAAGCAATCAAGTATGGAAATTAATTTGAAAATTAGAGGCTCGCCCAAAATTTGAAACTTCACTTGGAGGGTTATGAGAGGGGCTATTGCTGCAAGAGTAAATCTTAAAAAAAAAAAAAAAAAAACCCCTTATCAAACGCTCTAATATGTCCTATTGCAATAAGCAGGAGGAGTTCGTTGAACACATGCTCCTGCTTTGTCCATAAGTGGATTAGATCTGGTTCTGGGGACAACTTAATTACAAGGTGAATAAAAATGAGATTACAACTTTTGGGGAATGGTTAAATACTTTATTATGTGCTGATATGAGAAACAAAAAGGAGAAAGCAAAAATTATGGCCCAAATTGCTTGTACTTGTTGGCAAATATGGAAAACTAGATGTAATTTAATTTTCAATCATAAGGCTATTTTGCCAATGCAGGTTATACAGGCTATATCTTGTGCTTATTGAACATATTTGAAGGCTAAGAAGAGAATCATCAAAATCAAAATATTGGGACACAAAGAAAAGGGTGGTCACCTCCTGAACATCCTTCCTTTAAAGTACATGTTGATGCAAGCCGGAACTAAACAAGCTTGTGCAGGAATTGTGGTAAATTACTGGACAAAATGGGGAGAGACAACTCTATTACTATTTAATAAGAAAGTTAAAAAATGGACCTATAGTACAAGTTGTCAATTGATGTTGAACCCATAAGGTTATATATAGACATTTGCAACATAGTGAAGTACATTCACACGATATGACACAAGGTTCCTAGTTGAAACCTAAAATTTTAATAAACTCTTGTAAACATGATTTTTCATTGTGAAACTTGTTCATTTCAGAGGAGAACTATATATTATACAAAGGCTTATGAAATACCATAAGCGTATTTCCATAAGTAAATTCCTCAAGTATACATAGAAGCAAATTGCTTTGTATAAATTCCAAAGGAGAATGTGTCATGAAGTGTAGGAAATCTCTAAAGGATTTAAATTGCTTAAATTAAGTACTGAAAGGGTAAAGAAAAAATTATGTACTCAATAGCAATGAATGATATAAATTACCTTATTGAGTACTATCAATATGATATTGTGGCAACATACTAAATATCTTGCAAAAGTTGCTATTAGGATAAGAAATTACTGCTTGGTAGTGGGAGAACTTCACCGTTTTTTTTTTAACTAACGATAACCTCTATCCCTTTTCTCCCACATTATTATTATTATTATTTTAATATAATTTTGTTAGATATGAATATCTCCTCCTAAAATGGAGGAGATACGTTCCTGTTCATTTATTTTTTTTTTAAACTTTTTTTTCCAATAAAACAAATTTTAATTTTATGTTTAATATCTGTCTCCTAAAATGGATAGCAGTTACGTTGTTTTTGTTTAATATAATTTTGTTAGATGTTTTTAATATAATTTTGTTAGATATTAATATTTCCTTCTAAAATGGAGGAGAAGTTATTCACAACATTCCTGTTGTTTTATTTGTTTTTTCGTTTCCCTTTTTTTTTCAATATAACAAATTTTAATTTTTCTGTTTAATATCTCTCTCTCCTAAAATGAAGAGCACTTATTCACTATGTTGCTTTTTTTTTTTTACTTAATTTTTTAATATTTCTCTCCTAAAATGATGTTCAGTACAATTATCTCTGACTTTAATATCTCATCCTAAAATGGAAGAGTTATTCATCACGTCCCCTACTTTTATTTGTTTCTTTTTGTTTAATATAATTTTGTGAGATATTAATATCTCATCCTCAAATGGAGGAGTTACCCATCACGTCCCTTTACTTTTATTTGTTTTTTGTTTGTTTAATAATCTAAAATATAGCAAGAACCGTACTAATCAAAATGGAAGCATAAACATTCTATGAAATATTTATTAAAAATCATGCATCAAGAAATTAAGGTGAATAAAAGAGAAGAATAACTAAAAAAGAAACCCGGCTAGTCAAAAAAATTTTGAGGCGCTTTCCCATAGATATCTATTTAAAAAACCACACGATAAATGCTCATAGCAGTTTCAAAAATGACACCACATTCATCCTCTTCACTTCCAAATGGTTTTGCCATTTTAGTTTGGATTATCTAATTTTTTTCTATTTATTTTAATTTGTTTTATTTTTAATATTTTTTTGTTGCCTTTTTATTATTTATCTCTCTCTCCTCTCCATAACTACTAACTTTTAGATGATAATTATCATGATTTTTTTATTTTAATTACCATGTTTTGTTTCCAATACAGTTTCTGATAAGTTAAGTTCTTTTTTACATTTTTGCCCTCATTTTTTGGATTTTGATTGTAAAGGAAACACAGGGATATTCTTGACATTTTTTAATGCTTCACCATTTTGGGGCCCTCGCTTTATTTATCTATATAGATAAAAGAAAAGATGTTGAGGAAAATTCAAAGTTAGAAACAAATTTTGCTCTCACAAGCGGGAAGAGAGGTTCTCGTAAAAGAGGAAGCACAAACAGTACCAGTGTATTCGATGAATAGTTTCAAGTTCTCATTGTAATTATGTAGAGATTTTGATTCAACGCTAGCCAAATTTTGGTGGGAATAGAAAGATGAAGAAAGGAAAGTTCATTGGGTGAGTTGGAAATCTCTTGACTTACCTAAACAAAGTTCATTGGGTGAGTTGGAAATCTTTTGACTTACCTAAACAACAAGGTGGAATGGGCCCAGAATCTTCCGGAGTTTAATTTAGCTTTGCTTGCAAAGCAATGTTGGCGTATAATTCATAAACATGAATCGCTATGTGTCAAAGTACTGAAGGATAGATAGTTTCCTAATACCTCATTCTTGAAAGCTAAAAAAGGAAGCAGGGCATCATAGGCGTGGGCAAGCATTACGGAAAGAAGAGAGGTATTGAAATGTGCTAATTGGCAGGTGAAGGATGGTAATTCAATCAGATTATGGAAAGATTGGTGGCTGCCTTCACTACCAATGGGACATCCAACCCCAATTGAAGATACTGAAATTGACATAAACCAAAGAGTGAATTCTATAATATGCCAAGACACGGGAGAGTGGCAATAGGAATCAATAAGATCACAAATTCCAGACCATGAGCAGGTGATGATAAAGGAGCTGCAAATTGGGAATACCCAAAGCGAAGATCGGCTAATCTTTTTTTTTTTCAAACCTTATAACAATTCCTTTGGCCTACGGATAAAAAGAAAATTAGAATGTGAAGTCGGGGTATCATGGCTACATGACAAAGAAATCAAGAATAAACCCCACCATCCTTCTTCATAATTGCTGATAAGCAATCAAGTATGGAAATTAATTTGAAAATTAGAGGCTCGCCCAAAATTTGAAACTTCACTTGGAGGGTTATGAGAGGGGCTATTGCTGCAAGAGTAAATCTTAAAAAAAAAAAAAAAAAAAACCCCTTATCAAACGCTCTAATATGTCCTATTGCAATAAGCAGGAGGAGTTCGTTGAACACATGCTCCTGCTTTGTCCATAAGTGGATTAGATCTGGTTCTGGGGACAACTTAATTACAAGGTGAATAAAAATGAGATTACAACTTTTGGGGAATGGTTAAATACTTTATTATGTGCTGATATGAGAAACAAAAAGGAGAAAGCAAAAATTATGGCCCAAATTGCTTGTACTTGTTGGCAAATATGGAAAACTAGATGTAATTTAATTTTCAATCATAAGGCTATTTTGCCAATGCAGGTTATACAGGCTATATCTTGTGCTTATTGAACATATTTGAAGGCTAAGAAGAGAATCATCAAAATCAAAATATTGGGACACAAAGAAAAGGGTGGTCACCTCCTGAACATCCTTCCTTTAAAGTACATGTTGATGCAAGCCGGAACTAAACAAGCTTGTGCAGGAATTGTGGTAAATTACTGGACAAAATGGGGAGAGACAACTCTATTACTATTTAATAAGAAAGTTAAAAAATGGACCTATAGTACAAGTTGTCAATTGATGTTGAACCCATAAGGTTATATATAGACATTTGCAACATAGTGAAGTACATTCACACGATATGACACAAGGTTCCTAGTTGAAACCTAAAATTTTAATAAACTCTTGTAAACATGATTTTTCATTGTGAAACTTGTTCATTTCAGAGGAGAACTATATATTATACAAAGGCTTATGAAATACCATAAGCGTATTTCCATAAGTAAATTCCTCAAGTATACATAGAAGCAAATTGCTTTGTATAAATTCCAAAGGAGAATGTGTCATGAAGTGTAGGAAATCTCTAAAGGATTTAAATTGCTTAAATTAAGTACTGAAAGGGTAAAGAAAAAATTATGTACTCAATAGCAATGAATGATATAAATTACCTTATTGAGTACTATCAATATGATATTGTGGCAACATACTAAATATCTTGCAAAAGTTGCTATTAGGATAAGAAATTACTGCTTGGTAGTGGGAGAACTTCACCGTTTTTTTTTTAACTAACGATAACCTCTATCCCTTTTCTCCCACATTATTATTATTATTATTTTAATATAATTTTGTTAGATATGAATATCTCCTCCTAAAATGGAGGAGATACGTTCCTGTTCATTTATTTTTTTTTTAAACTTTTTTTTCCAATAAAACAAATTTTAATTTTATGTTTAATATCTGTCTCCTAAAATGGATAGCAGTTACGTTGTTTTTGTTTAATATAATTTTGTTAGATGTTTTTAATATAATTTTGTTAGATATTAATATTTCCTTCTAAAATGGAGGAGAAGTTATTCACAACATTCCTGTTGTTTTATTTGTTTTTTCGTTTCCCTTTTTTTTTCAATATAACAAATTTTAATTTTTCTGTTTAATATCTCTCTCTCCTAAAATGAAGAGCACTTATTCACTATGTTGCTTTTTTTTTTTTACTTAATTTTTTAATATTTCTCTCCTAAAATGATGTTCAGTACAATTATCTCTGACTTTAATATCTCATCCTAAAATGGAAGAGTTATTCATCACGTCCCCTACTTTTATTTGTTTCTTTTTGTTTAATATAATTTTGTGAGATATTAATATCTCATCCTCAAATGGAGGAGTTACCCATCACGTCCCTTTACTTTTATTTGTTTTTTGTTTGTTTAATAATCTAAAATATAGCAAGAACCGTACTAATCAAAATGGAAGCATAAACATTCTATGAAATATTTATTAAAAATCATGCATCAAGAAATTAAGGTGAATAAAAGAGAAGAATAACTAAAAAAGAAACCCGGCTAGTCAAAAAAATTTTGAGGCGCTTTCCCATAGATATCTATTTAAAAAACCACACGATAAATGCTCATAGCAGTTTCAAAAATGACACCACATTCATCCTCTTCACTTCCAAATGGTTTTGCCATTTTAGTTTGGATTATCTAATTTTTTTCTATTTATTTTAATTTGTTTTATTTTTAATATTTTTTTGTTGCCTTTTTATTATTTATCTCTCTCTCCTCTCCATAACTACTAACTTTTAGATGATAATTATCATGATTTTTTTATTTTAATTACCATGTTTTGTTTCCAATACAGTTTCTGATAAGTTAAGTTCTTTTTTACATTTTTGCCCTCATTTTTTGGATTTTGATTGTAAAGGAAACACAGGGATATTCTTGACATTTTTTAATGCTTCACCATTTTGGGGCCCTCGCTTTATTTATCTATATAGATAAAAGAAAAGATGTTGAGGAAAATTCAAAGTTAGAAACAAATTTTGCTCTCACAAGCGGGAAGAGAGGTTCTCGTAAAAGAGGAAGCACAAACAGTACCAGTGTATTCGATGAATAGTTTCAAGTTCTCATTGTAATTATGTAGAGATTTTGATTCAACGCTAGCCAAATTTTGGTGGGAATAGAAAGATGAAGAAAGGAAAGTTCATTGGGTGAGTTGGAAATCTCTTGACTTACCTAAACAAAGTTCATTGGGTGAGTTGGAAATCTTTTGACTTACCTAAACAACAAGGTGGAATGGGCCCAGAATCTTCCGGAGTTTAATTTAGCTTTGCTTGCAAAGCAATGTTGGCGTATAATTCATAAACATGAATCGCTATGTGTCAAAGTACTGAAGGATAGATAGTTTCCTAATACCTCATTCTTGAAAGCTAAAAAAGGAAGCAGGGCATCATAGGCGTGGGCAAGCATTACGGAAAGAAGAGAGGTATTGAAATGTGCTAATTGGCAGGTGAAGGATGGTAATTCAATCAGATTATGGAAAGATTGGTGGCTGCCTTCACTACCAATGGGACATCCAACCCCAATTGAAGATACTGAAATTGACATAAACCAAAGAGTGAATTCTATAATATGCCAAGACACGGGAGAGTGGCAATAGGAATCAATAAGATCACAAATTCCAGACCATGAGCAGGTGATGATAAAGGAGCTGCAAATTGGGAATACCCAAAGCGAAGATCGGCTAATCTTTTTTTTTTTCAAACCTTATAACAATTCCTTTGGCCTACGGATAAAAAGAAAATTAGAATGTGAAGTCGGGGTATCATGGCTACATGACAAAGAAATCAAGAATAAACCCCACCATCCTTCTTCATAATTGCTGATAAGCAATCAAGTATGGAAATTAATTTGAAAATTAGAGGCTCGCCCAAAATTTGAAACTTCACTTGGAGGGTTATGAGAGGGGCTATTGCTGCAAGAGTAAATCTTAAAAAAAAAAAAAAAAAAAACCCCTTATCAAACGCTCTAATATGTCCTATTGCAATAAGCAGGAGGAGTTCGTTGAACACATGCTCCTGCTTTGTCCATAAGTGGATTAGATCTGGTTCTGGGGACAACTTAATTACAAGGTGAATAAAAATGAGATTACAACTTTTGGGGAATGGTTAAATACTTTATTATGTGCTGATATGAGAAACAAAAAGGAGAAAGCAAAAATTATGGCCCAAATTGCTTGTACTTGTTGGCAAATATGGAAAACTAGATGTAATTTAATTTTCAATCATAAGGCTATTTTGCCAATGCAGGTTATACAGGCTATATCTTGTGCTTATTGAACATATTTGAAGGCTAAGAAGAGAATCATCAAAATCAAAATATTGGGACACAAAGAAAAGGGTGGTCACCTCCTGAACATCCTTCCTTTAAAGTACATGTTGATGCAAGCCGGAACTAAACAAGCTTGTGCAGGAATTGTGGTAAATTACTGGACAAAATGGGGAGAGACAACTCTATTACTATTTAATAAGAAAGTTAAAAAATGGACCTATAGTACAAGTTGTCAATTGATGTTGAACCCATAAGGTTATATATAGGCATTTGCAACATAGTGAAGTACATTCACACGATATGACACAAGGTTCCTAGTTGAAACCTAAAATTTTAATAAACTCTTGTAAACATGATTTTTCATTGTGAAACTTGTTCATTTCAGAGGAGAACTATATATTATACAAAGGCTTATGAAATACCATAAGCGTATTTCCATAAGTAAATTCCTCAAGTATACATAGAAGCAAATTGCTTTGTATAAATTCCAAAGGAGAATGTGTCATGAAGTGTAGGAAATCTCTAAAGGATTTAAATTTCTTAAAGTAAGTACTGAAAGGGTAAAGAAAAAATTATGTACTCAATAGCAATGGATGATATAAATTACCTTATTGAGTACTATCAATATGATATTGTGGCAACATACTAAATATCTTGCAAAAGTTGCTATTAGGATAAGACTCCTGAAGAGTCTAGAAAAATATAAAGTATTGAAAGGAATATTGTCTTGAGCTTTAGATCAAACCATATACCAACCCGGTTCTTATCAATCAAAATGTTTGTGACATTAAAGAACCATATGGATTGAAAATTATGAGTTGAACACTCAAATGATTAACCAATATTTAGACACTATGAAAGATCATTGATTCTCGTGAAGGAAACGATGAGTTGATATTTGATCCAGAAGTACCATATCTTAGTGAAGTATGTGCCTCACTGTATCTAGTAAGGTACACTAAATCAATTGTCACATTTCCTATGAAGCACAATACCAACATATGAGTTTTAAGAATGAAGTAAAGTTTATCTATTTATATCTCCAAGAAATTATAGAAATGTGCTTGTTGTAGTCAAAGAACTCGCTAATAGCCATGATCTTATTTGGCAAACAAAATTTAAATATCTCTCTAGCCTACATTCAAATCGTTCTCAGAAAAGATTTGTATTTACAAATACAAACATATTGATCCTACAACAATCAAGAAAGCAAGCATTCATTGCTACATCTTCATATCACTTAGAAATACATTTGTTTAATAAAGACATGTGACCCATTAAAATTTGGAGCGCATGTGATCCGCCTTCAAAAGAAAACGCTCCAACTATCATGCATGGTATTAGATTATATCAACTTTTTAATCAAATAGATTAAAGAATTCGAAATTAGAGGGAGATACCCATCAGGGGATACATCCAAAACAGATCAAGATTTAGTAGATGACTTCATGCCTATGCAAGCAATGGCATCATGCATGTGTAAGCAATGATGTCATTACCTATTCATTTGCCTATATAATGAAGGCCAAGGCCACTAGCAACAAAAAAGAAATGGAAAAGAGAACATGAAAGAGGAGAGAGAAAAGAGAAAAGAAAAAAAAAGAGAAATATAACAGTAAGCTATAAGGCTAGAGATGAGAGAAAAATAGTGAATGTTATCTTTGTACTCCTATTATTTTAGATAATGTGGGAAAATACTACTACTGCCCTAAGGATGCAAGCACATTTGCTGAACCTCGTAAATATTTTGTCTTAGTTACTTTATGTTCCTCTGCACACATATTCCCAATTTCACAACAAATTCTTGATTCTTGTTAGTTTTTTTTTTTTCTTCAAGAACGGGGAATATAATCCAAAATGAAAATAGGAGGCTTATCAAATACAAAACTGCTAATATTCATATTAAAATTCCAGTTAGCCCGACTAATCCGTCACAATATTTTTCTCTTTGTAAATGTGTTTCAACTCACACCTTCTTAGTTATCTCATCATTAATTTGTAGTTATATATGCATAACTGTGTCCAGAGAATGAAAATTATCAACTTTGGTTTGCTTCAACAACATAACAATAGCCTTGGAATCCATCTCAATGCTAAGATCAGTAACACTTATCAAAAGCAAGTTGTAAACCAAAGTATAAACTCCATAGTTCAACATCACAAACCCGTCCTTGCTCCAAATGAACAACAAAGCCTCCTAACCAAAGGCATTATGATCCATCCACGTTTAGCTTACAACAACCTACATTAGGAAGATACTAAGAAAGTGCAATTTGTCTCTTCACATGTCACGCCCCAATCCCGACATACGTCCAGAATTGACACGTGACGACACCAAAAATCCGTATCTATCATATCCCACCTCCGGGATATGGCCAAGCACAACCCAATAATCGAACCACATAGTTATTTTCGTATGCTTTATGGCTGCATCTAACCTCCCCGTTAGACTGCCTACATACCCTAAACAGGGATCAAGCCATTCGTAGTTCGTCATACACAATAATGGACATATAACACAGTCCGATTAAGTCGAAAGGTATAACATTTCTCATTCAATCAATAGAACTTGACAAGCATGAAAATGCTAGACACAAGGTTACATAACAACCCATCTGAAAATCATGATTTCCCCTCCAACACTATATAGACCATTATGTCACAACATGATACCGCAATTCACAACATATATCATTTCAAGAACCAACGATGTACAATACCATTCTCTTGCCACATTTATCAACAAGTCTAGTCATAACCATAACCATGGTATCCAACATATCAATCCCACATGACGATTTCCTTTTCCACTCCAACCATCACATAATTCATCACGTTTTCCACATAAAATTGCATTTCATAGTATGTAACATAGTTAAGAATTAACAAAGTACACATTAATCTCTAGAAGTATTAATCAACTAAAATACTCATGATAACCCCACTCATATTCAACTTCATTCCATAATCACATCAATCAATAATGTCAACCATCACATCATCAACAACACATACAACAAGTCGAAGCGTAAGTCTAGAGCAACACAATTCAGTTGAAGACTACATCCTTGGAAAAAGGGAAATTTTGGACCACCCAACGGAACCAAGGCATCAAAGGGGATTCCGGACCATCACTCCACGGAATCCAAACAGAACTCAGCTCCAGTCCACCCAACCGAATTTAACGAAAGTCCAAGAAACATAACAACGGCTCGAAGGAACATGACATGATTCAAGCTACTCAATTCCCAAAAACTCAACGAAACGAAACAATATCGAGTGACAAATCCACATCACAATGGGTTATCGGCCAATTACTTGACCTCACATCTCTCAAGCAATTCAATATGCATTTCAATCACATGTCACAACTATTTCCAATACACTAGTCACATCACATTTCACTTCATCTTACTAATCACTATACTTCCAACATTATATTTCAATACATAGCTTGTAACACATCAAGGAATTACGAAGTACAATATTTACATTTAATTACGTTAATCAATCAATGAGATAACATATCATTTCACGAATTTAATTAAAGAACTCTACATAATTCCCAATTTGGGTTAAGAATAATAACATGGTAATTCTAATTTATTTTCACAATATCTATTGTGGGTAATTCCCATCTACTCGAATTTAGGATTCTAAATCGCCTTACGGAATGAACAAGAGCAAGGATTCCGGACCACTCAACGGAATCCAACAACATTGGGTTCCGGACCACTCAACAGAACCAAAATATCAAGCGGTTTCTCATAATCTACCCAAACCTGTCATATGTAAAGTCAATGCCAATATTATAGAATTGGTGCACTGGTAATTCAGGCAATCAGATAAGCGGAGAGGCTCGGGTGAGGGACAATAAAATAAGCATGTGATACGATAATAAAACCAGCCGTCAATCATAATTTATAAACCTTGAATATAAATCTTTCATAAGAAATCAATACCAAACTTTTGAAAACTCCGAGGAAGTCACCCAAACATCCAAAAGTTCATTTCAAACAACCATAACATCTCACATCCATATTCACATACACACAATCATATTCACATACACACAATGAAAGTAGAAGTAGGGCGACACAGTTCATCCAAAGCCTACACCTTTGCAACCATCTCAAACTAAACTCAATGAACTAAGGTGGATACAATCCCGGACCATCACTCAACGGGATCGCGGAGTAAGAGGGATTCCGGACCATCACTCAACGGAACCCAAACCAAGATACGATTCCGGACCATCACTCAACGGAATCGCAGAGTGGAGTAGGAAGGATTCCGGACCATCACTCAACGGAATCCAAACCATGATACGATTCCGGACCACTACTCAACGAAATCGCGGAGTAAATTGCATAACCACCAATCAATGAAACAACACATGAATCAAGTTACTCAAGTTATAAAGGCTCAACGAAACAAGAGATGAAATAATGAAACGAGCATTGACACATGTTTCAAAACAACAAACCCCATGACAATGGGTTAACGGTCCACCACTAGCCCTCACCACATCATATCAAGCCAATCATACAAAACAAACCATATTTCCAATATGCACGTCGAATCCCACTTCATATAACTATATGATTGGCTAAATATGAAAATTAACAATTTATAGGAAAAATGATTATAAAACCATTTCATATTCACATATCTTAAATTCACTCACATTTCATCATAACATACCATCTATGTAAATCAAACACCTTTCGAATATGCACGTCAATTCACATATCACGATCATCATCAGTACATAAGCCAAATCATGTTTGATAAACATAGGTCTATGGCTAAATATATATAAATATATATAATCACATTTCAATAGAATCACATTATAAGACCAAGTAAAATTCACAGATGATATCAATATAAGAAATCAAGATAATAACCATACCACATATGTTCAAGTCATTCTCTAACCAATGTAGACCCATTAGACTTCACTTAAGTCTCCCCTAGTACTAATTTTATTATTTAGAACGTTCCGAGACATGTTGACCACAATTCAACTCTCGGTCAACGATGGGGTCCACAACAATCCGCAAATCAAATTTATGATCCATAACTTCCTAAAGTCCACATTATGCTTCGAGGATAACATACTAAAGTTTCATTATGATCCAATGGTCGAATTGTCGTCAATCACACAAACAAGTGGCGGTCCAAATTGATCACCACACCCAACAATTGAATCTTTGGCAACCAAGTTAGACCTAGGTTCACATGATCACTAGAAGGTATTTGAAACCTAGACAACACTCGTGAACGATCCTACGCACCTCCACACGCGGTGGAAGTCAAGGTGGAGGGTTTACAAACCCCGAATTTCAACATTAACTAGATTGGCTCAAATTTACATGGTAGCTAGAGTTCAACAAGGGAAACACTTTTCACAACTAGGCCGACGATAAATTCTAACCGGAAACCGTCCAATTTCACCGGAGAAAACCGAATTTCTAGGTGTTCTAAACACCCAACTCCAAAATGAATACAAAAGCACCAACTAAGCATACCAACTTGAAGATTATGAAGAGTAGATGAAGTTTCATACCTCACTCGAAGGAAATCGTTGCCGGAATCGCCGGAAAAATGATAAAACCGCCGGAAAAGTCGTGGACTTTGCGACCTCGAGCTGCAAAGATGGAAAGGAAATGGGGAAATCTAAAATCACAGAGATGTAGAGCTCGGCAAGAGCTTTCCAGGGACACCAAGATCATCCAAAACGGAGTTCGGATGAAAAAGATACAAGCGGGTCAAGTTTGGTGGGTTTATGGGTCAAATTTTCCCCTAAAACGGTTTTGGGCGGTTTCCATTTCCCATTTTCTGAAATCCCCCCCCATTTATAGCATTTTGGTAATATTACCAAAATGCCACCAACTTCAAACGACTCTAACTTCTCCGTTCGGACTCGGAAATAAGATCTGTTTACGCCTACGCGCTCATGGAATCAAACTCTACCTAACCAATTCAAGAGTTGACCAAAACGGTCGAGAAAATTGGAAATGACTAAAGTACCCCTCACTTCGTTTTCTTAAATTTGGAGAAATAAAGAACTAGTTCCAATCAAACCTTCGAAATACGTCAAGAATAAAATAAAATAAAAATTTTGGGGACGGGATATCACATCACATGTTTAACGAAAGAATTTACAAAAGCCTTCATCCATTCAGCCACATCTCTTACAATGTGTTGACCCTAAAAATTACAAAGCCTACGCGGCGCGCAGGCCGAATAACTAATAAGCTAACTAAGTCCTTCGGTTGAATGCAGGGCGTGCCAACTCGTCGGCCAAGCTCGGCCGACGAGTAAAATTTGTTGATGTTGCGTTGAGAGCGTTGCTGACTTCTTTATCTTGTGACTGCGGCCGAGGAAGGAACAAATCTCGGCCTTTGGATTCTCGAGCCTGAAGACAAGGCTACTAGTTCTGCGAAGTTCAATATCAAATTCAGCTCTCAGGATGCTGAATGTAGTAACCTGATAACACCTCACTTCGCCGAGAAGGCTAATGAGATGACCTCTGCCAATAAAGATTCGAAAATCCTTCTCGACCGAGACTTGGATAGATAACCAGTCGATCTCGACGCAGTGCTGTTTATCCAAATTGAAGGTGCTTCGGGAACGGCTGATTCTACGGCAACAGTGCTGTTTATCCAAACTGAAGATGTTTGTCAGTTGCCTTCACAATGCTGTTTATCCAAACTGAAGATGTGTTGGCGGAAAAAAGAAAATAAAAAAATCTCAAGATGTTTGAAAGGTTTTACGCAGGACAATTGTATGTTGAATTGAAGGTCCACGTTGCCTTTTATTTATAGTACTGATATACTGGCTTTGGCGGCTGACACTTGTTGGATACCTGTTACAAAATCCAATCGTTTTCAAACTCATAAAGAAATTTACGTTACGCAGGCCAAAGCCCATGCTTTAGTCATACCATCTCACGCAAACTGAAGCCACGTGTTCATTTGCAGCAACCTGATATACTGTGATTTTATCTCCAAGTCTTGCAAGTGTTGTCATTTGACTAAAACTCTTAGCATCCTGCCAAGGATATTCGGTCCCACCATCATAATCTTTTATCTCTTCATGCATGGTAAACCTCCTGCTGCATCACGTCACTATTTCCATGTTCCTCTAAAGTCTGAAACCTTTCATCCAAATGGTTGGCTTTCCAAACAAGATAAAAGCCCATCTTGACTTATCCCATCGTAATTAAAAACCTAGCCTAGCTAGGCTTTCTTTTCTTATCATAATTCTATCACTCATCCATACATCCTGATCCCATTTAATGAATTTCAAACCATTTAAAATTCATTTCTGACTACTTGTCAATCAACCTAACCTACTTAGGCTTTCTATTCACCATTATCCAAAATTTGCAGATCCATACTATGCCATGTGATAAGATCCCAAGCCGAGTTGCTCTAATCCACATGGTACACTGCTAACAAATCCAAATTAAATCGGATTGTTCTACTTGCTTCTACATTGGGACTATGATTTTTATCCCATTTATTTTGTATAAGAAAATTTGAGATAACTTATTAAAAGATAATTATTATGATTAAAAACCATAACATTATCTCAAAACAAAATTATCTTAACTTTCTTATCCGACGGTCTAGAATCATGCTTACTCAACGGCCTCGATTGCACGGGCCGATGGTGTAATTTTAGGTCCAAACACAATGATCGCTTTTTTGGATCAACCGGCGTGAAAAATTTGACATAAAAAATCTGCTTCTCCATTTCCAAATATGCCAACATACAGTCCTTAAAATCAAGATTCTGGGCTTTCCTCGGTTTTCTTGAAACTCTCATAACTTTCCAAATACACATAGGTATGGGACAACCTTTGAAAATATAAAGTATTACAAGAAAGATTAGAAATTAAATTTCTTCTAACTCACTGCTCAAAGATAAAGTAATTTCCCTTTACTCATCAACCAAAGAAAAACTTTTAGCTTAGGTCGAACATTAATTTTCCATATAGAATCCACAAGAAGTATCAGACCAATCCCCTCCGTTAAGAAAAATGTTATAAGTTGACTTGACCGTGGAAACTCCATTAAAAGCACATACCCAAATAATTTTATCCACACCTGCACCAGTAGTACTAGCAGACTAACACATAATTTTTTTAACCATATCCTCTGGCAACATATATCTGAGTTATTAAAATTCCACCAACCATTATTTAAAAACTCTGAGACAACACAGTCACCATTGGAGACATTAGCCAATTAGAGGGACATTCAAAACCCATATATCCTTCCAAAACTTCACTCTCTCACCATTAGCATTCTGCAAATCAGGCATTTTTAAGAAGATTAGCTCCATACAGAATCTCTTTCCAAATAAAAGAACATTCGGTTCTTTGATGAATTTTGAGGTTTAAAATGGAAGAACCTTTCAAATACTTGACTTGATAAATTTGAGACCAAAGACCAGTCTCCTTAGGATGAATTCTCCACCCTAACTTGGCCAAAAGAGCCTACTTCATTACACTAGCTCTTAATCCCCAAACAATAATGTCACCATGAGGCATCCATTTCCTATGCAAGAAAGTCTTACCTGCCAATTCATTCCAAATTCCTGTTGAGAACCAGAAAAATGAGTTTTAATGAAAAGGGCTTGTGCTAAGTTTAATTTAACAAAAAACCACCATAAACTATTATTTAACCAAAAGAGCTTCATATTTAATCATAGACAAAACTAATTTATATGAGGCCCCACAAATGTTGAACATACATGGGCTGAGTTAAAAGCCCAATACGAAAATAAGTAAATGTCCAACTCTTGCCCCTGATGGAAAACCAATTCCGTCAGCCAATTCCGTTAGAAATTATGTGACCGGAACAGGCAGCCATTGGGCATGTAATCATACACCAACAATTTCTCCTCCCTGGCGAAGTAATAAGCCCTCAAGCTCACAATGTTGGGATGGCTGAGTCGCCCCAGCACCGCCATGTGCTGCTCGAACTGAGTCTTCCCGCCAATCTGAGCATCATTGAGCCTCTTAACCGCCACCACATTGCCATCGTAAAGAACCGCCTTGTACGCCATCCCGAACCCGCATTTCCCCAACATCTCCACGGAGGCTCTGAGCAAGTCCTTGAGCTTGAAACGCTTCACTCCTTCGAAGGACACCATCCGACCCCGCTCGAACATGGGTTGGCCGAGTAGGGGCTCGACCAGTACACGATCTTCTCATTTTCGCGCTACCACTTCAGTGAGGATTTCCCGATTTGTACGGCGTTCGCAGGCAATGAACTCGGCGACGTGCTATGATGGTTGGTTTAGCAGCAGGCATTACAGGAGATGCAATGGCTGCGTCAGATCTGGGTTGGGTCGGGTCGTTTGATGAACCCTTACAGCTCTGCACGACCCGCATAGACCCGGGTTTTGAGCGAAAGCGTTACGGGGAAAATCGAAAAAGGCTTGGGTATTTCGCCGGTCAAACGGTTCGCAGCCACAATGAGGTCCTGCATATTCGGCAGGCTCAGAGGAGACAACCAGATTTTCAGTAATGCCGCTTTGCCGAGTGTGTCTGTGATGCCATTGTGTAGTGGGTGCAATGGAATTGGGGATCACGGAGGAGACAACCAGATTTTTAGTAAGAGAAGATGGACGATTGTCTTTTTATTTTTTCTTAATTGTTTAAAAAACATTTAAAATTATACCTAGAAAAAGAATAGTGGAGCTTCCAAGATCTGCTGCCCATTATTCCTGTCTGTTTTTAGACTCACCTAGAGAAAGAGAAGGTTAGGTGCTTTGATAGGGAATGGTAAGTATGCTAGTTGTTTGTTGGTGTGCACTCTCGATAGATATTTTTTTTATGAATTAGTGCGACATGGCAAATACACACTTGTAACAGAAAATAATGCGTTTGTCACGTTTGTTTGAATAGGAAGATGGTTTGGTTTTCTCTATTTTAATCGGGAAATGACTTTTATGGTTTTATTTCTGATTTTTAGATTGAATAAAGTTATAAAGAATGAAAGTATAGAATGCAGGAGAAGAACTCTAATTTTTAGATTGAATAAGGTAAAAGAGAATGAAAATATAGAATGCGGAAGAAGAAAAAAGACGTATAGAACATGGGTACACTAACTATTTATGAAACTGAACACGAGAACACTATTTTTGAAATTGACTATTTATGAAACTAAACATGAGTACACTATTTCTGAAAAACTAAACATGGGTACATTAACTAAACACGGGTACACAATTTCTAGAATTGATTACACTATTTCTAAAACTAACTATACTATTTATAAAACTGACTATTTATGAAACTGAACACAAGTACACTATTTCTGAAACTGACTATTTATAAAACTAAACATTGGGTACACTAACTAAACACGCGTACACAAATTCTATAACTGACTACACTATTTCTGAAACTAACTACACTATTTATAAAACTGACTATTTATGAAACTGAGTACGAGTACACTATTTATGAAATTGAACACATGTACACTATTTCTGAAATTGACTATTTATGAAACTGAACCGGAATAATACAGATAATATATAGTATAATTTATATATAACAAATATAGTATTATAACGCGTTAATTGAATGAAATCAAATTGCGAATATAATTTCATGGATTTACAAATCAAATGCAACTAAGACTATTTATGAAACTAAACCAACACTATTTATGAAACTGAGCACTACTTATGAAACCGAAATAGCACTATTTATGAAACTGAACACTCTCATATGCAAGCTTTTCGGACATCTTATTGACCTCTTCCTTGAGACTCAGAAGTAATTGCCTCTGGCAGTCCATAGCTGACCTCTCCTTTAAATCTCTGCAACATTCTTTTCTTGGATAATCTTCTCCTGTTCCAAATCACTAAGGACAGCAAGATAAGCCTTCTCCACCTCAAGACCACGGGTTTTCTCTGCATTCATTTTCTCATCCCAAAACTTTTGACTTCTTCCCTATCGAGCAATTCGGACCTGATAACTTCCATCTCAGCTTTCCTTGCAGAATACCAAGACAAATCCCATAAGGAAGGAATTGGAGAAGGCAAGAAATCAGTCGCTCTCTCTCCTCAATTTAATTATGCAGCTGCTGCACATTTTCCAATCCCTTCCTTGAGCCACACAAAGTCGAAACCAAGAAACTTTTTCATGAGTAAATATGCCTCAGTTGTTGTTTGGCTTGGTTTAACGAGTAATACATTTGGTAAGTAAAGAGTAGATAATGTAATCAAGCCTAAGAAAAAGGGGGTTCAAAGGATACAAAAATATTCCCGCAACAAACTCGTTACCTCAAGCGCAAATATAATTCTATACTTCTCATTTAAAAAAAATGAAAAACTAATGCTTCGTGCGTATTCTGTACTAGTTTTGTTATAAATTTGAGACATTTGACATTTTGGGTATTTTCCTTTTCATTGCTTGTGTGTTTCTCAATAATTTCCCCCAAAATGTTCGGTAAAAAACAGCTCAAAGAAGCAACTTTCCTAAGGCGAAAAATTGGGGCATCATTTCGACTTCACGCAAAATTTCCTAGATCTGCCACCGTATACTATATTTCTGTTTAACATTCCATATGCTTGCTCCATAAATGAGTACCAAGGAAGAAATTCCTTCGAGATTTAACCACATTGTACCAATAATCATGATCCGAGTAAAAACTAGCTAACCATGAACATGTAGAAATGCGCGCGCACATATATAACACGAATAATACGAAACCTACTGCATAACCTTAAGAAAACAAAATGGAGTACCTGAAGGGGAGGTGTAGTGCTCTCAAACGGAAAAGCATCAGGCTTGTTAACAAGAACATAAGATTTAGTCCACAAACAGCTCAACCCACACGGGCACGAATACAAATTATCCAAATTATCAGTAATCCAAGTCCACCCTTTCACCCAACATGCTAACATGCTCCAGTTTTGTCTCCCCGCATTCTGATTTGCAGCGAATTTGTTGCAGAACTACAGCTGCTTGTGCTTCTCTTTGAAACGGAGCAACCCACTTCGGCATCCCACTTCCTGATTAAATGGGTAAACGGGTCGGGTGCGGAATTCGAGGAAGCTGCATAAGAAGAGGATCGAGAATGCGCCGCTCATCATGAAGGCAATGCTGAAGGAGTTGAAGGGCTTTAATTGCATACATGGGTTGGTTCCAATCGGCGGCAATTTTAGCAGTTGTTATCTTTCTCCTCTCTTAAATGATCCAGCTATGAGATTTTCAAATGCTTCCCAAATTATAGTTTCATGGCATGAATAAACTAACGGACAAATAACAAACAGAAAAAAATTGAAGTCGTCAGGGGTAAAATTGGAAACATGTTAGGTTATTTTTGCTGGGCCATGTTGATTGGACTGATTAAGTATTAGGCTTTGTCGTAATCATTAAATAAACTTATTTTATGGTTTTTGGTTAAAGTTTGAAGTTTTAAAACTTTTTTTATTAATTTTCTTGAGAAAAAACGAGGAGAGAGTTTCACTGTAGAAGATATTCTTCTTATACAAGCTTGGCTTGCAACTAGCATCGATGTTGTGCATGGAAATGACCAACGAAAAACTACATATTGGGGTCGAATGGTTAAGTATTGCATGAAGTACAAGACATTTGAAAGAGGGCGAGATGATAGATCACTAATCCAGCGGTGGGGAACTATTAACCATTATGTTAACATTGGCTTGCTGAAGAAATGAAGTCTTTCAAATGGACTAGGAATGATCTCAGTCTGACCTTGGTTTCCTTATTTGAAATGAAGTCTTTCGATTAGACTCAGCGCATGAAAAACATTTAAAACATGTTTGGTACTATACTTGAATCAAACTTTTTAAACTCAAAAATAATTTTCAAGTTTTAAACTTAAAAACTTGTTTGGTAGACCTATTTTCAAAAACAAAATTCAAGACTAACTAAAAAAATATAATCCATTATCTAAAAACACAAAAAGTGAGTTTTTAGAGTTTTTAAACTTAATTTACTCATTTCTTTTCTCTCCCTCCTCCCCTCTCACTCCAAATTTATCTCTCTTTTCTTCTTTCTCTCTCCCCCTTCTCCTTTTTTTTTTTACCTTTTTTGTTTCTCCTCAATCCGTTCTCTTCATTATTTCAGTTCTTTGTCTAACTCCTCTTTCTCTCTATCTCCTCTGATCCTCTCACTTCTTTATCTTTCCTCCAATTAACTCTTACTTTCTTTCCTCCTCTCTTCTCTTTCTCTCTCGACCCCCTCTTTTTAGATCTTTTTGTTTAGTTTAAGTTGTAAGATTTAAAATTTTTAAATCGCATACCAAATAAGTTTTTGAGTCTTAACTAAAATTGTTTTCAAGAAATGTTTTGAGAAATTATAAAAAATTTCAAATAGGATACCGAACAAGCCCTCAGATTGGGTGTTTTTTTTGTTTTTTTGTTTTTTTGTTTTGTTTAATTTAGAAAATAAAAAAAGAAGCTGAAAATAACAGTACAAAAAACATGCCATGTAGAAATCAAACTACTCAATCTTAAAGAAGAAAGTTCAAAGTTAGTTAACCAAATCTAAACATGACCATATATAATGATCTAACTAAATACAAACTTGATCATATATAATGATGACCTATGTTTGTAAAGTCAATCTACCGCCAGATTAATATGGTCAATACTGTACTAAGGAATCTTATATAAATTAATAGAGAAGAACTTGAATAGGATGAGTAAACTATCATGCTGCCTTCCATGTCAAAAAAAACAATGATATATAGATGAAAACTTATACTTGTCTCTACTTCATTAGCGTGGGAAGCCATCGTGACGGTGTAACCTGCCATGTATGCCCTCTTTATCTTGAATAATTGAGAGACTACGCCAAGCTATTTAGACTTTGTTGATTAACTGTTGGATCACTGCGTTTGAATATCTCCCTTCAAAATTAACATGATGAATCGTATGAGGTAGTCTTAAAGCAAATGTCTCAACCTTCAAAATAGAAAGGAAAACCAAGAGGAACGAACCAATTATCTAATGGTATGAACATTAGAATTTCCAATGATAAATTCAGAAGCAGCATAGCCATTAGGTCTAACATTCCTATCAAAGTTTATTTTTATATAGTTAATTTATTTGGAGAGGAGTCCACATCATATTGTTTAGAGTTTTTTTTTTTTGTTTTCCATTTTTTAAGTCCAACCATTTTCGAGTTGTTGGAAGCATTATCCACTGTAAGCCTCGAGCCAATCCCTTTGGTACAACCACTTTTAAAAAAACCATAAGCAGTTACTTGAACTACAATATTCATAGCCTTAACAACCACTACAGAAACCTCACCAAAACGCCTCTTAAAGCCCAAACTTTAATCAAATACAAAGGAGTTTCATGCATACTATCTCTTGCTAAACTTGTGGGTCCTTAGCTTTCAAACCACACGCCTTTGAAGCCAAGCCTAATATTTATGATTTAAGAGTATTTTCCATTCAAACTGTACAGAGGAGATCATAGCTAGATAGATCGTAGATGTTCCTTCATGTTGAGATACATTAGATAATACTTAATTAATTATACGAAACACGAAGACAATTTTGCTTATCATAACAACCAAATACAGTTTGCACATATTTACATACATAGGAATACTGGACTCTTTGACTTATGGCTGTACGCATTAAGTCTGCTTTGTTTTCGTGTGTACCTCAGTTAGATTTCAACCTATCCAAGTGATAAAATCTCTGCAAAACAAAGTATAATCAAACATGTAAAACACACACGTTAGCCAAAGAAGGAAAAAAAAAGCAGCAGCATTGGGTAAGCGTTGGGTTGTCAAATAGTTTACCAGAATCGAGTGGATTTGTTCCAGATAAGGCACAAGTAAGGAAACTAAGGTCTCTATTTCCAGCTTCAAGTCGTCATAGTTTTCATCTTTTGCCATGAGGCTACTAATGAATGTTTCATTGTCTGGCACTAGCATTAAAGCTACCTGCATACAGTATATTTGTTAGTACTCCAAGTAGAATTTGATGTTGCTCCATGTGATAACATAACTTATGTGCCATGGGTTTGTTAAATTTTAAGTTTCAACTATTCATGGTCCTTCTAAAAGAAACAAGCTTATACAGAAAAGAAAAAATTCTGTATATATCATGTGGCATGCATGGTCTCAGACTTGATACAAGACATCAACACGTCACGCGGTGTTAACATCCTTGTGTTGAACCTAATGAATAGCTAGATAAGTTGCTTAAGTTTGGGACAATAATAGTGGAATAAATAATGAATAGCTATATAGCTTTTGAAAAAAGAAGAGAATAATACTTTAGAAGCAGCTGATGAAATCCATCTATGCCATGGCTTCAAAGTAATGGTATAAGACTCTTCCACTGCCTGCTTCATATTTTTCCCGGGATCTCTTACTAAATTTTGCAATAAGGCCACTGTAAAATCTAGGGATCTGAATGTAGAACAAACCAATTAGTTTATAACGAAAATGAAGCATCTTATACAACAAGTAGTTGATACATCCAAGAAATATATAGTGCCAACTATGCACCTAAACAAGGGTTTAAGTACTATAAGGTTATTAGCATTAGCAATGAAAGCGAACTTTGATGGCATAAGTAAAGTCAAACTCAAAAATATAAAAGTGGGGCCGCTTGGTGAATTCTAAATAATTGATTACTTAAACAATTCGCCGCTTACTATTAAGGTCTAGTGATATTCTTCTTCACTTATAATAGATAGGTCTTAGGTTTGAATTTCGTGGATAGTGTGTTCACAACCAATTAATTCCCTCATCCCTTAATATAAATATATTGTTATATTAAAAAAAAAATAACCGTACAACTGAATGACATAAGTTTATTGAGGTTGTTTAGTTCCCGGGGTAGTTTGAGCATTGAGGCTGAGATAGTTTGTACTATTGTTAACTTTAAAGTTTGGAAGCGTTCGCGTAATTGATATAAACTTACTAAAAACAAGCAGAGAGCATGTTGAATGCGAAATATATGGATGCCACCTAAGCTATATAGACTAATCGTTATTTATTTCTAAAAGAAAAAGAACTAGCCAATATTTGTGTGTAATTATGAGCAGTTTGATAATAATTTTGTATTTAATTTTTAGTTTTAGTTTTTCTTTTTATGAAAACTAAGCTTGTTTGGTAATTGTTTTCGGTTAAAAAAAAAAACAAAAAACGAATATCCTCTTTTGTGAGTTTCTAAAAGTCGACATGATTTTCGTTTTCAGTTTTCATTTTGTTTAAAAACGAAAAGTAGTCACCAAAAAAGTTTTATTTATGTAAGAAGCTAATCGATGTTTGTGTTAAAATTAAGTTGATTTTGATTTACCTATCACTGAAAATCTAATGGCTAGTAGTAAAGTACAGATAAAATAAGGGTAAATTACATTTTGCACCCTCAAGTTTGGGTGCAATTACAACTTCTTACAACATCTTTAAAACATTTCAATTTCATACATTTACTATTATTTCATTTCAATTCCGTACAACTGTCTCAATTTCTATTAAATTTTCAGTTATCTGCTTATGTGGATCTACCTGGCCCCATATACATGTGACACGTGGATTAAAATTTAATAAAATAATTTTTAATTATAGAAAGGCTCTCTCATTCTTCTCCAACCCACCATTTCCTTACTCTTTCTCTTCTTCTCTTGCTCCAGATTTCAGGCTTTTAGGATTTTTTGGGATGTGGTTGATCTGCCTACCCTGCTGAAGTTGCTCAAACAACCTTGCTGCACCACCGCCCGCTGCCACTACTAGTGGCCAAATGGCCATAGACCCTCAAAGAAGACCAGGGGTCCAGGAGCACGAAATCATGAGCCAAGAAAAAAAGAAAATCAATAATTCAAAATAAAGGCATAGTTCTTGTTCTCTGCAAAGGGTTTAGGGTTGTGATTCTGCAGAAAAAATGAAAGGGGTTGTGATTCAAAATAAAGGGGCCCAATCCCAAATCGGAAACATCTTTGTTGTTGTTAACAGAGGAGTTCCAAGGGCTTGCTGTTCGCGATTCCACCATCAGGGGTGGGGGGAGTGGGTTGTGGTTTTGGTGGTGGAAGGGATGGGGCACAAACAAGGGGGAGCGGGTGCGGATGAATGGCGGACACTTGCTTGAGACAGCAAGTGGTGGCCAAGGATTTCCTTCTCCCCAACGGCTTAGATCTCAGCGCTGCGTCGAATTTGGAGTCTCTAAATTGGTTAGCTTAGCGATTTCAGTTTCCGGCGAAGATAATGGGGCTTTGGTCGGAGTGGTTAGGGAGAGAAGGGGGAGGAGGACGTTGTCGACTTTGCCGTGGGAAGTCAGGTCCAAGAAGGTGCTTTTCAATTCGATAGCTTGGGGTTTGAAAATCACTAAGCAGAGACTTGAGCTTTGTTCCATGAGGAACATTGGGTCATGGTGGTGGTCTGACATCGATGGGGAACGGCGATGGAGCCGTCATCTGGGTACGTTGGGTTGTCAGAAAGGAAGATGAAAAGTGGCTGCATCCACTGAGTTTGGGGCTGGAGATTTTCAGAGAGATAAGTGGGGTCATTTTGTTTAATTTAGTTTTTTTTAAATTGATTTGTAATATTCAATTGTTTTTATTTGTCAAGTCATAAAAATATATGAACTTTATATTTTCCACATCATCACTTAATAGTCAAATTAACGGTACTAACGGATGTATGAGATTGTAATTAAATGAGAAGTCAATGTATGTGAATGAAATGTTTTAAAGATATTGTATGAGGTTGTAATTGCACTCAAACATAGAGGGGTAAAATGTAATTTATCCTAAAATTAAATACAACTTATAAGTTTTGTTTATCACATAATAATCAGATAGGCAACTGCAGAGCAACACCATTCCACCAACCGTGGAATCCAAGATCGTCAGGTTGGGAAGACGGTAGGTAATACAACTTATATGAAGTAGTTCTATTTTTAAATACTTCAAGATTTTGTATCATAAAACTTCACATATACTGAATCACACGTGTATAAGTTGATCAGGACAATATTAATATTGATTATCAGTGAGTTAATTATTAGTCAACTCTCTAAAATCTGGGTAAGAACTATTAAATTTGGAATAAATAAGGGTCCATTTGGATTTATGATTTCAAATCTAGGGATTATATATATGACGTTATAAGATAATATTTTTTTTTTTTTTTAGATTATATAATCCATGGAGATTCTGACAAGAAGGAAATAAAGAACAAAAATGAATTTCAAAATGATTCCATTCGTACAGTCATTTTAAATACATTCTATATAATTTCAAATTTTGGGGTAACATGTAGCCTTATGGTTAAATTCAAACTATTTCTTTTAAATTCCTCCGTCCAAATGGAGAAGGTTCTCGGTGTAATAATATCATTCATGTCTCACATAGTCAAGGGTAAACACAGTAATTAAATATGTTTGTTTAATTACCTGGTGAAAAGCCAATTAAATAATTACCTGGTGAGCCAAACAAAGGCTCTACTACAACTGGTATCGTTTCTAGCAATGCCTTCTGTCGCCTCGTTTTTCAACATCTCAACCATATTTGAATACGTCAGAGGATCTGATTCATGTTTCGTTTCCAATCTCTACACACATAAGAATTGGTAAAATGGTTACTAAAAAAAGATAAATCAATCACTTGATTGATTAATTAGTCCAAATTGCCAATTAATTATGCAATGATATAATCGAGAGCAAATATTACATGAAAAGTCAAGGGGAGGTAGAGTGGACTTAAGAAAGAAAATTTCACATTGGAAATCCATTGCTATTGGATAATTAAGAATGCTTTATTCAGACACTTCAAGCATGTGAAGCATCTTGGTTTTCTTTGTAATTATTACTACATGAAGGTCCTAGAAGGAACAAAATCATGTTTTATTGCAATGGATATATAAGGACATTATTCTATACGTGTGTATAAATTGTGCGTAAATAGATACTGACTGAATACACTTACTAAAATACATATGCACATATATAATGCTAAGATTGGTTTTCTTTGTAATTATTACCCGAATATTTTGATGGACATCTTGGCTTAGAACAGCCATTGTTGGTCCTATTTTATCTGCAAAAGGGCAAAAACAACTGTAAGTGGTATTTGATTATGGCAGGTTGCGTGTGTGCGCACGCGTCTTTCAAAGCATCAAGGACAATCTCCATTGAAGTTATACTGAATGAGTATACATTCTCAAAGTTAAAGTAAACCCTAGAACCTAAAAGGGAGAGAACAAATATTCTTTGATCCGATGATACGAGAGAGAGAGAGAGAGAGAGACCAAGAACTTGAAGAATCAAGGTGCAGAGAGAAAGAAAAGGCCTGGTGGGAATATGGGCAGCCTCGTGAACATGATCACCACCACCATGTTCAGCCGCTGGGACCAGTATACCACCTTTAACTTTGACCATAACGGAGAGTTCTTCAATGGCACATCTAATCTCTGATCCCATATTCTGATCCATTAACTTCCTTTTCATTCTAATTAGGTTTTCTTGTTTCTAACTTCACAGTGGCTGCCGAAATCTAGGATTTATAGAGAGAGAGAGAGAGAGAGAGAGAGAGAGAGAGAGAGAGAGAGAGAGAGAGAGCGAGAGCTTCGAACTATATGTTTGCATCATTGTCCACGTACTCTTCTTGTTTAATTAGGACTTGGTGATGGGTCACGCCATATATGCCCCCCAATTATTTGTTAGTTAATTGTTACTGGATATAAACTAGTGCTGATGAACGCATGGCCAGCTTTCATTGATAGTTGTTACGATTAATTAATTAATTTATATATATATATATCCTATATTATCGGATGTATTTCTGTATTTAATTGTTCCCATTATATGGATACTCATTGATGGCGACCTTAATTTTGACCTATGACTTTGAAATAACATTTTATTCAGCGCTTAATCTTGTAGTTATCCTGTACCTTAAACCTATATATATATATATATATATATATATATAATCAAGTGATTCCTCAAATGAGCTTATGACTCTCTTATAGTGCTTATTCCAAATTATATTTTAACAGTCTAGCAATCTATTTTAAGTCCTCCCTCAACGATAACTTTTATAAAAAGAATTGCTAAAATCAGAAATCATATTGATTTAAATGGCGGTTATTTTAGTGGTTCTTAGTTGCATTATATTCGTCTATATTCTTCATTGCATTGGATATGTTAATGGTGTTGAATTTGTTTAATTTTTATGGTGATGATCATAGGGGATGCTCTGCAAGAAGGTAAATTGACCTTGTTTACTGCAAAACTAAAGAACAGATTGCATACATTTTTACAAAGGTTTTAGTAAGGGATTGATTTGAGTATATGAGGATGGCCTTGGAAGTGAAATCTACAAAACATTTAGAAGGGAGTGTTGATGTGTAAATGTATTTGGAGAATTAGTTTTAATGTTTTTATTCATTACTTATTTAGTTGTAATGAGTTATAACTCTTGACAAATGTAATCATTCTATAGGGTTGATCATTTGATTGGTCAGATGCAGGTGATGATGTAAGAGACAAAAGCTCACTCCTTCTCCAAGCTTGTAACAACGAAATATTTCCCCACGATTTGTGTGCGGTAATGCAATGAACATTCCTCTCTGATACCTCTCTTTGTACAACTTTGTTTCCCCTAAAATCCAAACAGTGAAAAATCACCATTCTCATTCTTATTTTCGGTGCAAAATTATAAGATCAAGCTCTAATTCTAACAATACATACGTAGCTATGTGTATGTGTGTGTTTTATAGCACCATATCCGACTGGTACCAGTTTAGGATTGTAGGGTTGAGGATTACACTCTCACTTTAGACTCTCAACTAGGGATTTCGACATTGTTGGGAAACTTAAATTAAGGCGGGTCTCTAAGGATCTGTTTGATACTCTACTTGAATCCAACTTTTTAAACTCAAAAACAATTTTCAAGTTTTAGGCCTTAAACACTTGTTTGGTATGACTATTTTTAAAAATTGAACTCAAGACTAACTCAAAAATATAATATACTCTTTAAAAACATAAAAAGTGAGTTTTTAGAGTTTTTAAACTTAAATTCACTCATTTCTTTTCTCTCCCTCCTCCCATCTCACTCCAAATCTATCTCTCTCTCTCTCTTTTCTTCTTTCTCTCTCCACCTTCTCTTTGTTTTTTACATTTTTCGTCTCTCCTCCAATCCGTTCTCTTCATTCTCTCGGTTCTTTCTCTCACTCCCCTTCCTTTCTATCTCCTCCAATCCTCTCTATTCTTTCTCTTTCCTACAATCATGTCTTACTTTCTTTCCTCCTCTTTCCTCTTTCTCCCTCTCCTGCAACCCTCTTATTTTAGATCTCTTTGTACAGTTTAAGTTGTAAGATTTAAAATTTTTAAATCGCAAACTAATCAAATTTTTGAGTCTTAAAGAAAATTGTTTTCAAGAAATGTTCTTAACAAATGTTTTGAGAAATGATAAAAAAAAAAAATTCAAATTGGATACCAAACGGGTCCTAATTTTTGTTTATCGCATTATGAACACCCGTGGATAAGGACAAATATATATGAACCATTCCAAACAGCCAAAAAAAATAGTTAAATTTGGAGAAATAAAATTTCTAATTATTTGAGGCAGTACTCATCAACCACAGATAATGCCTCCCCCTCCTGCTGCTGAACTAAAACTTCGCGGGTTGTTGGACTATTTGCTAGCTGGTTTTGTAAGCAGCAGGCTGCGTATATTGCTCTGCGTATCATTATCATGTCAATTCTTTCTGGAAGCTTCCCGCGTTATAGCATTATTTAAACTGCCAAGTCCTTTTGGTTTTGGGTAGCAATGGAATGGAATCAACCCTACGCTAGCATTTGACAATTAAGATAATCTAATATTAACTGTTTGGATTAAACATAGACCGTTGGGCCTGCCCAATGTCCAATACACTGAAGTTTGTCTGAAAGCATAATGGGTATTTAATTTGGGCAGCAAATGAACCATGCATGACCCAAAATTTATTAGTGCTTTATAAAGTGGCAATCCTGGGCGTCAAAACCCTCTTTCACATAGAAGAAAGAATGCTCGGTTGAGTTTCACAGAGAAAAAAGTACTCATAATTTCAAGGGGATAACTGTGGAAAGTTGAAAGGTAAAAGACAGGTTGTCCCACATCGGTGAAGGATAAAGTTTGTTATGGGCTTATATGATCTTGGGCTATTTTCCATATTCCTAATTGGCTTTATGGTGGAACCCCAATTTCATCATGGTATCAGAGGTTGTTCCTTGTGTGAAAACCCAAGGGCCACACATGTTCACGCGTCACCCAGTTGTTGTCCACATGTAGGCTTGAAAATCGACCACACATGCGGGGGCGTGTTGAAAGTTGAAATGTAAGAGACAAGTTGTCTCACATCGGTGAGGGACAAAGTTTGCCATGGGCTTTCACCCTAATTTCATTATAACTTGGGAATCCCATATATATTATGACCTGAATCAAATCGATTCTTTTTTGAATTTCTATACGTGCAATTCCCTCTACATTAGAGGATATTTTCATATTATTTTGCACATAATTTTATACAATCTCAAGAGCAGTAGATAAGCAGGCGAAAGAACTCGAAAACTACTTCGTCAGATCGTCCTGAAGAAATATAGGACTTTGTTTCCCCGGTCGATGCATTGACAAGGAGCCATATGAGTGAAAGTCTCATATACGTTTATGTAAAGTGGCATTAAGGGTGACTTATTTGTTAGCTTTTCCACTATCACCCTCAAAAAACCAAACTCTACCTTATATAAGAGAAACAACTCAAAACTAGCTTGATAATGTCCTCCTTACAACTATTCTAGCGGGAAACACCAATTTCTTTCTTCGGAGCCATTTCTTTTCCTGACACCCTACCCCAGCATGGCATAACGCTTCCCTTTCGGTTATTTGGAAGAGTCAACTAACTTCTTCCCAAACCTACTAGAGGTCGATTTCTTAAGGAGCCGAGGCGGTGAAGTTCAGCCAATCCATCCTATCTTGGATTCCTTATTTAAGCCCAAAAGGCTTAGCAGGTCAAGTGCGACTGTGTTAACTTCAGGGGGCTAGAAATAAAGAGTATAGTGGAAAGTTTCAGTTTCTGACAGCACAGTTGATGGAGCCGACTGACGGAGCTACAGGTTAAGGTTTATTGAATTCGAATGAGAGGTTCACCACCACAACATTGCATGCAAGGGGAGCTTACTCAATTCGCAAATTGGTCTGACTCGTAACTCGCTTCTAACCTCATATTCGATAGCCCAACCGTAGTGACGTTGGAATGTAAAATCAATTTCGTCACAAATGTTTTCAATCATTTTAAAAATACTTTCAAATAAGCCATTAATTACCTCTATAGCGAAAAATTACGATGTAATGTGATCCTTAATTAAGTTTATGAGAGAGATCCGCCCAAAAAAAAGCTTCCCTAAAATGTAATAGGGGTGAATGTATACTTTTGCAAACACGTTGGAAAAGTGTACGAAGAAAAGTATTGGGGCGATTCGAAACCAACATGAATTTTTCATTCATGTGGTTCCACATAACAAAACAGATTGATGGCGTTTAAGAAAATTGTGGGTGGTGTAGTAATACTGGACACAATTTGAGGACCAAAGCAACTATTAGTGTTCAACACGCTCTTTCTCTGGATGTTTCAAATCTAACGTATATGTGGCAACACAAATAATCTAACGTATATGTGGCAACACAAATAAGGTGACGTACAATACGTTGTTAAATTTCAGTGCTCTGATACCATGAAGAAAATTAAAATTCTACCATAAATCAATTAACAATACAAAAAGTAACCCAATTTACTTATAAGCTTTCACTCTTACCGCCTTGAACCAGTGTTGGAAAATCATTATTATGTGGAACCGCATGGATGACAAATCCATTTTGGTTTTGTCTAAACATAATAATATTGTATGTGCCAGTACTTGCACAAACTTGTCAAATAAACATTCCTTGGAAACTAAGATTTCTACTTTTGTTCTTATTATATTCTCTTTTTTTCTCATAAATAAAATAAAAAGAGTCTTAACGCAACACACTTGATACTGTTCACTGATAATATATTTACTCTAAAAAGTCACTCCTAATACTATTCATTTACAACACATTTTTATTCTTTTAGTTAAAACTTAAAGTATCAATCATTGACCAAGTACTGCGCAGGAGGAGACTCTTTTGTCCTACGAATTGGTCAAAAAAATAAAATAAAACCCCATACATAGCCAGCCCTTTGCATATATAGAAGTGCTTGTATACTATGCCTGGTTGTTTAAGTCAATATCAACTTGTTTTTAAAGTTATTGTCATCTATCAAGTTTGAATTCGTAACCTTTTTGTGGCTAATTAATAAAGTGGAGATCACTAATTCCTTTGGACCAAATTATCATAATTAAGATCATGATCTTCTTTTTACACAAATTGTCTCTGGGATAGTCGAAAGATAATACATGTATGAGATAATTAAAGAAAATTAGGATTTAACCTACAAGAGATATTTTTGTCGAATGTATATTACAATCCAAGAGTAAAAATGTGTCCTTGAAAATACTTACAATATATTCTACAAAATTGTAATAGATTAGACCCAAAGACATGAATCTTTGTACAATACTTGGATTGTCTGTCGACTAGTCAAATTCTTCGTCTTGAGCCTAAATATTGCAGTGAATCTTTGAGCCTAGATTAGACCCAAAGACATGAATCTTTGTAACAGTGTTGCTAGGGGGAAATATTGCAGTGAATGACTAAGGGGATTAATCTGGCCATGAATCTTTGTACAATGCTTGGATTGTCTGTTGACTAGTCAAATTCTTCGTCTTGAGCCTAAATACCTAAAACGATAAAACAATAAGATCAATTAATTTCATTGTCACTGTTTTTTCTGTTCTCTAATCCACCACATCCAATATCACATGTTAGATTCCACTAATATGTTTGAATAATTTGGCATCAAAGACCATTCTTTACAGCTTCACTGTATATATATGTATAAGGACCCGTGTCACAGAAGAACACACAACTCACAGAAGGTTCAAAAGTTATCTTGTTTTAATAAGTTAAGATGGCCTCACCAAGAGTTAAGGAAGATAATTACCGTTACAATTTGTATGGAGAAGAAGAGAAGAACACCAAATGGAGATATGGGGCTCCTCCTAATTATGGTGCTGTCAACAAAATCTTTGAACAAGGCAGAACCAAAGTATCTCTCTCTCTCTCTCTCTCTCTCTCTCTCTCTCTCTCTCTCCCCCCTCGTTTAATTTGAACTTTTCTGACATGTTTTTTTCATTATTTGATGGAAGACATGGCCTCCTGGATCACTGGAAGAGAAAGTGCAAAACCTTGTAAAGACATGGGAAATGGAGATGTTTCATAAAGTAAGGGATGAAGATTTTAAGACAATTGATCCCAAGAAGTACACATTCAGCCTAAACGGTAATCATTGTTTTTTTAAAGCTTGAAAGCTACGTCGTCCATACATTTTTTTAACGAACCAAATCGTTTATATTTTAATTATATTATTCATAGATCAATTTTGCGAAAACTTAGACACGTTCAAACCCATCTAATTGTAGTCCAGAAAACAGATGATGCTTCAAAAATACAACGTTGTCCTTACATTAAGTTTAATTGAGGGATGCTCACCTGAGAATCCAAGTCATGTTTCAATATAAAATTGTGCTTTTTATTTTACAGGAAGGAAAGCTGTAAGTTTGGAAGAGAAGAGAAAGCTTGGGGGAGGCTACAATTCTTTGCTGCAAACCTCTTTGCCGGATGACCTCCGGGGCTACAACCCGTCAGAAGAAACCATAGATACAGCTCATATGGCTTTCGTAACCGCTTTCCCACGCGGTTTTGCTCTAGAGATTCTCCATGTGTACTCCGGTCCACCGGTGATTGTATACAAGTTCAGGCACTGGGGTATCATGGAGGGCCCCTTCAAAGGTCATGCCCCTACGGGCGAACAGGTTGAACTCTTTGGCATGGCTATCTTTGAGGTAATCTTCTTGCCTCGCGCATTGTTCTTCCTCTAGCTAGTTTGTCATGGAACTGATCCCTGAGATTTTGTTGCAGTTGGACGAGGGTGGGAAAATCGTGAAGGTTGAGTTCTTTTTCGACCGTGGTGAACTTCTCGGAGGCCTTATGAAGGGTCCAAGCGTTGGCAGTTCGAGTACAGAGGCAGCCTTAGGTTGCCCATTCTTGAAGAACACAGGGTAGCTTCACAAGCTAGAGTGTCACAATCTAATAGTAGTTGCTATAAGCAAGGGACTAAGGAATAAGCCATGCCCACATTGGCATACAAAGTGTACTTTTATTTCTCAAGTATTTTCTGTTCTATGGCAGTAATTTATGCATCTCTTTCTTTTGTTTTTGATTTAAAGAATTAGCGTACAAACAGGACGCCGCTCATGCAAACATAGCATGAAAAGGGTTCTCACCGCAGCATTGACAATAAACGGTACCGAAAACAGCAATTACTCTCCCGTAAAGCTTACCGCGTACAAACATTTAAAAGCCCCAAATAACAAACAAATCTAAACCCTAAACACAAACATGGCAGCTACAAACTCAAAAGTTACCACCAATCAACCTATCAACCGAGATGAGCAGCCAACTCTTCCGACTATACCCGCCACCCGGGAACCAGCAGACTGTTAAAATTGATAATGCCCCGAAGTATGTTTCACTAGACCACTGAACAAATATTAATCTTTTCAGATACCTTAATATTGATTCAAAAAGATGTTTACACAGGAAAAAGAAAACAATATGTGCGAGATTGGAACTCCCGGTGGAATATTTAGATTAATTTAGCTCTTTAGGCCAAGGAAGGGACCCTGGATAAGGAGCTGACCCACAATATCTGAAAAGACCTTCAATTTCAGGACACCCATTTGGATAGGGAATTGACCTGTGAAATGGATCACGCCCTAGTTTTTTACGGTAAAGTGAACCTCGACATCCATACGGATCTTCTTGGAATTGAGCCCGCACAATTGCTTCTCCTTTCCGGGCTGCTACTTTTGCAGTAGAAATTGCTGGGGTACCCACGTAGAAGAACCTTGACTCGGGAAAGCCAATAGCAGCCCGGTGTAGATGCGCAAATCTCTCCTCCTTGAAATCATAACTTACGACCTGGTTTGCATACAGTCGTGTTAGGTTATAAAGTAATTGTTGGTTTGCATCCTAACAGCTTGAGCTTTCAGGAATACTGCTTTATCATATATTGTGTTTTCAAACCAATATGGATACAATTATTAACATGCTTCATGAATACTCATCATGCAGAGTGGTCCTTTGTGCGATGTTTAAAGTAACTCGTATAGAAATGATGTATTGTGTTTCAAAGCTGAGAGAGAGAGAGAGAGAGAGATGTCTTTTGCATTTTTCTAATAGATGATGCATATATTGGCTTGCACTAATGAGCAGTTAAATTTTATATTTTCACAAGCCCGTACATATGAGTACATATATGCGCTCAGCCTACATTGTCGCTCTTTGTGCTAATGGGTGCTTAACTGTTTCCCTATAATATTTTCATCCTATGTCAAGACACAAGCACACCATACTTGTATTTTAGCTTCAAAGATGGCAAATCAGATTGGGCAGAACGGGCTTACAGTTATATTTTGAGGATATGTGCCAGTAAGCTCTCTGAACCGGCACACACTGAAGAGAAGATTCTCAAAACTGTCCCTTGCATGCTCTTCTGTGAGTGTCCTCGATCTCAAATCTTCTTGGCCTAAACAAAACATCATGGCATAAGTTTTATGCGAGTTAAAGATCAGTAAACGATGGTTCAGACCAACATGGATATAAATTAATGTTGCACAATCATGCTTTATTCTCCTTTACAAAAGTAACTATGCTTTTGACAATAAAGTGAGAGGAGAAGAGGAAAGGCAAAAGGAAGAATAAAACATTGCCATAAGTAGCAGACCAGAAACAAAGTAAAAATCATATAACATGAAGAAACATTTCATTGGTAGCATAAATAAAATCAGCTCAGCATAGAACGAAACGACTTTAAGTAGTTCATGCATAAAGGATACTGAGAGACGAGAAAGAGAAATCTAACAGAGATAAAGAAACAGAATAAAAGAGGGAACGAGATTAAAGAAAAGAATATTTGCGTAAACCAGATAACTCCACAATGATATATGATTTGCCAAATAACAAGGGTATTGCCTGCTTCCTTATTTTATGCAACTAAAAACAGGAAAAGTAATTCCAGTGAACACAGAATGATGAAATGGATAAAAGACTTGCAGAGTTACCATTTTTTGTTATAGTAAATTCAAGAAACGAGGATAGTGTAAATGAACAACAGTGGACCAAAGTGAAATTGACAAACATTTAGACTAAAGGACTTGTACTTTCAATAAAGTTACCCCTTGTGCAACTGGAATATGCATGATATTCCCAGTCCTACTAAAATTTCATACCCACACTGTCAAATGATGTACTATGTAGTTATTTAAACATACCCACAATAGTTCAAACTTATGCACTGCTATTTTTAGCTTTTTCATATGACATTATGATATTCATCCAAAATCCAAAAAGAAGACGACAAATGGAATCATATACTGAGGTAAAACATGAAGTGTACACAACTTGCATATATTGTATACCACTATATCTCTTCCCAGGGTGATAAACGTCACTAGCAAAGATATGACTCAAAAGTTCAACAGATTTATCATTTCACAACTTGGTTTATCTTGTTAACAGCCTTGTCAACAAATAGAAAATCCATGTGCAGTTATTAGCTTACTCAATTATGAAAAACAATCTTCGAAGTTGACATTTAAATCTTTTGTGTGTATTTCAACAAACAAAGTTGACAAGCTTCTTTGGCACTTAAAAAATAAAAACAACAGAAAACACCACAGCAAGAATTAATAATCTGCTTTTCTTTTCTGCAAGACCCTTCTCCTAAAGGAAGACAAAAGCATTTAATTCTTTCTTTTCTACCGAAGAACCTATTTACACAAATGCTATAAATTCAAAGCAACTGCAGATCGCAAGATAAAAGATTATAAACAATCAAGTACATGGGAACTAAAAAGCATCCTATATATCGTTCTTCATACAATCACCAGTCAATCATCTTGGCTTAAAAATGAATCATATGTAAAAGAAGGCATGCCAAAACATGTCTAATGCAAGAGAAATAACAGGAACTCACCAAACCATCCTTTTGATTCAGCAACTGCCCAGTAACTCTGTGCCTCACTGCGAGGACCGGCATCTCTTCGAGTCTCTCCACCACTAAACAGCAGAAGAGCTGCATTGTCTTTGGCTGCGACTCCAATTCCCTCTTGTATATGTGCCACAAAAGTAGCAGCCTGACCTGGATTCTTCTGGTAAGACTCCAAAAACCAAGAATCCTCCTTATCAACTTTTCCACAGCTACTACTAGTATAAACTGAATGCCCGGCAACCATGACTAGATTCTGGAGATTCGCTAACGGATAACTAGACGAACTCACGTCATAATTTTGGTAGTTATTCGTCATTTGGTGCCCTCTCTCGTACAGAGACAAAAGTATGAGAATTGAGACCCCAAATGACAAGGAGATGACGAAAACTAAAAGGGGATGCAGCTTGCAGTAATACTGAATTCGGTTTCCGATAGACCTAATCATTTTGATGGGATGCGATGATAAACTCCTATGCTTTCGGGGTTTTCTAAATGTTCCAGATTCTAAATCAAACTCACCACTCGGGTAGGCTACAAAGGACTTAGGACTGCCGGGCCGAAACGGATAATTGCTCATTATAGTACAGCAAATCCAGCTTCCACGGATTAAATTGAATGGAACTATTCATACCCAGATGAAAATTTACAGCAAAAAATCAATGGTGATCAAGAAATCTATGATACAAATACAGAACAATATGAACAACGGAGATCAACCCAACTTCTGTATACAAGCTAAGATTCATAAAGTTTGCAGCTTTCAACGAGAATCAGATAGATTTGCGAATGAATTCACAACTGAATCGAAGCAAAAAGTGTCTGATCCGGAGAGAAAAAGCTCACCCGAAACTCCGTGGAATTGCTCTGTGTGTGCACTCACTCTGCTTGTAAGGGAGAAGAAGAACGTTTGAGGTTGCAGAGGTTCTTTTGTTATTCAATTACAGGGAAGATTCAGGATTTAGATGTTCCCTTGAGATTTGAATTTGGACTCCGATGGAGGAAAAACAATAATTTGGAATTCGATGTTTTTTAAGGCTTGTTTTATTAACATCTTACATTTTGTGAACTACACCTACATACTTAATATATCTCACATTTACTTTTTAAATTAAAATTTTTCTTAGCACACCGCACATATTTTTTAATACTACCCTCACATCTCACATCTTGCACACCCCACAATCATCAACTAATTAACCACACATCAAACTCTTCATCCCTTTCAAACAATAGAATAATCCACATTTTAAAGACAAAAAAGATTAATTAAAATGTTGTATAAAATCTCCATCTTGCCGTTTGATTTATAAACATCCGTCAAGTTTTCTTGAACAATCACGTTGGATTCTAAGAAGCCTGATGGACAAATGGTAAGAACTATTGTTATAAGGTCATGTCAGTTCCAACCAGCCAACAAAACATTAAATTTCTTCATCATCAAACAGCCACAAGAATATTACATTTAATTACATCTTAAAATTTTCAACATTCTCTAGTTTTCTTTTTATTTCTTGGATTCCAATTAGAACAGGGCATTGCAAAAAGTGAAATTTTTTTTCCATTATTTAAATAATTTCATGAATGTGAAAACCAACGAATGAACAAGGAGCAAAACTCGATTTTTTATTCAGTTCATCAAAAGATATATTTTCATCAACTTGTTTGTGTTTTTAGGGTTTTGTTCTATAATGGAGAGTAAGAGCAATTATGAGGGTTCAAATAGTCATTTCATATTAGAGTTACAAGTTGTTTAGTATTACATTTTTAAATGGAGTGTATTTAACAATATGTGAGGTGTTAATAAAAAAAAAACCCATTTTTATTCTATTTTTCCTAGATTTGTTACATTTTTCGTTCTGAGACATTTGTTTATACAAAAATTGTCAAAAAGTCAATGTTTTTATTTTCTTCTTTTCTTGGCAAAGGTCTAAAGTCGATGTTTTGGTAAAACATCCCTTAACTTCGCTGTGGCTCCAAGGTAAAGTTCAATCTATATTGCGACTCAAGGATTTATTTTTTATTTTTTATTTTTTGAGGTTTATTTTATTTTAAGGTTTATTCGTACCCAAAGTTATTTAGATTGAAAACCATTTGGCCATATGAGAGAGTGCAAAAGGAACATTGTTTGTTGAAAATAACAATGATCTTTAAAAGAGACTATAAAAGTAAGTAAAGATACGATAAAGCAAAGGTTATGTAACCAAAGTAAATTACATCACCAAATTTCCGATTTCACTGACTTTCGGGAAAAATATAACAATTTCGAGGTTAACATTGTAATTGTAGTACCAGATTACACAAAACTATACAACTTTGCAAAATCAGACTTCTTATGATTAAGATTTTAAGACGTACACAAGACTCGTTAATACTATTTAAAAACATTGACCAGAAAGAAAACAGGAAATATCCATGAGTTTTACGCACAAGATTTAGACATAGCTGTCGATCAAAGATTTCCTCATTTCATCCACAATAGCACTAGGTTGAGCTTCCCTCAACTTGAAAACGCTTTCAATAACTGAGAGTTCTGTGGCAGTAGTGTCTAACCCGCAGAATGCTGTCCAGTCGTTCACTGTCATGCCCGCAGCTATCACTTCACTACCACGGTTTACTGTTCCAGCAACAAGAGGGACCTGAAGTAGCGTCGACAGTTCATCCAAGTCTTCAACAGATGTATGGGGATGAACCTACACATTTTTTAATTAGAGTGGGACCAAAGGGACAAGAAATATGAAATAATGAAAGTACAAATCTTCCACAAATATGTCTCAGAAACACCAGCCCAAGAAGACATATTCTTACCAAGCCACCTCTGTTGGTGAAGGAACAGTAGCTGCCTACAAGAATATTACCAGCAATAGTCTGCCTAAAAACTTCCACTCCAAGAACATCTGCAATCATCTCCTCAGTTTCCTATGCAAAATAGCAAATACAACGAAATGAACAAAATGAATGGATTCAAAGTTTAATGTCATTGGCTAAATGGAAAAGAGTAGTCTAAGTTCATATAAGAGCTAAAGTTTGCTTGCAAGAAGCACAAGAAACGCGGCTTGCGATATATGCGTACGGACTCGGTCAAAACATACAACCACATTAAAACCCGAGAACTTGACCTCAAAACATTTTCAAAGAATTGCTAAACAGTCAATATGCAAAAAGCTTCTGAAGCCTCAGGATTTGGTATGTTAAGATGTCTTTGGTGGAGGAACCAAAGTCTTTTCAACCATTTGATTCCTCTTTAATTTCTGAACAAAGTTACATATATATCATTCTGAAGTAAAATCAAACTGTTTGGTGAAATGTCATGCTATGCATAATAAGTGACACTATCCAACCATTCAATTCCTCATTAATTTCTGAACAAAGTTACGTATATATCATTCCAAAGTAAATTAAAACTGTTTGGCAAATAATAATGTGACTATCCACGGTTGCATATGGTCGATATTGAGTTATATTTTTCCTTTAAAATGGTTTGAACATGCTCTGCAGTAACCCCTGTGAATACTCTTACACGCTAAACAGGGATCATCTTTTGATAGATGTACGATGCCTTCATAGTTTCCTATGATTGCAAAGAGGTTGGAATCTATTTGTGAAGAGGAGCTTTATGGGTTACTCGCATTGAATTCACATATTCAAGGGAAAGCAAAGAATGCACATGATAAAATCAACATAAAAATTTCGAATAAAGTATTAAAAGAATACCCTGTCAAGATCAGTGTGTGTAAGAGCAACATGATCATTGCATGCGATACAGTTACCAAGAGCCGATAGCCTCTCTTCGATACGCTGAACAACAACGTTATCAGGTAAGCTGTTCCTCAAGTGCTGGAGTTCTTCAATTTCAATAAAAACAGAAGCCCAATAAGTCGGAAAACCGAAACACGACAACATCAAACATAAAATACCCAAAAACAAAAAGAAAACGAAAAAACAAAAAGTACCTTGGTCGGTGGTAGTGTGAGGCAAAAGAAGCCCGTTTTTGTTTCCTGAAATCCAAATTTTAATAAATTTTCAAAATTCATATAAACAATCTAGAATTTTTTTAATTCTTAATTAATACCAAAAAGAAAGACAAATAAAAGATTTACAATAGAAAAGAATACCAGCACAGAGGCGGCCTATGATGCGAGTGCCGCCGATGGAGGTTTTCACGACGGGGATGACATCAGCCAACTCCGCCTCAAAGGTGCTGTAGAAGTTCTCAGAGCCTCCGATGGAGACCAAACAGTACGCATTCGTCAGCTTCGAAAACACCCCAACCTCGCACGAGTTCTCGAATTGCAATCCTGCAAATTCCCAATTAATTTTTCAATTTAATTTTATTGGAAACAAATACGAGAACAATAATCGGAGAACGAAGAAGAAGAAAACAAGACTTACTGGTTGCCATGGATTGAGGGCAACGCCTGACTGCAAGGTACGAGTGTAGGAAAAACTAGGGTTTTGGAGGTTGAGGAAGAGAGAGGGCAATTAGGGTTTTTGATTGCAGACAGGTCAACAACAATTTTTTCCTCCCGTTCTTTTTATATATTTCAGATGTCCAAACTAAATGCCAACAAAAAATTTTGCCAAAATAAACAATTAAAATTAAAATTTTGATCAAAAAAATGTTTCAAAATGATAAAAAGTGTAAATTTGTAAATTTGTACTTATCGCTCTCTATTTACTTACTCTCTGATTTGCTCTTATAAACTAATACATCTCTTTTTTTAATTTTTAAAGTAAAAAAAATATTAAATAACATGTCTAGTATTTTTTAAATAAAATATGCGTTAAAACATTATTGGACAAAATAAAAAAATGAGAACTCACGGGTGATTATCCAGGAAGTATTCTTATTAAAATAAAAAGAGTTTAATTTCGTCAACGGTACCATCTCCAACATTTGGGTTAAAACCTAAAAAGTTTTAACCTAGAATGTCACATCCCTTCCCGTGCTTCACCACATCCCGGGCTCAACTCTGCCGTAGCACGATATTATTTGTTTTGGGCCTCGACCACGCCTACGGCACGATATTATCCGTTTTGGGCCTCGACCACGCCTTCACGGTTTTATTTATAGGAACTCACACGAGAACTTCCCACTAGGTCACCCATCTTGGGAATGCTCTCGCCCGAACTTACTTAACTTCGAGTTCCAATGGAATTCGAAGCCAGTGAGTTCCTAAAAGGCCTCATGCTATATGGAGGTGGGCATGTACAGATAAGGCACATCACCCCCTTTCCGTTGGTCGATGTGTGGGAAGTTACATAGAAAATGTAGGATTTTAATCCATAAATAACTTTTCTGGTCCAAATCTTCATGGTTAAAATTTTAGTCTGAGATTATTAAAGAATAATTTTATGATGGTTTTATATATATAGTAACTTTAAAAAAAATTATGTAAACTATCGTAATTTAATTTTATGAACATTTCAACCTAAAAATATTTAGATTCCAATTAATATTGAAAAATCATTAAACCGACATCATGAAACTCGTGGAATACTATAAAAGAATATGAAACACATAAATGATTTTTTTTAATTATTTTAGCCACTGGATTTTAATTTGGATCGTTACATTTTTTTTTTTAACTGTTAGATTTGATCATATAAGATCTTAACCGTTATATTTAATGAATTTATAAATATAAAATTAAAAAAAAACACATATATGATGGTGAGCCCATTAATCCATAGGGAAATTTGGCCTAAATGTACTCCAAAAATAAATTTTGAGTTAAAACTCATATTTTGGCTAAGGGTTAGAGCAGGTTGGGATGGGTTTACGTGAGAACCCTCTTTTTTTTTATTTTTTTTTTAACAAATAATAGTATCTATACTAAGAAAGTAGGAAAATGAGATAAGTCTTACATTAAGCCAGCTATAATAATGTATTTGTTCACTATTATTATTGTTTATTGTTATTGTTCTTATTATTATTATATAATGTGTATATATTTGTATATGTTATTAATCCACATTTTCACATGTTGGTCAAAACGTGATGACCAAAAGAAAGAATGGTGTTTTTGTAATATCCGCAGAGATGTATGACTTATCTGACTACGTGGAGAACACTCCCATTTCCCTGGAGTAAGGACCAAGTTAAATAGATGTTTGCCTTGTCATCATCTTCATTCAATGTAAAATAACAATTGTTGTATTTTATTAATAAACTTACTTGGTCCCGAAGTCTAGTTGCTGCACGATGTCTTTAGATTAGGTGTGGTATCTACACACACATTTTTTATTTCTCGTACATTTTTTTAATTTTTGATCGTCAAATCTGATGAATTGAAGAAGATTAAAGGACGAAAATTAACAAGAATGTATGAGAAGTAAAAATGAGTGTATGGATAACACAATCCGGGAGTTAAATTCAGTGTTAATTGTGTTAACTGTTCCGACAACCACAGGGACCTCAACAAGTGCTAAAATTTCATTCAAGTCTTTGATCGATGCGTTTGATGAACCTGCATTTAGTATTTTTTAGGGTTAGGGTTAAGAATGGAACCAAAGAAAAATAAAAGGAGAAAGAAGTGGACAGTAAAAATCCAATGGAAGAAAGATTTTAAAAGCACAGTACACAGTGACCGTAGTATCTCATTTCAATAATTAAATGCAAATAAAGGAGAGACATATTCTTACCAAGCTACCTTTGTTGGATATGGTCCAATGGCCACCCACAGGTATACTACTAGCACTCGTCAGCCTAACAACTTTAACGTCAAGAACATGTGCAATTATCTCCTCAGTTTCTTGAGGCAAAAAAAATAAATGAGTAAGTGCAGGAGCAATCTTGAAATTTATTTGCTTATGTATTAAGATAGTAGATTGCTCTACAAGATTGCTTAAAAAAAAAGGACAATCTCAAGCCAACAAGACTCCTTATTTGTAAGGATCGGGAGAAGAACGTCTATCTTACATAGCCTTAGGTTGTTTCCACAAATCATCATATGAGATTGGGATTGAGGAAATATCATCATCAACTAAAAACCTAAACAGAATTTGTGGAGCAGATGAAGAATTTGACACAGCTTTACTTAGATCAGACTGGGATTGAGCTAAAAATCTGTTAGGGCTTTCTCGATTGTATGTAAGTGGTTGCAAAAATCTCACGAGTCTACCCAGTACGATTTGTACTTTGAAGTCTCTTAGACGGCTAAATGTGCATGGATATACGCTCAAACTTCAACAAATTAACTCCCAGGGCACATGGACCACCTTGAGTGCACTTTGTTTGGGAACTGCTTTAACAGAGCCGTTTGTTAGCATGAAACATCTCCAACGTTTAAAGTTTAATGGATTGGATTTGGATTGGAGCCTTCTCCGTGCTCTTGGATTTTTAGAGTCGTCCTTATTCTTGTTGGGGCCTGGTTCGATTTTTAGAGTCGTCCTTATTCTTGTTGGGGCCTGGTGTTGTCTTCTCTAAATCGTTTATGTTCTTTAAGAATGTTAAACCTAAGCTATTGTAAATTATGTGAGGGAGATATCCCCATTGATATTGGCTGCTTATCCGTTCATTAGCCTTCCTGGAAGCATTAGATGCCTTTCAAAGCTTAAGTATCTTGATTTGGAGGGGTGCAAAAGCCTTCAGGAGTTGCCACATTTTCCAACAAATAGAAAATTACACGTAAATGTAGACAATTGTATTTCCTTAAAAAGATTGTCCAATGCATCCAGTTGAGCAGCAAATTTGCCAATTTGTATGAGTTTACTTTTGGTTCTATAAATTGCATTTTATTGCTTCAAGATGAAGGCTGCTGGACTAAGACAATACTTTTAGTTCCACTGTGGTACTCCCTCCCTTCCCTCTCGATACACTTATGGATTGGTGGATTTCTCATGGTGCTGGTGCGCATGCATCCATTTTTAGGGTAAGAGACTACGATCTAACTACTCGATATGATGATCTATTAGATTGTGTCCTCAGGCATCGTGACGGACAAGGGATTTCTTTCAAAACCTCATTCACCCCTCCCTGTAGTTCAAGATCAACATAATTGATTGGGTGGCTAGAAGCTGACTAATTAGCTTGAAAGAAGAACACAACAAGATTGACCAGGAAGTGCTAGACCTCTCTTGGTTGACCGAAGGCCCTACTTTTCCCAAGCTCATGGATTTTTTTTCATGGAAGGTAATTAGCGAACCAACTACACAGAACAATCCATCATATGATGCATACTTTCGAGAGTAGTCTTATTGAACTTTAGACGTATCACTTCATTTTTAAGATGACTAGTGAATTTGAGGTTTACAAGATGCATTGTAGTGGGAGCTTTATTAGGGTACACAATTTGGGCAACCAAATATTCTTTACAAGAAGTGGTTCTTTCTTGTATGTTCCTCCATTGCTATCTAATGAGAGCGGCATCTTCTACTTAGATGGTGAATATGTGGAAAAGATCCTTTCCGATCCAATCATTGACAATCTAACAGTGGAAACTATGTTGGCTCGTTCCTGTTTAAAATATAACTAGAGAAACGGTGGAGGGAAGTGGATTTCGCGCATTTCTCCAACCGAAAGAGGGTCAGAGAGCTCATTTCAGCCCTCCAAAAAATTAATATTTTAATGAACATTGTAAGCCCATATTTCTTACCATCTCCAACTGAGGGTCATATGGTTCGTTTTAGCCCTGTCACAAAAAACAGTCTCCAACCGAGGGCCAAAGGGTCAAACATAATTTATTATTTAAATTTAAAAACTACAACAACTTAAATTTATAGGAAAAACAAGCATGGAGCAGGCGTTTAAGTTTTATGTTGTTAAATGCTTTTAAAAATGTTGTTTAAGTTTCATGTTGTTAAATGGATTTTTTATGTTGTATAATTTTTATGTTGTTTAATGTTATTTAATGTTGTTTCATATTGTTTAATGTTGTTTCATGTTACTTAATTTAATTTAATGTTGTTTAATGGCTTAGGAAGTTATAGGGAAAAAAATAGAATTTAAAAAAAAAATTAAAAATTTTGTAAAAAAAAAATTCAAAAATAACGGCTAGCTGTTGCAATTTGAATTGTCGTCAGGCTCGGGGCTGGCTAGCTGGCACATTTGGGTCGCATGGGTGGCCCTTTAGCCCTTTTTTGTCCAGTGGCACATTTTCGAGCTATTTTCGGCTCTTTAGCCCTCTGGATCATTTGATTGGAGATGGTCTTACTAGACAGAGAATCTGACCATATGTGTGGCACAGTAGTAATTGAAAGGTTCCAAGGAGATTGAAAGACTAGGAACAAGTCAAAGAAAGTGGTTGATAACAAACAATATATTCTCTCTTTCTGAGAGTTTTTCTCACCTCTTTGTGTGAGTTTTTTAATTGTTGTTTTTTCTCCCTAGCCGTCAGCCCAAGCTCCAACGAGGGTCAATGGCCGTCCTGTGTTGTTTTTCCTTGTTCTTCTTCCTTCTTCCACCCTTTTTCCTTTTCTTTCTACCCTCATCTTAGTTTTCCTTCCACTTCCATGTCTCTCATTTATCCCTCTTACTCTGTTTTCCCAATTCCTTCCAGTCCTAATTCGGGTGGGCTCCATCCTTCCTTGTTGCTTCCTCTTTCTGATATGCAACCTCTTTTCTTAACAGCACTCGGCTGTGTTTTCTTTGGAAGGTGCGTAGAGTTTTTACTCGGGTGTACACACTACCACCTTCTGTTTGTTTGCCTTTATTGGCATTGTCGTCGGTGGCTTCTGTGATATCCCGTCCCCAAAATTATTATTTTATTTTATTCTTGACGTATTTCGAAGATTTGATTGGAACTAGTTCTTTATTTCTCCAAATTTCAGAAAAACGAAGTGAGGGGTAATTTTGTCATGTCTAATTTTCTCTACCTTTTCGGTCAACTCTTGAATTGGTTAGGTAGAGTTCGATTTCATGAGCACGTAGGCATAAACAAATCTTATTTTCGAGTCCGAACGGAGAAGTTGGAGTCGTTTGAAGTTGATGGCATTTTGGTAATATTACCAAAATGCTATAAATGGGAGGGTTTTTCAGAAAATGGAAAATGGGTGCTGCTTAACCCGTTTTAGGGAGTATTTGACCCATAAAACCACCAAACTTAACTCGCTTGTATCTTTTTCATCCGAGCTCCGTTTTGGATGATCTTGGTGTCCATGGAAAGCTCTTGACGAGCCCTACATCTCTGTGATTTTAGATTTCCCCATTTCTTTTCCATCTTTGCAGCTTGAGGTCGCAAAGTCCACGACTTTTCCGGCTGTTTTATCATTTTTCCGGCGATTCCGGCAACGATTTCCTTCGAGTGAGGTATGAAACTTCATCTACTCTTCATAATCTTCAAGTTGGTATGCTTAGTTTGTGCTTTCGTATTCATTTTAGAGTTGGGTGTTTAGAACCCTAGAAATTCGGTTTTCTCCGGTGAAATTGGACGGTTTCCGGTTAGAATTTATCGTCGACCTAGTTGTGAAAAGTGTTTCTCTTGTTGAACTCTAGCTACCACATAAATTTGAGCTCATCTAGTTAATGTTGAAATTCGGGGTTTCTAAACCCTCCATCTTGACTTCCACCGCGTGTGGCAGTGTGTGGGATCGTTCACGAGTGTTATCTAGGTTTTAAATACCTTCTAGTGACCATGTGAACCTATGTCTAGCTTGGTTTCCAAAGATTCAATTGTTTGGTGTGGTGATCAATTTGGACCACCACTTGTTTGTGTGATTGACGACAATTCGACCATTGGATCATAATGAAACTTTAGTATGTTATCCTCGAAGCATAATGTGGACTTTGGGAAGTTATGGATCATAAATCTGATTTGCGGATTGTTGTGGACCCCATCGTTGACCGAGAGTTGATTTATGGTCAACATGTCTCGGAATGTTCTAAATAATAAAATTAGTACCATGGGAGTCTTAAGTGAAGTCTAGTGGGCCTACATTGGTTAGAGAGTGACTTGAACATGTGTGGTATGGTTATTACCTTGATTTCTTATATTGGCATCATCTGTGAATTTGACTTGGTCTTATAATGTGATTCTATTGAAATGTGATTATATATATACATTTAGCCATAGACCGAAGTTTATTAAACATGATTTGACTTGTGTACTAATGATGATCGTGATATGTGATTGACATGCGTATTCGAAAGGTGGTTGATTTACATAGATGGTATGATATGATGAAATGTGAGCAACTTAATATATGTGAATATGAAATGGTTTTATAATCATTTTTCCTATAAATTGTTAATTTTCATATTTAGCCAATGATATAGTTATATGAAGTGGGATTTGACGTGCATATTGGAAATATGGTTTGTTTTGTATGATTGGCTTGATTTGATGAGATGAGGGCTAGTGGTGGACCTGTTAACCCATTGTCATGGGTTTGTTGTTTTGAAACATGTGTCAATGCTCGTTTCATTATTTCATATCTTGTTTCGTTGAGCCTTTATAACTGGAGTAACTTGATTCATGTGTTGTTTCATTGGTTGGTGGTTATGCAATGTACTCCGCGATTCCGTTGAGTGATGGTCTGGAATCCTTCCTACTCCACTCTGCGATTCCGTTAAGTGATGGTCAGGAATCGTATCTTGGTTTGGGTTCCGTTGAGTGATGGTCCGGAATCCCTCTTACTTCGCGATCCCATTAAGTGATGGTCCGGGATTGTATCCACCTTAGTTCATTGAGTTTAGTTTGAGATGGTTGCAAAGGTGTAGGCTTTGGATGAACAGTGTCGCCCTAATTCTACTTTCATTGTGTGTATGTGAATATGGGTGTAAGATGTTATGGTTGTTTGAGATGAACTTTTGGATGTCTGGGTGACTCCCTCGGAGTTTTCAAAAGTTTGGTATTGATTTCTTATGAAAGATTTATATTCAATGTTTATAAATTATGATTGATGGCTGGTTTTATTATTGTATCACATGCTTATTTTATTGTCCCTCACCCGAGCCTCTTAGCTTATCTGAGTGCCTGATTTGCCAGTGCACCAATTCCATAATATTGGCATTGACTTTACATATGGCAGGTCTGAGTAGATTATGAGAAACCGCTTGGTATTTTGGTTCCGTTGAGTGGTCTAGAACCCAATGTTGTTGGATTCTGTTGAGTGGTCCAGAATCCTTGCTCTTGTTCATTCCATAAGGTGATCTTAGAATCCTAAATTCGAGTAGATGGGAATTACTCACAATAGATATTGTGAAAATAAATTAGAATCGCCATGTTATTATTCATAACCCAAGTTGGGAATTATGTAGAATTCATTAATTAAATTCGTGAAATGATATGTTATCTCATTGATTGATTAACATAATTAAATATTAACATTGTGCTTTGTGATTCCTTGATATGTTACAAGCTATGTATTGAGATATAATGTTGGAAGTATAGTGAATTGGTAAGATGAAGTGAAATGGGATTTGACTTGTGTATTGGAAATAGTTGTGACATGTGAATGAAATGCGTATTGAATTGCTTGGGAGATGTGAGGTCGAGTAATTGGCCAATAACCCATTGTGATGTGGATTTGTTGCTCGATATTGTTTCGCTTCGTTGAGTTTTTGGGAATTGAGTAACTTGAATCATGTCTTGTTCCTTCGAGCCGTTGTTATGTTTCTTGGACTTCCGTTCAATTCGGTTGGGTGGTCTGGAACTGAGTTCTGTTTGGATTCCGTTGAGTGATGGTCCAGAATCCCCTTTGATGCCTTGGTTCCGTTGGGTGGTCCAAAATTTCCCTTTTTCCAAAGATGTAGTCTTCAACTGAATTGTGTTGCTCTAGCCTTGCGTTTCGACTTGTTGTATGTGTTATTGATGATGTAATGGTTGACATTATTGATTGATGTGATTATGGAATGACGTTGGATATGAGTGGGGTTATCATGAGTATTTTAGTTGAGTGATATTTCTAGAGAATAATGTGTACTTTGTTAATTATTAACTATGTTACACACTATGAAATGCGATTTTATGTGGAAAACGTGATGAATTATGTGATGGTTGAAGTGGAAAAGTAAATTGTCATGTGGGATTGTTATGTTGGATACCATGGTTATTATTATGACTAGACTTGTTGATAAATGTGGGTAGAGAATGGTATAGTACATCGTTGGTTCTTTGAAATGATATATGTTGTGAATTGCGGTATCATGTTGTGACATAATTGCCTATATATTGATGGAGGGGAAATCATGATTTTCAGATGGGTTGTTATGTAACCCTAAGTCTAGTATTTTCATGCTTGTCAAGTTCTATTGATTGATTGAGAAATGTTATACCTTTCGACTTAATCGGATTGTGTTATATGTCAATTATTGTGCTTGACGAACTACGAATGGCTTGATCCCTGTCTAGGGTACGTAGGCAGTCTAACAGGGAGGTTAGATGCAGCCATAAAGCATACGAAAATAACTATGTGATTCGATATTTGAGTTGTGCTTGCCCATATCCCGGAGGTGGGATATGATAGATACGGATTTTTGGTGACGCCACGTGTCAATTCTGGACGTATGTCGAGATTGGGGCGTGACAGCTTTTCCACCGACTTCTTTCGTCTACTGGTTGCGATCGGCATGAGGGTTGTTGTAGGTTATAGAAGTCACCAAATTCTTTGTTTCTGGGCGGTGGCTGCTTGATGGTGGTTCAGGGCGTGGGTTTGTGCTGGCATAGATGTTTTGCAGTGTTAGAACATTGGTTGGTCGGAGTGCTGGACGGATTGTGATGGTGACTCTTGACATTTCTGGCAACGGAGGGGACTGCAAGGTTCTAGGGAGTTCTGTAGTTTTGTCTATGTTTGTCTTGGGCCCAAAACTTGTTTTGAGCTCTTTTGTGTGTACTATTTAGGTCCATTGTTTTGTTTTGTGCTTATGTAGTTTGTGGACCTCTTTGTATCTTTGTTTGGCCTTGGCCCTATAATACAATGTACAGTTTCCCCAAAAAAAAAAGATCATGAATATTGAACATTGCCAAAGGCTTGATGATTTTTCATTGTACCATGATACTCGAATGTAATGAAATAGGAACTAGGAAGTTAACATAACTTTCATATTTCTCTTTTCATGTTGTATGACGAGTAAGGTTTATATCCTCGCTCATTTTACCTTCACCCTCTCCCTCCTCTTTAGATGTAATTTCTTTCTTCTGATCAATAAAATGGCTCTCGTATTGAGGCAACCAATTTCATATGTAAAACCATATAATATCCACTGCATGAAAAACAAATTGACATCCAAATACTTGTGATAGCCGCACATAGACTGATCAAATATAAAAAAACCAAATTCATCGTACCCCTAAGCAATGAAACTTTGAAAAGTCAAACTCTTGTACAAGCATGAACGTCTCTAAATGAGAGCAGGATTTTCTCTCCTCTTTTTTTTTACATCATCTTCGCTTCCCTTTCCTTTCCTCTCCTCTTATTTGAACGATTACGGTTAAGTCACGTCAATATCTTATATTATTATTTTTTTATAGAAAGAGAAATACAAAATAGAAAATGTGAGAGAAGGGGATAGAAAGAGGAGGGGAGAAAATCCTAGTCTCTCCAAATAAAGGAGAGCAATGTACTATCAAATGTATTTTTTTTTTTATATAGGAGGATCTTCTCCGTATCCTCTTTATAAGGATCAGGGGATTCTCAAATTGTGTCCGTTCATCGTATATCATGCGGTCAGTTTTCGTCAGGTACTATTTATGTTTAATTTAAAATAAAAGTATATCTTATATTATTATTTTTTTATAGAAAGAGAAATACAAAATAGAAAATGTGAGAGAAGGGGATAGAAAGAGGAGGGGAGAAAATCCTAGTCTCTCCAAATAAGGGAGAGCAATGTACTATCAAATTTATTTATTTTTATATAGGAGGATCTTCTCTGTATCTTCCTTATAGGGATCAGGGGATTCTCAAATTGTGTCCGTTCATCGTATATCATGCGGTCAGTTTTCGTCAGGTATTATTTATGTTTAATTTTAAATAAAAGTATTTAAAATGATTTCTGACCACACGATATACTATGATCGAATCCGATTTTCAGATCCCCAGGATCCTCACAAAGAGTATCCAAAAAGAATCCTCATTTGGTCATAGGGTTAGTGAGTTAGATATTTAATTACTAAAAAAGGTAGAAAAATTAGTGAAAATCAATCCCGTCTCTGCATGTATAAAAAAAAAGGGAAAACTTGATATATGTCCAATTTTTTTAGCCAATAGTAGGAATAATCCAATTTATTAAAATAAGTCCAATTCCTTAAATTTAATTATTTTATTATCAATAATTATCTATTCAATGATAAGATTTATTATAAAAATCAAATTTCTTCCCAATTATCTCTTTGATTATTTATTTTTATTTTTTGTTCTTCCTTCTGCTTTAAACCCCATTTATAGATTTTATTTTTAATTTTTATAATCAATCTATATCACAGGTTAATTTATTTTTATGTATCTATACGAAAGATTCTTTTTTTATAATCAACGTGTCACAAATTCATGTGTCTTGCTTATAGGTATATTATGTTTTTTCCTACCTTTTAGTTAGGTTTCATATCTTACTTACCGGTATAATATATATTCGTATATTTGTTACTTGAGTTAAGGTACAATGTTTTGTTCATAATTTATGTTAGTATATTAGTTTTTTTTTTTTTTTTTTGTAAGATATTAATTAGATTTTTTGGAGTTGAAAAATGCATAATATTAGAAGATTTTAATTGATTTTTAATATTTAAAAAAAATATAAAATGAGTATAAAAGAAATAAAAACATGTAATTAGATAATTGGACTCACTTTTAAAAATCATCTATGTTTTTGGACCTAGATCTAAAAGCCCCTAAAAAAATAAAGAAAAACTAATGAAAATGGTTTAAAAAAGTTTGAGTTTTAACGATAATGACAAAATAAAATGTAAAATAAATAGTAACATGATTGACTTTTTAATGTAAAAATATAATTTTTTGTTAAAATAAATAGTACCTAAAGTTTTTTTTATTAAAGTTTACCACCGTAATAAAATATCATTTACATCAAATAGTTGCTTCCCACTACCGTAATTAATTGACCAAAATCGTGTCCCAAAAGAAAAGAAAAACTTCAACCAAAAGGCTATTTCGTTTTGACCCCCCGAATAAAAGTTTCTCCTAGTTCTGGTCCGAACTGCAGTTTCTCAAACCCTTCGTCGCCTCAAACTCTCTCTCTCTCTCTGAGACATGGTGGCCTCGTCCTCATCGTTGTCTGAGTACTCCTCGGACTCGTCCTCGTCGTCTTCGTCTGTATCTCGCCGCAGACATCATCGCCACCACCGCAGTCGCCGAGATAAAGACAAGGATAAAGACAAAGATGCCCTCAAGATCCGAAAAAAGACCAGTCGCTCCAACACTAAACGACGTCGCAGACACCGCCACCGCCACTCCTCGTCGGATTCTTACTCTTCCTCCTCTCCTTCCGATTACAGGTCAATTTACAAAACCCTTCTTTTATTTTTTGGGCTTATGTATGGTGGCTTTAATTTTGTTATTAGTTTTATCCTCTGTTTGGTTAGGGTTTTGAATATTGTGACTAATTCTGAGTAACCCTAATTTTAGTTATTTTATTCGGCGTTTAACATGGTTATGTAAATTATTGCAATTTGTATGCAATTTGGTGATTTGTGTAGTTCCCGTAGCTAACATTGGAAAGTTTCAAAACGGCCGGATGGGAAAATTAGGTTGGTTTCAGCTCAAAGTTAAGGTCTTTTATCTTTTAATTTGTAAAAAAAAACATGCATCAGTTGGTTAAAATCAATTTTAAGTTAAATTGAAGCATGGTTTTCGATCCGGAAGCTTTAGTTGTCAAGGGGAAAGTAGTGGATTATATTTAGGATGTGTGGACCCTGTGAGGTGCGTCGACTACAGGTAATTGATAAGGGCTATATGGCTGTTAGGCAAAGATTTTGAGTTGCTGAAGTGATTCATATGCTGTGTTATGGGTTTTCTGCTTTAGAATTTCAATTTGAAATCATTATCTTACTAGGCAGTGCGGTTTAGATGCACGTTAGAATATTAATGGCGATAGTTGGATGGCTTTTCCTTTTAACATCTTTTGTTTTTTGTTTAATGTAGAAGTGATAGTTCTTTGGACAGTGAGCTTGAAACATCTAGTAAGTCAAAGAAGCGCAAGAAGAGTGACAGACATAAGAAGGTGCTTGTTCGGCATTCCTTGTAATGTAATTATATTACAAATTTACATTACATCTTCTGCGAGTCCGTTGGTCGCATTTAATTGATCCTTTCCATCTAGGGCAAGGAAAAGGACCAGAGCAAGACTCATCGCCGTAAACATAATAGGAAACTCAAAGAGGTAGGCCAGTATGCTTTATGTAGAGCTCTTGCCTCCATATGATTGCTCTATTTTTAATTGTGTTAAGGCTTTTATCATTGTCCTTTTGTAGCTTTTTGCTTAAACAAATTATTTATTGTCAACTTTGCGGCATTTGTTAAAATTGTTATACATGCATTGTACTCCAACTTCAAAGAGTAATAAAAAGATATAGAGACAGTAAGACAAGATGTGGAAGTTGATCGTGCATCTTGCCTCCATGTGACTTTTTGTTCAAATTTGATTCATTGTCTGATCCAGACCATGGCTTAACTAAGATATATGGTGGAACACTACTGGGTTTGTTTATATAGTTGTGGATGCATCTTGATCCAGCTTCAGAGTGTGGTAAATAAATTTAGTACGACTAAACAAAAAATTGGACGAGAAGTTGCACATAGGAAATTTTCTCGTCACTCTTGCCTGTTGTGTTCTGCTAATTAAATTGTCACACGCACACACAGTTTCTTGCATTCACAATGTTGGCCATTAGATGCATAAGATATTATGTTTCAATAGCTGAGGTGCTTATAGTACTTTCTGCCTGTTTTATGAATTGGCTCTTCGAAATTGGAGCTGGGGTCTGTGGCATGATGACTGGGTGCTCATTGGCTTGCCTGGATAATGTGTCTGGATTGTGTTCTTTCCTGGCAATGGGAGCCATATATAGAAACAGAAGAATGAGAGAAGTAGCGGCCCCGTTCAGCTTTCAAAGGTTTTCATTTCACTCTCTTATAATTACATCTTCAATATTCTTTTTTATTTTATCGTATCAGTGAAATAACATTTTGCTTCCTACAGTTTTTAGGGCGTGACAAAGATAACGGAGTTCGTCGCAGTGCTGTCTCTGGAAAAAAGGTAAGCCTTGCACAGTAATATATTTCTGTACTGTTTATCAAAGATTTATTAGAGATGTTAGGGGCATCTGCGCTGGTCTATCTCTTGTTCGTTTGTTGTGGCTAAAAATAGAAAGAGAAAATATGTGTTCTTTCGTCTTGCAGATTCTACTGAAACTTGAGAAGACAAAGGAGGACAAGGCGGCTGAAGACAAAAGGAATGAATTGCTGAAGTTCTTAAATGCTAGTTTTGATTGATGTTGTGGAGTCCATGGAATCAACGAGTGAATGAACGAGTTGAGTCAGTTCCAGCATCTGCTCCCTCATCTTAACGATTTCGAAAGGACTTTCTCTTAGCTCCAAGTTTAGCAAAGAGTCGTATTTTGCACTCATGTTCGCCAATTAGAGTGTGGTTGAAAAACTTTGGTTTGGCCGATGTATTAGTATTCATTTCGTACTGTCATTATATATTATCTTATATCGAGGATTCACCCCGGTAAGCTTTTTCAAATTGATCAGTGTAGCAAACTTGGTAGCTGGTTGATGATTTGCCCGTGCATCATGCTAATAAACAGATTAATTGATCAATTTGTAAAGGGTATTTTATCACTTTAATGTAAAAGTTCTTGTTTTGTCTCGTAATTTTTAACTGTTTGTCGTTCATTCCGGGTGATGTATGTGCAGAATGCAGGCTGCATGTTATTTTTGTGTATTTAACGACATGAACAAGTTGGTTTTTGTGTATTTCAACAACTTCGAGCAGATCTTGGATATAATTATCTACATACTCTGTTGCCTGCTGGTTAGCGAAACATTGCCGGTAGTGCCGATGCGGTTGTTTCTATATGATAATATAGACCTTGTTTGCTGCGATCCCTGCGGATGATATAATGAGAGCGAAGAATGAATGATCCTTGTGATCGAGTTTGACTCAAGCGAACTCACAAACGATTGGCAAGTGAAGAAATGATCTTTTTGCGTAAATACTTAGAAAGCCTAATATACAGAGAGATTTATCATCTCATGCAACCAAGTTTACTTAATATGAAGAAAAATTTCTGATCTCATGCAACTAAATTTAAGTGTTAGATGCCAATATTACGTGTTAAAAAATGTACTACCGTCTAATAGGCGATTGTCTCTTGCTTTAGAGCAATTTCATAGTAATTGCTTTTTGCATTTCTACCCTAAATTGAATAACAATAACAATAGGCAATAAAATATTAGTATTTTTTATTTCGTACAATAATAAAAAATAATTTTTGTTTGTAATTTTGGATATGATTTTAACCTGATCTCGTCACGACATGTGTCATTATCCGAAAATATAATTTTTTGTGATAGATTTCGATAAGATTTTTGTCCAATTCCGTTGCGCTGCGTGTTGTTATCTTTTTAGAATCGTTGAGGATATATTTCCGATAAGATTTTTAATCAATCTCATCACGTCATGTGCCATAATCTGTTCAGAATATTTGATGATAGATGTGCCACATGATATTATGAGTTAAGAACTTTAAGAAAGAACAGGGCCCAAAGACTAATATTCCTACGTGTGTTAAGAAAAAAATTTATTTTCCAATCGTACATCAAAATTACAAACAAAACAATATGATAAATCGAATTGTGGATTTAACAGGGCAAAGTAGTCATTTCCCACACCCTCAGCTCCTATATAAACCCCCTTGCGCAATTAGGGTTAACAAGTTCCGCAACGGCTTTGAGCCTCCTCCCAAGCGGATGAGTTCTCTCCCTCCCTCTCTCCGTGTTTCTCTGTCTTTATATTTTACAGATGTTTTTCGAGGTTGAGTTCCGTTTAATATGATTGGTTTGTGGTTTGTGTTTGGTGTGAAATGTGTGGGTCGCACATAGTTCTTCTTGGAATGTTATTCACTGGTTCCAGGATTTTATTTGTGCGTAAATCGATATCCTTTCTGCTTGAACCTTCTCCTTTCAATGGAGATGTGTTCCAATGTTTACTGGATCACAATTTTTCTTCTTTCAACATTTTAATTTTTTACGTATCATACACTTGGATTCTTATTTGCTACTATAATATTTTTTTTCTTTGGGGTTTCATATATCAGCTGCTATTAAATCATCTTGAAGTTTCTTTGAGGTCTCAAGTATTCCTCCGAATTTTTATTTGTATTATTGCTTTATTTTTTTTGTGTTACAAAATACAAACTGAAGTGCCAGTTGTGGAAGTGCCAATTTTTTGAAATTATTAGGGGTTTACTCATCTGGCCATGATTGTTTCTTTCTGGTGGAATTGTTTATTTCCAGGTAGGGTAATCTTGAAATTGTTTGATTTTTTTTTTTTTTTTTGTTTCTAGGTACTATTATCTTGAAATTGCTTGGGCTTTTCTCATTTCTTGAAATGATTTTCTTGAAAAAAATGGATTTTTTTTTCTGCATAAACTTCTAAATGTGCTAAAATATTGGCAAACTTTAATCATTCGTAAATTAATCACCCACTCCTCCACCGCCTTGACCCGATCTTGTGGTTGGTTAGAAACAGCTCTCAAGAAAATGGTGAGTAATGACTGGCGAAGCCGTTTGAGTTCAGCTTTGAAACCCCAAGCAAGACTGAGTTCTTGAGCATCAAGTGACGCTAGTTTCGAGAGTATTGATTATTGTAATTTGACACCCGTTCTTTCGGTGGCCTCGGGAGAGGAACTCTTTGCAAATGAGGTTTCATCTTTACTTTGTGCTGAATTTTGATCTACGTGGATTTAAGGTATCTCAAACTTAGTAAAATCTATATTTTGCTCAAAACTGGATGTGATAAAAGAGTTTAAGAAATATCTTTGACGGTAAACAAAAAAAGATTTGATAGTCGGCAGGATATCACCTGTACGAAGAGATGAGATATATGTAAAGACATTTGATTCTAGAATTGGTAAGAACGATCCTGCAGTGCCCTTATAAATGTCTAAACCTGGATATCACCTGTATACAGGGATTAGACATTTGTAAAGACACTACAGAAGTGATTTTACCAATTTTGGAATCAAATGTCTTTACAAACGTTTCATCCCTGTGCACAAGTGATATCCAGTCGACTATTGGATCTTCTTTGTTTATCGCCAACTTCCACTTCTTAACTCTATATCCCATGCAGTTTTGGACGAAATATAGATTTTATTGAGTTCGGGATAGAACCCCTTGAATCCACGGATTTCATATTTCTGCACGATGTAAAGATGAGACCTCATTCGCAAAGAGTTCGACTCGCGAGGCCACTAAAGGGATGGGTGCCAAATTACAATAGTCAGGATGCTAAACATGTCAAAATAGAGCAAATTAACAAATAAGCTGGTGCGGATTTGAAAAGCTTACATGGATTAATTTCAATGTTGAAGTTGTTTGTACATAAAACTGGAATACAAGTAATCTCGGAGAAACGTGGCCTTGCACACCATGAAATTTGGTATTTCCAATACAAATTTGTTGTAGTTTGGTAAGGTACTGCCTACCTTCAATCCAATGATTATATGCTTTTCCATCAACTGATTTAAAAGAAGAGGGAGAAGGATACTAAACTTTTGTTATTGTTATGTAGTACCTGAGTCAAATAAAAGAGATAAACATATAACCTGAACTCCATAACATGATTTTAAGAATTAAAAAAACATACTTTTGATATATGGAATGTGAGAATCTTCGAATATATGGAATGTGAGAAATCTTCGGCTAATCTGTGTCGCTATCATCCCTGCTGCATCTTTGGTTGTGGTGGGAATCAACACAATTATGAATGAACTAATGGACACATGAGTGTATGAGGTCAATAAGATAAGAAGCTTGGCTTTTATGTATATTCAACCGAGTTGACATGTAAAGACATTACACAATTAGTAGGAAGAAACTGAACGTTCTTGATCACGAAGACATGGTTGGCAAAAAAGTTTTGTTTCCATAAGAAACAGAAGCAACATGCAATTCACACACATTTTGCCCTTGTAGCTAAGATGACAAAATATGTGTCCTACAGGGCAGGTACCTGTTTCAGCAGTTAATAAACTTGTTTCAGCAGTTAATAAAAAACATAAAAAGTATTCAGTACTTGTTCAAGTTGCTAATTTTCCAAGCACAAATGTTCAAAGCCAAAAATTTGCAAAAGGCCTGTTTCCATTTGAAACAGAAGAAACATAAGCAACATGCAGAGGACGCCTTATTTACTCTAATCCTCACTAACCAACTAAACTTAAATGCTATTGTTTTGCCTCAAATAAATTGTACCCCTCTCTCCCCCATTTTCTGCGTAATTCACTACCTAAACAATGCAATAAAAAACCAAAAGAAGTGATTTTACACGCATATCATTCCATCTCTCAAATTTACACCAATGATGCATGCATGAACCTTAATTAATATTGTATTGCGAGTGAAATTTCCATTTTTAACCATTAAATCAAAACAACCACTGCCGGGTAAGCAAACATGAGCTACTTTCATAAAAAAATTAAAATTAAAGACATAAACTTCACATAGCTAGAACCTGACAACCAGCATATAAATCTAAAGCAAAAATCAGGCTCAAATGTATGTATTTCCACAGATGCATTTGATTGTAAACCGATTAACACCCCTATGGTCCAAAATCACCATCTTGCCATGCAACCTGATTAAGTTCCTAATAACCAAGATCGTTATCAAAGATTAGTTGGGAGGTTAATTTATTTATCTCATACCAGGCCTGATATTGCATATACAGTAAATGTTGTTAGTCAATTTATGCATTCTTCGAGTGATACGCATATGGGTGCGGTTGAACGTATTCTACGATACCTAAATCCTTCCCTGTGTAGTGGCATCATGTTCTCCAAGAATGGTCATTGTTGAATAAAAGGTTATACCGATGCAGATTGGGCAGGGAATATTTCTTATCGACGGTCCACATCTGGTTACTTTACATTTGTGAGGGGAGATTTAGTGACTTAGCGGAGTAAGAAACAGAAAGTGGTTGTGTGCAGAGGCGGAATATAGGGGTATGGTAAAAGGAGTATGTGAATTCTTATGGCTTTGGAGGTTACTATCAGAACTCGAGTGTCCTTCAATATCAGCTTCGAATTTGTTTTGTGATAATAAAGCAGCGATTGATATCTCACATAACCCAGCATAGCATGATTGCACGAAACATGTGAAATTGACAGACACTTCATCAAGGAAAAGTTAGATGAGAATATTATTCAATTCATGTTCGTAAAGTTAGAGGATTAATTGGTTGATATCTTAACTAAAGTTGTTCCAAGTTAAGCGTTCTACAGCTCTCTTGTCAAGTTGGGCATGAACGACATTTATGCACCAACTTGAGGGGGAGTGTTGGAGAGTTGGCCTTTTGTAATTAGTTTAGCTACCTATTTAAGTCCTTGTAATCAGTTTGTAATTAGGTTATTTGATGTTTCTTTCCTTGTAAATCACTCTTATACATTATCTATTTCCCTTCTTGGTGAGAAGAATGATATTAAAAAAATTAAACCCCCAAAATAAGCCCTAATTAACACCCTTGTCAGGCTGCTTCTGCATTAGCCTTTTGCAACACCAAGGCATTAACAGCCTCTTCTTCTTGCCCGACTTCTGCTTCGCCAGATGTGCCTTGGGCTGCAAGTACAAGGAAAAGTTAGCAATCATAATTATAAATTTATGAGTAAAAGAAAATAGAGATTGAATAAGAGATTACCTATTAGCAGAAGTTAGGTTTTCTGATTGATGGCCTCCTTCCAGTTATCAAATTTTTCCTTTTTGGGCAAAGACTTGAACACTTGCTCGAAGAGTCTGTCATGTGCTTCCCATATATCACCATCATATTTCTTGCACCACTTGGCTTCCCATCAAGTGATGAAGAAGGCTGAGTACTCAAAATTCATAGTTGTGGGCTTGTGGGTGATCTTGGTCATAACTTCGAGACTTCGCCGACTTGCCCGAAACGTGACTTCAGAGGGAGAGTGAAGACAGCAGGAAGTCCCATAATGGATTGAGTCAAAGAAAAGGACTGGATGGTCTTCCTACATCCCAGTTGCCTACCACAGAAGTTTGGGTGGAAGACCTCTAGCCCGTGCTCATATCCCTTTGTTGGATGCAGCTAATGAATTTCTCGTTGTATAGGCCGCTGTCATATTAAGCAAATGCACCCCAGCACAGAAACCAGGGATGCCTTCTTAGCACAGAAGCACCTCACTCTAGATCTGCTCGAGTCATGCAAATCTTACAGAAGTACAAGCATGCCAGGGTTGAATGATTGGTAGGAGGAGCCTCTGCTAGGATTCGAGTTAGAGCCACTCCTTTTGGGAACTCAAGGTTGGAAGACCTGAACTCTGGAAAATACCACTAGAGCTAGAGCTGTTCATGTGGCTCCATTAATGTTGGTCTCGAAGGGTTGACACCTTGTCATCTCATACAGAAGGTGATAGAGATGAGCCAAAATGAAGGGGCCAGTGGCGAAGAATGCAGAGCCTTCACCAAAGAGATCAACTCCAGCTTCATCCCTTTTAATTTGTTGGGGAACACATGTTTATTCAACTAATAAAGGAAATGAAGCTTGGGCTGTGTTTCTGTGCTAGGTATGCAGTAAGAGAAGTCGGGCTGTACATCTTCTAGCAAAGGGAATGAAGCTCGCGAATAAAGTCCCATATGCCTTGAAAGTTGTGGATTTGTATATTAGGCTGGTGACTTTTAATGGGGACTTTGAGCTTTCAACAACAACAGTAAGGTGTGAAAGGGCAGCCCAGTCATATGTGATGGCCTTAGCCCGAAGACTTGTGCCATACCCAAAATAGTGGGCAATATGAGACCCATCCTGAAGTCCAAGGTGTTGGTCCCAATGTTCCAAAATAAAAGAGCTGTTGACATAAGCTCGTGCTTAATTGGGATAATGATATTGGACACCATGATGAGCTCATAAATGCCATTCGTCATCCACTTCTTCTTCTAGATGGGCTATATTGCATCTACCCGCTTTGACCACAAGGCATTGGTCATGGAGGGATATCCCTTTTTGAAGTTAGACCACTTCCCAGCATAAATGCCTTCTTCAACATTATAAGGAGTATGAGTGAACCACTCTTCACTTGGCATGTTGCTTTCGACAGCAACAGAAACCCTGGAAGTCCAGGCTAGCCCCAAAGAATGAGCTCCATCTTCCTCAAAGAAGATAAGGATTTGAAGACTAGCCTGAGGGCGATGAAGACCATTCAGGTGACGGCGAAGATTGACGATGCCTTGCCCAGAGTGATATGCAAGGAGAGATTTGGTGCCATTGTTAAAATTAAAGCGAAGGATTAACTGGGGGCGAGTTGAAGGACAATTGAGAAATTGGGAAAGTTCGTTTGCACTTGAAATCAAAAGCGTAGAAGTATTTGCTATTTGCTCGAACATAGTAAGTGGGATACATACATACATATATATATATATATATATAAGTAGTTAGTCGTGGGTTAGTGCAAAGGTTTATTTAAAAAGGCTAAAGGCGTTGGCGTTGATACCCAGTAATGGCGACAGTTAAATTTTTATCATTATCAATGTCTTGATTAGCAGACTTAACAATGATTAAAGGGGGCATTGTTTAGGCTGAAATAAATAATATTGTGTTGAAGGAATTAAAAGCCCAAGCTTGTGAAAGCCATATAACTTTGGGTCGATTAAAGCACGAGCCTAGGGCGAATTTAAAATCATTTTCGGCGACTAATAGGCATCAGCCCTATGATGGAAGTGACATTAGGTAGAGGGCAACTCATTCCCAGCAAGAAGCACTTTTCCATGGCATGAAAGAGTAAATACTTGAAAGCAGATGGTGACTCACCTTACTCCAAGAGCCATATGGGGGAATAACCTGGCATTAGGGCTAAATGGTCTATAAAAGTAGCGAGGAAAACAAACGGAAGCCTTTCTTAACGAATCAAACAACTACACTCAACACTGCATTCCAATAGCCCTAGATCAGAAAGCCTTAGCTTACCCAGCTTTTCCCTTTGTAGTATAACCAGAGAAGTCGCTGCAAGAGGAAATTTTTTGCCTGAATCTCATTTATTTGTACTTAAATAAAGTAGATCTGTTATTTATACTTGTTTCATGTGAACTTATGTCATTTTGAAACACTTTGGTCGAGTTTTCCCTTTAATTAACCCTATTAAGATCTTTACTCTGGGTCATTTGTTGTTAACTTAATCTGCGAACTAAAGAAAATAACTTGAAGGACTTTGAACTTTCCTTATTTGGACATACATATTCACAAGACAAAAGTCCTTGTTTACAAGGCAAGAAAGAACTTTATACAGACCTAACCCATCTGTGAACAATCCGCTTGAACTGAGAAGTCAAATTAACTTATGGTGCAAGTAATTAATCTATTTACATAACTAAAAAGACAATTTGTTAAGATAGCAGTGACACGCTCAAGCTCATATTAGCTTTGATTGCGAGCCTCAAGGCCTAATAAAGGCCCCACAAAGGCACCTTTCAAACTAATAGCAATCTTCCATTGCAGTACATCAAACTACAAACATTGCCTGACAAGGCAAGACCCAGGGGAGTTGTGCAAGGGACAAATCTAGCCTGAACAGTTCTTTCCTGGCAATGGGAGCCATACACCGAAACAGAAGAACAAGAGAAGTAGCGGCCCTGTTCAGCTTTCAAAGGTTTTCATTTCACTCTCTTATAATTACATCTTCAATATTCTTTTTTATTTTATCGTATTTTTCCATCAGTGAAATAACATTTTGCTTCGTACAGTTTTTAGGGCGTGACAAAGATGATGGAGTTCGTCGTAGTGCGGTCTCTGGAAAAAAAGTAAGCCTTGTTCGGTAATGTATGTGTGTACTGTTTATCAAAGATTTATTAGAGATGTTAGGGGCATCTACGTTGGTCTAGCCCTTGTTCTTTTGTGGTGGCTAAAAATAGAAAGAGAAAATCCGTGTTCTTTCGTTTTGCAGATTCTACTGGAACTTGAGAAGGCAAAGGAGGACAAGGCGGCTGAAGACAAGAGGAATGAATTGCCGAAGTTCTTAAATGCTAGTTTTGATTCATGTTGTGGAGTCCATGGAATCAACAAGTAAATGAAGGAGTTGAGTCTGTTACAGGTGCTCGCTTATCTGAAAGATTTTGAAAGGACTTTCTCTTAGCTCCAAGTTTAGCGAAGAGTCGTATTTTGTACTAGTGTTCGCCGATTAGACTCTGGTTGAAAAACTTTGGTTTGGGCGTTGTATTAATATTCATTTGGCACCGTCATTATATATTATCTTATACCAAGGATTCACCCCGGTAAGCTTTCAAACTGATCAGTGTAGCAAACTTGGTAACTGTTTGATGATTTGCCTGTGAATCATGCTACTAACCAGATTAATTGATCAATTTGTAAGGATATTTTAACGTTTTTATTTTGAAGTTTTTGTTTTGTTTCGTAATTTTTTATTGTGTTCGAGATTTATTCAGGGTGATGTATGTGCAGTATGCAGGGTGCATGTTATTTTAATGTATTTAACGAGATAAACAAGTTGGTTTTTTAGTAGTCTGAGGTAGCAACCTATTTTCTGACTTGCTAAAAATTGGGAGATATTGAACATGTCAAAGAATTCTGGTCCATTTAGTTTCCACAAAAAAAAAAAAATTCTGATCCATTTTTACTTTTTATTTCAATGAGTTTGAGCAGATAATGGGTATAAATGCCAAGGTACCCTATTGCCTGCCGGTTAGTGAAGTATTTTCTGTAGTTTGAATTGCTACACTTCGCTTGTTTCAAAATGATAATATGCATCCCGCGGATGATATAAAGAGTGAAGAATGAATGATCCTCCAAACAAAAAAGTGATCGAGTCTGACTCGAGCAAGTGACTGAAAAGCGTGGCAAGAGAGTGAGTTTGACTTACGAACGACTGGAAAGTGAAGAATCGATATTTTTGCGTCAATACATGCAACCAAGTTTACTACTATAAAGAGAGATTTCTCATCTCATGTAATCAAATTTTAATACCGTCTAATAAACGATTATTATGTGTTATGTAAGAATATTACCGTCTAATAAACGATTATTATGCGATGAAACAGGTAACAGTCCAATTGGTTCGACCGTAGTCCGCAAGAAACTCTTGCTTGATGGGCTAGAGGACTTTAAGAAAAGGGCCCAAAGGCTAATAATCCAACGTGTGTTAAGAAAATGATTATTTTCCAAGTGTAGGACAAAATTATAAGCAAAACAATGGGATAAATGGTATTTTGGACTTCATAGGGACAGAGTAGTCATTTCACATCACCCTTACCTCGTACATAAGCATCCCAAGCGAAGCTAGGGTTAACAACTTCCGCAATGGCTTTGAGACTCCATGAGCTCTTTTTCTCTCGTTATATTACATTTTACTCTCTTAAATTTGGTGTTGATTTTAATTTCTTACAACATTTTTAAAGTATTTTAATTTAATACATATACTTATCATTTTATTTTAATTTCATACAACCGTTAAAAAATATATTAAGCTAACCATTAAGTAATGATGTGACAAATATGAGATCCTCATTTATACTGATGTGATTGACATATTTGTGTTACGTGGTTAAACATTTAATAAAAAATTTAAAATATTAAAATAATTAATTAAAAAAAAAGTTATCAAAAAAACCCAAAATCCGCTTCGTCTTCCCCACCACCCACCACCTTCTCCTAAAATCCCCTGCCCTTCCCTCGCCCCCCATCATCGCCTACTCCCTCATCTCCAACCCCTTCTCTCTTCTCACCCTCATCTCCTTCACAGGAGCGTGGATCTTCCTCTACGCGCACCGATCGCCGAAGTAGCTGCTAGTGATCCTCGGGTGCATAGTCTTGGAAACCCAAACAAAGTTCAAGCTGTGATGAGCTAGGCAGCGGTTTTGACTTTTCGGGCCTTGACGAGTTCAGAGACTCCGTGGACGATATAGATTTGGCTACGGGTTTGGGCAGTCTGCTGGCCAGTTGTCTTTGGGAGATTTTGAAGAGGTTGCCACCCCATGGGCTATTGTCAGGGCGATGGTGTGCAAGGGGTGGAGGGAGACGACGAGGAGGTTGTGGAAGGCGGGGGAGGTGGGGGTGGGGTGAGTTTTTGGATGAGATGGGAGGTGAAGAGAGTGGAGGAGAGGGAGGTGGGTTGGGGATGAGTTCGGGTTTCTTTCTGTCCTTTTTTTTTTTCTTAATTTTTTTAATTTTATGGATAAATTATTATAATATTTTAAATGTATAAAAAATTATTTTTTTACCACGTGGCACAAATTTGACAGTCATATAAGTACAAATGTGGATCCCATATTTACCACGTCATAATTTAATGGATTTTCTAATAGATGTATAAAATTGAAATAAAATAATAAGTAAATGTATGAAATTGAAAAGTTTTAAAGATATTATAAGAAATTAAAATCAATCACAAACCTGAAGGAGTAAAATGTAATTTATCCTTATTTTTCTTTTCCAGATGGGACTTTTTTCTAGATGGGACTGAACAAAAGCTCAGTTTAGTCCGTTTTATTATGATTGATTTCTGGTGTGTGTTCGCTGGTAAATGCGTTACACATAGTTATTCTTTGTGCAAATTGGTTTCGGAATTTTATTTGTGCATAAATCGATATATGCTTTCTGCTTGTACCTTCTCCTTCCAATGGAGACACAATTTTTCTTCTTTCAACTTTTTAATTTTTAATTTTTCTTCTTTCAACTTTTTTTTTTCCTTACATTTGAATTTTTAGAGGCTACCAACTATCCAAGTGTAAGAAAAAATAAAAAAGTTGAAAGAAGAAAAATTGTGATTGGGGAAGGTTCAAACAGCAAGGATATCTCGATTCACACCCAAATTAAATCCTGGTACCAATTTTCAGTGGGTGGTTCGGTATGGGATACCATACCAAAACTAGTATCCCGAATCCCAAATCGAAAATTTTCGGGATAGGAATTTGAAGACCAATCCCAAACCAATTTTTCGGGAATCTCAAATTTCGGGAATCGCGAAATATTTTCAAGATTTTGGGACAAATCGGGAATCCCAAATTGAAATATGAAATTATGAATTGTTCTTCAAATATATAATTCAAGAACACATTTATGAACTAGGAATTTCATTTCATTCACACTACCATTTAATTGAACATTGGCATGCTGTGACACCAGTGAGCTTCTACGGTCTCAGTATAACTGAAGAACTGTTATTGTTGCTAGTTATTCATTAAAGTGTCGTTGAAAAAGAGGGAGGACGTGGACCGTGCAGACCATGAATGCGGAAAATAGAAGTGAAAAATGGTTCATGTTTCTACTGAAAGCGATAGCCGTTGTGTGAGTTATGGTTTTAAAGCTTTCGACCCAAGAAGGAGCGTCCCACATTCAATGAACTTAGAACCAGAAAGTAAAAATGGTAAGAGTTATGGTTTTAAAATTTAGTTTTTCTTTTTCTTTTTATATTGGGCATTTAGCTCCGGCTAGGGCATGACCGGTTCTGACCTCACTTCTTAATGGACCAGTCCGATCACTAAAGTTATCTTTTTAAGATACACAAAAAAAAAAAAAAAAAAACACCCAATAATACAAATATAAATTCGGATTATTTGGGATTAGGGAAACAATTTAGGGGAACAAATTCCACACATTCGAATTGTGATTTTAATACTTGTATAAATTTATGGTTCATGAGTTTAATCTTACATTTGATAAGTTTAATCTTACATTTGGTATCAAAGTCTAAAATTTTTGCTTTTGAATTCAAATTGAAAGTATAAAATTAAAGTAGTAATCCATGTGATGATTTAGCAGGAATTGACTTTGGTTTGCAAAAGAATTTTTTAAGGTTTTAAGGAAACAATATACAGTACGTCTTTATGTAAAAGATTAGGTAGTGTTTTTTTTTTCTTCAAAATTATTAATATTGAAAAGGGGGAAAATCGTGTTTTGTCTAAACTATCTTTGCAAAAGATCAAGGGGTTGTTGAGGTTTGTGAATATATGAACAAATACATGCACTTCTGAATTTTATTTTGAGCTAGTATATCAACATATATTGAATTGCATATGTTAATACCGGAGGGCATGATTTTGTGTCCTGATGCATCTAGTGGTTAGACTATTGATTAACGTTTTTTTTTTTATTGTCATTAAATTAATGGTTTCATATTAGACTAATGAAGTTAATGCATGTGACACAACCTGCTTTTAGGCAAGAAACTGTTATTTGTAATTTTTATAAGGTTTTATCTCGAATGTTGTTTCTGGAAAACTTTCTTCCTTGGTTTCGATCATCTCTGACATTATGTTATTTTGTCTGGGTCTGTAAAGATTTTTATGAATCTGCTTCCGCTTTCTTATCTATGATTTGTCAAAACTCCTAAACTTTCATCCTGGTATGAGTTCGAGTTTTTTTTTGTGTTTACAACAGTCAATTATCACAACAAATTGAACATTGTGCTTGTCATTCCGTTTTGAAATTGATATACCGGGATATACACATATAGTTGCTGTAAATGACCGAATTATTCTGTTGGTCAAAATTGTTTCTTTGAAATTTTGAACATCCAATTTTAATTGAGATAAAGAAATATAAAATTTCATTTGGCATCATTGAATGACCCTTGATAGATAATACCAGTGAAAATCAAGTGCAATCCAGTAAGTTGGAAGGATGCCTATAGACCTAAACAAGCGGGTGGCTTAGGTATTAGAAACATTGATCACTTCAATAGAGCTTGTCTTGCTAAGTTGGGATGGAAAATTTTGTTTAATAAAGATAACTGGTGGGCAAATATAGTTAGAAGGATATACCTTAGGAATGAGAACTTTTTGGATAGTAAAGTAAAGCAACATCATTCGGTTGCTTGGAAAGGAATACTGGGATCAAGGGATATAATTTCAAAGGGTATGTGATTGGTGGTCGGTGATGGCAAGGACATCTTGTTCTGGACCCACAACTGGGTTTTTCCTCACCCCATTTTTCATCTTATATCAAAAAATCAATTCCATTGTATTAAGTGGGATATAAAAGTTGTTAAGTTTATAGTTAATGGTCAGTGGGATAGAAACAAGCTTGAGAATGTTATAGGTATTACTATTGTTAATAAGATTTGTGACATTCCTCTTCCTATTAATAGTACCACTGACTTTGCTATTTGGGGTCCTAATCCTAATGGAAAGTTTTCAATGAAAACCGCAACTTGGCTCCAAGTCGAGAATTTACATGCATCCCCAACACAAATGCTAATTAATAGGGTCTGGAAGCAGACTCTACCTCCTAAGATTAAATTATTTGCTTGGACTCCTGTCAAAGGAAGGTTACAAACTAGTAAATGTCTCAGCAAGTTTTTACCCGATGTAACTAATCAATGCCCGATGTGCCATAATCATGAGGAAGACCAAAACCATTTTTTCTTCATTGCCAGTATGCTGTGCAAGTCTGAACTTGTTCGAATGAACCTTATTTTTGCAATATTACAAATAATCCTAAGGTAAACGAGTGGCTAAGTACCTTGCCACTACTGTTCTAAAAAAACACCCTAGGCGGTGCCAAGGCGCTAGGCGCCTTGGAACTGAGGTGATTTTGTGCAAAATGACTGGAAAAATCGGGGTGGCTTTAGGCGGGCTAAATGGTGCTAGGCGGCTGGGTGGTTTTTTTTTTTTTTTTTTTTTTTTTTTGAAATTTGTTTATAGTCTAAGTTCTAATTATACCTTGAAATTTTGTTAATTTTATAGAATAGGTGTGTTGTGTATCAACTTAAATTACAGGATTCTAAAGATAAGTATCTGACACTACTAAATTTCCTTATTTTCCTACTATTTTCCATTTTATGTTGTTTTAAATTGTGAACTTGTTGTACATGCGTTATCCTACAATACTCCTCACTACGGTTATATGACATTTATGCTTAATGTGTTTTTAAATTTTGGACTTGTTGGATACTCTTTTTGCATTTTATCATTCTTTTATTATCTTATACATGGATTTCATACAAGTAAAGCATAATTTTTTTGTAAGTGTCAATATGCACTTATTTACAAGATATACAAGAAATTTACCTAAATCTGTCTAGGCCGCCGCCAAACTAGCGCCTAGCATTTTTTAAAACCTTGCTTGCCACATGATGGGAAAAATGAAGTTAGCTGTTTAAGTAAAGCTTTGTCCAATTGCTGGCTAATCTGGAATGATAGAAATGCAAGTATATTAAAAAATGAGATTCCTATATCGTACTGGTCTGTTATTCACGCTCTAACAATGGCTAAATAGTACTTTAAAGAAATACTAGTCATGAAAAGAACCCTGAGGCTGGTTGTCAAGATAATTTGATTAAGTGGCAGCCCCCTCCACCTAATTATGTTATAATAAACTTTGATGGATCTGTTTCTCACTCTTTGGCTGCTGGAGGGTTCATGGTTAGGAATTGGGATAGTAAACCTATCCTTGCTGGTGCAATGAAATTCGGCTCTGTAAGCATTAATGTTGTCGAGGCTTTGCCTCTCGGTGAAGCGCTAATTTGGGCAAAGAGAAAGAATTGGAAACATGTCTTGGTGGAAGGCGACTCAATGCTTATCTTGGATGCTATTTGTGGAGCATATGATGTGCCCTGGAACCTAAAACCTATTATTTAGGACATCAAGTGGTGTGCCAATAGCTTTCTAGACGTTAGATGGAGCCATATCTTCAGGGAGGCAAACTTCGTAGCGGATGCTTTGGCGTCTATTGGTCTTAATAGTTGAAATCTTTGTATTTGGGATGCTTGTCTCCCTGTGGATGCTTACCTGGCTTTTCAATTTGACTGTATTGGTACTAACTGTGTAAGAGGTTTTTCGCTATAATATATTCTTTTTCTATCAAAAAAAACAAAAAATATCAAAATTTTGGTGAAATAAATGTTCACCAGCATATTAAAGTTTTGACATGTCAGAGCATACATGGCATATGCCATGTGAAATCCCGTTCACGGAATTTCACCGATGACTACGTATTTTCTTTATTAAATTTCGTATTTTGGGTTACATTTTTTTAGTTAATTTTTAATTCCGTAAATTTTAGGAATTAAATCGAATAGTTGTTGGGTTTGAATTTTCGTAATTAATCTTTAAAATTCATTGACCTTTCGAGGTCACAATTAATGTTTTCGAATAAATCTTGAAACCACGAACGGATAAGCGAAAGCTGTTTGCGAATCTGGATTTTAACGGTATAGTTATGGACATTTGAAGTCGTTTTACTAAACTATAGATTTTAAATTAATTAAAACTTCCACCATGTGGGAATGGTAGCCAATCAAAGGTGAGGACCAGCCCAATCAGGTACAAGTTTAAGGGGCCAATCAGAAGTGAGGGAGGGGAAGAATGACCAATCAAGAAGAGAAAGAAAGAACTTTCCCTTCCTGTCGACCTGCGTACCCGCGACCAACCCAATTTTATTCCTGCTATTTTCGTCATTTTTTCCATTGAAATTCACACATCCACCAACCTACAACCTCTTCTACAACCTCCCCACTACCATTCCTGCCCAAGATCGAAGGATTTTAGGTCTAAATTCGCGAGGAACTTCACCGGAGCACCAAAGGTACTCGATGGCAATCCCACCGTTCTGGCAAGTTGCACCACCCACCATCACCCATAATCAACTCCCCTTGGACCCAGGAACAAGACCCAACCAGTTGTAGTGGCGTCGCCGAGGAAAGAGAATCGAAGCTTACCCATTATAGGGTTTCCGACGGGTGCGAGTCAATTTGGGGATTTTTTCAGCCAAATTAGACTTGGCCACATGTATAAAACTTACTCTACTCATTGAGATATTCATTCTGCTAAAATTTGGTAATTTTTGGAAATAGTTGAATTTTCCGGTGAGTCGAGGTGGCCGGCGGCGAGTGGGTCAAAACCCCACCTAACCTTCCTAGGAAAATTTGGATGCCCTGATTCCATATGTGACGTCCAATTGATGAAATCTTGTCGTATGACTATAGTTTTGATAGAGATCGCCACTTGGTCATTATCTGAATTGACGATCCGACCGTTGGATCGGCACCAAACTTAACTAAGTAATTGTACAGAATATTTAAGTACATTAGGAACATGCATACTAGGAATCCGACGTACGGATATTCCCGAATTTGATTTCTAAGTTGTAAAATTAAACGTTGACCGCCACTTGAATTTGCGATTGGCAGAGATCCAATCGTTGGATCGTAATGAAATTTTAGTATGTCGTTCTATGATATAACGAGGACTTTAGGAAGTTACGGATCCAAACTCTGATATGTGGATCTTCCAGATGAGATTGCAAGGGTTGTAGATGAAGGAAGATTTGTGAAAAACAAGTTCATTTGAGCAACATCAACAACATGCAATTAACAATTAAAAGGCGGAATCATGTTTATATGCACTCAAAAACAAAACTTAACCCATGAACTTCAAAGCCTAGTAGATAGGTGAACCAAGACTCAACTCAAAACAAAGTGAGTTGAGAAATCAATACCTTTGTAGATTCCTCTTTGCATAAGCAAAGGCTAATCACCCAAAGAGAGGGCCTTCATTCCTTACATCTTAGATCCATGGGTTTAGATGGATGAAAAGGTTTCTCCAAGTTCCCAAAATTGAGAACCTCTAATTATTCATCACCAAGGCATAATGAAGAAGAAATGAGTGACCTTGGAGGAGTTTGATTGCTAGATGATCCCTCCAAGGTTGGCCGAAATTTTAGAGAGAAAGGAGAGCTTGTGTTCTCATCCTTTCCCCCAAAAATAACCCTTAGTAAATTTTAGGCTATAAAGTCCTTTATATAGTCCCTTCAAATAAGTGACCTAATGGACCAAAAGCCCTAATCTTTTACACATGGCCGGCCTATAGGTTTATTGGGCTTTCAAGCCCTTTGTTTATTCAAGTTGTCATACAACTTGAGTTAATGGGCTTGACATTCAAATCCCATTGGGCCTTGCGGCCCAAAACTAACCCGAGGTCTTTAACGAACTTATTCGTTTGATTAATTAACATATTAATTAATCCTAGCCTTAGATAAATAATTAAACCATTTAATTATTCTTACTCATCTCCGTTGTTTCTTCAAACTCTACCTTACTCGGTGAACGATCCATTAGGTTCCTTTTAGCGAGGCAGTGGGCGATTAAAACTCTTTCTAATCGATTGTGAATTGAAACTTACTTTCAATTCTCCTGTTAGTGATAATACACTTTTAGGGCTTCCACAAACCATGGTTGACGCCTAGCAGCATGTCATGGTTACCCAAGCTAATCAGAAGAGGTGGAGAACCTATTCAGTTTTAGGATTACAAATGCAATACGGTCTTTCTCTAATACAATACTCTTGACCACATTGTTTGGTTTGATAGTTTATTCATGTCTACTATCCAATGTGAGTCTTGTGCTTATATGATTACCTTGAATGTGATTCGGAACACATTCCTAAATCCCATTCATACTTTGGCCAAAGATTCAAAATCATATCATAGAGTATTCTCCATCAAACAGTTTGAAGGTTAGAGATCCCTTGTTGCGCATTCACTTGCCTCCATGGCTAAGTGGCTTAACCTCAACGATGCCATGGACACCCTCCTGATGGAGTGACTTTGACATAATCAAAGATGAAGGACCTAACCACAAGACAACTGTGATGCCTCAGGTCAAAAGACTAATTTGCATTATCCCAACCATGAGTTCTCATGTGACATGAATATGAGAACTCTTCGTTGATCGTGTTCAGTGAACTCATTCTCTATTGAGCACCTACGTACTTGTCTTGATGTCACACACACCAATGACTCGAGACTAGTCACTCTCCCTGAGAGAAGACATAGCACGTACTGATCTTAACGGACTGTCAATGCCCAATTGACAATCCTATGATCAGGAACGTTTAGGATGTGTCAACGAAAGAATGGTCTCATGAATCTAACTTCTTTAGATCGCATTCTTCCAATCACATATTCCTTGGACTTATCGTTTAAGCATATAACATTTATATGAGACGGCTCAAACAATAATCTTTGCCCTTTACATTTAAACTACATTATTTTGAAATGTCCGTAAAGTATCATCATATGATTGGTTTTAGGGCACATTTCCAACAGTAGACCCGACGGTTGACCTTTAACCCACAGTTGACTTTTGGTCAATGGATCCCGAATTCATCTAGCATGTCCTAGATGACTTGTACAAGCTACGATTACTTGTTTTATCGATAAATTCTAAGATGTGATTTGGTATTTGTTTTAGGCGACAATCAGATGTGGATGTCTCGATATTTGACCTAAGGATTCGTAGTGCGGGCTCTAGGTGAGTGACTTTAATATATGTGATATTGGTGATTACATGGTTTTTGTAATTGTTATCCTGTGTGGATATGACCTGGTTTTATAAATATGTTTTCTATTGAATTGTTATTTTTAATACTTAGTCATCGATTTATGTTTATGAAATGAGATTTGACATATATATTTGAAATATGGTTTGATTTGTATGATTGGCATGTTGTGATGAAATGTGAGGGCTAGTAGTGGACTGTTAACTTATTGTGATGGGGATTTGTTGTTTCAATATTGTTTCATTTCCTGCTTCGTTGATTCTTTCTAAATTTACTATTTGTGCCTTGTTTCACTTTGTTGAGCTTTTGTAAATTGAGTAATTTGTGCCTTGTGTCGTTTTTTTAAGCCATTGTACATTATGGTTGTTGGCCTTCCGCTCGGTTCCATTCAGTGATTCGGAACTGGGTTTCTGTTGGGGTTTCTATTGAGTGATCTGGTTCCCTGCTCCATCTGGATTCCGTTAAAAGGTCTGAAACTCCTCATACTCTGTAATTCCTTTGAGTGGTCCGGAATTGGATCCAGCTTGGATTTTTTTGAGTGGTTCGATATCCATTGTACTCCACGATTTCGTTGAAAGGTCCAGAATCGTATCCACTCGGATTCCGTTGAGAGGTCCGGAATCCCTTCTACTCTGCGATTCTGTTGAGTGGTGTGGAATTGTATCTTGGTTGGATTTTGTTGAGTGGTTTGGAATCCCATTTGGTATTATGGTTCTGTTGAGAGGTCCGGAACCCGATTAATTACTTTGTTGATTCTTTGGATTCAGTTTGGATTGAGATAGCTTCAGAGATGTAGGCTTCGGCTGAACTATGTCGCTCTAGCCCTACTTTTCATTGTGTTGTATGAGTTTATGGTTGTGAGCTCTTGTGACTTGTTTCAAACGAGTCGTTGGATATTTGGGTGACTCCATCAAGATTTTTAGTGACTTGATTTTGATTTCATAAAATATGATTTTATATTTGACATTTATAAACCAAATCGATGGTTGATTTTTTATAATATCACACACGTATCTGGGTAATTACCCATCTTTAAGGGGAACAAGTCATTTATGATGCCTAGTTATGAGCAATTTTGGGATCATGATTTTCCAGGGTTAAAGTAAGACAGAATGGAGTATGCCTACCTCAGAAGTCTGGTCGTGGACTCAATAGCCTTCATAGTGGAGCTAACTAGACAGATAAGTGATGCCATCATCATCCTATTCCAGAATCAATGGGCGGAGTCCGTTGACTATGCTGAAATAGACTGTTCTTATTCCCCAAGATTTGGGAACCTAAGCTAGTATGGAATCAGTAGGTTTCCTATAATCTTGGAATCCTTACAATTTAATTGGCGTGTGCTGTAAGTAATCACACTCCTAAGAGGAAGCAATATCTACTTTTTAGATATCCTCAAGGATTCTCCCAGTTTAATAAGGATTCTACTATCCTAAAAGGTCATCTCTCCAACTAGTATAAATAAACCCTTATAGGTAAACGGATTCGAGCATCTCAGTCAGTCACAGTGGTGTGTGAATTTGGTTCCAACATGCAATTTTAGATTATCAGTTTTACACAGTGTTATTAAACTCAATTTTCCATGTGGTTAACTACTCCAACAAAAACGCCCCTCACCTTATTTTTCACACCAAAATTGAAGAAGCGCTCGCTCACCCCTCTTTCCATAAAGATAGAAATAAGGATGGTTTGTTTCACCCCCCAAATAGCAAAGTTGGGTTGATAAGTGCAGATGTGAGGGAGTAATAAAACTAAAAATCTCTTTCTTGTCCTTCTATTTATGGGGCAAAGAAAAGCGTTTTTGCTACTGAGCCAACCTAGAGTACCATGTAACCATGCAAAGTTATCTTTCAATATAAGCTGGTAAGCTTTTGGCTTCCACACCATGCCTCACTTAAGCAAGCCATTATTTGCTTAAGAATCCGACTTCGGGAAATTCCAGAGTGTGATTCCGGAATTCATCTAGGTCCCACACTATTTTTTATTCCTTTCATGTTAATAAACATCAGTGTAATCCATAATCGGAATTCAATTCCGTTTCTTAACTCTCATTAGCCTTACTTAAACGCGCCATTGATGGGTTGAAGATGAGAGAGAAGAGAGACAAAAGACCACATGGGCCTTCGTGTGAGTGTGTGTGGCGTGTGGTTATCAGTTGTTTTTTGTCTATATCCTTAAAGTTATTAGATTGTTTTCAGTTAAAATGTAAGTTTTAAAACTCTTTTTATTAGTATTTCTTTTGTTTAAGTTTTTTTTATTAGTACCCCACATATTATTGAAGAGTATGTATCATTAATAGCCAAAATTAACACCCAATTCCATAAATGTTACCTTTTATAAAAACTTTCAAATATAGCATAAAACTCATGTGGATAGACCTAAATACCCTCAAAATTCAAAACTCATTTACATAAAAAAAGCCAAAACACTTTAATAAATCTCCTCGGCATTGTTGTTCAAATTGCGAGGCGGCTAAAGAAGTTGGTAATATCAAACTTGTGCAAGTTTATGAAAGATCCATCCTAACCGGCTTAAACTCTAAAGCAAAATTGGATTCCATAAAGCATTTTTAATCCTAACTCCTTGTTGTTCCTCTTTCCTCTAGCCTTCTCAAACTTCCATCCCTTGGGACCGCACATAAGGTTTAGTGTTGTTGTGTGGCACACCAGGAGCTGGACCAAAGTGTTTCATTACTTCACGAGAATTCTTAGGATCTCTAAGGAGAACCATGTTCTGATCCTATCGTGCTGTCAAAGCAAGCTGATCAAATGTCAAGCACTCTCCTCTTGGCTTCTCAATCCTAGCCCTCGCAGTTTTCTTGCTTCTAGTCTTCCAGACAAGAAAACAGTAAAGCTTGACGAGAAGCTTGAGATTGATATCATTGGACTTGGGCACAGTGCGAGTCGTCTTCTTGCTCTTACCTCCTGCCACGAGACCGATCCTTATTGTTGCCACTGTTGTTGAAGCTTGGTTGCTAGGGATGCTGCTTCGAAAGAGTGATTGCCCCCACGGTCTTGTAGCCATAAGAAGGGCTTTTAATGGTATACCTTCATTGCTGGCAATAATTTGTTGCTTGTGGTTACGACAAGGAAGATGGGAACAATTTGAGGGCCGTGTAGATCTTATGCTTATGGTCATTGGTTCTTGGCTAACTTTGACTTTTTTTCTCATTGAATTTAGTTTATGCTTTTAAAAAAAAAAAAAAATTAAGGGTATTTAAGTCTATTTAAATGAATTTTCTATTATTTTTAAATTGTTTTTTTATAAAAAGTGACATTTATGAAATTGGGTGTTAAATTTTGGCTATTATCGATACAAACTAATTGTTGAATTCATCATACATAAAATTTTAATATGAAATTACTTATATATCTTAGGGAGATTTTGAATGCGGTCCCTAGCTATGAAAATTCTTTGACTAAAACCGTGTTGGCTTTCAATTTTTGATCCAAGTCTCTGAAATTAATGTGATAATTTATTTCTATGTATGTTACTATATTTTTTTAAATTAAAAATTGAAATTTATAGTTGTTTATGTTAATGAAATTTTAAATAAAAAAACCATAATTTGTGGGATTAAAATATTAAAATATAAATATACTATTGTGTGTGTGTGTGTGTGTAAACATGGGTACATTCATCAAAATTAACCAAAAAATTATTGTACCAAAACATTGGTACATTCTTCAAAATCACCAAAAGAAAAAAAATTAGGCTTAATAATATTAGTAAATTTCTTTGATTAAACTTAACACGGATACATTCTCAAATCAAAAAAAAAAAAAAAAAAAAAAGAAGAAGAAGAATGTACCCATATAATTTTAAAAATGGATTAGAAAAAAATTGAATAGATTTTATATAAAAAAATGGTACATTTTATGACACACTCGACCGAAATCAAGGCGTGCTTATGCGTACACATAATGGTTTTGATGGCATTTGGGTGATAGTTGATCGCCTTACTAAGTCAACGCATTTTATTCCCATCTCTACCTAGCACGAGGCTTTTTGAGAACTTATTGGCTTCGGGTTCCATCGGAACTCCGAAGTTAAGCGAGTTCGCGCGAAAGCAATCCTAAGATGGGTGAGCCACTGGGAAGTTCTCGCGTGAGTTCTCAGAAACAAAACCGTTAGAGTGTGGTAAGGGCCCAAAACGGACAATATCTTGCTACGGTGGAGTCGAGCCCGGGATGTGATAGGGACCCGGGGCGGGATGTGACATTTTGCCTATAACAAATTGGTATATTTAAGAATGAGTACATTTTAAGATTAAAATTTTGAAAAAAAAATTACATGAATGGTACATATAATTAGCATGGGTACATTTAGTAAAATTAAAAATGGGTACAAATAAATAAAAAAATATGGGTACAAATACAAATAAAACTTTATAAAATATGGGCACAAAAAGAAATTAATATATGGGTACAAATTAAAATTGAAAAGAAAAATGGAACAAATTAAAAAAGGGTTGCAAATTAAAAATGGGTACAAACTAAAAATAAAATTATAAGATAAAAAATTTAGCCATAAATATAAATATACTGATTGTAACATTTTTAACATTAAATGAATATATTTAGAAATAAAAAATATTTTATTATTGAAATAATTAATGATGTTATTAATACCAAGGACCTTGATCAAAAAATGAAAATGATTAAGGTTTTAATCAAAGGAGTAGCAAAAGGAAGGATGAGAACCTAATTTCTCCTATATCTTAATACGAAAGACTATTTAGGCTCTGTGAGATTATGAATACACCACAAAATCATTTATTAGCATATACTAATTTATTCAAGCTCTCAAAACCACTGTCACCCTCTGTAGGCAACGACATAGTTCGTTGCAATGTCATTTATAACGTATCACTTTATGTTTATAGTTTTCATTTAGTTGGCTAATATCTCTTCAGAATCACTTCATGTTTATAATTTTGATTTAATCTATACTATCCTTTTCAGGTGGGTAATTTGGATTTTTTAAGGGTTTTGCTCGTCCGTTGCTTGTTTACATGATGTATGATATTATGCATCTTTGTTAACTTTGGTTACTCTCATTACTTTAATAGTACTTATCAAACTAAATTCTTTAAACGATTTAATTTTAATTCTTTCATTGACAATGATCTATTTTTACCTTTGACCCTACAGGGAGAATTTTTTAAGATGGAGCCGGACAAGGGTTGGTTTTTGTATCTGCAGAAGAACCATGAACTATTTGCCCTAAATATTAGCAAATTATTGGAGCTCTTTGGAGAACGCTCGGAGGCGTCCTAGACCGGATTTTAAACTTGTGAATGCTTCTTGTTATCCAGACGGAAGCATGGTGCCATTCGGAACAAGATATATGATTGTGGGTTCCAACCCTTATATTGTTGGGGGTCAGATCAGTTGCCCGCATCCTCTTTTAGGGTATGATTATTGGCCCAACTTTGATGTTATTGCTTGTGATCATCCCACTGATGATCCATGCAAGAGTAATCTACGCATGTTGTATATCCTTTTGTAACTACCCTCGAGATCAAAATTCATGTTTTGACCCTACAGTAAAGGGGATATATCGCAGAAACATGGCCAGCCCTTTTTGAGGTTTATAATCCCGAATCTGGTAAGTGGAAAATTCTCCCGAACCCCCCCTTTGTCGTTGGTAATACTGTCACTGATCCTGCTGCCCATCACTACTATGCTTTGGGACACAAGCTCCTGGTGACAAACACATGGTCACTTTCCACGGGGTCGTCGAGGCGTGGAGAATCAGCGACGGAAAGGATGCGGCGAGCCCCAAGCCGAGCCATGAATAGGCGGCAGATGAGAAGAGCAGCGGTAAGACTTTTGGGGATTAGGGTTTTTGCAGGAGATGGATCAAGGAGGTGAAGAGGGAGGATTGGGAGGGATCAGGGGAGTCGAAGAGGGAGGGGGAATGACTGGGCGTAGAGGGGATCATGATCGCAAGATTGAAGGTTGTGACCGCGTGAGAAAAGAAAAGTTTTTATTTTTTTATTTTTAAAATATTTATATTTTTAAATTTTAATATCCACGTAAGTCATATTGACACATGGTACTCAGTCATCGTTCGAGTTGGGTTCTGTTCTTAGCGGTTCGGTTTTTTCCCAAAACCGAAACCGAACCAAAATTTCGATTCGGTTTAGTTCGGTGCAATTTTATTTCAGTTTTTTCTCGGTTCGGTTTTGTGTTTTTTTTTTTTTTCCTCCAAAATTAAAAAAAAAAAATATGAAAGTTCACATTCAAAGTCACTTCTTCATAGTCATCCACATGAAAACCTACAAGTATGAAATCAATTTTACACATCTACATTTGACTTAAAAGGAAAGACATGCCATTTGAGAAGTGGAACTACTATCATAACCTTAGACCATATTCAACAACAAAACCACGATGAGAATCCAAAGTTTAAGTCTTCCAAGTTCCAACTAGAATCATCAATCAAGTCTTCCAATTTCCAAAGTCCAAACTTCAATAAACATCAAAGTTTAAGTCTTCAAAAAGTCCAAATTTAAAATAAACATCACACAAGTCAAATAAACCTTCAAGGTTTCATCAATTCATGTCTTGGCACAAATAAAATCTTCCAAGTCCTCAAGCTCAAGCTCAATGCTTAGGCGGCCTAGGAGGCAACATAGCACCATTGTTTGAGTTTCCACTTGCCATTTCTACATACAAATAAAAAAATGAAACATGATGTAAAGCAAGCATGCAACTTAGCATGTAATGAAAATAGTCTAACAAAACCAAATGCAATAAGTAAAATGACCTTTCTCAACTTCTTCACAAAATTCAATCTCCTCAATGGTTGGCTCATGATGTAACGCTACATGAATTGACCTAAGCCAATTTTGTGTACATATCAAAGCTTCCACCATTTTTGGACTCAAAGAACTACGATATAGATCAATTATTCGTCCACTTGTGCTAAAAGAGGAAGCAATGGTTGATACGGGAATAGCTAAAATCTCTTTTGCAACTCGTGCCAAAATAGGATACATAGAAAGCCCATTCACCCTCCACCAATTCAAGATATCAAAGTTTGCCTCTTCTTCCCTTTCATTAGGATCCGAAAGATATATATCCAAATCATTGTGCACAATACGGGCTCTCTTTGCTTTTCTCATTTCACTTTTCTCTTTCAACTTTCTTTCAATCTCTGTCATGCTTGATAAAGGATCTCCACTTATAGTTGCCGACTGAGAACTACCAACACTACTTGTGCTTTGTTGTGTATCAAAAGACAACGCTTCATGAATCTTGTAAAGATCAAACAACAAATTTTTCACCACATTGGTTGCAATTTCAACTTTTTCCTCATCCTCGCCATATAGTATCTCATAATAATCAACCACCTTCTCTAATTTAAGGCGAGGATCAAGCACAAGTGCAATAAAAACATATTGATTCATATCATCAATTGAACCCCAATATTTGTCATATTTTTCTTGCATCAACATGGAGATCATAGACAAGAATTCATTATCTTTTTTTCAAGGAGGAGACTTTTGATCTTAAACAAATCACCAAAAGTAGTATGAATTGTTGGAGTATTAGAACAACACACTTTTAAAGTGACTTCATAGAAAGGTCTAAAAAATGATGCAAATATTCTCGCCTCACTCCAATCATGAGTCAAAGGTGGCCCCTCCCTTATATTATTATGATTTTCTTTAGTAAAGTAAGGAAGGTAATGACCATCATCTACTTTCAACCTATCAAAAGCCATCTTGAACTTCAAAGCTGATTCTAACATTAAAAATATGGAATTGCACCTAATAGAGACATCTAAAATCATAGGCCCTTTGCTTTCTATTCTCACTTTCTCAACACACCTTTTAAAGCTCTCCAACCTTTGAGGGGAAGATCTTACATACCTAACTGCATTACGAATGCTTTGTATGGCAGTATTCAACATCTTTATCCCATCATTCACCACCAAATTAAGGATATGAGCAACACACCTCATGTGCAAATATTTTCCATCATGCAAAAGTGCATTAGGAATCCCCCACCCACTTATTCGGTGCACGAAATCCCTTAAGCCGGAATCATTTGCCGAAGCATTGTCAACCGTAATAGTTAACACCTTCTCTATGCCCCACTCCTCCAAAAGTTGAGCAATGGATTCTCCTTTATGATTTGGAATGACACAAAAGTTCAAAATGTTTTTATGTAACATCCAATCATCATCAATAAAATGAGCGGTGAGAATCATGTAATTTATTTGTTGAATAGAAGTCCATGTATCCATTGTTAGACACACCCTAAATGTCTTCAACTGACTTTTCAATTTCTCCTTTTCGGAGTAAAACAAGCCAAGTACATCTTTAGCTATTGTCTTACGACTAGGTACTCTCCACAAAGGACATGCATGCATGCAAAAATGACGAAAACCATCTCCCTCGACAAAAGCAAAAGGTAACTCGTCTATAATTATCATCTCAACACAAGCCTTAGTAACTTCCACTTGAGAAAAACAATAGCTTCCAACTTATCTTTTGTGCCGGCAAAGGTTAAGATCTTTTGCCTATTTGCGCCAAATATTTCCTTCTTAGGACCATAGCTCCTACATCTAGCTAAGTGATTTCTTATGCTAGTTGTACCATTTTTATCCGTGTCGGCCATATACGATTTGTTGCAATACTTGCACACCCCTTTAACTCTACCTCCCTCCATTATCCTATCAAAATGCTCCCAAATTGTAGATCTTGAATGACTTTTTAGTGAATCCAAGAGAGTGTCTTCTTTACTTACTTGATCACTTGAGCCACCTTGTTTTGGAGTTGCATCGGATAAATTTGTGGATCCACCAAGAGTAAAAGGAGTTTGTTGATTTGCCACCATGAGGGGTTGAGGTGGAGTTGATTCACCAACAATGTCCTTCAAAAATAAGAGTAAGAATTATTACAATTAATTATTAAATAAATTGAGACATAAGAACCATAGAGAAAGTATAGAGATGACAACTTACTTGCAATGGAGTAGAAGTAGATGAGTTTATTTTTTCACGGGAGCTATTTGATGATCTCATTGAGTTTGAGCTTGAGCTCGAGGCCTTTGATGCACTTGACTTCATCTAATTAAGATACAAAACATATAATAAGCAAAGGTACGATGCACATGCAAAAGCTACAAATGCACATAATAAACCGAAGGTACGATGCACATACAAAACTTGTGAGATTGTTTTGAGCTGGAGTGGTTATTTAATACCATAGCTATTGATGTAAACATTTATGTTCGTATCTAATAATATTCTTCTTTGAAAAAAAAAAAAACTGCAATATTTATAAATTACCCAATGTTTAATAGTGTTGCAGTTCTTTGTCTTGTTTGATCCAATGCTTATAATTAGCCTCAATGAGTCAAATCCCAAGTGAGCAAAAAGAGAGTAAAAAATGTCATCCACACCATCTCCAACCTAAATATAGAGACAACTCCCACACAAAAATACGCCCCCACCCCCCACAAAAAAAGTGGGGGCAAAAATTTAGAGGTGTTCCTATCCAATCAAATGTTAAACTTCCACCTTCAAATTTGGGTAAAGCACCTTTCTCCTTCCTCCATTAAACTAATCTTTGAATTTTGATAGCCTAAAAACAAACAAACGAACAAACTAAAAAACCATAATATTTGAAATTTCTTTCTTTTGATTCAAAACAACAAACAATCTCTGAATTGTTTGCAAAATGAAGCCCCAAAACTATCAACTGAAAAATAAAACCAAAACAAGCTATCTTTGCAGGAAACCACCATCAGATTAACCGATTTTAATTAAATTTATACACTTGTTTTGTCTTGTTTGATCTCCATTAAATATTGCAGTTCTTTGTCATCTGTTCTCCATCTCTCTCTCTCCTCCTCAACGAATAGTCTAATAGTGTTGTTTAGAAATGAAATTACCCAATGTTTATAACATACCCAATAGAAATGTCTAAAAAATCTATTGCAGTGCATACCCAAAATTACAGATCAAAACCGATGTTTATAACCAAAATTAGAAATGTTTGAATAAGGTTACATAATGTCTATTGCAGTGCATGCATACCCAATGTTTATAAACCAAAATTTAAAAAATGGTTATAGCAATATAGGATACCCAATAGAAATGTCTACAGATTAGAACCAATGAAATCGAAAAAAAAAAATCTGCACAACGCATCACAGTTCACGGCAGGGTGACTGGGTGAGAGACTAACCTTGCAAAGGAGGGAATTTGTGGGTCGATACTGGAGACTAGAAATAGCGAGAAGAAGTTATGGGTCGCGTGCAGGTCACAGGTCACGGGTCACGGGTCACGGGTCACGGGGGTGAGAGATTGAGAGTGAGTAAGACGGCGTCGCGTTGGCGAGATGTGTGAGGCAGGTCGCAGGTCGCTGGGAAGGAAGAAGATGAAGCGGAAGAACGGCGGAGCTAGGAAGGAGATGGTCCAGAGTGAGAGTGCAGAGGAGGGGGATAAGGGAAAGGGAAGGCCGAAAGGGAATGGATTTGTTTAGTGTTTAGGATTTCACTTTCAGACTGAAGATTGAAGACGAGGTTACAAGAGTGACTAGACGACGCCGTTCAAGATAAAAAAAAAACATTATTAATTTATAATTAAATATAAAACAACGTCATTTTGCCTTAACTAGGTTCGGTTCAGTTCAGTCCAATTTTTGAACCCCAGAAACCGAACCGTACTGAACCAGATTCCGTTCGGTCTGGTTTTACACTTTTGGTTTGGTTTTCGGTACGGTTTTTTTCGGTTTTCGGTATTTCGAACCCACCCCTAGTACACATAGGCGTCACGTCATCAATTAATGAAGACTTTGATGGAAAACTTAAATTTCAAAATTATAATTTTAGCTACTAGAATAGGACGAAAAACACTTAATGTATCAAATATTAAAAACCCAAAAACTTCAAATTAATAAACTAAGATTAACTCTTGAATTAATTCTTCAACTTCGGGCCAAACTGAAAGATGGGCAAAAAAATATCATAAACCCAATTATGCCTAAAAAACAAAACAATTAGGTGATAAAACTGGGTGGCCCAAAATTGTACCAAAGCCCTAATGTACTAAAAACTATGAAGCCATACGGCCCAAGAACAAAATTAGGCTAGGTTGGTCCACGAACAACAGGCCCTGTTGCTCACGAAACGGGCTGCAAACGCAGGCCTTGAGACAGAGGCCCGAAGTGCGTTCTAATTTGGTGCGTGGCTGGTGCTGAGCGGACCGAAGGGGGCAGATGCTGGACTGTTGCAGGCGAGCCCAAAACCAAAAAATTTGTTTTAGCTGCGGGCCGAGGTGCCAGGCCCAATTGGGCTCGAGTAGACCAATAAAAACTCCAGTTGCAACTGGGTGAGCTCGACGAAGAAGGAACCAGCGTCACCGCTACTGGTGGCTGTGTTTTTACGTTGGGGACCTCGAGGTGAGCCACAATGCATGGTGGTTCGTTGAAGAACCAATCCTAACGAGGGGATTGGGAACGGGAAATTCTTGAATTCGATGAATTTGAACAAAATTCAAAGGACATCGTTAGAGGCGACGATGCAAAACCCAAAATAGCACGACTGCAGGTAGTGATTTCTAGGAAAAAGGGGAAGGCAAACCCGTGGTCTCGGCTTCAGGCGAGGCTGGGGTTGGCTTCGTTTTCTTGGGTTCTCAGGTGGAGCTGCTGGCTCCATAGATCGGTGGCAGAGCGGCTTCGAGCCGCAGCTTGCCGGGGTTTCAAAACCATAATTTTTAATTTTTTTTTTTAACTTTAATTCAATTCAATTATATATTTCAATGCATGATCACAATATCAACTCACATAATCCATCAATTATGAATATAATGCTAGACAAGTTATGTAAAATCTAAAATTCGTAAACGTATGGTGGATGTTCATGCTATCGAGATAAAAACCATCGTTTTGGAAGAACTTAATCGCATGATGATATTGACGAACTGGTTTGTAGCAGAAAATTTTATGTTAGATTCCTTAATGTAGCCGAGGAGCGTGCTAATAACGTTTTGTGGCATATTTTACTGACAAATAATATAGGGTACGTGTTGTGGCCTATTTTACTGACAAAGAATATAGGGTGCGACAAAGAGAGGGAGGAGAAAGTGTAGGAACTTCTCTGTGTTAATGAGATGTGTTATTCCCCTACACAGTGCCTTTATTTAGTTCTTATTTATAGTAGTAAAGAGGAGAGAAATTACTTTTCTTCCAAGTAAATACAATCATAGTAGAGAAAGAATAACGAGTATACTCGAGGAGCATGCTAATACCGTGTTGTCACCTATTTTACTGACAAAGAGTATGGGGTGCGGCAAAGAGAGAGTGGAGAAAGTGTAGGAATTTCTCTAAGTTTATGAGATGTGTTATTTTCCCTAAACAGTGCCTTTATGTTTATAATAGTAAAGAGGAGAAAAATTATTTTTCTTCCAAGTAAATACAATCCTAGTAGAGAAAGAATAACTAGTATCCAAATCTACCAAGGATTTATACAATCACACTTTAATATAATATTTGTAACAGTTTGTTAAAGAAAAAAAAATTATATATTGTCAAGCTTGCCACATATATGGTCAGATTCTCTGTCTAGAAACGAGCGGAAACGACCGTATCTCTAACTATATCGTAAACTAGGAACGAACCAACTTTGTGCGTGCCCTCTAAAATTGTCAATGCTTTGCCAGCGTCTTTCCACATATCCACCCACATATGCACCATCTAAATAGAAGACGCCGCTATCATTAGATAGCGTAGTAGGAACGCAATGTTCGAGGAGCCCTTGGCCTTGAAAATAAATGCGATTCCCTTTTAACCCTATAAAATCACTCGTTTGCAAAGACAAGAAAGAACCACTTGCTATGAAGAATGTTTGGTCCCCCAAACTGTGTACCCTGATAAAGCTCCCACTATAGGGGTCAATCTTGTAAACCTTAAATTTAGTAGTCCTGCTAAATTTGGAGGGATGCATCCGACGCTCAATAATCTGATGTTCAATAACACTACTCTCGAAAGTATCCTTCATATGATGAATCAGCAAGATTTCGTTGTTGGTTGTTGATTCGAACAAATATGCCCGGTGATTTCCATTTAAATTGATTCTGTGCAAGAAATCACCATGTCCACGGTTAAGAGAACTACATGGTTCTTCTATGTTGTCATAGACCAACTTCAATTCAACTGCACAGGGTTCGTCTTCATCTTCATCTCGAAAGTTCAAGATGAAAGCTCTAACGCCACCATTCTTATTACTGTAAGTACTCGTAACCAAGGCGTAAAACACGCCGCGAGAAAACAATAGATCCAAAGGATACTCATCCTTAAAATAATCTGTTACTTGGAAGGTGTTCCAACGTTTTCCTCCAGGTCTGCACAAACTCAATTCCTTATAAGGACCTACAAATACTGCCACTATACATTCTGAGATATTTGAACTCGGACAATTCAATTTTATAATCAAGAAAAGCCGAGGCCGCACATGCTGTCCTTTCTTCTCCATTGACACTCTGTTCAAAAGACGCAATTGTTTTCAAGGATGGAAGTTGGTGTTGAGCTTTGGAAATTGGGTTCAGTAGAAATACTTTAGAGTCTACTCCTTGTTCCCTGATCATGATCAACCAACCTTTGCGAAAACTATGAAACCACCCTCGACATCTCTTAGGCAGCTTAATTTCGAGAACTTTACCCTCAGATAAGCCGTAAAACTTTAAGTACTTGGGACTTTCTTGAGGGTATAGTAAACATGGAAACTGTGGAGAGCAATGGATGTCACTTCGTGTAACAGTCGAATTCCAAAACTTGCAGACGGTGCTTAAGCGTATGTGATCACTTAAGTTCAGGCGCTGTAGAATATTTTCCAGTATATCCATAGGTGGTGTCTGCCAGCGAGCATAATTAGCTTTTTTCATGTCGTCTTGCTTTCTGTTGCCTCTCTTGTTTTGAAGTAATTTCTTGAAACAAAGGGAAGACGCAACCACTTTTCCAGAATATCTTGAGGTTTTGAAATTAAACTGGGTAGAACGTTAGAGCCCTAAACTTTTATTTATATAGACATCGCAAGCCTTGGGCTACAAGGATTAGGATTCCTTGTTCAATATAATTAATTACATTCTATTACATTGAACAAGGAATCCTAGCTAGTATTATATTCTAGGGTAAAGTACAAAAAACTACCTTAACTATTGGTGTTCCGACACTTTCATACCTCATCTTTTAAAATTGACAATGTTATACTTCATCTTACGAATTTATGCCAATGTAATACCTTCTGTTAGCTTGGCGTGAATTTCTCAATTAAATGCTGACAGGCGGCGTCCTTCTTTCTTCTCCCCCATCCCCCCACCCCCTCTTCTCCCCTACCCGAGCCCTTACCTGCAACCCCAAAAAAAAAAAAAAAATCCCAATTCTTCTTCCCCTTGCATCCACCCTCCGCACCCATCCTTACACCCACCCAACCTCGCACCCACCCCCTTGCGGAATCGGTGAAAGGGATCTGGGTTTTTTTTTTTTCTTTTCCTTCTTCTTCTTCTTCCTCCTCCTTCTTTTGCTTTTTGGTTTGGCTGGGTGTTGGATTTGTTTTTTTTGGGGGGGGGGGGGGGGCCGGGGGGGGGGGGAAACGAATTGGGTTTGTGTTTTTTTGGGAAGAGGGACGAATTGGGTGGGTTTTTTTTTTTTTTCCTTCTTCTTGGGGTTGGGGCAATTTTTTATTTTTTTTATTTTTTTGGTTGAATCACGCAGGAAAGAAGAAGATGGGGAGAGAGAGAAGGGGGAGGGGGGTGGATGGGAAGGTTTTGATTTTTTTTTGTTTCAACTTTTTTTTATTATTTTAATTTTTAATTTTTAAAATTTTTTTTAATAGGAAGTGGGGCCTGGTTTAAGCCACGTCAGCATTTAACTGATAATTAACGACAGGCTAACGGAAGGTATAACATTGACACAAATTCGTAAGATGAGGTATGACATTGTCAATTTTAAAAGATGAGCTATGAAAGTGTCATGACACCAATAGTTGAGGTAGTTTTTTGTACTTTACCCTATATTCTAATTCTATCAATTAGACGGAATTGAAGAGATTTCGCAATGTATTTTAAGCATTCACAAATCTCACATCTCTCTATGAGATTTCGATGGAATTGAATAAAAAATTTACATAGAATCTCTACAGTTAAATTCTATAAAAACCTATGTATTTATAAATCTTGGTCATAGACTAACATTTTTTTTTTTCAATTTTTTTTTTAACAAAAGTCTAACAAATTTTTAAACCAACAATTTTTTGTCTTGTTTTATTAACACCCTACATTTTATTGATTACATCCCACATACTTAATACACCTACATCTACTTCTTAACTAAAATTTATCTTAATACACCCCGCTTATTTTCCAATACTACTCTTACAGCCCATACCCTCTCTACGTACACCTCATACCCTACTTAAACCCTACAATCATACTCTTCGTTAATTACATTATTCAAATAGTTTTTGGTGTTTTGTTTTTCTGCAAAGAACTTGCTAGAGTTTTGGGGGAGAAGATAGTCATAGAATTCTCAAATATGTGGATCACGTTGTGAGAAGAAGTATATGCCCATATTGTCTTTCTTGCTTATTTTATGTTTGAATATTTCTGGGCAACTGTAGGATCAAAGAAGAAATTTTAATGTTACGATTCGTGCGTGGAATCTAAAGCTCCACCCAAAAGTTCCCTTTGCATATCAATTAGAGATTTTAAATGATTTTCATGCAAAGGAAACTGTACGTCAAGAGATGTATTTATGAAGAAATATATAAGCACATGCATTTTTCTTTTTTTTAAAATTCTAATAATACAAAAGTTGGAGATGACATTTTAGTTTCAAACTTACAGATGATATGGATGTTGAAATCAATATGGAAGTTACAAATGATACAGATGTTGTAGTCAATATCCAAGTGACAGAGCTACGAATGACGTCGAAGCCTCCAAAACATTGATTTCATGTTTCAATCGTCAAAATTAACCTCTTTTTTTCATTAACCATGTTGTGCTATTAGTTACGGTTTTGTTTTATAATTGAGGTGAGAGTATCTTCAAGAGCTTGGAAGAAAACAATATTAGAATACATATTGACAAATAGTTGTTTTTTAATTCATATATGGTCTAAATAGTAATTGCATCTCTCACACGGAGTTTGAAACTAATTAGTTTTCTGTACTACCTTTCGCAAAGGGAACAAAGGATTAAGGTATCGTTTAATATGTAGACGGGACGGGACGGAACGGAATTGGACGGGACGGGACAGGACGGAACGGAACGGAACGGAGCGGGAGCAAAGATGCCCTCGGATGGAAACAAGGAGGAAGAAGAAGGAGACGGAGAGGTTATAATTTTGTGTTCCATGGATGTGGAACGAGTCGTTCCAGGGGGGTGAGGTGGAACGAAAATTCATCCAAAACTCGTCCCGTGGAACAGCTCGTTCCATCCGTTTTAGACGCACCAAACGTGGGACGGAACGCCTTGTCCCACTCTGTTCCGCCCCGTCCCACGTACCAAACGGTACTAAAAGACCCAATCAAGTGATTGCTATCGAATTCTTGTGCTAAGTCTGTTTCCGATTCCGACTTGGATCCAATCGCAATCATTGTAGATTTGCTTCTGATTTCTTAAATAGAATCCACCTTGATCTCTCTCTTCTCTCTCACACTTCACCTTAATATCAATGACATTCTCCCAAATTTCTCGCTCATATTTCTACATATCTGATTCGAGCTCTATCAGAAACCCAACTCAGCACCCATTTGTTCTCCGGTTTCCTAACTTCTCCAGGTTATTTTGGCTGAGGGGTGTAAATTGATCTGACCCCTCCCCCTCCCTCATCTTATCTCTTCCATCAGGTCTCTCACTCTTGCCGCCCGTTGGATCGCTTTGCTTCCTTCGATTTTCAGGTAATAAGCTTCAGTTTCATAGCGTGAAAATTCATTGGAGTCTCTTAGTTGTGTGCAATTGCAGGTTATTTATTGACTGGAATTTAGACGTATTTTACGTTTTCTGTCGATTTATTTTGAGAAATAAATAGGAGCATTTGGTTGGGTGTATGAATCGCAGTTGTTGTAGTCTTTTTCAATTTCTCTTAGCAAATCCCGTTTTCAATCTCTCTTGAGCAAATCTAAGCACACACGGGGATCAAAATCATAATATTATTATTAATCCATACTATCTTTTTCAGGTGGGTAATTTGGATTTTAAAGGTTTTGCTCGTCCGTTGCTTGTTTACATGAACATGATGTATGATATTATGCGTCTTTGTTAACTTTGGTTACTCTCATTACTTTAATAGTATTTATCAAACTAAATTCTTTAAGCGGTTTAATTTAAATTCTTTCATTGACAATGATCTCTTTTTACCTTTGACCCTACAGGGAGAATTTTTTAAGATGGAGCCGGACAAGGGTTGGTTTTTGTACCTACAGAAGAACCATGAACTATTTTCCCTTGATATTAGCAAATTATTGGCGTGGAGCTCTTTGGAGAAGGCTCGGAGGCCTTCTAGACCGGATTTTAAACTTGTGAATGCTTCTTGTTATCCAGACGGAAGCATGGTGCCATTCGGAACAAGATATATGATTGTAGGTTCCAACCCTTACATTGTTGGGGGTCAGTTCGGTTGCCCGCATCCTCTTTTAGGGTATGATTATTGGCCCAACTTTGATGTTATTGCATGTGATCCTCCCACTGATGATCCATGCAAGAGTAATCTACCCATGTTGTCTGGTCCTAAATTTTATCCTTTTGTTATTACCCTCGGGAACAAAATTTATGTTTTGTCCCTACAGTACAGGGGATGTATCACAGAAACATGGCCAGCTCTTTTTGAGGTTTATAATCCCGAATCTGGGAAGTGGAAAATTCTCCCGAACCCCCCCTTTGTCGTTGGTAAGACTGTCACCAGTCCTGCTGCCCATCACTACTATGCTTTGGGACACAAGCTCGTGGTGACAAACACATGGTCAGTTGAGTCATACGTGTTCGACACTCTTGAAGAGAAATGGGAGCCATGGGACAGTCGGGAGGATCCATTTGAAATCGCATATAAACCCCATCCTACGTTAGCACGATTCAAGGACTTTTTGGTTGCTGTCCATCAAGGGGATTTTGGTGATGTTCTTACTTATCGGTTGGATTCATATGGCATCCCTCGACCGGGTCGGAATCTAGTTGAGCTTGAGAACATATTCCTTCCTCCTCTGGACCGTTGCTTTCCCTTCATCACTGAAATCAACGACGCTGGCCTTATGTGCATTGTGTGTTATTCTGGCATTGAACAATCGGAATTGTGGCGTTTACGTGTAGTGGTGTTCCAAGTGTCCATCTCAGGCCATCTTGACAATCAATTCCTTTGTGCTGATATTAAGGCCAAAGGAACTTACTACTTCTGTCAACGTATTGATCCAATCATCTTCCCACCAGTTATCACGTAAGCAATTATTTCCAATTCCCTTGGACATCCCTATTCCAAACTTACTCTTTCCCGTTTCTTATAATAGTTAACTCGTATTTTCACTGTTCATATTTTTGTTGGTGATGTATTTGTGATATATTATAGGGTAGCATGTTACAGTTCCTAAATTTTAGTATGGATGAGTCACAGCAATTTATCCATCATTTGTTCGCCTTCATGTTCCACAGCATTCCTCGTGTGGTTTCAGCAAATAATGGTTTGGATTTGGAGAAAATGGACAAAGATATATGCACCACTGACCTTTTCTGTTAATCCATGTTGAATTTCGTGTATGAGTGCAAGTTTAGATCTTAACTCTATTGGTTTTTAGTTGTTTCTCTATTTCATTAAGTCGTGACTTAAAGTGCTATTATTAGCAAGCATCTTACCATGAAATGGTAGAGTTTGTCCTAGCTGTGAGAGATTGTTTGTTAAGGTTGAGATGTTAAAATTAAGGGTAGCTGAAAGGAATCATGTCCTATGTTCCGAGCAAAAGGAACATTCAATAGTAATTTTTTTTACTACCTTTTTTCTTTTGTGTTAGATTTTGATTCACTTTTCTTTTTGCTGCATAGCATTCCGATTTGCTTACATGCACTCATGGTTGTGATTTTTTTCCCTAATCATTTATATTTTTAAATTAAACATGGTAAAACCTGAAATAATGTGGATTGTGGATTTTTATATCAGTCTCTTCACTCTTCTAAGTTGAAGCCAGCGGCTGAGAGCATGTGAAATTTTGGTATGAAGCGAACGTAGTTTTGATTGGTAGGGTTATAATGGATCTCTTCTGGTGTACTTTTGCTTAACTCAAAACTTCTGGTCTTGTCATTTGTAGGAGTGATCGGTTGGACAAGCTCGACAATAAGCCTGATGTATTTTGGAAGAAAGAAAATCTTTCTCGGCTGGATAGGTTTGTTTTCTCTGGATGTAACTAGTAATGGCCAAGTTATTAAGTTCTGTTTTGAATCTCATAGTATTACAGTGAGTATGCAATGCATTTTTTTTTTTTTCTGATAATATTCCTGTATTGTGGTGTTCTTGTTTATGAAAATGATCTGTTGAGCGAGATAGAAAAATTGCAAATCATTTCTATAAGCTTTAGCTTTAGCTGTGAATCTGGAATCCAGTTGCATTAAATTTTTTGAATAAAAGAATCAGCCCATGGTTCATAATCATGGGATGTAAAATATGCAGAAGATGTTTGATTTGCAGTTTGCACAGAACTCTCTCTCTCTCTCTCTCTCTCTCTCTCACACACACACACACACACATGTTATTGCTGTCATACCCGCTTATTTATCTTTCCATCTCAGTCTACCTACTCAGTGATTGTTTTCTTGTTTTTTTTTTCTCACCAATAAAAAGGGAGTTGTACGATGCCTGGTGTTCCGGGTACTGGGGGGCGCTGAAGGGAAGCAGTAGCAGCAGTGGTCATACACAAGATGGCCAGGTACCCTTAGGTCTTATTAATGGCTATGAGTGTGATATTTACAGTTTTGCGTTTGCAAAATGGGGTTACTTTGTTGCAGGGTCATGGGCGAGGGTTCAAAGATGAGGTTGAAAGTAGTTTGCAACAGTTAAGTGTGATTGTGTGGCTTGGTATTCAAGTTTGATAGGCACTAGCAACCAACCGCTTAGTTACACTATTAGTTGTGGTTTTGAAGTTTGTTTATAAGCTCTAAATTAATTGTTTGGTGCAGGAAAAAGAGGGCAAGATATGATAATGCAACTTAGTTTTTCTCCGGCAGAAAATCTTCAACAATGGGGTGCAGAAATGCTTGAGGATGGCACACCAAGAACATGAAGTTCTTTGAAAGAGAATGGGGCAAAAGATGCGAACACATGCTGGAATTGATGAAGTTTAAAAAAAATGGAGATATGTTGTGAGCAAGTAGTTGTAAACTTTGGGATATTCTATTTTGGTCTGTTGGATATTAAACTTTGAAGGGTTGGTGCATGAATATTCGTTAGTTTATATTTAGGAAAACTAATAAAAAGGGTTTGAAAACTTTGAGTTTTAACGATAAGGACAAAATAAAGGGTAAAGTGAATAGTATTAGGATTGACTTTTTAGTGTAAAAATGTGGTTTTTCGTTAAAATGAACAGTACCGCAGACTTTTCGTTAAAACTCCCTTTATATTTTTACCTATGAAGTACTATTAAGCACTGTTGTTTGATACACTGCTTGCTTGTATTTAGCAGATTACAAGTACCTCCCAAGCTAAGAACAGTTGATTAACACCGACCACTTGTTTCATGAATCAAAAACTTAATATAGAAGCATCCGTCGGCACCACATCAATCACATAGGAGAGCGTGAAAAGCACATACCCTCAGATCCATGTAATTCCAAGTAGCCAAATGATCAGCAACATTGCGCCAAATTTTATTTAAATACGAATAGAAATGTTTACATGTTTGGTCAAAACATTAAACAACCAGTCTGGAAAACGCTATCCCCATTGACCTCATCTGTGAGAACCTCGAGTCTTTGTTACGTAGGAAGCCACCGAGCTGCTCCATCACATTTTCGGGGAGCAAACATAATCTTAAACAGATTCCAACTGCATCAATATTTGCATGTCTTCACCTTTCCTCGCAGCATCCTAATAAGCATAATAGATGAATCAGACTCGATAATCACCTGCAGAAACTCTTGTTCGACGCACACCGTCCAAGCCTCACGAACTGCCTCGGCTTCAACAAGGGTTGATGCTGCTCAAATACCTCCCCGTCCACCTACTACCTGGAACCATTCAGCAAATTTTCTTACCCCGCCGAGGCCTGCTGTGGCAGACCCACCATATTATTGCAGCTATTTAAAAATGCATCGAAAGGAGGAAAATTATCGGCCACATTTTGCCCAATAAAGGTTACATCTAAGGCTCTACAAGACGCCAATTCAACGGCAGGCTAAGGTCTAACATCTGGACACTTATGCAGGGAGAAAAACTTGTGTGGAATTTAGCTTGACGCTAGACTTTTGTGAGTGGCATCACAACCCACTCTATAAACTCACCACGTAGTAAGTTTTTAATATAATATTTTATCATTCCCCCTCATTCTTCTATTCTAAGATTTTCATAATGGGTGTGATATTCGCACACCACTTTTTACTTCTTACACATTCCTTATTAATTTTTGTCCTTTGATCTTCTTTAATTCATTCGATCCAGCGGTTGAAAATCAAAAGAGTGAGAAGTAAAATGCGGTTTTCATAATCATCTTTTCCACTAATTAATACACTATAAAATTTATCTAATGGTTCATATTTTTCCCTCTCCTCCTCTCTTTCCTTTTCCTTACCTCCATACCGTTGCAATCAACCATATATGAAATAGCAAAAGGGCCCTAATTCATCATGCTCTAACTCATCACAATATCATACATATAACATAACAATTAATCATGCATGAAATAGTGAACTGAGTTACCTGAATGCATCACCAAAGGCATAATCATCAATTCAACCCCAAATCGTCGATGCTGGTAGCCGTTGTTCTTCTTTGCCGCAAGCCAAATCATTGAGGCAATCATTCATCCAAGATCAAGTCATCTTGACCCTTTGATTAACATCCCTTACATACACACTTTGCATGCTCGGAGATCGAATCAGAGGATTCAAATTGTAAAGAGATTGTAACCCTAAACTCATTAATACAAATATCTTTTGTACACGTGTTCTCTTGTTATTTGGCACAATATTTTTGTGTTTACATGTTTATTTGTAGTTATGAAATATTGGTTTTTGAGGTTGCTTGGTTTGAAGATGTTAATATGTTGTCTAACATATTCCAAGAGATACTAACGTTCATAATCTGTTTTTCTTTTTGGGAATTTTGCATGGATGGGCTACGAGTTGATGAATTTATTGACAATTCTGATTTCATGAGTCTATATGTGTGGTGGTGCTTGATGATTGTTCAAAGGTTTTGGTGAACAACGTAGAAGACTTTCTAAATTCTTTTGAGTTTTTGAGAATTTGGATGTTTGAGAGTTTTAGAGTTACAAAACTTTAGCATATGGTCGTAAAATGATTTCGGAACCCTTTCTTTATCTTGGAACCTCGTATTTATAAACTCTCCAATCTTGCCTACAAATGAATTTGGCATTGATTGTGGACTCACTTAATTGACAAAAAATTAGGACTCGATTTTGTGTGCCGATTCATAATTTGACTCTATCAATTAACATTTGATTTAATTAAATTAAAATCAAATAATTTACTCCCGCCAAGTGTTGACATGCGTCCTTCTTGATGACTCGTCCGATTTTGATGAGTCACATCCGTGTGTACATTTTATAAAACACAGTGTATGCCACGTATGCCCTGACATACCAAAACTTTAATATATTGACGAACATTTATTTCACTGAAATTTCGATGTTTACAACACAATTTGTATTCAATTTGATTATCACCGGTTTTATCTAGCTATCAATTAAAGGTAATATATTCAATGATGCCAAATAAAATTTTATAATTCTTTATCTCAATTAAAATTGGATATTCAAGATTTTAAAGAGACAATTTTGACCAACATAATAATTGATCATTTACAGCAACCATATGTGTATATCCCAGTATATCAATTTTGACCAACGGAATAAATCATACGAGTAAAATTCCAGATAAGAAAGCGGAAGCAGATTCATAAAAATCATTACAGACCCAGACAAAATAATATAGTATCAGAGATGATCAAAACCAAGAAGGAAAGTTTTCCAGAAACAACATTCAAGTTAAAACCTTTTCTTGCCTAAAAACGGATTGTGTCACATGCATTAACTTCATTAGTCTAATATGAAACCATTAGTTTAATAACAATAATAATAATAATAATAATAAAGGTTAACTATTAGACTAACCATTAGATGCATCAGGACACAAAACCATGGCTTCTAATATTGACATTTGCAATTCAATATATATTGATATACTAGCTCAAAATAAAATTCAGAAGTTTAATAACCATTAGATGCATATGTTTGTTCATATATTCACAAACCTCAACAACTCCTTGATCTTTTGCAAAGATGGTTTAGACAAAACAAGATTTTTCCCTTTTTCAAAATTGCAATTGTCAAATAATTTTGAAAGAAAAAAACACTACCTAATCTTTTACATAAAGATGTACTCTATATTATTTTCTTAAAACCTTACAAAATTCTTTTGCAAACCAAAGTCGATTCCTGCTAAATCATCACATCGATTCCTACTTTGATTTATACTTTCAATTTGAATTCAAGAGCAAAAATTTTAGGCTTTGATACCACCTGTAAGACTAAACTTATCAACAACATATGTTAAGAGATTAAGCTTAGGAACCACAAATTTATACAAGTATTAAAATCACAATTTGATAAACACAATAACAAACTAACCCGTTCAAGCAATAGAACAAGAAGCCAAAGCAGACTTCTAAACAATGCCCAAAGTATGCAAGTTTAATATTGGGCGTATATTTTCTTAGAGCACTATTTATATTGAAACCATCCTCGTGATTTCCCTATTAAAATCAGCTTAAGAAACAAACACACAATTCCTATCCAATTATGAAAGCTAAGTATCAAGATTTAATTAAAGTTTCAATCCCAAACTGATTAGGTCAATTTTAACCTTTGCAACAAAAACCTTTCCATACTAATCTGAAACACTATAGCCGGTTTCTAGCACTCACGACCCTACTCATATTTTAACACGACTATCATGAAATGAAATGAAAAAAAAGTCCAAACCGAAGTTCTTCGACCACACTGTAATTGGCGAACACAAGTACAAAACACGACTCTCCGCTAAACTTAGAGCTTAGAGAAAGGAAGGGAGCAGCTGATGGAACCGACTCAACTCCTTCATTCACTTGTTGATTCCATGGACTCCACAACAACAATCAAAACCAGCATTCAAGAGCTTCACTTATTTCAAAAAAAATCATTACAAAAAAAATAGAAAACGTCCAAAAATTTTAAGAAACTAGTACCTAAAAACGAAAAAAAAAATCCAAGCAATTTCAAGTAATCCTACCCAGAAATAAACAATTCCACCAAAGAAAAATAAACAACAGTAGGAGAAAACCCAATAATTTCAAAAAACCAATAAGGGTTTAAGAGCAAGAAAATGGATAAGCTACAAATATTGAAACTTTAGGCCCGTTTAATATTCAAGTCAAAATTTTTTATTATTTTTAAAATCAGTTGGGGGAACAGTCTGCAAAGAAAGACTAGTGAGACTGTGTAACAGTCCAGTTTAGGGATGATTCATCCAAATATTTTTCTTCAAAATTATTAGAGCGCGATTCGAATTAGTGTACATATCTAACATCTTTCTACACCCAACTTACTATCTTCACTCATATTATTTTTTTATTAAACAATTAATATCTCTTTAAATCCAAATTTATTATCTAAAGTACTACCCTCTCAAACCCAATTCAAAATGTAAAATTATTTTTACACTCATTCCATAGCAGAATATGAGATGTCAGGCCTAGTAAAGGTGAGGTACTGTAAAACACCTACTAAGCTTCTGTAAATAGTTGGATGTGGAAGAGTAGTGCTTTCTGGTATAAGTAACTAAGTATGAGGCCTTAAAGGTATAGGAGTAGGTTTACAAGTCTCTATGCCATCCTTTTTAACCAAATCTTGAATGTACTTCGATTGGAGAATAAACAAATCACCATTCTCTTTGCACTCAATTTGCCGGCCCAAAAACAAGTCAGAGGACCCATATCTTTCAATTCAAACAATTCTACATGATTATTAATCACTTGTTGAACTTGAATATTAGAACCAGTTAAAACGATGTCATCCACATAGAGCAATAAAATGACCACATGGGAACCATCATATATGACAAAACTAGCATCTGACTGGAAGGAAACAAATCCCAAAATAGGTAAGGCTCCTATAAATTTTGAGTGAGAAGCTCTAGGAGCTTGTTTGGGACCATAAGGAGATTGAATGAGTCTGCAAACATAGTCAGCAAACTTGTAGAAACGCAATTTTAATATCCAATTGCCTAAGTTTCCACTTATGAGTTGTAGCCAAAGCCAGAATAAGTCTCATAGTAGAATGCCTCACAATTGGACTAAAAGTCTGTAAGTAATCAATGTCATGCTAATGTGTAAAACCCTGAGCAACCAATCTAGACTTGTACCTGGCAATACTCCCATCAGAGTTCTTTTTAACTTTATACACCCATTTTCACCCTACTACAGACCTATGCTGAGGAGGTGGAACTAAAATCCAAGTTCCCTGAGACTTTAAGGCATCAAATTTCTCCTGCATTGCTTGCTGCCAATAACTGTTAGAGGATGCAGCTCTAAAACTCTTAGGTTCATCTATATCAAATATTTGAGCTACCAGAATAACCAGACAAACAATTGAAGTCTGAATCAATACGTAAAGACTGTAATTTTGGTAAAGTAGCAAGATAGGCAGAAGAATCATGCCTGAAAACTTTACCAGTTTGCAATCTGGTTTAAATTGCAAGTCTAACATTGGATGTAAGAGATGTATCAGAAGGAACACAAGAAGATGAATGATGAGATAGGAAAAAAAACCTTAAGCTATGCAGGATGATGGACAGTAACATAAAGGAGGAATCCTGAAGAGTAGCACTGTCGTGAGTTGGAGTAGCGAGTGTTTCAGATTCCTAAAAAGTTGCAGAACTAGAGACAGTAGTGGATGAACTTGCTGAAGTTGATGAATCTCCTTGAGAGATAAACTGAGGAGCAACAAAAGTATTCTGAGAAATAGCACCTGGAAGAGTAACCAGTACTGAAGGTGACAACGCATCATTGGAACTGAGTATACAGTGCTATGACTGAGAATACTTCGAATGACTTTTCTAGAAAAAGTTTCTTATCATGTACTGTATGTCTAGAAACCATTAACTTTTGATTCTGAAAGTTGTAACAAATAATCGCCTTATAACCAACTGAATAACCTAGAAAAACATTAAATACAGACCTAATTAGTAACTTGTTGCTAATGTAGGGCCTGATATATTGATATACTGCTGTTCCAAAAACCTTTAAATAACCCAACTCAGGTTGAGTATGATACAAAGCACAAAATGGAGAATCCATGTGTAATGACTTGGTAGACATCCTATTGATAAGAAAAACTGCATGAGCACAAGCATGGAACCAAAAGAATTAAGTCAAGCCTGCTGCAGCGAGTAAAGTGATGCCTGTTTCAACAATGCGTCGTGCCTTCTTTTAACAAAACCATTTTGTTAAGGTTCATAGGGACAAGAAGTTATGTGTTGAATGCCCTTAGATACTAAAAAACTATCACACATTTTACTAAGATATTCACCAAATGCCTCAACGATATGAAGATGTGAAGCATAACCAAAGATATGAAGTAAACAAAGCATAACTTGTCAAACTCATCAGACGCCTCAACGCACGTTGAAATGTCTAGGTTCCAAATAAACGTATTAAATTGTCCACAAAAGAACAATACTAGTAAACTAACTGCACATCAGCACTATATCAACCGCATTCTTCAAGCAGCTCGAGAAAGCATGTGAAGAGCGGAAATCAATACAGTTGCTGATATTGATCATTCCTTCTGGTCATTTTTCACATTATCACAGAATTATGGCATGTAGTAAGAAACAATGTCAGTGTGCATGCCAAACTTCCAAACCAGCCCTTCTATTTTTTTCACTTTACTCTCTTCCATATCTTGGGGAATCAATCTTCGGGCTCTACAACAACTTCAAAGTGCATTTGCGACCAAAGAGTTTCAAAATACTTGTGGCGGAAACTCTCCTGAAACTAATCTAGGATTTCTAGTTTCAATTTGCTAGTATTCTCCTTCCAGACTTTTCTTAACATAGCACAGCTGTCTATCTTTTTTATACTCAACTTAGCCATAAGATACCCTACCCGTGCTTGACCTGCTGCCTCTGGCCTTAAAATAATAGCTGGGGGGGGGCTGCCATAGACTCGAGAACAGATCTTAAACATGGCAACACCTGGCCATTCAGCAGACCATAAGCAAAAACAGACACTCGGTCTTTACAGTCTTCAATTGGATCAGTATGTAGTGGAAGCTTGATGACCAAAGGCTGGAATGACAAAAAGTAATACTCGGTCAGTTAGAGGCTTATAGTAAGGTTTATCTGCTGGGGGATCCGAGAAAGTGCACAGAGACCGAGCATAATCAACACGCCACTCTGTTTTACACTAGTAACACCATGCATGTAAGGACGTACTGTATTTATCAACTCACTGTATATCAGAAACTCAGGGGCTGAATTAGAAACAGATGACCAACAGTGGAGAAACACTGTCTCCTTAAGCATGCCGGCTTGATATCGAACTGCATGGACTTTTTTCTATCTCCTTCAGATGACCCTGAACTTCCTCTAATAAATTTGGCAACCCTATCTACCCAACCAGCACAGATAGCTTGGCGTAGGAGCTCTTCCTCATACAGTGAAAGAGGGTTCTTACTGTTGGAAACCCTCCAAACATGTTCAACATCTTCCCAACTTCCAAAAATCCATGAAAAGTCATTCTCGCCACCAGAACCACCACTTTGATTAAAGACAAGCTGGAGTAGTTGCTTTCTCAGCTTGGACATTTCCTCCATTGTTTTCGGGTGTAGACCATTGGCATTACAGAATTCCACTAGGCTCTCTGCAAGTTCATAGCACTGCAAAGCAAAAGCTACGGACAGATCATCTATTGGATGTGTCATTATTAAAAGTAGGGTGGATAACAGCTTAGCTGCTATTGGTGTTTCGCTGTTGCTTTCGGTCCTCCATCATCTATTGTTTTTATCCATTGCTTTCGGCCCTTCTTCACTGTAAAGCTAAAGTTAGATAATAGATTAAGATTAGTGGGATTGGAGGTCATCATTATGTTGGCTTAGCTGCCATGGTCCTCCTTTCTTCTTCACGTTTTTCTTCTCCCATATATGTTGCATCGTGTAATGTTTTTCAGACATGAAACATACATCAAACATTCAACATGGTATCAGAGCGGGCATCATCCTGAGCCAGTTCTGTATATCGAACCTGCTGTGTTTATTTTTCAAAAACAATGGCAGATGGAAGTATCATTGCTTCTTCATCTGGAAGCGCTTCTGAAATGGATATCAATCCAAACCAACGACTCAGTTCAGTATTATTGAATGAGTTTAATTATTTGCCATGGGCAAGGGCTGTTAGTCTTGCTCTCGGTGGAAGATCCAAACTCGGTTTCATCAATGGCAGTCAACCTGCACCAGATGCTTCTTCTCCAGAATATGGAGGGTGGCTATGTAAAGATCAACTGGTCATGTCATGGTTGTTAAATTCTATGGAAAGGAATATTGCTGAAATCTTCAGCTATTCCGAGTCGTCTCTCATCCTTTGGACCACTGTGAAGGAGATGTATGGAAATCAAAACAATGCAGCTCGCATCTTTCAACTCAAGAAGGATATCTCCAACATACAGCAAGAAGGTAAAAGCTTTGTTCAACATCTTGGTTCTTTGAGAAGCATGTGGAATGAGTTAGATGTGTACAGACCTCACACAACTGATCTCTTTGTGCTCCTTAAAAGAACTGAAGAAGATAAAATTTTTCAATTATTGTCTAGCTTGAGCTCAGAATATGAGGATTTGAGAAGTCACATTCTCATGAACTCGGAGCTACCATCCTTCACTAGTATCTGTGCAACTATCCAACGTGAGGAAGTAAGGAGAAAAGTCATGAACAATGGTATAAAAACCAACGTGACAGAAGCTAGGGCTTACCTGACAAATGAAAAAAGATATAAAGGAAAAAACCCTCATTTAAAGTGCCCACATTGTGACAACATCGGGCATGTGAGAGACAAGTGTTGGATCCTACATCCAGAACTCAAACCTGACTTCATAAAGGATAAATCTGTACCAAAGACAAGTCGAGCACACCCTCGTGCCAACACTGCAACATCTTCATCTATCAACAATGTTGATACCTATCAACAGTTCATTGCAAATCCTGCCATCTTTTTAAATGAGTTCGCAGCGTATCTCCAACAAAAGAAGGGAAAAGAGGATGGATCGGTTGATCATGAAGATGGAAGTACTACTGCATTGATGGGCAAATTTGCAGGTTTTTTAGCTGATGCTGATTATGTACCTCAGACAGACTTGAAAGGTATCGTAACTGCTTTCCAAACTGCTCTTAAAATAAATGAGTTACATGATTTTTGGGTTGTAGATTCTGGTGCCACAGACCATATGACTAATCAAATGTCAAAGTTACATAGATTTGAGAAACTACATAATCCTTCACTTGTATCTGTTGCTAATGGTGAAGGTGCTAGGATTGTAGGAAAGGGAAAAATCCACCTGATATCTGATCAAATAGAGTCTATGGCCCTATATGTTCCATCATTTCCATTTCAACTTCTCTCAGTGGGAAGAATCACAAATTCCTTAAATTGTTTGGCCATTTTTTCACCAAAAACTGTCATTTTTCAGGATTGTATAACCAAGAGGACGATTGGTGAGGGGTTTTACCTTGATGGTCTCTATTACATATCAAAAAGCTCTTCCTGTGGGTTCCATGCCAAGTCAAAGTCCATCCATACCTCCATTCAAGCTTCCACCTTGTGGCACCAACGACTAGCTCATCCATCTCAACCTATCTTATCCACCTTATTTCCTGACTTAGGCAAAGAATCAACCCACTGTGAAACTTGTCATTTGTCAAAGGCAACAAGACTACCTCTAGGGTCTTCGATGTCTAGAGTTTCTCATCTTTTTGAACTTGTACACTCTGATATATAGGGACCAACAAATGAATCTTTTGATGGTTATAAATATTTCATAACTTTTGTTGATGATTATTCAAGAGCCACCTGGTTATATTTGTTAAAATCAAAAAGTGAGGTGATGGAAGTGTTTAAGGACTTTCACAACCTTGTCAAAAATCATTTTTCTTCTCAAATCAAAACCCTAAGGTCTGATAATGGCACAGAATACATGTCCTAAGTCATGACTCAATATTTGAGCAACAATAGCATCATACATCAAACTAGCTGTGTTGGCACACCCCAACAAAATGGTGTTGCCAAGAGAAAAAACCGAGATCTCCTTGAAAAAACTAGGGCATTGATGTTACAAATGAATGTACCAAAACGTTTTTGGTCTCAAAGCGTCATGACAGCAGCTTACCTGATCAACAGATTACCTAGTAGGGTTTTGGGGTTCAAATCCCCAATGGAGATAGTCAAGAACAGAAAGGTAGACTTGTCTCACCTTAAAGTCTTTGGATGCATCTGTTTTGTTCATATTCAGTCATTACATCGAGACAAACTTGATCCTAGGGCAACTAAATGCATTTTCCTTGGCTACTCGTCCACACAAAAAGGGTATAAGTGTTATAATCCACAACTTAAGAGATTAATTGTTTCAAAGGATGTTCAATTTCATGAAACTAACTCTTATTACAGTAAGTCTCTGGATACTATAAGTCAGGGGGAGATTATCTTGGACATGTTTCCACTGCCAAGGACTGAGATACTCAACAATGCGGGTGATCAAACTCACACAATGGATCTTGTGGCTCCAAATCAACCGGATTCATATGACGACAGCAACATGCCTGTAGAAGATGAAACTCTACGTAGTATTGGTCCTGAAGAACCTTCAGAAGAGTCTCTTCCTACCATACCTCGACGAAATCCAACTCGTGAGAGGCACCCACCAGCAAGACTGCAAGACTTTATTACGTACAAGCTCAAGCACCCCTTATCCAACTACTGTTCTTATCAAAAGTTGTCACACAATTACACTGCCTATTTGAGTAATATATCTGCGCATGAAGAGCCTCAATCATTTCAAGAAGCTAACCAATCCCAAGTGTGGCAGCAAGCAATGCAGGATGAACTGCATGCACTCGATCAACATAAAACTTGAAGCATTGTGCCACTGCCCAAAGGAAAGAAGATAGTAGGCTGCAAGTGGATATACAAGATTAAATTCAACTCGGATGGGTCTATTGAAAGACACAAGGCACGATTAGTGGCCCGTGGCTTCACTCAAACATTTGATGTGGATTACAAGGAAACCTTTGCCCCCGTTGCAAAGATGAACACAGTGCGCGTACTCTTGTCTGTGGCTGTCAACAAAGGATGGCCTATGTATCAAATGGATGTAAAAAATGCCTTCTTACATGGTGAGCTTGAAGAAGACGTCTACATGAGATTACCACCGGGTCACTCTCAAAGTCATAAACAGGATGTTGTGTGTAAACTGCACAAATCAATTTATGGTCTTAAACAATCACCGAGAGCCTGGTATGCTAAGCTCAGTTCAGTCCTTATCAGTGTTGGTTTTGGAAGAAGCAATGCGAACTCCTTTTTATTTGTACGCTCAGGCACCGCTGGTACATTGGTTGTTCTTGTGTATGTTGATGACTTGATCATCACCGAAGATAAGCCTGAAGAAATCAAAGAACTCAAGCACTCCCTTCAGCAACGCTTTGCAATAAAAGATCTTGGTGTTCTGAGATACTTCCTTGGCATCGAAATGGCTACATCTCACAAGGGCTTCTTCCTTAACCAGCGCAAATATGTTCTGGATCTCCTTAAGGAAGCAAACATGAGTGATGCTAAACCGGTCCCTACACCTCTTGACATTAAACTTAAGGTCAGCTTAGAGGGTCAATCTCTTCCAAACATAAGTTATTATCAGCGGTTGGTTGGTAAGTTGATATACCTGACCATCACAAGGCCCGACATTACCTATGCTGTCAGTATTGTTAGCCAATTTATGCACTCTCCCACGATGGAGCACTTTAACCTAGTCAAAAGGATACTTCGGTAACTAAAAGGTTCTGTGGGACGTGGTATAATCATGAAGAAAAATGCAAGCACTCAGATTACAGGTTATTGTGATGCAGATTAGGCTGGCAATTCCATTGATCGTAAGTCTACAACAGGATTTTGCACGTTTGTGGGAGGCAACCTTGTCTCATGGAAAAGCAAAAAACAAACTGTCGTTGCAAGATCCAGTGCTGAGGCAGAATATCGGGCAATGGCATCTACTGCGTGTGAACTAATCTGGCCCAAAGGTTTACTGTGTGACTTAGGTGTTTTCAATCATCAATCCATGTCCCTTTTTTGTGACAATCAGGCTGCAATGCACATTGCTTCCAACCCAGTTTTTCATGAGAGAACCAAGCACATTGAAGTCGATTGTCACTATGTTCGTACACAAGTTCAATCTCAGGTTATCCAAACACATTTTGTAAGGAGCTCGGATCAACTTGCGGACCTATTCATAAAATCATTGGCCTCTCATCAGTTTCAGCTTCTTCTTGGCAAGCTTGGATCTATCAACCTTTTGGATCCAGCTTGAGGGGGAGTATTGGATGTGTCATTATTAAAAGTAGGGTGGATAACAGCTCAGCTGCTGTTGGTGTTTAGCTGTTGCTTTCGGTCCTCCATCATCTATTGTTTTTATCCATTGCTTTCGGCCCTTCTTCACTGTAAAGCTAAAGTTAGATAATAGATTAAGATTAGTGGGATTGGAGGTCATCATTATGTTGGCTTAGCTGCCATGGTCCTCCTTTCTTCTTCACGTTTTTCATCTCCCATATATGTTGCATCGTGTAATGT